>NC_134144.1:12500-657978 GCF_033958435.1 Carettochelys insculpta | reverse complement strand
TCGTGCGAGGTTTCTCTCCAGCCACAGAGCTCATGGCCCTCAGTCCTCCACTGGAAATTTAGAACTAGGCAAAAGCCACCTCTGCTCTTCTGGGCATCTGCTGTCCCATCGACAGTGGTGCCTACTCCTGCCCCTAATGCCTCATTCACTCCCAGGCTGTGCTTGTACACGGTGTTGTGCATGTGGCCTGTCTCCTCCGGGAGGCCTTCTGTAAGTGACACGAAGAGCCTGAGTTGGGGACAGGGGGAGGAAGTGCTGCCGCGGTGCAGCCAAGAGGTAGTAACTGATGCTCCGCCTACTCTGTGCACACCATCCATCAGTTTTCCAGTAAGCGCAGGCTCCCATCAGAGCTGGCTCCAGGCCCCTGGCCTTGGGGGGTGGGAAAACTGGCTTTACCATGAGCAGCCTCAATCCTGCTGCCACTGGGGTGGGGTGTGCCACTCCTGCTGGCAGTGCTGGCTGAGATCAATGCAACATCCAGGTGCAACAGGTTGATGGCATTGTATTACAGCTCTAGAGCCAGATTCAAGGGGAGGGGATGTATTAGGCAGACTCTCTTGGACCTGGCTACACCTGCTCCATCCATATGTCCAAGCACTGACTGTGCAGAGGAGAAGGATCATCCAGTAATCCCTGCTGTGCTTTCCCAGAAACCTTCTCCTGGCCCTGCAAGCCGCTGCACCACATGGGTTGTTGTTAGGTGTTGCAGGAGGGGTCAGAAGGTCTAAGAGGTTTAGTGCAGTGTAAGGGCAGGGACAGGGAAGAAAGGGTAACTCACCCTCTGCAGTAACGGCAGTCTGTGAGTGCTCCACCTTAGAAGTTTGGGTGCCCCTGCACACCCAACCAGATGATTTTTAGCAGTGATTAGTGGAGCTGTTGACACATGTGCAGAGAGCCTTACCGAGAGAGATAGTTACTAAGCAAGTACAAGCCCCATTCCCCTCAGCTCCCTCTCTGCTCTGATAGGCACAGAGCTGATGCCCTGAAGCAGAGGGGTGGAATGGTGGTGGGTACTGCACTCACAGGGACTCCCATCTCAAACAACTGCAGTTACTGCAGAGGGTGAGTAACCCTAATTTCTTCTCCAAAGTGTCTGTGTGGGTGCTCCACCACAGGTGACTATGAAGCAATGTGTTTGCAGGGCAGTGCTTCAGACAGCATAGTGTCTTTATGAGCAGCTGTGAGGATGGAGTGAGTGAACACAGTTCCCTGGGAAGGGAAAGAGTCAAGTGCATTGTGCATCATGAAAGTATAGGTAGATGACATGTAGCTGATTTGCGAACGTCTAACAGAGGAATGCCCTGGATGTATGCAGCTGATGCAGCCATGGCTCTGGCCAAATGAGCACAGAGGGGTACAGGGGGCTCATGTCAAAGAGTTAGTATGAGAGTCTGATGCAGTCCACTATCGACTTGGAAAGGCTTTGGGAGGAAGTCCTGGAGATGCTGTACAGTGGAAATGAACAATCTGTTGGACTTGTGGATTTTCGACATTCGGTCTATGTAGAAAGCAGGGGCCTTGTGGAGATCTAGGGTGTGGAACGTCGTCTGGGTCTCATCTTCATGAAGTTTGGGAGAGACGACAGGTAAGTTGCAGTGGAATGCCGAGGAGACCTTCAGTACAAACCTTGAGTGAGGCCTAAGCACCACCTTGTCTTTGTGAAAGACCGTGAAGAGTGGGACTGTCATAAGGGCTGCAATCTCTCCCACTTGTCTGGCGGAAGTTATGGCCACCAGAACGGCCCCCTTCATAGAAAGGTAGAGGAGCGAGCATGACGCCATTGGTTTGAAGGGTTTCTTAGTTGGAGCCCTAAGAACAAGATTGAGGTCCCAGGTGGGGACTGGTGGTTTGAGGGGAGGGTAAGTGTGTCTCAGACCTTCGAGGAACCTCCTCATGACAGGGGAATGGAACACAGAGACATTCTCTATAGGCTCGGGTTGGGCCATGATGGCTGTGAGGTGGGCTTTGAGGATGCTAAGGGAGAGACCAGAGTCCTTAAGCTCTATGATATATTGCAGGATAGCAGGCAGTAGAGCGGATGCCATGTTGAGTTGGTTTCTTAAGGACAAGGCGGAGGTGAGCGGTGCCAGGTGTGAGGCAAGTAGAGTTATATTGTGGGTGATGCCCCACATCCAAAGACGCGCTGCTGTTCCGTGCACGGGGGTGAGACCTGCCCCCTCCTTGCCTGTTGATGTGGAACATCATGGCTTGATTGTCTATAAAGATCTGCACCGTGGAGTTGGAAATGTAACCTTGAAAGTGCTGGCATGTGCGGAGTACTGTGCACAGCTTGAGGAGATTGATGTTGTGGAAGTATAAGAGTTACATTATAAAAATCACACTATGATACAATGCTGCTTCTGAGCTCAAGAAGGAGAAGTTATGTTGATGCTGTGTGTAGGAATGTAGGGTGGGTTTGGATGGCGCCAGCTGTGCCTGGGAAAGCAGGAACCATAGCAGTACGTGCTAGATGGTAATTAATTAAGGTAACCAGAGAGTCATTAACAGGAGATTGTTGAAGGTGACATGGAAATGAAGGTACGTGACTGGTCTCAGGGGCTAAGTGAGATGAGTGTGAGTCTGGCTTTTTCTTTGTTTATGAAATCATTTTCTTGTGCTGTATAAATTAAGAGACCCAGGCCCCAGGTGGTGGGGGAACTCACATTTCTGGATGTATTAGCAGAGCAGCTTTACTAATAAACAGAGTGGTCTGACAAATTGTGAGTCTTGAGTCTAACTTTGACAATGTGCAGGGTCGTCTCTGTGGGGGACCATCAAGCCTGCATGGTAAAGGTACCAAGATGGGCTCCCCAACCCATGTGGGGGGAGCAGCTGTGGTGATGGTGAAGGATGGAGCTGGTTTGTGGAAAGCAACCCCAGCACACGTTTTGGGGGTCTCACCACCATTGGATCAGAGTGCCACAGAAACCGCTTGAGGAGGCCTGTAGACTGTGGTCAGCCCATGTTGCAGTGGCCTCAGATGGGGTCTGGCATGAGCGAACACAGTGGTGCGTGCTGCCATGTGGTCTAGAAGTTGGAGGCACACTCTGGCAGGCAAATGGGAAGCTGTGGAATATAGCTGGAGAAGCTCCTGTAAAGAAGGAAATCTGTGATGGGGCGGGGATGCAGTGGCAGTGGTGCAATCCAATCTCAGCCCTATAGACTCTAGCACCTGGGTTGGTTGGAGTTTATCTGCAGGCCTAAGGATCAAAAGAGATCCAAGGTGGTACTGACTAATGTTTGTGGGTTTTGCGAAGAGTCCACTCTTATCAGGCATTCATCCCAGTATGGAAAGATGCACACTCTCTGCTGGTGCAGATGAGCTGCCACTACTGCCGGTGCCTTGGAGAATGCCCTTGGCGTAGCAGAGAGGCCAAAGGGAAGTACCATGTACTGGAAGTGGTGTCCACTCTCTATAAATCTAGGGCATTTCCCGTGTGCAGGCTGGATGGGCACATGGAAATACGCGTTCTGAAGGTCAAGAGTCACCAGCCAGTTGTGGTGCTGCAGCTGTGAACCCTTTACCTTGCCATGAAGCAGGGCAGGCACACACACTGACGGGATCAAGGGTAGGGCTTTGTTAGAACTCTCATTTTGCCAGTGGGTAGGGCACAGTGTCTGTCTCAGCAATGCCACAGTTTTAGGATTTTGAGTCACATTGGGCTTAGTCTTGCTCAGCTGTTTGGGCATTGAAGCCAGGTCTTGCGATCCTTGAGCATGGTATGTGATCACAGCTCCAGCAAGCTCTTCTGGAGCCCTCACAGGGGACGCAATTGGCTTAGAGTGTGGGATCACCCTCTCTTGGGGGAGGGGAGTCCCTGGAGTGTCTGCATTGATGCTCTTAGATTGTTTAGAGCAGTGTTTCTCAACTAGGGGTCATATACTGTTGGAGGTACGCTGAGGTCTTCCAGGGGGTACATCAACTCATCTAGAGATTTACCTCATTTTACAGTAGGCTACATAAAATAAAACACTAGTAAAGTTAGTACAATCTAAAAGTTCATTCAGGCAATGACTTGTTTCTACTGCTGCATATACCTTATGCTGGAATGTAAGTACAATATTTCTATTCCAATTTATTTGTTTGATAATAAGATGGTAGAAAGCCATCAAGTTTTCAATAGCAGTCTCCTGAGATATTTTGTATGTTTTTTGTAAGCAAGTAGTTTTTAAGTGAAATGTAACCAAGTGGTATACAAAACAAATCTGACTCCTGAAAGGGGTACCATAATCTGGAAAGGTTGGATGGCACTTGTTTCAAGATCTCAGATTACCTGAGGACCACCTTTCTCAAGGGGTGGAACACATACCTGTACGGGTACATGAGAGAAGTCTGGGGGAGGGTACTTATAATTTTTTTTAAAAGGGGGAACTTTGAAAAAAAAAGATGGAGAAACACTGGTTTAGTGATTGCAGAGATCACAGATGGAACAGCAGCAGCTGCCTTTTTTAACATCACGGTATGTATGGTATAAACAGGATGCATAGAAAAAAACAGAAATTGAGCACTGAAGTGCTGGAAGCAGAAAAGCTATTTTTCTGTGTGAGTATGATTCATATTTTATTTTCATTTTGCGCAGGGACCTGAATACCCAGTATGTGAAGGGTAGCGCTGGGGTCTTTCATGGGGTGCAAGGAAGCGTCCATGGACTCCGCAGAATTTTGGGCCCTCAAAAGGGAGGTCCTCAACCCTTGTCCTCATAGCCATCTCCTTGCTAGGGAACAGGAGGCCTGCAGGGCTGTCCTCACTGTGAGTGAGCCCTCATTTATGTTGGCTGTAAATTGTTCCCTTTTATGATCTGGAATGGATTCAATAAAAGTGGGCATTTGTCCAAATATGTGGTGCATATATTTTGCCAGCAACGCTGTATAATTTGATATAGATAGCTGGAGGGAGGCAGGGGGTAGACCTTTCTACCCCTTATATCTAATATCTTCCATTCCGTATCAGAAGGCATGGATTTAGTTAAAACCTGTTTAGCCCTCTGTTGGCAGCGTCAACAATGAAAGAATCGGCAGGGTGTGTGTGTATGTGCATAAAGAGGAACTCTGCACCCTGCAAGGCAACCTAATATTTCCGGTCTGCCCACCTGCCCACTGGCAAAATGGTGGCTGGTGTTTGCCACACGTTTGGCAGGATCCATGGGTAATGCCAATTTTACTGATGGCGTGGCATGGAGTATACTGGTGAGTTTATGTTGGGTATCAGGCTGCATCATTAGTGGAATCTCTAATGTGTCAGCCACCCTTCTAAAAAGCTCCTGGAATAGTTTGGAATCATCTCCTATAGAGAGAGGCAGGGGCCTGAGCGTATCGTCTGAGGAAGAGGACTTCAGTCCAGTGTGTGCTGAATCATAGGGAGTCATCACTGAGGAACTGGTCTGGGCCAGTTTGATCTTCAGACACATCCATAGATGTCATTGAAGCATGCCTTGGAAAGGGTGAGCAGCACATTGAAACTGTTGCTGCTGGTGTGTTACGAGAGGTGCCCAGGGATGCCAGAAGGGCCAGGCAGATGGCATGGGCATAACAGGTGGTAGCCACTGACCAGGGAGCCACTGAGGTATCATTGATCATGGCTGGTGCATCCCTTTGCTAGGGGAGGAATATCTAGATGAGACAGTGTTCGATAGAGACACAGCTTCCTCCTCACTGTATAGAGAGGGTGCAGGGGCTGCCACGTTTGATGTCAACAGCCTGGCCAGTGATGGAGAGGCATCCGTACCGAAACACACAGCTTAAGGTTTTGCAGTTGCTCTTAACTGGTCCCAGGAGATAAAAGGGTACGAGTGAGGCACAGGTGGCAGGCACTACTGTGGCTGTGGACCCTTATCTTGTCGTGCAGCAGGGCAGGTGCTGATGGGGTCAGACACGGGACTCTGTTTGACCCACTATTTTTGCCAGTGGCAGAGCGCGGTGTTTGTGCCAGCAATGCCACGGCTTTAGATTTTTGAGCCACACTGGGCTTAGGCTTGCCCACTTATTTGGGTCTTACAGCCAGGTCTTCTGACCCTTGGGGCGTGGTAGGAGATGGCAGCCCTGGCAAGCTCTCCTCCAGAGCCCCATGGGGGATGGAGCTGGCTTGGTATCATGGGATTGCCCTCCCTTGGGTGAGGGGGATTCCTTGTTAGCATCTGCATGCACTCTCTGAGGTGGTTTAGAGGCTGCAGACCCCCTAGCTGGAGTAGTAGCAGCTGCTTTATCTGACGTGTATGAATAATGTAAAGGGGATGAAGAGAAACACAGAAGCAGTAAAGCCCTGAGGCAGAGAACTGCTGTACTGTGTAAACACTGGGACAAAATAAGGTTCACTTAAGAAAACCCTGTGTGCTCAGTGACACCCCCTTCAAGCACATAAACAGGCTCTAGCACGGTAAAATAGGCAGGCAAGAGCTCCTGTAAGCCTGAAGTAAAATAGAAAGCGGGGGGGGGTGGGGAAGGTTGAGGGAACCACTGTGAAGTAATCCCCTGAAGTAAAAAGAAAGAAAAAATAACAACCCCCACGCAATATGTAGGGGAAAAGCCCCTGCAGGGCTTTCCCCTTAGTAGAAAGTGACAGCAGAGGAGCTCTGCTTGACCACAGCTCTACCGTGAAAAGCAGAAAAAAAAGTATTTATTTATTCATTCATACTTTGCTGTAATGATAGAGAAGCTATTTTAAGGCTAAACCTGAGGGAAAGGTAGGAGGGAAAGGCTGAGGTAAGCGCTGAGGGGAGGAAATGCTGAGCGCGCTGCGGTTCTGACTGGCCCCCGGGGCGGTAGGGAAGGAACTGAGGGGAACAAGGCTCGCACGTGCTCAGTAACTCGCTCTCTCCATGAGCCTCTGCACACGTGCAGACAGCTCCAGTACCCACTGCTAGCACTCCTCTGGCCGGGCACGCAGGGGCACCCAAACACCGAAGGCGGAGCACACAGGGACAGCCTCGAAGAAGAATAGCTTGTACCAGCCTCCAGGTCGCCTCAGGGACAGCCTTTAGGCCTTATCCAAAAGAGCTGTGGGAAGTGACCTGTGGGGGGCTCAGCTGGCTGGACTAAACCAGCCCACGCCCTGCAGAGGCTGGCAGGCCGGGGACACGCCTTTCAGACCAGCCGCTGGGCTTGATGTATTTTTATTAGTTGTAAACGTTGCAGTGGAACAGAGGTGGGATGTGACGACGCTTACAGGCACATTGTTCTCACCCACAAAGCACGTTCTGGATTCACACAGAATTTTATAGGCAGGGCCCTTGGGACCAAGTCATTCAAAGCACCATTTCCAGCGATTGCTGAGCATGCAGAAAGCTCCAGGGACATGCTCATCCCTTTCCCCTGGGTTGTGTGTGTCCGGCTGACACGTCACTGCAAAGGGGAGGAGATTCTGTGTGAGAAGGGAACAGGCAAGGGCCGAAACCACATCAGCAGCGCTCCCTGCCATGTCTCCGCATCTGCCATGTTCGCACTGTGGATCATTGTTTTCTTGCCACTAGCCCATCCCTAAGACGGTTCAGCCCCCAAGGGGCAGCACTGCAGCCAGGATGGGGCTGTGTGGGGCTGCAGAGCCCCACAGAAACATAGCTGAAAGCTCTGAGAGGTCAGTCATTGGCTAAGGGCCCTGAGTTAGGAAGCTGTGGGGCATAGCCCCAGACTGCTCTTCTTTCCACTCACCTGCATGGCCACCGCCCTCCCACCAGAGTATTTACAGCTCCAGGGAATAGCATGGGGCCTAACCAGTGTTCCCTGTAATTTTTTCCATCCATGGGCAGAATGTATTTTGTTATGTGCACCAAAGCATGTGCAGATGTGCACCACCCATAGAAATACACACTGCTGGCTGGCGCTCTGCTACGCAGCTGGGCAGCACCCGAATCTCTCCTGCGCAACTGCTCAAGTGCTCAGCTTACAGGGAACACTGGGCCTGACCCCAGAATGATTTTAGCGCTGACTGATGTAGCTGCAGTAGTTCCCATAACAGAGCACAGCACAGCTGGACAGGGAATTGGAGCAACCACAGCTTTGAGTGGAGAGCTTTAAAACAGAAGGAAAGTGGCTCCTGGTAACATGCCAAGCAAAGATCAATATTGGTTGCAAGCTAAAAACTATTAACAATGCAGTCTCATTTCACATTCCAACAGCTGCCACTGTCATAGCATGGTCAGTGTTTGCAGTGTGAGTTGAAACAGATGGTGCGGTCATTATCCAGGAGTCCATACTAATGAAAACAGAAAATAATCCCATGACATGGCACCACCCATCAAAGCTGACGCTGCTGCCTGCTCACAGCTCTACCAGCACAGCTTGCAGGAGCCAGGCAGAGGAAAGCGATTGCTGGAGATGTGCAATAGAGCCAGCTATACAAAGACGGCCCTTCTCTGGTGGCACGGTGAAGAAGGGAACAGAGTACAGCAGATTTTAGCTTAGAGAAAAAGATACTGGTGCCCTTAGTTTGGTCTTTCCTGGTTTAACAGTTGAGCCTTCACATGCTGTGCAGGTGAACTCCGCTTCACTCTCCACTGAACTGGGGGTTCATGACGGTGGTAGTAGCACTCTGGAAAAGGGGGTTATCAGCCTGGGAAGAAATACAAGACAGGTGCATTGTTAGTGCTGCCTGGATTGTCCAGAAACAGGGCCTCAGCTCACCTAGCTGGCTGAGGATCATTTCAAAGTGATGGACAGACATGGCACTCAGGTATGCTCCCCGTCCTCCTGCACATGGGAAAAGATTTCTCTCCATGGTTTGGTGACCAGATACCCTCCAATATTCATCCTCAGGTGCAGAAGCATTTTCCCAGGTATGAATTCCTGGATCATCAAGCCCTATGTATCTCCAGGTGACTGTCTGCCTCAGAGGGAGTGGGCAGCCAGGGGAGAGGTTAAACAATTCAGTTCTGTAGCTTCTGACTTTCCAGGCCCCCACACCAGCCAGATGCCAATGATTTCTGCTTAGGGCTCAAGACCATTTCCTTCTTCCTACCATGAGCCCAACCCTGGCCATGAGTGGTGGCAGGGATGTGCTGGGGGGAATGTCTCAGCTAGCGAGGGGCCTGCAGATCAACCTGTTCTGGGTTTGCCTCCAACACCCTGTCTCTCCCACACTGCTCCAGCACATCTTGCACCCAAACCACAAGCTCCCTTCAGCAGCTCTGTCGACTAGCTCAACACCACCAGCCTAGGGATGTAAAGGAGCCACTGGCTCTGGTGCCATGTTTGCAGAGTGTATGGGCTACATGGGGACCATCAGGGTTTAATGCCTGGGAAGGGAACCACGCGGCGGGGCTTGTGCCTAGCCATTTCCCATACTGCCACAGAGGGCCTTACCCCACAACAAAGCACAGACACCCGTCAGGTTGAAGAGCACAGGCTGACAGATTCTGCCTAGCCCTGGGTTCGGGCAATCAGTCAGAGCAGGGCAACAGGAAAGGCAGTGACAGCTTACGTCATTCCACTTGGCCTTCGACTTCTCCTTCTCAAATCGGTGGTACTCCCTGCGGTCGAGTGCCTCCACCACCAGTCGCCATATCACCAGAAGCAGCAGCCCAATCAGGGCCACTCCAGCGACAGTACCGCCCACGATTGCTGCGATGTTTGGGGGCTGTGGACACTCTGGGGAGCAGAGAGAGCACAGGTCAGGCCACACATGGCTGAGCATTCTGCCCTGCCCCAGCAGACAGGCTGTGATGACTGAAGGACACATGCCATGTCCAGTAGCCTGTGAGCGGGGTTGGCACCACAGGGCTTTGGAAACCTACAGGCCTAAGGGTGGGTGGTGGGGAGGGCTGCACTGTCATGTCAAACATAGCTGCAGCCGCAGCCGCAGCCGCAGCCACAGCCCTGGCCCTGCATTCAGCTGCTGGATCTGCAGGTGCTGGCTGGTACCCCACTGGTTTGGGTGTGCTTGCAGCTTGACTCAGGCAATGGGCAGGACTCAGAAGGAAATGCAGAATGGAAAGAAAGAAGGTCCCACAGCCTGGCAGGAGAAAAGGGAAGAGCCATGGCCTTAAAGGCCTGTCAGTGCTCACCACGGGACCCAGCACTGGCCCTGATTGTGGCCCCCTCTGCACCAGCATGAGCAGGGCCATCCTTATGACATCGGGTGTCCTGCACTGCCCGAGCACCCACACCCTCCCTCCCTGCTGGGGAGCTGAACAGCAGTTCTGCAAGAGGGCGCTGTGCTCAGGGCTGAGGGTGCTGGGGGGAAAAGAGGTGGAAGGTGGAGCAGTGCAGCTCATCAGTGCTGTGGGCTGGGAGGTGGAGCAGGAGGCCAGGGCACTGGGGCCACCAGAGCTGAGGGGCCAGCAGTGTGTGTGGGGGCGTGGGTGGCTGAGGGATTCAGCCACTGTGGCCAGGAGGCAGGGAGAGGAACAGGGGAGCTGGGGAATTGGGCCACAGGGCTGGGAGGTGGAGCAGAGATCCAGGGGCTGGGGGTTGCATGGCCTCATCCAGGAGGTGGAGTGGAGGCCAGGGGATTGGCTACTTGAGGCACCCCTGGCCATCGGCTGCACTGGGCACACATGGGCACAGCATAGGGGGGCAAAGTGGTGCCCCAAATGTAGTGGTGCCCTACGTAGCTGCAGTCTCTGGCTATGCCTAGGGTGGAACCAGTCCATGAGCCATGTTCATCTGTCAGTGTTCCTCTCATCTCCCAATGCTCTAGGATGCTGCTCTGGGACAGGGCAGGGGATCCCCCGCTTCAAGCACAGGGCGTTTCTCTTGGCATCGCTCTGTAGTCTGAACGAACCAAAGTCTCCAACCTTCCTCTGTTTGAAAATTCACTTTCTGCTGTGCCTGCTGGGGCCTGTAATAGCAGTTGGGTTTGGCTGGCTGGCTCCGGTGGGAGTCCAGCTCCCCACACAGCGTACAGAGTAGCCTGCAGCACAAGAGTCCAGTACCTCTCTTGGCATCAACGTTAATGGAGTATTTTTTCTCCCCGTCCTCCTGCCTCATTCTGTAGGAGATCCAGCAGTTCTCCGAGTCCTTCTCACGGCATGACCAGCTGCCTTCCGGTGAGCTGCTTTCAGTGATGTTGGAACAGGCTGCCGAGCAGTTCTTCTGAAAGGGGCCACTCCCAAATGCCTTGCACTCCACACAGGAGCTAGAAGACAGACAGGAGGCCCATGGCTTGGATAATAGGAATGGAGGGGCCCACGTGTCAGGTTGGGAAGAAATATCTCCCACCGGCAGTGACCCGGTGTGGAGGGGTTGTTGCTACCTTTCGCTGCAGCATGGAGTGTGGGTCCCTTGCAAGTATTACCTGGGTATAACACACTTACCCAGCAGCTGCCTCGCTAACCCACACAGACTCAGAGAGCCATGTGAATCAGACACACAGGGGCAGGAGGAGGCAGTCTGACGGCTGGGAAGAGGAGAGGGTCTGTCTGCACCTGAGACTCCCTGGACCACAGAAGACTCAGGGGTGCGGGGAGAGTTGCTGGGGGCGCCCAGGGCCAAGGGTAATTGTAAACCCCTGTTTTTGTGCCTCCACCCCAAAACTGTGGGGGATGAAGAGGCCATTATCATAAGCTCACCATTGCAACACAGGAACAGCCACTTTCGTCAAGAGAGGAAACTGTAGCCACTGTGCCTCCGGGCTCTCACCCCAACCCTCACCCCAGATGTGGCCAGGGCAGCTGAGTGTATGGGTAGGAGCCAGGCTTCTGAACACAAGCCTGGCTTGGGCACCGCCACAGGTCACTTACATGTATTGGGAGCACGGTGAAGGGCAGCCAGGGCACTCCAGACACAGCGGGGGCTGGTAGCCATGATGACACTGGCATCGATTGCACTGGCAGTGCCCGCGGCCACTGCACACGTTTCCCTGGCTGTTCATGCAGCCGTCATTCGACTGCTTGCACTGACAAGCACTGCCTTCGAAGCCAGTGCTGCATTTGCACAAGCCACAATCACAGTGCCCTCTCGCTGGGAAAAGAAGAGACACTTTAGAGCCAATACATTTGCTCTGGGATGAATTCTGTTGGCAGGTATCTGAATGGGGACACTGGGAACTATGAACCCTCACACAAACTGAAGAGTCTAGGGGCCAATCCTGCAGAAGTTACGGATTCCTGCACTGGCCCAGCCTGTGCCTGCCTGGGTTTTCATCCTCACCCTTTCAGCACTGCCTAAGCTCGGAACACGTTCCTTCTGCCAAACAGGCAGGGCTTAAATTCTCAGACTATTTCCTGGATTGCAGGGTGTCAGCCTCCTGGGCAGTGCCAGGGCTCAGAGCTTTAGCCCTGCAGGAGGCATCAGGGCTCTGGGTTTCAGCCCCACGGGGCATAATGGGGCTTGGATTTTCTGCCCCATGAGGTGTGCTGAGGCTCAGGGCTTCGGCTCTAGGGATTTGAAAATATTTATCAGAGCACCACTCTGGACAGTTTTGGCTGAATTAAGTGCTGCACATGGGGCCTTTTTTTCCTGGACTCAGAAGGGCTCAGCCCACTTGTATCAGAGGCAGGCAACCTCCCTAAGCAGATCCTGCAGGACCCCCAACAGACATAGATTTCCATGCATGGGTTCCACACTGCCCTCTCCCCAAGCAGTGCTCATATTTCCATGGGTGGCATCTCACTTAGTGAACTAGACAGCTTGGGCTGCGCCAGCCTCACTCTGGAGTACGCTGGAAGCACACGGCTCCCTTCTCCAGTGAAGCACTCCAACACAACCAGCCCCCTTTGGTCCACAAGCGAGGGGGAGACATTCGGAGGGAGGGAAAGAGGCCAGATTTTAGGACCTAGTGCTAGCCTCTCACAGCACATCCCATGTTTGAGCACACCATGCCTTGGGTGTTTAAGGAATGGCCTTGTGGAGAGCTCTTGTTCTGGGAGAACAGCAAGGGGACCTGTGGAACTGAGAAAAGCTTTTGGGTGATGCTCCTTTGGCAAGCATTAGCCTGCCACTGAGGCTATCCTGTATGCAAAGCCCTGGGAAAGGAGCTGTCCTGGCCATCCCGCTCCTTTAGGCGATGATCTAGGGAACACAGCAGCCTAGTGGGCCAGCTCATACCAACTAAACAGACTGGTTAAATTCCGGGTATAACTCAGGAGTCTGTTTCCTAAGAACAATGCATGGAGGGTGCACTAGGGTGAGTGCACAGCAGGGGCCTGCAGCCGGCTGCTCCGAGCAGGCAGCCACTGGAACAGCGGCCATAGGGCAGAATGCGAAGGGGTCGAGTCAGACCACAGAGCCATCACAGAATCATAGAACGCTAGCACTGGAAGGGACCTCAACAGATCATCGAGTCCAGTCCCCTGCCCTCACGGCAGAACCAAACACCAACTAGATTATCCCCAACAGATGTCTGTCTAACCTTCTCTTAAATAGCTCGTGTGATGGAGATTCCACAACCTCCCTATGCAATTTATTCCAGTGTTTAATCACCCTGACAGTTAGAGAAGTATTTCCTAACATCCCACCTAACCTACCTGGCTGCAGTTTAAGCCCATTTCTCCTTGTCCTACCCTTAGAGGCCAAGGAGAACAATTTTTCTCCCTCCTCCTTGTAACACCCTCCATCACTCACCTTCGCCACCGCACAACTGGCCATTGTGGACCTCGCAATTTGTATTGTCACACTCGCAGTAAGTCCCATAGATCTGCTTGTTGGGCGTGTCGCTGGTGTGGCAGGTGCACTGCCCACACACGCAGTCTCCCAGGCCAGAGCAGATCACTGAGGCATTGTCTTTCCGGCAGCTCCCTTCCAGCTCCTTGCTGCTTTTCCCTTTGGTTTCGCATTCACAGTTCTTCCCAATGTAGCCTGGATTGCAGCTGGCAGGAGAGGAGAGAAAGGCAGAAGGCAGAGTCAGCCGTACGTGGTCTGGGACGGAGACTATTCCACTGGGCAGAACAGCCTCAGCCCCATCACAGCAACACAAACAGCTTGTGCCTTGGAGCTGGTTCTTAGAGGCGCAGAGCACCTGGCATCCCCCCACCTTTTCCATTGCTCACATCCTCTCAGGATCCGGCACAGAAAGCACCTTTTGGATGCAGGTTAGAGAAACACCTGTCAAGGGATGCTTGCGCAGACCACAGGGGATTGGACTAGGTGACCTCCTGAGGGCCCTTTCAGTGCTACAATTCTATAATTTGTTCCAAAGGGCCTCAGTGCAATCTGCAGGCAGGTTTCCTTGGTTGCTGATCCCAGATGGGTTGGGCTTGGGGCAGCAGCAGCTCTGTGACTTTCCTGGTAAAAGGTTAGGGTCAGCATCCCAGCTCTGGCCTACCTCTAGCACCGGGGATTACACTAGGCCAAGGCAAAAGGCCACAGAGGGTGTTCTGGAGCATGCACTGGCTCAGGAGTTCAGAATTTGGTCCATCTCACCTCCCTAAAATCCCCTGGAGGCTCCAGCAGCACATGGCACAGAAGAGTCCTGCTCTAGAAAGCTAGCTAGGAACTTCCCTGTGGATGATTATGGGCCTACTCTTGGCCCACGATTGTCTAGAGAGACAGCATCCATTCATATTCGGCAATGAGCCTGACAGCCAGGGAGCTTGGGAATGCCACATGTTGTGGTGTGCACCCCTGTTACCAGCCCCACCATCTCCTGTCACAGCCAGGAGATGAGCAAGACCTCGAGATTACTGCTGACTTGGGAGTGCACTGCACAAGCGATCGCAGGGCGGAGTTGGATATGCTCATGAATTTGGAGGTCTAGCATGCCGTGTTTGGCTGAAGGCTGGAACTCATTGATCTGTGACAGAGCACTCTTGGTTCCTTTTCCTAGGCCCTAGATCCGTACATTGTTGATCACAGGATTGGCTGCCAGCATTGTCTTTGGTGGTGAGCACTAAGGTGTGGCTGAGCTGCGTAAGTGACTGGCCCTTTGATGCTGGGGGTACCCTGAATATTACTATGATCCATGGAAAACCGGTCCATTTACCACAATGCTCATCCAGGTGGTGCAACCAATCAGAGAAGCCCTGGGGATTGCTGGTGACACCATGCCTGAGCACTTTACAGCTGATCTTTGGTTGGTGGAATCACAGTACGGAATCTGCAGCAAAAGTGGGGTTTGTGCCCTTGTCCCTAGGGCTGGTACCTCTGCTCTTGGCCACTGCAAGCCAGCCTGAGAGGCTGAACCTGGCCCATTAACTGTGTCCTGTCTCTGGGGCATTAACCAGCTACTGAACATCAAACCAACCCCTTGAAAGTTCTCATGGGAATAACAGAAATGGGCACATTTGCCTGAAGTGTCTGTGCCTCAACCTGCGTGGAGTCACTGTGCACAGACTGTCCTGGCATTGCCATCAATACCTGTACAGCCATCCCCTGGCCTTGTGCTCTGGAGAGCTGCCAGCTCCCAGTGCTCCCCAAGCTCCCAAAGAGCCCGCGGGACCCAGGTGCTGTGGCATTACTGAGCTCATTTACCTGCAGATGCCACAAATGATTCTGCCATTCCTGTTGCAGGCAGTGGGGTCGCGGCGCTCATCGCAGTTACAGGAGCACTGGCTGACCAGCTTCACAGTGAGCGTGTCTGTGAACCCCAGGGGTCGGATGACAAAAGACTGGTCCTTGATGCACTCTTTGGCTGTCACTTTCACCCGGAATGTGATCTGGAAGGAGGAGAAGGAACCATGTTAGGGGTCTATTTTCTGAGAAAGCAGCATGACAAATGTGCGCAGGCAGGCTGCCACCCCTATCCTAAATTTGCCTCCGGTCTGAAATGTCCCCTCCAGGAAATAGGCAGGTTCTGGAATTAGGTGCGCACGAAGGAAGGTGGGGACCCAAGGAGAAGCCCATGCTGCTGCTCCAAGAAGTTACATTGTATTCTAATTGAGCAGAAGACCCCACAGTTTGTGCCAATGAGGGTGCAGATTAAAGTGTCAAGATGGCATTGTTACTGCTCCACAAAGGCACTGGTGTCAGCACAAAAGGAAATGGGGGTTAAGATGCGTAAGACACTAAACAGTGAGAAGACCAGTAAAAAAAAAGAAAAGAAAAGAAAGACAATTCCATTCTTGTGCCATCCAGGAAGCACCTGCAAGCCCATTTTAAACATCTGGGCAGTGTACAGGGTGTGGGGTCTCACGTTGGAAGCTTACTGTGTATGGGGAGTTTGAAAGAATGCTGCTATCTTTTTTCCATTGACACCTTGACCCTGGACATGCCTCAAAAGGTCAGGAAATGCCTAGTGAAACTTACAACAAATGCAAACATTTGAAAGTATAAAAATTCATGGTTAAGCTTCTTCAACACTCTGCTTCTGTCCCAGTAGAGATGCAGAACACCCAGACTCTCATCTTATCTGTGACCAGATCCTCAGCATGGTCAAATGGCAAACTTCCATTGACATTGATAAAGCTCCCTCCGTGCATACCATCCGAGGATCTGGCTCATTGTATTGTATGCTGAAAGGCCCACCATTTGTGCTGATGCTGGCCATCTTCATTGTCAAACAACCCTCCTGTCCCTTTACAAGTCCTCGAGGACACAGGGGAGATGGTCAAACATGGGCAGTTCTGTCCTATGGGAAATGCTGCTGTTCAACATTTGTTTTTGTCCAAATCAGAACAAAAAGTCAAAAAAGATCACACACATCCCTGCTGCAAAATTAGAAGTTCAAAGAAAAAACATAGGGTCCAGAAGGGTTGAAACACTCTGTGTCAGATCAGTTTGCCATTAAACAGTGTCTACCAAACTACCATGTTGTAGTGCAAGTGTCTCATGCCAGCCATTTTCCTCAATGGACCAGTCTCCTGATTGGACTACATCTCCCATGATACACCGCAGTCACTGTTCTCCCATGAGGCGCTATATTAAGTGGCAAGGCCACAGTGCATGATAGGAGATGAAGTCTGTTTGGAGAATCCAGCTCAGAGAGAAGAATGGGGGCATGAGGCACCCAAACTACAGCTCCCATGATGCACTCCATGAAACAGCTGATATAGACCCAAATTAGTGTCTAGCGGACTTGAAATGAGACATTTTGGTTTGTTAAAGGAGCTGAAATTTTTGGTTCAGGTCAATCCAGCCCAAAATAAAGTATTTAGTTCCAGTTTTCTCAAATCAGAAACTAAATAAAATGAAATAAAAAATAAAATTTATAAAATCAAGTTTGACGATGGAAAAATGTTGCTTTTGCAGAGGTGACATTTTTCACCAGTTTTGCTGGAGAATTCCCAACCAGTTCTGACAGATCACATTCTGAAGACAACCCTTCCTCAGCTGCCATTCAGGGTTCAATCCTGTCAGGGGTTCAGAATTTGCAGTGGATTTTTCTGTTTTGCCAAAAATTTCTGCAGGCAAGAAAAGAAGTCTGAGTTTCTGATTTTCTCCCTCCTGATGTGATAGGTAATCTCAACCTTAACTTCAGCTGAACCAGGATATGGGGGTTGTAAATTGGGGTCCACTATTGAAAGAACGTACAGCAACCCAGTACACAGGATCCTATGTTCACTTTGAGTGTTAGTATTGCTCCTGATCTTTCTTCAGGAAACTAAGTCTACAAAAAGGACTGAACCAGGTTTCTCCTACTGTGTCCTTGATCTTGACATCACTACATTCTCCTCTGATGCCATCCATGGTGGGCTTTTTGCCATGGCAGAAAGAATCGTAAGTGATTTTCAAAACATCTGGCAAGGTGCTATGGTCCAGGATGACTCTGGAGGACAAGTTCTGTGAGGAAAACAAAAACAAAACAAAGAAAATGACACAGAAAGATGTCAGCATCACAAAGAGGGATCTCAACCGGGAGCCTCAGAGATCCTTGAGGATGACTTGCCTATATCACAGGCTAGTACATCTCCTGCTGGTTGTTACTGCTTTTCCTTTGGGTGTAATTGTCATAATTTCAGTACAAGGTATGACTGAGAGGGAGGGCTAGGAAGTGAGATCTTAGCACAGGTAAATGCAATGGAAATGGGATTGCTAGGATAGGAGTCAGGATCTGAAAGGAAAGCCAGCCTGTGAACTAAGAACTGGCTCCAGAATCTGGTGTGGTGAGAACCATGTTTGCTTCAAATCTCATTGAGCTTGCTAAAGCTGAGGAATAAGCATGCACTATTATCTTTTGATTTCTGTTGTAACCAATTCCGGCTTTTTATGCCTTAACACTTATACTCATGTATCTTTTTCCAGATAATGAACTTGTTTCATTGTTTTATCTAAACCAGTGAGTTTGACTGAAGTGTTTGGGAAAAGCTCTGCTCAGGTGAAGGAGGCTAGTGCATGTTCATTACCCTTTGGTGGAATGATGAACTACTTATGAGTGTTTAAGTCCACGGAGCTATTAAATGCTACAAGAGGTGCATTTCAGTGTGAGGGGCGGGGCAAGGCTGGATATGAAGGAGTCCTCTCCTCCTGGATGACTGGGCACAGTATTCCTATACTCAGCTGGTGGCTGTGAGTGAGCAAAGGCTGCTATTCACTAACAAAGCACCCTGGGGTCAAATGCTCAAGGGGCACAGCAGTCCAGGTTGCAGCTTGGGCACGTCACAGTGCTGCAGTGCTATCAGTGCAATTGGTCCTTTCCAGAGGGAGGAAGAAGGCAAGCCTGCACAGTTCATGGGCTACAGGCACAGAAATAAACAGAGACCTGGGATAAAGGGACATATATGTGTAATGCAACATATATGTGTTGACTCTGCCCATAGCATGACTGTGTGTTTACTACACTGGCTGAGCAAACTACCCTCCCCTTTCCATTGCCCCACTCACATGGTATAAGGCACACGGGACTCTTGGAGCCAGCTGCCTGGCAAGATCCGGAAAGATGTGCATTGTGACACTTACGTTGTAGGCTTCCTTGATAAGCTGGATGACGTTGCTGGAGTCCTCATGCAGCTCCCCCACTGCTGATTTGGGGATCATGTCACTGAGCTTCTACCAATGGAAAACAAACTTATGAAAAGTACCCTGTAACTGAATCATCTGATTATTGGCATGTACTCTCTCTGCACTGTGACAGTCCTTCTGCCCCAGTTTCCCTCATGGTCTTCTGCGAACCCACCAAACCTTCACGGCTGAGCTGGCTTAGCCCTGTGGGTACATCACACAGACATTCCATCATAAGAACATAAGAACATAAGAATGGCCATACTGGGTCAGACCAAAGGTCCATCCAGCCCAGCATCCCATCTGCCGACGGTGGCCAATGCCAGGTGCCCCAGAGAAGGAGAACAGAAGACAATGATCGAGTGATTTATATCCTGCCATCCCTCTCCTGCCCTTGTTCTGAAGGCTAGGGCACCATACTTTACCCCTGGCTAATAGCCATTTATGGACCTAACCTGCAAAAATTTATCAAGCTCTTTTTTAAACCCTAATAGAGTCCTGGCCTTCACAGCCTCCTCGGGCAAGGAGTTCCACAGGTTGACTGTGCGCTGTGTGAAGAAAAATTTCCTTTTATTAGTTTTGAACCTACTATTCATCAATTTCATTTGGTGTCCCCTAGTTCTTGTATTATGGGAAAAGGTAAATAATTTTTCTATATTCACTTTCTCCACACCATTCATGATTTTATATACCTCTATCATATCGCCCCTCAATCGCCTCTTTTCCAAACTGAAAAGTCCCAGTCTCTCTAGCCTCTCCCCATATGGGACCCGTTCCAAGCCCCTAATCATCTTAGTCGCCCTTTTCTGAACCTTTTCTAATGCCAATATATCTTTTTTGAGGTGAGGAGACCACATCTGCACGCAGTACTCAAGATGTGGGCGTACCATAGTTTTATATAGGGGAAGTATGATATCTTTTGTCTTATTATCGATCCCTTTTTTAATAATTCCTAACATCCTATTTGCCTTACTAACTGCCGCTGCACACTGCGTGGATGTCTTCAGAGAACTATCCACTATAACTCCAAGATCCCTTTCCTGATCTGTCGTAGCTAAATTTGACCCCATCATGTAGTACGTGTAATTTGGGTTATTTTTTCCAACATGCATTACCTTACACTTACCCACATTAAATTTCATTTGCCATTTTGCTGCCCAATCACTCAGTTTGCTGAGATCTTTTTGTAGTTCTTCACAATCCCTTTTGGTTTTGACTGTCCTGAACAACTTGGTGTCATCTGCAAACTTTGCCACCTCACTGCTTACCTCATTTTCTAGATCATTGATGAAGAAGTTGAACAGGATCTGTCCCAGGACTGACCCCTGGGAAACACCACTAGTTACCCTCCTCCATTGTGAAAATTTACCATTTATTCCCACCCTTTGTTTTCTGTCTTTTAACCAATTCCCGATCCATGAAAGGATCTTTCCTCCTATCCCATGACCACCTAAGTTACATAAAAGCCTTTGGTGTGGGACCGTGTCAAAGGCTTTCTGGAAATCTAGGTATATTATGTCCACTGGGTGCCCCTTGTCCGCATGTTTATTAACCCCTTCAAAGAATTCTAATAGATTAGTTAGACACGACTTCCCTCTGCAGAAACCATGCTGACTTTTGCCCAAGAATTCGTGCTCTTCTACGTGCCTTGCAATTTTATTCTTTACTAGTGTTTCTACTAATTTGCCTGGTACTGATGTTAAACTTATCGGTCTATAATTGCCAGGGTCTCCTCTAGAGCCTTTTTTAAATATTGGTGTTATATTGGCCGTCTTCCAGTCATTTGGTACCAAAGTGGATTTAAAGGATAGGTTACAAACCACTGTTAATAACTCTGCAATTTCACATTTGAGTTCTTTCAGAACCCTTGGGTGAATGCCGTCTGGTCCTGGAGACTTGTTACTATTCAGCTTATCAATTAACTCCAAAACCTCCTCTAATGTCACTTCAATCTGAGTGAGTTCCTCAGATTTGTCACCTAAAAAGGCTGGCTCAGATTTAGGAACCTCCAGGGTTCCCATCCAGGGTACCCAGAATCCAAATTCTGTCCTCCTATTTAGGCTCACAGCTCCCCTGACTCTCCCCCGACTCAGCCTCTGCAGAGTACCAACACAACACTGTCTTCCAGCCCAGCCTACATCAGTCACTGTCCCATGCGAACGAGCTTCTCTCAGACAGGCAGCAGCCTTCTTCAGTCCCTGCCCCCAGCCAGACAGCTCTCCTGCTGTTCTTCTCCACACCAGGTGCCCACTGATCTAGGTCCCTGGTCAGGGCAGGGCAGGGCAGGGCTGGGGGACTGTCCCCAACCAGCCCCCTGACCTGTTCCTGATTCCCGTGGGGATTGTGCACCCCTCTGTCAGAGCAGAGCAGGCAGCATGAGCTGAACTAATGTCACGGAGAGCAGGAGACTAGGCTTGGGCTTGTGGCTGCAGTTCCTTCTTGACCTGCTGGGCAACATCACGGGGACTAGTCAAGCTCCACTTACTCGGTATATTCCAACCATTTTTTTAGTGACAGCAAAAATGGGCTGAACGTTATTCTCAGCAAGCTTTTGTACCAGCTGGCCAACAGATGGATAGTCCTGTGGGAGAAAGGAACAGGAGCAGGGACTTAATATTTTAGGCAACTCTTTGCCAGACCCACTCACAATGCCAGCGAGATCACACAGTCTGAGAAGTGTTTCCCCTGGGATCGCCTCGCTGGAGCCTGCAGCTGACTGGCTTCTCCTTTCGCCAGCTGAACCTAGCAGTCCTAGCAACAGACTTTTAACCATTCTCCACCAGACCCTACCCCTCAGCTTTCCCAGAGGTAAATGAGAGAAAAGTGAGCAACCCCCAGAATGAGGGATTCCAATTTCTCTGGTTTACTTTCCATACTGTGTGAACATGTTAAGGCATCTCTCAGAGTGCCTGCTAAGGGAAAGGCCTGTCCATGCCCAGGACATAACACCCCCACACAACCCTGCATGCACACACAATCCACTGCTCCATGTTCTGAGACTACGGCGGGGTCTGTTCTCATAACAGAAACCTCACCTCGGAACCCAGTGCTACCCCCCAACTCTCTTACAGACCCAGGGACCTGCTTTGCAGTCTTATCCCAGCTTGTAAACGCCTTGCCAGCAGCAAACTAAGGAATGCAGATTTACATTCTGCAGCTTTACATTCTGATGCAGTTCACAGGGACAGATTCTGCCCCACAAGGCAGAGTGAGGAATCCCGGGCCCAGTAACTGAAAAGCCCCCAACAGAGGGATGTGCTGGGGAGCAGTCAGGAATGAGAAGGGAGTCACATGGTGGAGAAGTGATTCCCACAAGTCTACCAAGTGGCGGCTCACTGGGGAAGACAGGGGAATGATAGCCAACATGCTGCCAAGAGCACTTACAAACTCATTGCTCTGTTTGTACATGTTCTCTTCCAGGTGGCATTGACCATCATTCGGAGTCAGAATGGCTCCGAGTTTACCATCCCCAGCAAAATGGAAGCCGTCATCTGTGGCATACACCAGCAGACGAGTCACATTGCGCCAGCCAATCTTATCCTGGGAACAGAAAAGAGGGGACTTTACTGCTTTGCTCAGACCTGTAGGCACTACCTGAATGAGAGATCAATACAGACAGAGAAAGCCCAAGCACGGGGAGAGCCCAGGCCACCTCCAGAACTGGAGTCCTGCATCACAACAGAAGAGAGACCCTGTGTTCATACCACAGCGAGACAGAGCACTGGCATGCATGCGCCCGAGAAAGAGCTGGGGAGTAAGAACAGTGCAAGGAAGCAAGTCAAGCAATGTGCAGGCATTTCCACAGCCAGACATGGGCCTGCACCTCCCAGGACATCAAGACCAAGGCAGGCAAAGAGAGGCTCATGCAGGCTTAATGGAAACAAGGGAGATGGACCTAAAGGGGAGACAGAAGCTGCCCAGGAGTTGCAGTGAGGACAGAACATGTGGCCAGGCAGCCCAGGGAGCATGCACAGGGGCATGCATGTCGCAGCAGAGGAGTTTACAGGCACATGGGGGCGCCCCACCCAAGAAGGACCGGGGTACAGACATGGGGGAGCTTGGGGAATGGAAGGAGAGCCTGGGGCAGGCAGCACAGGACCTCACACTGCCTGGGGGCTCCTTGGGTGCTGTTCTGTATTGGGACCAGATGTTGGTGTAACATGGTGCATTGGGAAGGCTCTGGGGCAGCCCCTATAAAACGAGGAAAGCTTAGCAGAGTTTACAGTAGGAATTCCTGCCACACAAGGAAATGCCCTTCCCTTTCCACAGATGCCAAGACCAGCAGAACCATGAGGGTCACCATGCTGACCCCTGTGTAACCCAGGCCTGCTCCACAACAATCCCGAGACCAGATCCTTTAGGCAAACAGTGTGGAGCTACAACATGTCAGTCAGGTGGAATCCAGTGCATTCTTGGTCACTCTTAAGTACATGCCCCTATTTCAGCCTGCCCCTCTTTGGTTTGGCTTCCAGCCACAACACTGGGTCAGACTCCGTGGCTAGACCGAATAGCCTGTTATCAAATAGCTGTTCCCCATGTAGGGACTCTCAGAGCAGGATCACGTCACCCCCAACAAACGTTCCCACTAATCTTTTCCATCCATGTGTGTAACAGATTTTGTTACGTGTACCAAGGCATGTGTGCATGGGCACCACCAGGAGAAACACAAACCTAGCGGAGGTGCTCTGCTGATCAGCTGGGCGGCACCCGAATCTCTCCCGCACAGCCACCCAAGTGCCCAGCTTACAGGGAACACTGACCCCAACCTTCTCTGAGCGCCTGAGTCCATCCTGTCGGTGTCCAACCCTTCAGTCGTTCCAGTGGTGCTGTTGGCCTGGTGTTCTGCCCTCACCCTCTGGCTACCCTTGCTCTAGCTTTGAGCTCATTCCCACCCGGCAGCCAGCCTAAGCTGGTGGCTGCAACTGGACTTACCCCGCAGACAGCCACCTGCATCATGGCATCCAGGCCCCCCTCGGGGGCGTCGAGGTTCCCGGAGATGGACTGTTTCTTTACCTCCCTCTCAAACACGTCAGCTTTGTCAGTGAGGGAGAGGACATGCCTGAAAGCGAAGGGCGGCTGGCAGGAGGTGTCCTTGTTGGGGCAGGGGTTCTTCAGCTTCTCGGGGTGAGTGTTCACGAATGGCAGCACTGTCTTGTCCACAAAAGAGCCGAAGCCTGGGGCGGGGGGACATGGTGTTAGGGAAGAGGGCCCCGTACCACATCCCTCAGACACCCATGGCCTGAGGCTGGTGAGTGCAGATGTGGGGAGTGAACACACCTGGGCTCACTAGGGCACAGGCAAAGGGTGCAAGTAACTGAGGCAGGGCACACAAGGGTTGCCGGCAGGAGAGAGGCAGCCGCTTGCTATGCAGGGAGGAGCACAAGGTTCAGCTAGGGTGGGAGTGCTCTGGGGGAAGCTGGGCTGAGCTAAGTGCACGTCAGCTCAGCTATGCAGCTCCATCACTGAAGAATGTTCTAGACCACAATCCTGTCCCACCCACCCATACAGCCAAGCAGGACGCACAGGGCAGGATAGCCACTGAGCCAATGTGCCTTAAGACCATGGGCCCCGGGCAATTGGGGGGCTCCAAAGAAATGGGTGCCTCTGTGCCTGCTCAGTGCTCCTGCTGGGTAGCAGAGAAACACCCGCCCCCGCCGCCTCCTCCTCCCGCATCCAGACTCTGTTCCCTGGCATGGGCACCGGGCCGGTGAGGAAAGCCCCCACTTCCCAGCCTCACTTCCCTGGCAGGAACACTGCGAGGAGCAAGGGACTGCAGGTGGCTGGGGTCGGGAGAGGCCCCCACTTGCTCTGGCCTAGGGTACCACAAAAGCATAATTGGCCTCTGGGGTGCAGTCAAGCAGTGAGTGGGACTCTCCTCATGGCCCACTGGTGCTACTGCCTCTCTCACCCAGCTCTACAGTTCCTGACCCCCACTCTCCCTTCCTCCTCCCTGGCCTGCCACTGGCCACTCTGCCCTGCTCTCCCCTCCCTTAGAGGCTTCTTTCCCTTTCTGACAGACCCTGCCCCAGCAGAGGGGTCTGGCTAGGAGATGGGCACTGAGCTGCTGGGGTGAGCTACATTCCATCAGGGTGGCTGTCATGGGCTGGCTGGCCCCAGCCCTGTACCCATTCCATCAGTTCCCCAGTCAGCCTGTTGTCTTTGCTGCCAGAGATCCAAATGAGTCAGAAATTCCACACCAACGAAGGGTCCTGTGGCACCTTATAGAGTAACAGAAAAGTTTTGCGCATGAGCTTTCGTGAGCACAGACTCACTTCATCAGATGCTGGTCTTGGAAATCTGCAGGGCCAGGTATAAATAAGCCAGAGCAAGGGAGGGGATAACAAGGTTAGCTCAGTCAGCAAGGGTGAGGCTTACTACCAGCAGTTACGCCCTCAGCTCTGGCTTAAACAAAGACTGCGAATGGCTGGCTAAATACAGAAGCAGCTTCCCCTCCCTTGGTGTTCACACCTCCAGATCAACTGCTGGTAGTAAGCCTCACCCTTGCTGACTGAGCTAACCTTGTTATCCCCACCCTTGCTCTGGCTTATTTATACCGGGCCCTGCAGATTTCCAAGACCAGCATCTGATGAAGTGAGTCTGTGCTCATGAAAGCTCATGCTCAAAACTTTTCTGTTAGTCTATAAGGTGCCACAGGATCCTTCGTTGCTGTTACAGATCCAGACTAACACGGCTACCCCTCCGATAAATTCCACACCGGCTCTCTGTGACACCTGGAGGGTCTGAGAGCTTGCAGCCAACAGACTCTTTGCTGTGCCCTGACAGCCAGGGGTACCACAGAGAGCAGAACCAAACCCAAAAGTAGGGCAGCACCAGAAGCAAGCACACCTGGAGCCCATTGACTGCAGGCTAAGGTAGGGACCCCCTTCTTTTGTGCAGATGAGCACAATGCTTCCTCTCAATGGAGGGGCTGGGCAGAGCCAGGAGATCAGCCTGGCACCCAGTATCCCTTAGCACTTACTGAACCAGCCCTGACTTCTCTTCCTGCCTGGCCACTGCAGACTTTCCCAGATTCACTGCTGTGCAGGGAATTCTCTTGTGTTCTTGCCAGACCTGCATTTCCCTAGTTGCTCTTTGATGCTGCCAAAAGAGTGTGAGAGCCCAACAACCAATGCCAATTAGCTGAGAGCCCCTCACCAATCTGGCCGGACCCAGTGATGGAGTTCAGAGCTGCAAGCAGGTCCCCTCCCAGCTTCTTCACTTTCTCCAGGTCATCAAGCATGGAGTAGGAGAGATCCATCAGATAGTAGAGATCAATGGGGTAGCCCTCGGCACGGCGGAAGGTCACATTAAACTCAGCTGGCTGACCTGTCAGAGGAAGGGCAGAGATGGAACGACTCAGTGGAACCATGAGCCTGCTGAGGAGCGCTGGGCTGAGTTCCGGAGCCCAACATTCAGGAAGAGGGTTGCAGGACTGGAGAGGTGCAGAGAAGAACCATTCGGGGGATAGAAACCTGTCTAATAGCAACAGACTCGAAGACAAAATGAAGAGTAAGAAGTGACTTGATCACAGTGTACTGGTATCTAAATGGAGAACAGATGGTAACTGGAGCCAGCAGGTAGATGAAGTAAGACTGGAAATAAGGCATAAATTGAAAGAGCGAAAGGAAGAAAACATTGTAAAGAGTTCCCCAGGGTCCTGGTTGGTTGTTGCTATCTCACTGCGCAAACAAGTCAGTGACAAGCCTTCAATGAACAGTGGGTGTTTTTCTGCAGTCAGGAGCATTGCAGGGCAGGTCTCTGGCCTGTGCAATCCAAGAGGCCAGACTAGATTGCCACAGTGGTCTCTTCTGGGTTTGTCATATCTGAATACATGTCGTAAGGTCTGGCCCTTCCCTTCTACCCACAAAACCAAAAGTCTCCCACAGGTTATCCTCCTCTGGTAGCTTCATCCCTGCAAAGGCCTTTTCTTCAGCCTCCAGAAATGCATGCTTGCCCTGCTCACAGCTGTTCAGAACACAGCTGCAAAGATAATTCTTCTATCCTGTCATTATGGCAATTTCCCTCTGATATTAACTTGGCCTAGCACTTTACCTGAATTGTGAGCTCGGCTGTGAAAAGTAAGTGAAAGTGCATAAAATATCACAATAGTCTACAACAACAAATGATGAGAAAAGGAGCAAAAGGGAGAGGCGGACAGACTGAATTAATCCAAACGAAAAGGCCTCCTGGAATGACACAAGGACTGTGTTAGGATCAGGCCCATGTGAGACTTGAAATCAGGGGATCCAAGTCAACGTGTCAGAAATCAGGTCCAGCTGGTGAACAAAAGAAGAAGACGGGTTATTCCACTCATCACTCCCTTTGGGATCCCTGAAACACAAAACCTCGGGGTGGGGGGAGTGGGGGTTAGAGAGTGGGGCAACCCCACAGTGGCCCACTGAAGGACAGGAGAACAGAATGATGTGAGCTTCGCTCTCATGGCGGCTACCACCAACATAATCTCTTAGGACCTTGGTGGGGCTGCCAGTCCTGCTGATCAATACATCTCATTGGCTTTTTGTACTCTCAAGTCTCTCTCCATCTGTTGGATCTTCTCTGATATTTATTTCTATTTTGTGTACATCCCTGCGCCTTGGTCAGTGTGGTCCTGGTCCATGACTAGGGCTGTAATCACTAAGGTAATTAATTATTTATGAATTATTATTTATTATAGTAAAAGCACTTAGAATGAGTAGAAAATTATTCATTCCATGGCAAATTCCACCATTTACAGGGAAAAAAGATCTCATTCTAAATAGGAATGAAAAATTGAAATGTCAAAATATCCTGCACAAAAGTTTATTAAAAAAGGAGGAGGGTATAAAAATATTTCTTTTTGACTTCATGTTGGTTTTATTCTATTATTTTAAAATTAGGGTTTAAAATTATTTTAAATGGTTCAATAGCTGGTATAGAAATTGGTATAATTTAATACAATAATGTTCCTTTCAAAATGGAAACATTTTAAAATGAGAAACAAACATTTTGTTGTGAAGTGGAACATTGCAACCTTATTGAAACACTTCCATTTTCTTCAGAGATGCAATTTCCTCAAAATCAATATGTTCCTGCCTTTATAAAATTGAAGGAAATTTCAAAAATGAAAAGCTGCTTTAAACCTAACAATCTAAGGCTACGTCTACACTAGCCCCAAACTTCGAAATGGCCACGCAAATGGCCATTTCGAAGTTTACTAATGAAGCGCTGAAATGCATATTCAGCGCTTCATTAGCATGTGGGTGGCTGAGGCACTTCGAAATTGACACGCCTTGCTGCCGCGCGGCTTGTCCCAACGGGGTTCCTTTTCGAAAGGACCCCGCCTACTTCGAAGTCCCCTTATTCCCATGAGCTGATGGGGCTAGTGTAGACACAGCCTATATGTTTCATTTCAACATTTTCAGAACAAAAGAGTTCCAGTTTTTGGAATATTTCTAGGTTTTATTTGGACTGAAGTTTTAAAAGTTAATATGAATTTGCCACGTTTTAGTTAACCTGGGTCTGCATTTTCATGAGAAAAAAGTTCCAGCCAGCCATTTCTACTGACCTGCTTATAGCCACCTGTAGCATGGTTGTAACATCTACTGATTATTCATCAGCTCCTAACAACCAGCCCTCTGCATATAGTGCAACTGTCAGTGATGATGAGGCTCCTCCCTGTGGATGAGACTGGGCTGCAGTGTTTGTAGGTGCTCTCCCGGAGCTGGGTTGGTTGGGTTGCCCCCAGGGTCCCACTCCTGGACATTTACAGCAACGGGGAATACTGTCCCAGCCAGGAGAGAGCTGGCCAAGCCCCTTATCAGCTGGGCTCTTTTGCGCATTTGGAAAGCAAAGGCCACTCACACACAGAGAACTGCAGGACAGTGGAGACAAGGCCAGTGTTGCACAACAGGTCCTTTTGTCTGTCCCTCCAACCCCCAATGTCTTTTCAGACCGAAAGCCCCAAACTCCTCCACCTGCCAGACAAGGTCATTGGCACAGTGAACCCCACAGCTCCAGTCAGGACTATGTTCATACCACCCCACAGCACTGCAGGGCTAGCTGGTCACACAGTCCCCTCAGCTCCTCCTCCAGCACCACTCCAGAACCACGGTGAGGTCTCGGGCACCAGGACAATTCCTAGTTACCATTGGGCACGTTTGGGCAAACTTTGCTGGCTCACCAGGAACCAGGAGAAGGCAGCACTGGCAAGGTGAGGCAGCAGAATGTGGCTGGATTAAGAAAGGGGTGTTAGGAGCTGCAGCCCAGAGTCCCAGGCTAAGGAGGATCCCTGGGCTACAGCCACTAAAGCCCCTGTGTGCTCTGCCTGGAGAGAGAAGGAGGCAGCTCTGTGCGCTCTGCCGTTGCTCCTCCTGCCCCACGAGACCTGTATCATTGCAACAGGCACCGCACCAGGATGCTCTGTCCCAGTGCTGCTCTTGTCTGCAGGCTCCACCCCCACAGCTCCCACTGGCTGCGATTCCCATTGATACCTGCAAGTGAGCCCGGGCCACGTGGAGCCATCTTTTTCTCCACCACACCAACTGGGAGCTGCCCCTGCAGGTAAGCAGCCACTCCCTGAATGCCTGCCCCAGTCTGTTCCTGTACCCTAATTCCCCCCCAAGCCCTGCACCCTAAGTCCATAACTCCTTCCCAGACCCTCAACCCCTGACACCCTCCTGAGATCAAACTCTGCTCAGACCCCACCCCAACCTCCCAGGTGCCTGCTCCTGTGCCCTGAACATCTCATCCTCTGCCCCTGCCCAGAGCCCACTCCCCCAGTCAGAACCTTCAGCCCCTCACTTACCCACCCTCCTGCCTCAGCCCATAGCTCAGGGGTCAGGCATCCTTCTTGTGGGGCAGCTGCCTCAACTCTGCACTTGAATCACCTTGTCGGGGAATTATACCGGTTTTCTGCATGCACGCCTGATTGCAGGGGCACCGATGGGGGCAAAGAGGGCAGCTGCCCTCAGGCTGGACATTTCAAAAGGGGCCCCAAGCTCCAGCTGCTGCAACATTGGCCGTGGCAATGGCCAGAGCTCCAGCCTCCTTTGAAACCCAGCAGCAGCACTGCTCTGCCTGCCCATGGCTGTCAGTCAGTGCAGGAGGTGCTGAGGGCTGACAGCCCTTGGCTCTGCCTTGTCCACTCTCAGCTCTACCCCTTCCAGGCATAGAGCCACCCTCCATCCCCACCACGCCTACCTTGCCCTGGGGCCTGCAGCATCTCTTGGCACTGCTGCCTGGCTGCAGCTCCTGCATCTGTAGAGGTGAAATCCCGGCCTGGCCCAGCGAGAGGCACATGCTGCTACCTGGCCATTACACCCTCCTCAACTCTAATTTTCACACTGAATCCCACACGTGCTTGTCTCAGCTGACACTGGGATTTTTCTCAAGCACCTACTTCCCCATTTGAATGAAACATAAGAATGGCCATACTGGGTCAGACCAAAGGTCCATCCAGCCCAGTATCCCGTCTGCCGACAGTGGCCAATGCCAGGTGCCCCAGAGAAGGAGAACAGAAGACAATGATCAAGTGATTTATCTCCTGCCCTTGTACTGAAGGCTAGGGCACCATACTTTACCCCTGGCTAATAGCCATTTATGGACCTAACCTGCAAAAATTTATCAAGCTCTTTTTTAAACCCTAATAGAGTCCTGGCCTTCACAGCCTCCTCCGGCAAGGAGTTCCACAGGCTGACTGTGCGCTGTGTGAAGAAAAATTTCCTTTTATTTTAACACCCACCAGAGATTTAAGCACACTGCAGGAAAAGAGGGTCCCAGGTGCATTTGGAGCCTGAACTGGTCCCATGCTAGTGTGTGTGCCTGTGCTTTCCTCCCCTCAGCACAACTATCACCCTGTGCTCGCACTGGGCTTGTGACTAAGCAAAGTGTACCTCGCCTCAGTCGCAGCTCCACTGCCTGGGGTTTTAGCTGTGTCTTGTCATCGAGCGGGTCTGTCTTTAACAGCAGATGTTTGCTTTCTGGGAACACAATGTCTTTCACATCACAGCCCCTCTGCTGCAGCTGCTCTCGGGTGTCACAGCGAATGGAGTCTGGCTCACCCGCCTTGGTGAAATTCTGTGCAATGCAGAATCAGAGGGGAACAAATGACAATCCTGGATGAGGCCAAGCTGTGTTAGTTCAGACCTGCCCCAGCCAGTCACTATGAGCGCTGGCAGCAGGGCACAGAGCCGAGGTCCACCAGACACCCAGCTCTTCTGGAGCCCCCAGAAGCGCGTCAGAGCTGCAGGGTCTGACGGCTAACTACTGGCCTGACCATCTCTCCTTAAAGAATCAGGAAACATCTTTTCTCAGGATCTGTGCCCCTTTCTCCCTCCCTGACTATTCTGTACTTGCTCAGCCCTGGCACAAGTCCAGGCAAGGCCAGGGCAGCTGCGAGTGCTGCAGAAAGCAGAGGCTGCTCCCACAGGTTAGCGAGTGTGGGCAGAGTCAGCAACAGGAACTGGCTGGTGATGTGTGGGGACAGCAGGGGTGGGGCAACGGCTGCCTCCATCGGAGTGCCCTGAACCCAGGGGACATTCCTGGGAGTATCTATCCCACCCAGAACAACAATGGGGCACTATCCCTTTGCAGGGCCTCTGCAAACAGGCTCCCTCTGCCCCAGTCTGGGAAAGCAGAAGATCTTCCCGAGGATTCCCTGGGAGCAGCCTCGCCTCCCAAGAACAGGGAGACATCCCTGGAGGGACAAGTGGAGCCAGGTGCTGTCCTGGGGTGGGGGCGGGTGTGTGACTGGGGGACCAGCACAGGCTGAGTGTGGCCAAGCGCCATCACAGGGTGGGGGCAGGTGGGTGACTGGGGGACCAGCACAGGCTGAGTGTGGCCAAGCGCCATCATGGGGTGGGAGCGGGTGTGTGACTGGGGGACCAGCACAGGCTGAGTGTGGCCAAGCACCATCACAGGGTGGGGGCGGGTGGGTGACTGGGGGACCAGCACAGATGCAGAGAGCCGGGGGCAGTGAAAGGAAATGCAAACCTACCAGTTTCTTGCACCATGCACAGCCGGGGCCAGATTGGATGCAGTCCTGACAGGTGCTGACTTTGATTTTGGGGCATTCCAGGGCATGGGCTGCAAGAGAGAAGGGTGGGGATTAAGCATGAGGAGAGTTCAGCCGGTCCACTAGGGAGAGGTCCAACCTGCAGGGACAGCTGATCACCACCCAGGGTGTGCACCAGCACGAGTGACTCCATCTTGAGAAACACTTGACCCTGAGCATGCGCATAGAGGTACCATGCCTCAGCATCAGGTGCACCACTTCTAATGGGGGAGATGCCCTGCCCTGAGCTCACATGGCCCATGGTAAGAACAGCAGTTCTTCCAGAGCCAGCTGTGAGATCAGGAGAGGAACCAGTTCCTAGTAGGCCCCCTTGCAAATCACAGCACAGCTTGCACTGGGAAGCCCAAACTGATGTCCCATAAGATTGAGTCTACAGACCAACCCAAAGCTCAACACTCAGCAAAAGAGCAGCGTGTCTGCAGGACAGCTTTCTCATTTCTGTCTCGAGTGATCTGCTCCAATTTAGTACAATACCTGATTATACTAACCTGAAATTAGGGTGCCTACACACAAACTGGGGCTGCTGTAATGAAATCTGCGTGATGGGATGATTGCTCCCTCTGCAAGTTTGCAGATGACACTAAACTATCGGGAGTGGTAGACAGGCTGGAGGGTAGAGATAGGGGCCAGGGTGACCTAGACAAATTGGGGGTTTGGGCCAAAAGGAATCTGAGGAGGTTCAACCAGGACAAGTTCAAAGTCCTGTATTTAGAAAAATCCCACACACTGCTTCAGGCTGGGGACCAAAAAGAAAAAAGAAAAAGAACCTGGGGATTACAGTGGATGAGATGCTGGATATGAGCCAACAGTGTGCCTTGAGGCCAAGAAGGCTAATGGCATATTGAGCTGCATTAGTAGGAGCATTGTCAGTAGATGCAGGGAAGTGATTATTTCCCTTTATTCAACACTGGTGAGGCCACATTTGGAGTACTGTGACCAATTCGGGGCCTCTCCACTACAGGAAGAATGTGGACAAGCTGGAGAGGGTCCAGTGGAGGGCTGATGAAAATGATTCGGGGGTTGGAGCACGTGACTTATGAGCAGAGGCTGAGGGATGTGGGCTTAGCCTACAGAAGAGAAAGTGGGGGGAGATTAGATAGCAGCTTTCAAATACCTGAAGGGGGTTCCAAAGAGGATGGAGAGAGGCTGTTCTCAGTGGTGACAGATGACAGAACAAGGAGCAATGGTCTGAAGCTACAGAGGGAGAGGGGTAGGCTGGATATTAGGAAACACTGTTTCACCAGGAGGGTGGTGAAGCACTGGAATGTGTTACCTAGGAAGGTGGTGGAATCTCCACCCTTAGACGTTTCCAAGTCCTGGCTTGACAAAGCCCTGGCTGGGATGATTGAGTTGGGGATGGCCCTGCTTTGAGCAGCGGTTGGACTAGATGACCTCCTGAGGTCTCCTTCAACTATCATTGTCTATGAATCCATGGAATGTGTTTAAAACCACCCTCAGTTAATGTCTTGCCAGTTTGCACAGGCTGCACCTGGGGAAGGGAAGCAGGGAGTAATGCCACCAGTGGACAGTTCTAACCAAGGCCTCTTTTGTGTGAGTTTTCATGAGCTTAAAACATGTCCAAAAAGTGTCTTGCCCTTGGCTTTTGAAAACAAGGTCACCTCATATGGGGTCTCCAAGGTGTGCCTGCTCAGGGGGACAGTCTAGATGCATGTCTCACATCAATTCCCACCCACCCACTTCCCACCCCATTCTCTGCATCTTAACTGAGTTGGAGGGAAGGATGGAGGTGAACGCACATACTTCCCACTGCACTCTGCATGGTGCTGGGTCTGGGACATGGAAACAGACCTGCTGATTTGTATCTGAATAATAAAGAAACAGTTCCTCCTAGGCCTGTCTCCAACAACAGCCAGAACCAGATGCATCTGAGTAAAGTGCATGAAACGTTGACGTGGCAGTTAAGCAATAATCTCCAAAAGGGAAACATTGCTTCATGAGCCCTATCAACTGGCTTCCTGCCTGCCACAAGCAGGAGGGTCTCTGCCCTTCCACAGGCAGGCTTTCCTGTCTGCCTTGTCACTGTGGATATGCTGGCTCTCCAGTTCTTTCTGAATCTCGCCTCAAGGATGTTTTGTAGCTACACAGACTACCTGTGCAGGAGTAAAAAGTAATTTCCTTTTGTGTGGGCTTTTGCCACCTTGTAATTTCATTGAATGCTCCCTTGTTCTCTATCATGAAACAGGGTAAATGTAAGCTCTTAATTCCTCTGCTGTACCACATTCCTCGTCTTCTCTACTTCTGTCATGTCCCTTCTTACCCATCACCTCTCTACACTGAACAAGTTCATCCTTTTCCATCTCTTGTCACCTATATGCCCTTCCAGGAATAACAGTCTCGGCACCTGCCTCTGAATGGCTCTAACTCTGCTAGCCCCTTTCTGAGATGGTATGTCCAGAACCAAACACACTGTTCCCTGTGCGGCCATTTCACTGATTTGGATAATGGCATTATAATATTTTGAATACTACCTTTGATCCCATTTCCGATCCACACATCCTGTATGCTCCCAAGTCTCATGAAAGGCAAAGCTACAACTGCGTTGGTAACTCATCTCAAATAAGGCTGAACCAGCTCATATTCCTACATAACACAATCATAAATTAAAAAGGAAAACATTTCTAATTTTATTTTAATTGGCACTATTTCCTTTCTCCATAAATCTAGCCTTGTGTAGTTCCAGGAGTCCAACTGCACTGGGCACAGAAGAAGAGAAAAAGTAAAATGACTATGGTTTAAAAAGCTCTGAAACTGACTCAAAATAGTTCTTTACTAAACTACGGAGTCACAGGGCTGAGAGCTTATCATCTACCAGAGCTAGAAATGAGAGCACAGAAGGTGGGAACAGGTGAATACATTGGAAGTAGAGATGGGGTCCAGAATGACCTACATAATTGGAGGACTGGCCCGAAAGAAATCTGATGAGGTTCAACAAGGACAAGTGCAGAGTCCTGCACTTAGGACGGAAGTATCCCAAGCATTGTTACAGGCTGGGGACCAAATGGCTAAGTAACAGTGCAGCAGAAGAGGACCTGGAGATTACAATAGATGAGAAGCTGGATATGAGTCAACACTGTGCCCTTGTAGCCAAGAAGTTTAATGCCATAGTGGGGTGCATTAGGAGGAACATTTCCAGCAGACCTAGAGAAGTTACTATTCTCCTCTATTCAGCACTGGTGAGGCCACATCTGAATTATTGTGTTCTGGGACCCCCAGTATTGAAAGTGTGTGAATGCATTGGAGAGGGTTCAGTGGAGGGCAACCAAAATGATTAGGGGGCTGCAGCACATGACCTACAAGGAGAGGCAGTGGGATTTGGGTTTATTTAGTCTGCAGAAATGTGAGGGGAGATTTGATAGCAGCCTTCAACTTCCTGAAGGGAAGTTCCAAAGAGGATGCAGAGAGGCTGTTCTCAGAAGTGATGGATGGCAGAACAGGAGCAATGGTTTTAAGTTACAGAGCTGGAGGAATAGGTTGGATATTAGAAAAAAAACTATTTCACCAGGAGGATGGTGGAGCACTGGAAAAGTTCTGGCTAGGGTGATTTAGTTAGGGTTGATCCTGCTTTTAGGCAGGGGGCTGGACTAGGTGACCTCCTAAGGTCCCATCCAGCCCTAGGATTTTATGATTCTAAGGTTCATGAGATCTCAGTGTGTAAATGAGTCAGTGGTTCAATGGTGAGTATTGTCCATCCTGCGCTGTGGGTGGAGATATCTTGGGCCAGGTGGCAGAGAAGGAACAGTTTCTGTGGCACAGTATTCATACTTTTTACATGACAGCTTCATGGGACCCTCTTGGTGGTCTGCAATGTTTCACTAGTCTCAGAAGGAGGCTATGGGGCAGATGAGACTGGCAAAGCTGTATACTAAAGGTAACGCACTGCTCTGCAATTCTTCGGGTGGGTATCACTGGAACATGCGAGGTACTTCCAAACAGAGAGGCAGGGAGAGGAGTTTGTCAGTTGCTTTGCCCCTCACTGGCAGGTGCTGAGCTATGGCTTGGGGGTTCTTTTCTCCCTGTCACTGTTTTACTAAATGTGTAATGTGCCCCGGAGGTTACTGTGCTGCCAGACAAACAGCAGTGGAGACAAGCACTTGCTCACCTGTTGTCATCAGCAGCAACCCAGCCAGAGCCAGTAGGAGGCAGCAAGGATGAGTCATCTCCTGCAAGATAAAAAGCATCATGATGACTTTTCAGGCTCAGGGCCCATCAGGACAGCTGCCTAGCCCAGAGGAAGTCCTGGGGCCATGTGTGAAATGGCAGCAAGTGAACCAGGCATCCACTGCCATTGGCACCCCTGGCAAGTGTTGGCTGAGTGAGGAGTCTGCCTACAAGCTGACGTGCAGAGAACAGAACAAATCTAAACCCAGATTAGAGTTTTGGGACCAGCACATAAACATGTCTGAGAATCTCATTGAGACTCAACTTGGAATGAGTCTCTCTTCAGCTCCTTTCCAACCACATGTGGCTTTGGCTCTGTCCAACTCCCGTAGGCAGCACAGCCCTTGTGGTGCCAGGAGGGCACCCAGGAGGGCACCAGTTTCACTGCCCAGCCCAGGCGAGAGCTTCCCTGGGCACAGCTTTCCTGTGTGCAAAGCAGCTGCGACTGCCTTGCCCAAGGGACACTCCTGTGGTCTGCGTCTAGCAGCCCAAGTGTGGAGGGAGCTCACTAGGTGCGTAGAGCCAGCAGCTGGCTTAGGAAGGGCCCAGTGGGCAGGACGTTGCCAAGTGCCACATGGGGCACCTGGCGCCTCTGGTGCCTCTAGCTCTCAGCAGCACATACCTCAGAGCAGGGTGGGCTCAGGCTAGGACTGAATCCCTGAGTGGCCTGGGCCTGGCTGGATCATGGAAGGTCTTCTTTGCCTGAGCCTGTGGGAGGGTCAGGGCATCTCCCAGACTCCTGCACTGCAGTCCCCTCCCCAGTGGGCACCACGAGGTGCACAGCCAGCTGAGTTAGGAGGGACCCTGCAAGCTCATGCCAGTACGTGCCCCTTCTTTGGCTCCCCTCCCAGCCTCTCCCCCTACCCAGGCATCCCAGATCCCAATCCCGCTCGGCCTTCCCCTTCCCCAGCCTCTCTCATTACCTACCCTATAGGCCAGGGCTGACCAGATGTACTGACTATCTGAGCACATAGGGCAACCTTCAGAAGTTTGAGGGCCAGGACGTGCCTGCTGGCCTGAGGGCTTTGGTCCTGTGGGAGGCACCTGCCAGGCTTGGACTTCAGCCCTGCTTCAGTCGAAGTCCTGAGGCCCCGGCAGGCAGGTCTGTCCCATGGGGCTGAAGCCCTGGCAGGCAGGCCAGCCCTGTGGGGATGATGCCCTGAGGCCTGACAGGCAGGCCTGCCGCATGGGGCTGAAGCTCCAGGGCCCCTCCTGCTGGGAAGAAACCAGAGGTGATGTGTGTGTGGGGACACGTAGGGTCATGGTTTCACCAGGATTTTCTGGCTCGGCTCTGCTCTGCCACATGGAAGTACAGGGCCACCTCCCTGCACAGCAGCCACTGTAGCCAGCAAGCTGGGAGCTGTGGCCCTAGGGAGAGGCAGCCAGGAGCTGCAGGGACATGGGCTGCTCTTGCAGTGGCCTCTCCACCGGGAGTGAAAGCAGCAGCCGCTGCTTGCAGCTCACAGAAGTTGGCAGCTGCCTCTCTACACAGTGTGAAAACCTGGAAGCTGCAGAAAGGGAACACAAAGGGGGCCTTGTGGGGATGGGGGCGTGGGAGCGTGTGATTCAAGCTGGTGCAAGAGTGCCCCCCAGATGGCACAAGCTGTCTATGGCAGAAGCCTGTAGCCCCACCACCCTGCTATAGGGCAGAAACCTGGAGCTCCCCTCCCTCTTTAGGGGCTCCCCAGGCTGCACCGTAACTGTAAAAGAGCCACAATTTGGGGTGGGCTATTCTGGGCTCTCAGCTTCTCCCTCCCCTGCAGGTGCGCTGTAAAACAGGAGTCACAAAGAGCAGGCAGTGAGCTCTGCTGCGGGCCCACCTCAGCTTTCCCACCCAGCCCAGCCATGCTGCTGCTGCCCTGTGCCCCAGCCACTGCTGCAAATGCTGCTTGAACAGCTGCCCCCACAGCCGCACGCATCAGCTGCTGTCGCCCCAGGCTGTGGTCCCTGGGAGGGCCCATGAGGGGGAAGCCACACACAAGCTGCACAAAAACATCCATCTGCACAAACCTGCCCTCAGCTCACCACAGTGCAGCCACGGAGTGGTAAGCGAAGCCACGTGTGCCTGGCTGTGCTGAACAGGCTGCCCTGAGGGCCCAGGCCCTGCCCTGCTGCCGGGTTTGTCTTTGTGGTTGTGGAGACGGAGGGGCGGGGGGGGGGTCACGTGACCAAATGGTTCCTCTCCACTCTGAGGTCTCCACCGTGCTCAAAGCCTGCAACTTCCTGCCCTGAGGTCATGCCGAGCACCAAGCCTGGGGGCCTCTAACCACACACATGAGACGAGAGTTTCTAAACGTATTGGCTGGGCTGGCATGGGGGAAGCCTGTCCCCGAGATGCAGGAGACTATCAGCCAGCCCGCAGTGTTCCCTGGCCCAGGGCCCTGAGCCAGCCACCGCTCTCCACAGAATGGCGCACAGGGCCACAGGGAGCAGCTCTCCTGGCTGGGGAGGCTGATGGAGAAACCTGGGCAGGCATTCAGGGGCTGCCTGCTGTGCTGTTGTCATGGAGCCTAGGGAACTCTCCGGCAGGGCCCACCTTCCCACATCGCACCCGTCTCCTTGCTGAAGTCATCCCCTGGTGCCCCTGTGACCAGAGCAGGGCTCATCCAGCCCAGTGAGCAGCTGTCTCCCCCAGCCCTGCCAGCAATGTGGGTGGATCTGCAGTTGGCCAGCCACACCTTGGCCCTTACCAGCTTGGTTATGCTGCAGAGTGACCCCAACATATCCCCTGTCTTAGCTTTCCTCCAGAAATGTACGTCCTGCACTGGCTTTTCCAGGAGACTACAAGCTTACACACAGTCCATTGCATAACAAATAGATGAGATAGGCACAGGTCTGGTTACCCCAAATGGAGTTTCCTGCAGAGCTCAATTCACACACTCTGCCAGAGAAAGCAACTAAACTAGTGTCTTCACTCCAGCCTGGCACACAGTAGCTGCGTCTACACGTGCACGCTACTTCGAAGTAGCGGCACCAACTTCGAAATAGCGCCCGTCGCGTCTACACGCGTTGGGTGCTATTTCGAAGTTAACTTCGACGTTAGGCGGCGAGATGTCGAAGTCGCTAACCTCATGAGGAGATAGGAATAGCGCCCTACTTCGACGTTCAACATCGAAGTAGGGACCGTGTAGACGATCCGCGTCCCGCAACGTCGAAATTGCTGGGTCCTCCATGGCGGCCATCAGCTGGGGGGTTGAGAGATGCTCTCTCTCCAGCCCCTGCGGGGCTCTATGGTCACCGTGGGCAGCAGCCCTTAGCCCAGGGCTTCTGGCTGCTTCTGCGGCAGCTGGGGATCTATGCTGCAGGCACAGGGTCTGCAACCAGTTGTCAGCTCTGTGGATCTTGTGTTGTTTAGTGCAACTGTGTCTGGGAGGGGCCCTTTAAGGGAGCGGCTTGCTGTTGAGTCCGCGCTGTGACCCTGTCTGCAGCTGTGCCTGGCATCCCTATTTCGATGTGTGCTACTTTGACATGTAGACGTTCCCTCGCTGCGCCTATTTCGATGTTGGGCTGAGCAACGTCAAAGTTGAACATCGACGTTGCCGGCCCTGGAGGATGTGTAGACGTTATTCATCGAAATAGCCTATTTCGATGTAGGCTTCACGTGTAGACGTAGCCAGTGAGTACAATATTGAGGCGTAGAAGTCAGTCAGTGATAGTAAGTGGGGAGACATAATGGCAGGCCCCCCCACCACCTCCACGGCCATCGGCAACTTCCTCATGACTGCCACAGCCCCTCCACCAAGACCACCCCTGCCATGGCAGGCTTGGCGGTCACCCATGAGGCCCATCCTAAGGAGCAGCCTGCCAGGGTTGCCCTTAGGGAAAACAACATCCTGGGCAAATGTGTATTTTAGCCCCCTGTCCAACCGCCCCTCCCCCGATTCTTCGTCAGACATAACATGTTCCAAGATGTGGCTGGGAAAGGCTCCACGGCAGGAAATGTCTGACCTAACACACTAGTAAGCAGGACTTGGTGTGTAGTCTAAATGGGATGGAAACAAGTTGTGTTTACAAAAGATTAACAGGGCCCCTGGTGTCCCCAGCATCCACTAACAGAATACCGCACAGGCCTGTCTTTGCGTACACTAACAGCAAAACTGCGTGTACAGTGTGCTAGTTACGGCATGTTAGCACATTTTCCAACCCATGCAGTAGACATGGCCAGTACAGCCCTACCATGCTGCCTGCTGCAAGGGAACGTAGAAAGGGGAATTACTTAAAGAAAAAGGAACAGAGAAAATAAAGAAACATGAGTGTTACCCACTTTAGAAGACTTAGTCATGGTACCAGGAAAACGGGTTTGAAATCCCGTTGAATGCCGGTAGCGAATGATTTCCCCTTGACATACAAGTGCAATCTCACTCTCCAATGAAACGCTCAATCCTTTCTGATACAAGAAAGGAAGGAACAAAGAAATGAACTCTTTCAAAAGTGTCTAGACCAAAGCAGTAAACACCCTTGTGAAAAAGATCCTTCTTAAAGATGCAGTGAAACTTTTTCAAATCCCAGACTGACCTCTGCGGAACTCCACTAGTAACTTCCCTGTCTAATAGCTCACCTTTCAGTATGACTGACTCTAGTTTCCCCTTCAACAAGTTCCCCCCCATCTCCTCAAAGACAGATATTAGTAACTTTGTTACCCCCTCTTGAATCCAACAATTGAAACAATTGTAAAAAAGTCATCAATTACTTCTTATAATTTAGGTAACTAATTTTAAAAAACAAAACAAATCACAGAATCACAGGGCTGGAAGGGACCTCAGGAGGTCATCTAGTCCAGCCCCCTGCTTCAAGCAGGATCAACCCCCACTAAGTCATCCCAGCCAGGACCTCGTCCAGCTGGCACTTAAAAACCTCAAGGGATGGAGAATCCACCACCTCTCTAGGCAACGCATTCCAATGCTTCACCACCCGCCTGGTGAAGTAGTTTTCCCTAATATCTAACCTACACCTCTCCCTCTTCAACTTCAGACCATTGCTCCTTGTTCTACCATCTGACACCACTGAGAACAGTTTCTCACCCTCCTGTTTAGAGCTCCCCTTCAGGAAGTTGAAGGCTGCTATTAAACCACCTCTAAGTCTTCTCTTCTGTAAACTAAACAAGCCCAAATCCCTCAGCCTATCCTCATAGGTCTTGTGCTTAATCACTTTTGTTGCCCTTCGCTGAACCTGCTCCAGCAAATCCACATCCTTTTTATACTGGGGGGGCCCAAAACTGGACACAATATTCCGGATGTGGCCTCACCACTGCCGAATAAAGAGGAATAACTACTTCTCTAGATCTGCTCAAAATCCTCCTCCTCAAGCACTCTAGTATGACGTTAGCCTTCTTGGCTACAAGGGCACCCTGTTTACTCATATCCAGCCTTTCATCCACCACAACCCCTAGGTCCCTTTCCATCACACTGCTGCTGAGCCATTCGGTCCCCAGCCCGTAACAATGTTTGGGATTCTTCCGCCCCAGGTGCAGGACTCCACACTTCTCCTTGTTGAACCGCATCAGATTTCTTTTGGCTCAGTCCTCCAATTTAACCAAGTCCCTCTGGATTCTCTCTCTACCCTCCAACATATATATCTCTCTCCCTAGTTATGTGTCATCCGCAAAAATAAATCAAGCAATCTTGTGGCACCTTAGATACTAACAAATCTATTAGGTCACAAACTTTTGTGTGTAAAACCTACTTCCTCAGATGAATGGAGTGGAAAAAAGAATATAGGATTTATATAAAAGCAGAGTAGGGGAAGAAGGAAAAATGGGGGTTACCTGTCACTAGCAGGACCAGTTAATGAAGAAAATTAGGTAGGATGTGTCCCATTCCTGCAAATATTAAAGGAGGGGAAATTGCCCCTGTAATGCGTAAGATAATTAAGATCTATATTCAGGCCAAGGTTAAATATGTCCAATTTGTAAATAAATACCAATTCAGATGTCTCCCTCTGTCATCTTCTGGTAAAATTCTTTTGTAGAAGAATGGCAGCTTTTAAATTCATTATTGACTGCCCAGGGAGGTTAAAGTGTTCCACTACAAGTTTATGCGTATTCCAATTCCTGATGTCAGATTTATGTTCATTCATCCTTTGGCACAGATACTGTCCAGTTTATCCGGCGTAAATGGCAGAAGGGCATTGCTGGCACATGATGCCATATATCAGATTAGTGGATGTGCACGTGTCCGAGACTGTAGCTGTGGCTGATGTGGTTAGGTCCTGTGCTGGTGTTCCTTGTATAGGTAACGTGGACCAGGCTAACACAACTTGCAACAGCCTCCTAACAGCCATCTCCTATTGTAATCACCCATTAATCACTCTGTTTATAAAGAAAGTTCTGATGCGCTGCCTTGGGCTGGACCAAAGAAGGTTTTTAAAAGCCTTTTAAGCTCTCCCTCCCATTGTGTGCAGTCCGCCTCCTCCCAAACCTGCAACCCACTATTCATAATGTCTTATGAAGAATTAAAAAACATCAGACCCTGCCTATCCTAAGTGGCCTTTACGATGCACTGAGACCCTTTTAGGGAGACATTAGCCCAGGGCTGAGACAAGGACCCTGACTTTCATTGAGCCAGGGATCTTCCCCAGAGCTTTAGTGATGCTTTATCAGAGACCAGATGGGGCGGAGTCAAGAGAATAGGATTCCACCCCATTCTGCTTCCCTCCACTTCTAGTGAAACACTGATGCTGAGCCACATGATCTGAGTCTCTTCTGCAGTCTGACACAAGCTGCTCTGGGCAGCAGCCCTCAGGCTCTGGGGACCAGTGAAGGAACAGACCAGGTGGTTCTGCAGCAGGCAGCTTTGCAGGGGCCCTGGCAGAAGAGAAGAGAGATCTCTCCACCTCTCCCCAAGCAGGGAACTACAGCAGGCTGTGAGCATTGTCAAAGAGGCTGACTTGTGGCCTGTCACAGCTCTGAGAAGATCTCTGTGCCTACTGGCTTCTTCCACGTCCTTTCAGATTGGGTTTGTGTGTGGGTGCTGGCCTGTGCAGCCCAGGAAGTCAGCCAAGAGCACTGAGTGGTCCTGTCTGACAATGTCCCACAAATCAAAAGCAAGGAATACAAGAACTTCTGTCCCACCCGGGCTTGTCTTCAGTTCCACTTTCCAGTATCCACAACAGAACCGCTGCTCCCTTTCTGGACTCAGTTCCCTGCAGGCTCTGCACAGTTCTTCCCTGCTATTTGTATAGCATACGGCCTCCCCAGAGGTCCAGCTCCCTCAGGCCTCCAACCCTCAAAGCTTCTCCTCTGATGTCCATCTCTTTTAGAACATAAGAACGGCCATACTGGGTCAGACCAGAGGTCCAACCAGCCCAGCATCCTGTCTGCCAACAGTGGCAATGCCAGGTGTCCCAGAGGGAGTGAACCAAACAGGTAATGATCGAGCCATCTCTCTCCTGACATCCATCTCCAGCTGCTGACAAATAGAGGCTAGGGGCATCATCATTACCCATCCTGACTAACAGCTATTAATGGATCTAGTAGTAGGTAGTCCGTCGTGTCCGACGATGATGTTTTGAGCTTGCACAGGCTCATCGGTTGTGGACTCGCATGTGGCTGAGGAGTCCAAGCTTTGAACGGCATGGGCGTTCACAGTGGGGGCAAGGGAATTGTCCTGGCTCTGTTGGTGCGGCTGCTGCTGTTGCTTTCTTCCTCTCACGAGCGTCAATGAGTACGCGGCACTGCTCTTCAAAGTTGTCATACTGGTGTCGTACAAGAGCATGCCAGCCTGTTCGGTCTTTTGCATGATGCTCTAGTTGATTTGGTTTTAAACCAGCATGAGCAATGTTGGCCTTCACGCAGTCTTTATACCTTCTGCGAGGCCTGCCTTGATTCCTTTTGCCCTGGGAGAGTTCACCATAGAGGAGTTACTTAGGGATTCCTGTCTCCTCCATTCGTATGACGTGCCATGTCCACTGAAGCTTGGCCATCAGAATCATGGCTTCAATGCTCATGGTCCCTGCTCTGTCCAGACTTCCAGGTTCATAACTCTGTCCTGCTATTGAATGTACAGAATTGACCTCAGGCTGTGTGCGTGGAAGCGCTCCAGCAGTTTTATATGTTTTCTGTACAAGGTCCAGGTTTCACACCCATACAGGAGACTGGTCAGGACTACAGCCTTGTACACCTTCAGTTTAGTGGACTGTTGGATATTGTGCTGATTCAACACTCGCACTCTCAGGCGTCCTAGTGCCCGGCTGGCCTGGCAGATTCTGGCATTGATTTCTTTGTCAAGGGAGCCATCGTTGGCTATCACACTGCCAAGGTACTTGAACTCCTCTACTGTTTTTAATTCTGTTCCTTCAATAAAGATTGAAGCAGGGAGAGCAGCAGACCCTGGAGCAGGTTGAAACAGCACCTTGGTCTTTCCTGGGCTGATGGTCAAACCAAAGAGGCGAGTGGCATCAGCAAACTTGTTGACGATGAGCTGGAGATCAGATTCCTCGTGTGCCATAAGTGCCCAGTCGCCAGCAAAAGGGGCTTCCAGGATGAGCCTCTCAAGCGTCTTGGTTTTAGCACTCCCCATGAATTTATCTAACTTTTTTAAAAACCCTGTTATAGTCCTCGCCTTCAGAAACTCCTCTGGTAAGGAGTTCCACAGGCTGACTGAGCACTGTATGAAGAACTTCCTTTTATTTCACCTAAACCTGCTGCCCTGCCAGATCTTATATTATGGGAACAAGTAAATAATGTTCCCTTACTCTCTTTCTCCACACCACTCATGATTTCATAGTCCTCAATCACAGCCCCCCCCAGTCTCCTCTTTTCTAAGATGAAAAGTTCTAGAGCTTTTAATCTCTCTGTATATGGGACCCATCCCAACTCCCTAACCATTTTAGTTGCCCTTTTCTGAACCTTTTGTAATGCCAGTGTATCTTTTCTGATATGAGGAGATCACATCTGTATGCAGTGTTCAAGATGTGGGCGTACCATGGTTTTATATCAGGGCAATAAGATATTCTCCATCTTATTCTCTATCCCTTTTTTAATGATTCCTAACATCCTGTTTGCTTTTTTGACTGCTGCTGCACCCTGCGTGGATGTTTTCAGAGACCTGTCCACGATGACTCCAAGATCTCCTTCTTGATTAGTTGTAGCTAAATTAGCCCCCATCATATGAGCTGGGGTTATTTTTTCCAACATGCATTACTTTACATTTATCCACATTAAATTTCATTTTCAATTTTGTTGCTCGATCACTTAGGTTTGTGAGATCTTTTAGAAGATCTCCATAGTCTGCTTTGGTCTTAACTAGTTTGAGCAGTTTACTGTCATCTGCAAATGTTGCCACCTCACAGTTTACCCCTTTTTCCAGATCATTTATGAATAAGTTGAATAGGATTGGTCCTAGGACTGACCCTTGGGCAACACCACTAGTTAACCCTCTCCATTCTGAAAATTTACCATTTATATTCCTACCCTCTGTTTCCTGTCTTTTAACCAGTTCTCAGTCCATTAAAGGACATTCCCTCTTATCCCATGACAACGTCATTTACGTAAGATCCTTTGGTGAGGGACCTTGTCAAAGGCTTTCTGGAAGTCTAAGTACACTATATCTACTGGATCCCCCATGTTTGTTGACCACTTCAAAGAACTCTAGTTGATTAGTAAGACATGATTTCTCTTTACAGAAATCATGTTGACTTTTGCCCAACAAATTATATTCTTCTGTGTGTCTGGCAATTTTATTTTTTACTATTGTTTCAACTAATTTGCCCGGTACTGGCATTGGACTTACTGGTCTGTAACTGCTGGGATTGTCTCTAGAGCCCTTTTTAAATATTGGCATTAGGTTAGCTATCTTCCAGTCATTGAGTACAGAAGCTGATTTATAGGATAGTTTACAAATCATAGTTAATAGCTCTGCAATTTCACATTTGAGTTCTTTTGGAACTCTTGGGTGAATGCCATCTGGTCCTGGTGACTTGTTACTGTTAAGTTTATCAGTTAGTTTAAAAGCTTCTCTAATGACACGTCAATCTGGGACAATTCCTCCGATGTGTCACCTACAAAAGATGGCCCGGGTTTAGGAACCTCCCTGACATACTCAGCCATGAAGACAGAAGCAAAGAATTCATTTAGTTTCTCTGCGATGACTTTCTTATCTTTGAGTACTCCCTTAGCATCTTAATTGCCTATGGGCCCCATGTTCTGGAGTGTGGTCTTTTCCAGGGCCTCCCCTCCAGCTTCTATTCCCTGCACAGGACCTCCTCCTGCTGACAGCTCCTTGGAGGGAATGCCTGTCCCTGATTCGTACAAAGGGCTGAGGAGCTGGCCACTCGCAGTAACACCCTTGCCCAGAGCTTGGCAATCAGTGCTCCCCTGTCACAGCCTTGCTGGAAGCTGTTACCAAGGACCTGTTATTCAGTGTGATCCCACCAGTCAGGTTCCAGCTAGGAACACAAGCAGCCCCTGCAGCACACCATTTGATGAGCTAGGTCAAAGAAACAACCAACACTGCAACAGTGCTCTTCTTGCAAAAAGGGGGTTTTCTTAGAAGGGTGGTGTGAAGCTTCCTCCTGAGACATGCACAAGTGGTGTGAAGTGCATCTCACACATGCTCTCTAACCACCTCCCATTGCACCAATGCTCACACCACAGAGCAGTTCAGGTCCAGAACCAGCCCAGACCCAGAAGACTTCACAGGTTTGTCTTTCCTATGCCGCATCTAACTTCCCTGCACCTGTGAAGGCCGTACCACAGGGACTCACTGCCAAGTAAAGGCAGGCCGGACACTGCCCTGCCCTGGGGAGTATGGCAAGGAAAGACCATTCTACCCTCTCCAAGGAATGCAGCAGCTGCACTGGAAATGCAGTGATCCAGCACTTCATCAGGCTTTCCCCATCATTACCTGGCTGCATGGTCTCCAGAAAAGGGGAGCTGGCCCTTTACACCACTGCATGCCCCCAGCTGGGTAGACCTTTCATCCTAGGACCAGGGGGGAGGTTACATTTTTCTCACTCTCTACTTCCCAAATACAGAATTACATTGGCTTCTCATGCACCAAATCCTGTACAACCTCCTTTCTCCAGAACACATCAGGGTTTGTCCTCCCCATGTCAGCCAAGGCAACTTGGCCCTGTCAGCACAACAGCAAGAAGACAGGTTTCCAAGAGCAGCCAGACAGTGTTGCGGTGCCTGCTCTGAGTTAAGGCTTGAGTCGGGTTTTTAAGGGGGCAAAAGAAGTGCCCCTGCCAACTGTACCTGCTGCTGCAAATAGCAGACAGGAGCATCAGACAGTAAAAAAGAACCTACTTTCATCCCTCCTCAAGGAATCTCTCCTCTTTTGCACTCCTCCCACGGCTGTGATCTTGTCTCCCATATTCAGGAAGGCTGCTCTTCTCTCCTACAGACTAGATCAGGACCGGGACCTTTTTTGGGCCAGGAGCCACTGATCCACAGAAAAATGAGTCAGGAAAAGAGATGCACAAAGAAAAATTAAAACAAACCAAACGCCTCACTGACACAGTCCCTGACTGAAAAAATGAAGACACTGCCCTCATTTCCCTCGGACACCAGACCTGGAGCCTAGGGTGGCCTGGCCTGGTAGCTTTTGTGGACCCCCCCAGGCTCTGAGGTGGGCCCAAAAAAGAGGAGTACAGTGTGGGAGGGGGCTGCCAGGAAGTGGGCTTGTGGTGTGGGGTCTGGCAGGGAGGGTGCAGGAGCAGGCAGTGAGTGGGCGACCGGGACAGGAGTGCAAGAATGGGCTGAATGTCAGAGTCTGGGAGGGAGGGAGATTCAGGAGTGGGGTCTGAGTGAGATGAGGGTGCAGAATGTGGGTGATGGAGGAGCACTCACCTGGCACAGATCCCCTGCTGTTCCCAGCACCGGCCCCTCATGCTCTGATTGGCCAGAATCCAAGCCAATCAGAGCAGTGGGGAAAGGTCTCTTGGCACTGGAATTCCCCAGCCACTAGTGGGGGATGAGGGGAGCAGCCGTCTGTGAAGCTGCTTCCTGCCCCTACCAGGCAGAGCCCATGTGCCAGATCTGGCCCTGACTTGCCTGACTCTAGCCCACGAGTCTCTGGACACCACATCTCCAACCCTGCCACCAGCCAGATGCTGGGGAGGGGAGCCCAAGTCGTGGGGTCTGTATCCAGGACAGCCACAGGTCAGATCTGGAACGCAAGCTGGGGGTTCCCCATCCCTGGACTAGATGATCATGATTTACTGCTTTTCTGGCCTTCAGAGCTAGTACTCTGACTAGTTTCACTTGAAAGTGGAAAATGCTACCAGAAATGGTAGGTTGTACACTTGTGAGAAGTGTAAAAGAAAAGTGGAATAAAAATAGAGATGAAACAAAATCAAGCGCTTTCATGACTAAGGCAGGAAGTGACTGCCATGGCAAAAACCATGACGTCTAGGCTCATCTCCCAAAAAGTCACAGGATTGCATCTACTGGCCTGCTCAGGAGAATTAGTCTTCTGCAAAAGTTCCCAAAGTTGTCTCTGAGTCTACTCTGGGGAGTAAAAGGTGGGCGTCTGCAGATTTGACTACTTTTAAGTGGGGTTAAACAACATGGATGGTAAAATAAAGGTGATTTGCTTGGCCTGCACTTCCAGGACACAAAACACACTGACTCCATTCTGTTTGCTCAAATATTTCCTTTTCTTTCATTACAAATTGAATATTGCTCTTACTAGACACTGGAAATAATCCTGCCCCTGTGCTCTGCAGCTCTTCTCCCGTTTCCCTGGAACATGCAACATTGTACATGCCCTAGAATGTTTCTGAGCTTTGGGGGGCCAGGACATTTATCTGTACAGAGCCCTACACATCTTTGGCTCTGTAGTAACAACAGTGAGGAGAGTTAGTAGGTGCAGCATGGAGGAATAAAGGCAGCCAAGAGTAGGTGACCCTCCCCACCACCCTGCCTACCTCTGCTTCCACCCAGAGTGGGCAGGTCCCATCCCACAAATGCGAAGGAGCCCTGGCTTAGCAGACTGGTGGGACGGAATTTTCATTAGAGGGCTGCGCTCCCAAGCCCTTCTTATAACAAACAAGGCAGAGAGCATTCCCAGCCACACCCTGCCAGAAAGCAGGAGTAAAGATTATTGAGTAACTATCAGTACCTTAGGGCCATGGAGCCTCTCCCTGTGTGTGTGGGCCAGCATGGAACTGCCCCTTGGCCCCTGCCTGAGCTGAGCAGAACCTCACTGGCAAGAGCACACTTTTAAGGTGGCAGTGATTCCATTACTGTTCAGAGCACAAAGCCTCAGTCCGATCCCTGGGCAGTCCATTAAGTGTAATGCTACACCCTGTCTGGCTCTCTGGTGATCTGGGGTTGGTTCTGAGCCCCACTAGGGTTCGTTACTGAGAGTGTTACCTTTTTTAATATCTGCCTCTGGGTTTTCAATGAATGCAAGAGCATGCCTGGGAAGAGGGCATGCTGAAATGCTAGACAATATTCAGACACAGTGCCCTGAACAGAGAGGAATAATCAGCATTTGCAAACACACCAGTGGAAACTGAAAACCTAGAGTTCAGACAACCAATACATTTCTCCTTTTAGCTTCCAGTATAGCTAGAGTTAGCATCCACAGAGATCAAACCACTCTACCAGAGACTGTTGTGGTATAGTAACCAGCACAGAGCTTGCTGGAAACAATCAGCTTCAGCACCTAAGCAACCTGGTCATAAAGCCTTTTAATCTTGGCCATTTGTGAGTGAGAGATGCATTTTCCTGTCCTCACCTGCTCTCTGCACTGTTTTGTCCATGTGCACTGACCCAGGCTCCCAGAGCGGCTGCTATATACCCGAATCAAGACTGAGCCCAACGGGGCATTATCAGACCACAGTGGTGGCTGGAATTTTACATCCTCTCTGCACTGCTTTGCATCTCGAGGAGCAAAGGAACAGCGCACTCAGCCCTGCACCTCAATGGTTGTCAGTCCCCCTCTAAAACTGAGCATGGTCAAGAGGCAGAGTGTGACCTGAGAAAGAGGCTAGCCCACTTGCACCTGGGCTTTCTGTCTCACACACCCTGGGAGGCACGAAAGGCCTGGAGCTCCCCCATACGTCCCAGGACATCAGGTACGCACAGTGCCACCCAAGACCACCCAGGACGCCGGAGGCAGAGCAGGGAACTGAACTGGGCTCCCCAGATGGACTGGTCGGAACTTTCTGGAACACTGCAGTCCTTTTCCAGTAAGACTGGAGTGTAACTCAAGCAAGGTGCCATCACTTGACAAGCAATGCAAGGCGGAAATTCACAGGCTAGCACACAGCTTACCCTCTGAAGGAATGGCAGCCCAAGCAAATAATGGTTTTTACCATGCAGTGAGTCTTCTCCTTGGCTCCTGTCCAGCTGTTTGCAGGCTGTTGCAGAATAAGTCCCAGTTGCCGTGGGTGTGAAGTGCTGCAGGCAGCAGTGGTGAGAAGCAAGCGCAGGCTGGAACCTCTGCACCACGCTCTGCTGCTTTTTTCTCCCTACTTCAGAAATATAGGCAGTCTGCGTGGGACAGAGAGGAAGTGAAGAGTTGGGTGTGGGTTGGGCCAGAGATTGCTGACGGGAGGGTAGAGCCATTACATTCACAGCACACAGAGAACTCCCATAGATGTAGCATGCTTGGCCAAAAGGCTGCAGCAGAAGCTGACTTTACTGCTTGACCTCCAGCCTTGTGACATGCCAGAATGCAGACCTGAGACACAAAGCAGGCTGTTTCCTCAGGCAGAGGCCATTCACCCCCACACCCCATCATGCTAGGCTGGCTCTCTGCAGGCTGACTGCTCCAGGCCCAGAACGCATGCTTCCCTGCAGGACACCGAGCCTGCAGGCAGGCTCAGAAGATCCTTCTGCACAGAAGGGATTGCGTGGCACTGCCTGGCCATTTTCAATATATGACCATTCATATCACACCAGGCCTGGCCTGGCTCTGCGCTTACTCCCAGGTCAGGCTGTAAAGGCTGGTTTCACCTGGAAGGCCCTCATGGCCCCAGGCCCTGATTGGTGGCTGCCTGGATGGCTGGGATGACAGCCCATCAGCAGGGGCACCGACAGCAGGGCAGTCTAGTCCCAGCACCCAAGCAGGAGCCAGCTGGGAGAGCTGAAGGCTCCCCCGTGCTGGGACTGGGCGGACAGGCTGAGCCCCTGGAGCTGGCTGGAGTAGTGCTGGGGGCTTCCCAAACTTCTGCCATGGTTGCCAGGCTACTGTTGGCCTTGCAGCAGCATCCTGAGTAGTCAGGGCCTAGGCGTATCTTGGCCATGCCTCCTTGTACTGCTGGGTCATCCCCGACATGGCCCTGTCCTTCTTCCTGCTCTGGGGCTTGTGGTGCCCTAGGCAACTTTCAGAGGAGCCCTTGTGCTTGGCACATCACTGGATGCCTGCGCCCCTTAGTGCTGGCTAGGCTGGGGCAACCACAAAGCCTGGGAAAGGCTCCTTGGCTTTGAAATGTATTTCCCCTTCTGTTTCTAAGTAAACAGGAACTGGGGGTAGCTTCATGCAGGGCACGCTGCAAGGCAGAAGTTCTCCTGGCACTCCCTGGGATCCTGAGGGAGAGGGCTTGAAGGAATGCGCAGAGGGCCTGGGGGGATGTGGGAGGCTGGGTCAGGAAGGGGAACCCCATGTCTGCTCTGTAACAGTGACAGCCACCCAAAAGCTGGAGATGGGCCCAATTATACTATAAATACACTAGCATAGTGGTTCTCAAATTGTGGTCTGTGGACAACGAATGGTCTACATCTATCTTGCAGGTGGGCCATGGGTTTGGGATTGAACTCACATTGGCTCTCCAGCCCTGTGTGCCCCCTATTTTATGTAACATCCCCATATCTACCTTTTTATGCTCCAGTAGCCTAACAGGAATAATTTAGTATTTAAAGTATTTAGAGATAAGCCAAGGCACCTTGTCATCCTGGGTGGTTGTCCGGTGGTCCATGGAAAATTTCACACTGAACTGGGTGGGTTTTGGGACAAAACATTTGAGAACAATTGCACTAGAGCTACTCCACTCGCAGGGCACCCAGAGCGATGGGCACAAGTGTCAGGCAGTGCATGGAGCAGAGCAATGTGAAACATCCTGCTATACTGCAGTGCTTGGGGAAGACAGGAGCCTGGGCAGAGTGGCAGGAAGAACGAGGCGCTGTGTGCATGGAGATGTGAGAGGCACTTCCTGAGACCCAGCCTGGGGGAGAAAAGCCTGGCTGTTGTGTGCCCCCAACAGGATACAGCAAGAGGCGCAGCCTAAGAGCAAGAGGTTTCTGGGCTTTCTGCAAGGAGGAAGGAGATTACCACAGAGACATACGTGAAACCAGTTGTTGCTAAATCATCATGAGAAAGGAAGAAGGGACAGATCTCTGCAGCAGCCAGCTGTGGCCATCCTGATACCAAAAACTCTCTCCAGCCTCAAAAGCAAAAGATCTCTGAGCTAAACCCGGCAGCAGTCACCTATTTATTCAGCATCAATCAAATGTAAGTGCATAAAAGCATTGGCTCTCCACCTATCCTGGGAAATGCCAGAGGTGTCCTTACAGACAGACAGGGAAACACCTGTCTTACATTACCCCTCAGCCAAGTCCCCTTGGGTTACTGAACAGCCAGAGCTCTTAATGTCATAGCCAAACTCTTGTATTGCTCTGTTGAAAATGCATTGCACTGAGTTAAACAATCATTTCTAGTCATTGTCTTAGGAAAACAGGAGTCTGGAATCAAGCTGTTTTGTTAATCAGTTACAGCTTCCTGCCTTCTGGAGGAGCATGCCCAGCCCATGCTACTCTGTCTCTCAGATCCATCACTCTGTACTGGTCCACCATGTCCCAAAGCAAAGACAAGGAAGGAACAAAATGAGTTGAGGAGCTAGGACAGGCTCATAGGCAGGATTTCAGTGTTATGTAAGTAGTTTTGCATGGTTGAAAGTCACCCTATCAATTCCCCTAGCTGAAGCATGTTTGTTTGCCCTCTTCATAAGGTGCGTGATATAGCTCCGCAGAGACTGGTTCTGTAGTATAATTGGCTTTTAACAACAGACCTGACACTGGTTATTAGGCCTTTTAAATACTGTATAATGAATCAAAGTGTGGTCAAGCAGTTGACCAGAGTTTGTCAACACAGCATGGGCACTGTTGCTCTGTGATCTGGACTGGATGGCTGCTGGTTTCTGGGTGGAGGATTTCTATCAAGAATTACACAAGGCCACATAGTCATGTCATAGTCATAGTCATGTCCCAGGAGGAGTGAAAGAAATGAATTGAATTAAGTAACAACTTTATAAAACCCTACAAAAAAGAAAAATGATAATAATTTAATGTTTACAAGAGCTACTTTACAATACATGTACCTTATCTTCACAGTTACATTTAATGTTGATAAATGCTCAGAGCATATTGCACATTTGAAAACAATCCCAACTATACACATAAGATGATGGGGTCTAAATTAGCGTTTGCCACTCACGTGAGCAATCTTGGCATCATTGTGGATAGCTCTCTGAAAATATCCACTCAGTGTGCAGCAGAAGTCAGAAAAGCAAACAGAATATTGTGAATCATTAAGAAAGCATCAGCTAATAAGATTAAAAGTCTCACCTCTTTATAACCCCCTGGTATGCCTGTATCTTGCATATTGTGTGCAAATGACCCCATCTCATCTACTATGTATTTTAGAAACTTTGTGTGTCTGTTAGGCCGTGTCCACATGTGCACGCTACTTCGAAGTAGCGGCGCCAACTTCAAAATAGCACCCGTCACGGCTTCGAAGTTGAAATCGACATTAGGTGGTGAGACGTCGAAGTCGCTAACCCCATGAGGGGATGGGAATAGCGCCCTACTTCGAAGTTGAACATCGAAGTAGGGCATGTGTAGACGATCTGCGTCCCGCACCATCGAAATAGCGGGGTCCGCCATGGCGGCCATCAGCTGAGGGGTTGAGAGACGCTCTCTCTCCAGCCCCTGCGGGGCTCTATGGTCACTGTGTGCAGCAGCCCTTAGCCCAGGGCTTCTGGCTGCTGCTGCCGCAGCTGGGGATCCATGCTGCATGCACAGGGTCTGCAACCAGTTGTCAGCTCTGTGGATCTTGTGTTGTTTAGTGCAACTGTGTCTGGGAGGGGCCCTTTAAGGGAGCGGCTTGCTGTTGAGTCTGCCCTGTGACCCTGTCTGCAGCTGTTCCTGGCACCCTTATTTCGATGTGTGTTACTTTGGCGTGTAGACGTTCCCTCGCATCACCTATTTCGATGTGGTGCTGCCCAACGTCGAAGTTGAACGTCGACGTTGCCAGCCCTGGAGGACGTGTAGACGTTATTCATCGAAATAGACTATTTCGATGTCGCTATTTCGATGTAGCATGCATGTGTGGACGTAGCCTTAGTCTGTTTGCTCAAGAACTCCTCCTGAACGGTAAGGGCTAGTACCACCACATTTGGTATGCAGCTTCCTTTTATGTTAACTGAAAGCAAAGTCAGGGTTTTGTTGTGCCAGGACAACCGGCTGTGCCTGGAATGTGATGAGTTCTCAACAAACAGAAAAGGAGGGCTGTGATAGCAGGAACAGTTATATCCACTAATGACTACAGCGGGGCAGCAAGGACAGGGACCATTATGCACCAGAATGACCACAGAAGGTAAAAATGCCACAGCCTAAGGGACCAACAGCTGGCTGGGTGACGCCCACTGCCCCACGCCAGCCCTGGGGAGCAGCAGCTGGTGATCCGTACTTCCTGCCCTGAGCCCCTCACCTTCTCACCTGAGTCCCTCGCATGTTTCAACCCCCTGCTCTAACTCCTGCTGCCTCCACCCCTACCCTGAGCTGCTTCTTAGTCCCCAACCCTGACTCTTGCATTCCCCAGCTCCCTGCCCTGAGCCTGACCCCTTACCCCAGCCTCCTGCCCTGAAATCCCCACATCCTCAAGTCCCTGCCCTGACTTCTGCACCCCCCACACCTGTAGACCCCTGTCTTGAAGGACACAAGGAATGCTGTGTAAGTCTTCTAGTAAAAGATATACTAGAATTGGAAAAAGTTCAGGAAAGAGCAACAAAAACGATCAGGAGTTATCGTCTCTGTGTTAGGAGAGGTTAATAAGACTAAGACTTTTTAGCTCAGATGGCTAACAGAAAAGAGATGGCTAATGCAGGGATATGATTGAGATCTACAAAATCATGTCTAGTGCAGAGACCGTAGATAAGAAAGTGCCATTACTCCCCATAACACAACAACTAGGAGTTACCAAATGAAATTAATAGGTGGCAGGCTCAAAACAAAACAAAAGCAGCCCTGTAGTAATTTAAAGATTAACAATAATTTCATGTAGTTGATGGATTTCCATTCCAAATGGCTAAATGCAGTGCCTTGCATGGTGAATAGTCACAAACAGGTAGCTGTGCTAAATCTGTTAAAAAAATTACTTTGTTAGTCTTTAAAGTGCTACAGCACTGCTTTTTGGTTTTGTGAAGATACAGACTAACATGGCTACCTCTCTGTGGGCTTGTCTACACTGCCACCCTCCTTTGAAGGAAGGATGGTAATTAGGGTGTTGGGAGTTTACTAATGAAGTGCTGCGCTGCATACACAGAAATTCATTAAGCCCATTCCCCACCCCCACGGCAACTTCTAAGTTTCAAACTTCAGAGTACCGGCTCGTGTCTAGCCGCAGCTCAACCGCTGGTACTTCGAAGTCCCTTTACTTCTCAGGAGTAAAGTAAAGTTCTCAGGAGTAAAGGGACTTTGAAGTTGGCCCGGCACTTCCAAGTAAAAGCGGGCGAGCTGCGGCTAGACGCGAGCCAGTACTTCGAAGTTTAAAACTTCGAATTTCTGCAGGGGCAAGATTTGCTTATGAAATTCTGCATGTGCAGTGCAGCACTTCATTAGTAAACTCCCAACACTCTAATTACCATCCTTCCTTCAAAGGAGGGTGGTAGTGTAGACACAGCCTGTGACTATTCACCATGCAAGGTTTAAAACAAATAAAAGGAGGTATTTCTTCCCACAATGTACAGTCAACCTGGGGAACTCCTTGCCAGAGGGTGTTGCCAACAGGTTAAAAAATAATTAGGTGAGTTCATGGAGAATAGATTCATCAGTGGCTGTTATCCAAAAAGGGCATGGATGCAAAACTGTGCTCTGAAATGCCCTCAGGAGATGAATCACTTGATAATTACTTGTTCTGTTCACTCTTCTGTGGCACCTGGCATTGGCCACTGTTGGAAGATGGAATACTATGCTAGATGGACATCTGGTCTGAGTAAGTATGGCAGCTCTTATGTTACATATAAACATAAATAAGAAAACAAATTCAATCTAAACAGGTCCATCCACACATAAACACAAGGAGAGGAAATTCCCAACAGCATAGGCTGACTTCCTCAAGTCTCTGATCGCCAAATCTAAATACAGTGCTGAGTCAAAAGCTACATCTACCCTCCACTCGCTTGTAGCAACCCTCAGCTGGAATCCATACAGGCTTTCCCTCCTCCAAGCTCTGCTGAAAACCAGAGCAGGGGGTGAAGGGTGCAGAAGTCTAAAAATCAGCTGTGATAACCAATCACTCAGCTAAGTATTTAGATTAAAAACCAACGACCCTGTTACAAGAGAATATAAAACTGAGAAGAGCAAAATATAACTCTTTCCCCATTATCACATTGACTGAAACGCTAGTGACTTGTACTTGATCAGACAATTTAAGACAGTTTGGCTACAATCACACAATATTCCAAGTACACAATTAAAAGAAGACAAATTAGTTTTGCTTCTCAATTGCCCCTGTCTATAATTAACACAGGCCATGCTTCCCTGTGGAAGGTTAGAATAGCATTACTAACCTGCTGCAAAATGCTTCTGAGTTAGGCAAACCAGCTGGCTCTCTGCGCTTTGGATCAGCTTCTCCCACCTCTTGCTTGGCCTTGCCAAGTGTCTGTCCTTTCTGCTTCCCCTCATGTGGGTTATGACACCAGCAACAAGGAAATCATGCCAGTGGACTCAACATCACACACCCAGTTCCAGAAGCTTTTGGATGTGGAATGCTAACTCTGCCTGCAACAACGACCCAGACTGAGCTCACCCCCCTCAAAGAAATATCTCCCGATCTGGCACATGGGGCCTAGTTCCTTCTGCACTATGGGTTGCTGCTCAGTGGGTGCAAAAGAGTTACACAACTTGCTCCTGGCACAGAGCAGAACACATGAGAGTGTTTATCAGGAAAGAATAGGTCATTAAAGAACTGGCTGAAAGCTTCCAGGGACTGACTACAATAAAACCACAGAGTTACAAAAAGGGAGTTACAAAATGACCAATTAACCACTCATTTGGAACAGGAAGTGTACAACTGGGCAGCAGCAGTGACTGAAAAACAAACGCGACTGTAGGGCTGTGTTAAATGTAAACAGCTACAAAAATAAAAACTGTGACGGGAAAGCAGTATTTTTCTTCTGTATACCAAAGTTTCAAAGCCGTATAAAGTCATTGGTTAGTTGCAAACTTTTGAAAGAACAGCCCTAATGGTGTGTTCAGTGGTACAAACATTTCAGAGTTATGAACAACATCCAGTCCTGAGCTTCTACTGCAGATGGGCAGACAGCTTATATGGAAAAACAAAAGGCACCCCAAGGACTGAACAATCATCATGCATCCATGGGGATCTCTTACCTGCAGTATGTGAACTCAGCATGGGTCAGCTGGAAGACAGTGCCCCAGAGGCGAGGAAGGACATAAGAGTTGGCAGCTCTTCTGTAACTGACAAAGGGGCAGAGGAAGAGTGCTGGGAATGGACTCCACAGCAGCTTGGCTGTGTGGAGCACTGGCTTGGCTGGCTTGCTGGGTGCGTTCTATTTGGTGAATAAAGCCTGCTCTGTTTTGAAAACGTGGCTGGTGTCACTGCCTATAGATGCTGAGAGGAATTAGTCCTGGAGGAGTGTAAAAGTCGCTACCCAGAAGTCTCTCTCTGTTGGATGCACTGGGAAGAGCTCAGCCAGGGATGCAGGTGGGCTGCAGCCCTGAGGCTCAGTCTCAGAGGCATGACCTTTAAGATAGGCTCTTGGGGCTCAGGCACACTGAAATGGTTCCTCCAAGGGACTGCTCAAAAGCTGGGGCTTACCACACACCCTGTGCATTGCGTTCCACCCAGGATGCTGGTAGATCTAAACTTCCAGAAGAGCACACAAGATCCTGAGGGCCTGGGAGGCACAACTTGTCCCTGTAAACCCAGACCGAGTTCTCTTGTCCCTTGCTTCACAGCTCGTGACTTTAAATCTTGCTCAGTCCTTTGTTCAGCCCCTTGGCAGGGATCCAGTCACTTGCCAATGGCAGCCCCCAGCTTTGGCAAAACAGCTGTGGAGTTGTGAATAGGTTCTTGGTGGCTAACTGCATGGCCATGGTCTTGGCCCTGCCCTGCACGTGTGTGCTGGGAGGCTGGTTAGCAGCAGGCTGATGGAGGAAAGCCCAATACCCCAGTCCAGCGATACCACAGCACTCTCACGGACCGGATCTCACACCTGACTTGCAAATGTGTTCCTGATCCATGTTCCTATCCTGTCACAGAGCATCTCTCTGTCTGGCCCAGTGGTTTGGCCTCCCAGCCCTAAGCAGCTTTGCATCTCCCTCCCCACCTCCCTCCGAGCCCATTTCATTCCTCATGTCATACTTGCAGTCAGTGGAGGATATCAAGCTGGATCCTCCTCCTCAGAAGGGATCCTCTGCTATCAGCTCTTTCTCCACGAGGGGTTGTAATTAAGCACCTGCTCCTGGCTTGGGGTGGCAACGCAGCACCCTGACTCATTTTCCCCCTTGGACTCCTCAATAATTTGCACATTCCCTATCATTTGAAAGCATTTAGTTTCTGAAAAGGGAGTCGATTTAGTCTATAAAGACATCAGACATCTAGGTCCCAGTTCAGTGTCTGTTCTGGAAACAGCCTTCCCTCCCCCGCCCCTGGCCTCCACCTGGAGCCAGCTTCAGTTCAAATGCTTTCTTTATTTCCTGCAGTGCCTCAGGCTTCCCGTCAGCCTGGAACTTCCAGACCTCCCTAGCTGGAGTGTTAATGGCTCCCCCTCATTCCCTCATCTCTCTCTTTTGTACCCACCCCTGGGCTGTCCTGGCCTGGCCTGGCCGTCCAGCAGTGACCACAGTCAGACATCCCTCAGCATCCTAACATCAGGAGAACATCTGTCAGTATGGCTAACGTGGTTCCAATACCATAGTCCATGCAGGCAGCAGAGAGGGAGCTGTCAGTGCTTATTTTCAGTTGCAGTTTTGTGAGAGTTTTCAGGGCTCTTGAAGCTTACAAGAGGCTCCCACTTTTATTAACGCAAATCCAAATGGGTAAGTGGCATAAGTGACCAGCTGAGCCTGCTTCAGAGGGATCTGGGAATTGGGGTTGGCTAGCACGTATGTATTTACTGTAACACAGAGCCAGGGATGCTCTAACTTGCTGGACACTTCCCAGGCCCTCTCAGTGCTGATTGAAGGAGGTCATGTTTACTGTCAACAGCTTTGCTTAGCTTTAATCAAAATGTAGCCACATCAAAACCAAGAAGAAAGATTTCATGTGTGTGTCTCTGCTCAGAGCCCTCCTGGTTCCACAGGCTACCTGGCAGTCAGATAAGTAGAGTGACAAAAGGGGAAAACAGTTTTTGCTAACACCCAAGCAAGGGACCTGTCAGTGGAACATGGTCTCAGTGCAGCTTGTGGCACTGCAAAGTACAGCAGGAGTGGCAAAGGCACAAGCCAAAGCAAAGAGAGCTTAGCCAATGGGCACAACAACACAGAAGATGAGCCCTTAAGCTTCAGCTACATGTAATAATTAGAGTGGCCTAGCTCTGTGTTTCAGGGCTGTGAAAAATGGTGCCCTCATGTGCACTAATGTGGCAGACATGGCCACAGGCATGCATGCTGCTAGGCCTTCCATCTGCCTGGCACTGAGAGATATGGAGTGCCTACAGTGAAGGTAAACCCCCTTCTATCAGTGTAGGAAGTGTCTCCAGCTGCTCTGGTAGATTTTAACAGAGAAGGAATAATAGTCTCAGAAGCGTACCCATGTTAGTCTGTAGCAGTCCCACAGCACCTTACATAAAAAAATTGTCAGTCCTTAAGGTGCTATAGGATTGCTTGTTTTTTTTAGAGAAGGGGTGGGGGGAGACACATAGGAGCATCAAGAATACAAGAAACAGTCTTTATCTTAAACTTGATAGTAACTATAAGGTTTGATCCCATCTAGCAAGGCTCCCTCAGTGCCCTGTCATGGGCACCCAGATCTAGAGGCCACTGCCAGAGTCCATAGTCAGGAGTCGGCTGGGTCAGGACAGCAGGCATTCAGGATCCACAGACACACTGGAGATCAGAACCCCAAGTCCAAGGTCCAGAGCCAAGCCAGGTCAGGAAGCCAAATGGAAACAGGGTAGATCTCACTTGCTCAGACAGCTTCCAGTTCCTGGCTTAACTCAGGCCAGTGAGCCAATCAGCTACTTTGGGACTCTGCCAAAGGGGCATCAAGGGAGGAACTTCAAATTGGTGCTTGCATCAGCAGCTGTCAGCAGGCTGCCAGGAGGAGGGTTGCAGGGTAGTTGATCCTATGGACCTGGGGTGGAGGCTTGTGGGCCATGACAGGCTCTGGTTACAGTCACCCATATAGCTGCACTGAGGAAAACCCCTAATATAGACCGGCAAAGCCACTGCAGGCCATAACTAACACTGTGCAGCAGGATTCAATCACACGTAAGCTGAACTGATGCAAATCACAGCTTTGCCTTCCTGTAGGATGAGTTTGAACCAGTCACCCAATGTGTGCCTCTCCTTTGCTGCAGTTCAGACAAGACAGAAGTTTTCACTGTTTGACTGGGATCCACTTTCACATTTATTTTGATTCGCTAATCAACAGTGTTTTTAAAGACTTTTTGGAATGGGACGATTACCAGGATAACCACTATGGATCGCACCCAGCAATGCACTTAAACATTTGATGATGTTTACACGTGTGTAGGACCCATTGTTGTACTGGCTTCAGAGAAAAGGAACTTCTGACGTGGGGGGGGGAAGTGTGTGTGTGCTAACACTTGCTTAAGAAAGAAAAAAAGAGATATAAATAAGCACAGCTTTTGCCAGTAATTTTCACAATAAGCAGAGCAATAATAATCATGCGTCATCTTATTATTCTGATGAGGTTGTGTTCAGGAAATTATGAGTGTGCATATATAGAGAGAATAGGAATATGACTCTTTCCTTGTTCATCCACAGCACAGGCCAGGTAGTTGTTTTACTCACAAGAGTTTGCTGCAAGCCAGATTTATTTTGGAGTGGGTTTAGATTGTGTTGAAGCTGAAATACATTAGTTCCAAGCGTTGCTCCTATTCAGAATCCTATTACAACCACTGAACAATTTCAAGAAAAGAAAGAAGATTTACTTTTACAGGAGGAACAAAATAGTCTTCAAGTCTCATCCGTCTGGATTTCAGATCCAAACTTGGTACCCTTTACTGAGCACAGCTCAATTAAGTTCAGTTAGGGTTACCATATTTCAACTTTCAAAAAAGAGGACACCCCTAAGAGGGAGTGTATGAATAACAGTACAACTCACGGTATATTAATGTCCTACATACACTTTAACAGCTGAATGCAACCTGAGTTGGTAAATACTGATACAGATCCGCTCCCTCTCAGGGGTGTCTTCTTTTTTATACGGTAACCCTAGTTCCATGCAACTTTGGCTCTGTTAGGCAGGAATTTTCAAAAGTGTGGAAGGTGTCTGAAGAACACAAGTCACATTAACAGTCAAGGGGACCTTCAGCTCCTATTTTAGGCACTTAACAAAATTCTACCATTATGAATCTGGACTATCCCCCTGTCCTCTAGAGAATACAGTTTGTATATCAACCTGCTATTTCCTCATGTTATTTCAGCTACTGGAGAAGACCCTGCTTTTCTGAAAATTGTATCACTGAGTTCCTATATTTTGCCCTCATTCTTTATTTCTAGAGAAGATTTACTTGAAGAAAGAAAAAAAAATCATCAAACCAAGCTAGGATTTTTTCAAAACAACACCTCATTTGTTTCTCTTGCTAACTGCCCAGCAGAAGGTGTATCTTCTGCTGGAGTTATCCCAAAGGTGCATAAGTTGCATGGCCGTTCTTAGTCCCTATGGGTCAGGTGAGAGTATGGAACAGCAGGACTATCACATCCATATATCACAACATGCTGCTGGTGCCCCAGACTCCTGTGACGGAAACAACAGAGCCAGCTCTGCACTAGGGGGCAAAGGAATATGCATCTGCCACTGTAACCGGGGATAATTTTGTCAGCCTGGTCCCTTAGCCAATAATTGGCATCACATGGGTTGTTAGAGACAAATAAATAAAGGGAAGAAGGATTCTTTCGAAGATGGGTTTACTTTCGAAAGAGCAGCATCTACACTGGCTTTCTTCTTTTGAAAGACGCTCTTTTGAAATTAGAATATGCAAATGAGGTGTGGAATATGCAAATTTATGCCTCATTTGCATACCTCTTTCAAAAGAGGACTGCAAGTATAGACACACCCTAGCTGCGTCTACACGTGCACGCTACTTCGAAGTAGCTGCACCAACTTCGAAATAGCACCCGTCGCGTCTACATGCGTCGGGCGCTATTTCGAAGTTAACTTCGACGTTAGGCGGCGAGACGTTGAAGTCGCTAACCTCATGAGGAGATAGGAATAGCGCCCTACTTCGACGTTCAACGTCGAAGTAGGGACCGTGTAGACGATCCGCGTCCCGCAACGTCGAAATTGCTGGGTCCTCCATGGCGGCCATCAGCTGGGGGGTTGAGAGATGCTCTCTCTCCAGCCCATGCGGGGCTCTATGGTCACCGTGGGCAGCAGCCCTTAGCCCAGGGCTTCTGGCTGCTTCTGCGGCAGCTGGGGATCTATGCTGCAGGCACAGGGTCTGCAACCAGTTGTCAGCTCTGTGGATCTTGTGTTGTTTAGTGCAAGTGTGTCTGGGAGGGGCCCTTTAAGGGAGCGCCTTGCTGTTGAGTCCGCCCTGTGACCCTGTCTGCAGCTGTGCCTGGCATCCCTATTTCGATGTGTGCTACTTTGACGTGTAGACGTTCCCTCGCTGCGCCTATTTCGATGTTGGGCTGAGCAACGTCGAAGTTGAACATCGACGTTGCTGGCCCTGGAGGACGTGTAGACGTTATTCATCAAAATAGACTATTTCGATGTTGGCTGCACGTGTAGACGTAGCCCCTAAGGCCGTGTCTACACTAGCCAAAATCTTCGAAATTGCTATGCAAATGGCCACTTCGAAGTTTACTAATGAAGCGCTGAAATACATATTCAGCGCCTCATTAGCATGAGGGCAGCCACAGCACTTCGAAATTGATGCGGCTTGCGGCTGCACGGCTAGTGCAGGCGGGGCTCCTTTTCAAAAGGACCCCGGCTACTTCAAAGTCCCCTTATTCCCATCTACTCATAGGAATAAGGGGACTTCGAAGTAGGCAGGGTCCTTTCGAAAAGGAGCCCTACCTGGACGAGCCGCGCAGCAACAAGCCGCGTCAATTTCGAAGTGCTGCAGCTGCCCGCACGCTAATGAGGCACTGAATGTCTATTTCAGCGCTTCATTAGTAAACTTTGAAATGGCCATTTGCATGGCCATTTCAAAGATTTTGACTAGTGTAGACACAGCCTAAGTGGTTTAGTCTTATTCGTCAACAGCTACAACAAAATGCCCCTCTCTTCTGAAGGGGAAGGGAGAGAATTTCACTAACAGGAATGGGGGGAAGTGGTTTTGATCAGAGTCCTATGATGCACTGAAAATAGACAGCACCAGAGGAGAAGACATGAGTTTTGATTTTGCAGTTGCAAAAGTGTTTCTGCCTTCCCAGAAACCTGGAGCATGGAGAGAACATAGACATATGTTTCTTAAGAAAACAAAAGAGGTGGAAAAACAAGTAGCTATTTCTTCATAAGTATATTTTGCATTTCTCCGGCACCATTAGGTTTCAGATGTAACAGCGACTGACGCTGAAGGGCGGGTCGCACGCACAAAGGAGCCCCGCCCTGCCGGATCTGGGTAAGCGGAACGCGCTTCTGTGGCGCCGCGTTCCGGGGGAAGGTGATAGTCCGTGCACATAGGCCTAGTCCCAGTCCCGGCAGCGCGGATATGGTGGGGAAAGTAAAGCGGCCGCGGCGGCATCAGGCGGCCCCGAGGCTGAGGGACCCGCTTGAGTCGGAGCCGGGCGGCCAGGATGGGGCGGGCACCGGCGGCTGGAGGGCTGAGCCCGGAAAGGTAAAGGGGTTGCACCGGGTGGTACCATGCCGCGCGTGGGGAGGGGGAGCAGAGCAGAGCCTGGCGGGCCATACCAACCCGCGTGCGGGGAGGGGGACCGCAGTCTGGCGAGGCGGGAGGCGGGAGGTAGCGCGTGGAGCCCTAGCTCTGCTGGGCGGCGGCCGGGCCGGGCCGGGCCGGGCCGGGGGTGGTGGGCTGTACCAAGCCTGTGGAAGGGGGGTTATCAGAGCACGGAACCCAACGGGCCTGCCCCGCCCCCGCCTCGCTGTCCCTGCCCTGGGCGCGCGGCCGCGGGAGTGCGTGCGCGGGAGGCGGGGTCTGGCGGCGCGGCCCGCGGTGGGCGCAGGCCTCTCCCTCTGACGTGAGGCCTGAGACTGGCGGGCGGGTGCCGAGTCCCGGCGGTCGCTCCGTCTCCCCTCTCGAGGCGCCCTGGCGTGGGGTAACGCGCTGTGCCCCTTCTTCGGCTGGGGCGCTCGCTCGCCCGACCCCGCAGGACAGCAGGCGCCTCGGCAGGGGATCCCTGCTGCAGGAAGCACCGCCCCGCCGCTCCTGAACGAGACCGCGAGCGCTGCCGTGGGGCCCCGTGGGAGAGCAGCCAGGAGAATGGGCGGTGACGTGGGAACGAGTCGTCCCTTGGAGCTCTGGCGCCGTGCACGTGGCTTAACACCAGCTTTTACATCTGTTCTGAGCTCTTTTATTTGCTGTCTGATGTCTTTGCCTTTACGGTCCACCTTTCCACAGGTGCAGCCGCGTTCCTGTGAGTCGCAAATCACAAGACTTCCGTAGTTGGGCCTTTATTATTCTGATATTTATAATACTGAAGAGCTGGGAACAGTAAAGGGATCTGCAGACAAACAGCCGGCATTTACTCTGATCCATTTTGTGCTCTCGTTTCTATAATGGGGTGTTTGTCAAAAAGACTCCTGCTAGTGGCAAGTAACTTGCACTTCCTTCATTGTCTTGAAATAGTGTGTTTTTAAATGCCAGTTATATAGACCAGAGTGTAGTCCGGACTGTTGAAAAGCAGTGTCCCTTTAACTCTCCAGCCAAGTGTGACTTTTACATAGCTCTGTTACTAAAATCCCACCTGCTTGTAAAGCCACTTCCAGCCAAGTTGCATGAATGTTCTTCTAGCCACTTACGAACTACATATAGGCTGTGGCTGCAATTGGCCAAAATTTTGAAATGGCCATGCTAATGGCCAAATTGGAGGATACTAATGAGGCACTGACATGAATATGCAGCACCTCATTAGCGTGCTGTTGGCCACAGCACTTTGAAAGTGCTGCTGTCCTATCAGCTGATAGGAATAGTGGGATTTTGAAGTCTGCAGGGTCCTTTCAAAAAGGACCCCCATGTAGCTGGCCTGCATATGATCAAAAACTTCACTTTTGAAGTGCTGCAGCTGGCAGCATGCTAATGAGGCACTAAGTATTCATTTCAGCACCTCATTAGTATCCTCTGATTTCACCATTAGCATGGCCATTTTGAAATTTTGGCCAAGTGTGGCCACAGCCATAGAACGATACCTGCAAATTCTTGGTGCCAGCGTTGCATCCAAGAAAGGTATGTCTTGCACAGTTCATCACTCTGCGGAACATTAATAGCATCAAAGGAATAACATCAAAGGAAATGATTATGCAACCACCTTTGTCAACCTAAGCAGAGATTCCCTAAACTTCAACCAAAACACACTTGCTTAAATAAAAGAGTAAAACAAGTTTATTAATGAAAAGAAGGTAGATTCTAAGTGATGGGGTATAAAAGTCAGAATTGGCTATGAAAGAAGTTAGAGAAAAACATACGAGCTGTTTCCTAAGCTTCACCAAGGTGAATCATTCTAAAAGGAAAATAGCTTGTTTCACTCAGAAGTTTTCAGCAGTCTGTACTTGGCTGGAATATCTTCCAGGCTGGACAGCTCCCCTGGTTCCAAAAGCTTCCTTTGTTTTTCTAATCCATCTTGCTGCCATGGGCAGAGGTGTGGGCAGAGAGATGCTCAGGGGCTTTTTCTCTTGCCTCTTACATCCTGACCTTTTTTCCTGGAAAAGTCCTTCCTGGGTCCTGGGGTCAGGCAGTTCCATGGAATCTGCAAGCTGCCACCTGCTCTTCAGATGAATTGTAAAATACTAGTTTATAACTCTGTCACCCTGCTGGTGAATCTCCTATTAAATAGTGATGACCTTTTAGCACTTAGCTGGTGAGCCAATAATGGGTGTTATTTAAAACTACAGTATGTTTCAATAACAGTCATAAGTGAATATCTCCACATATATTGTTGACACACATTTGAACAGGATAGTGATGCTCAGAATATTACCCATTTTCGAATGATACTTCACAAGGCATAGATTGTACGTACTACAGCATAACCATATAGAAGTGGCAAACATGGGGTGCAGGATGTCATATGGGGTTGCTAATGTCTTGAGAGCATGTGTGCCTTTCCGTTGCAAAGGCATGTTGGTGGTTCACTGCTCTATGTCAGCAACTCTTGTCAGGGCTGACAGACTCATTACACCTAATGTTGCTGTCATAATACCAAATGAAAGCCAGTGATACATTAGGAAGTGTACGTGTTAACACTATCAGAGATATTACGGATACTCTGTTTGGTCACAGACTTTAAAGTACGTCAAAGGGAGAAACAGGATTTCTTCCAAGTGAGAAGGAAGATTTTTCTCCTTGCCTATAAAGTGAACTGATAAGGATCATGCCAGACACCATGTGCAGTTCCTACTGGGGGGACAAATTAATATGGGCCTGTGAAATCACCACGTGTTCACCTGAGCCTGGTGACAATCACAGTAAACTGTGTGGAATAGAGAGAATAGCAAACAGGCCAGATGATGATCCATCTCTGGGAAGAAAGAGACCAGAGTTCTCTCTATGTTTGGAGGGCAGATCCCCTGCTGAGTGTGTGACCCAAGCACTAAGGTACTGCCGCATTTGCTCCAAACCCTCAGACAGAGACAAAAACCTACAGGATCTTTACCAAGCTTTCCTGAAATTACAATACCTATCAAAGGAAGTGAAGAAACAGATTGACAGAGCCAGATATGTACCCAGAAACCACCTGCTACAAGACAGGCCCAACAAGGAAAACAACATAACACCACTGGTCATCACCTACAGCCCCCACCTAAAACCTCTCCAGTGCCTCATCAGTGATCTACAACCCATCCTGGACAATGATCCCTCACTCTCACAGACCTTGGAAGGTAGGCCAGTCCTTGCCTACACACAACCCCCTAACTTGAAACAAATTCTCATGAGCGACTATGGACCACAACACAGTAACTCTAACTCAGGAACCAATCCCTGCATCAAACCTCAGTGCCAACTCTGCCCACATATCTACACTAGCAACACCAGCGTAGGACCTAACCACATCAACCACACGATCAGGCTTATTAACTGTAGGGTGCGAGAAGAGTTTGTAACGGTCTCATGAGAGCAGATCGACCCCTCTGTGAATCCTCAGGAGAATCTAAACAGACCAGTCTGTGCAAGGTGAAAGCTGCAAACTGCCATGGGAACAGCTGCAGAACAAGCCGCGCTTGCCAAGATTTCAAGGCTACACTGGCAGTAGGCCACAAGAGATAGTGATAAGAAATGCATAGGCAATTTTAGGCAATCTTATGTTAATGAGCTCAGCTTTATCAGCTAGTGTTAGGAGGCCTGTTACAGAGCCTCTCCCCGAGCGAAGCTCCGGCGCGTCGGGTTTCCCCCCATGGGTGACTGCGGCGTCTCCGGGGCTCCCGTCGCGGGTGTCACGCGCTTTCAATAAACCAAATATAGCACTCTCCTTCTGGGTGCAGCCTCGTCTCTGGGGAACCCGAGCCTGGTTGGCTACAATTGGCGCAGCGAGCAGGGTTCTCCAGGTACGATGCCTTTTTGGTTGAAAGCGGGGGAGGCAGGGAAGCCAGCGCTGTCCCTGCAGCGCATAACAGGATAGCCCTCGACGGAGCGATGGGGGCTGGTAGCGCGGATGGTGGCCTGTTGGGCAGCCCCAGCGGACTGTCCGGAGTTGCAGGAGGTGGCAGGCATGACGCCGGTACAGCTACCTTCAACCCAGATGACAGCATGGCACCTCAACTCCTTGTCATCTTCCTGACTACCTCGCTGACCTCTGCCACACCTAAGCATCTCCTCAGGAATGCCATCCAGTCTATCGTCTCCACTGCTGGTGCCACGGATTGCTGGATGTGTATCCTGCTGAACTCCTCTACCAGATTGGGAATTGAGTTTGTCCCTCTGAACCTGAATGATTGGTGGGACAAGAGCAACATCTTCTGGTGGGGACCAGTCTGGTTTGATGACAGCAACGTCCACTCCTACCTTCGCTGCGGCCCCTGGGGTTCATGCTGCGATAGGGTAAGCCCCTACCTGGATAAGGAATCTGGAAGTTCTGGTTCTGGTTTTGGTTTTGTCATCATACCCTGTAACAGGATGAGGTTTGCTGGAATTTGAGTCCTTGACAACCTTGTCGTCCCGGGTGCTGGGAGGGTGGAACTGAGTGTCTTGCTTGTAATTCCTCGGAGTGGAAGCCATCGCGTGCGAGGAAGCTCCAAGGTTAGGCTGGGCCCTTCTGTCCCGTCCTCCTAGCCAAGCTGGTGTGGGTAGAGGTAACCGGTTTGAACTGTCATGGAACTGGGTGTCTTGCTTGTAATTCCTCGGAGTGGAAGCCATCACGTGCGAGGAAGCTCCAAGGTTAGGCTGGGCCCTTCTGTCCCGTCCTCCTAGCCAAGCTGGTGGGGATAGAAGTAACTGGTTTGAACTTTCTGGATTAGACCATAATTCCCATCTGCCTTCCTGTCTAATTGTTCTCTGTCTGAGTGTCAGCAAGGGATGGGGTGGGTCACGGATACCTCTGAGCGTGCACATATGGGCATGGCCCAAGCAGCTACCCCCTTCAAGTGGAAACACTACTTACAGCAGTGCATGCGCTTGGGAGCCCCCACACTTACTGTTCCACACACCCTTCTCCTGGGAACCATTATTTTTAACTTTGCTTTCACTGCTCTCATATGCTGTTGTCAAGTCTGTTCCACAGGTGCACACTGTGTTGTCAGAAGAGCATCAACCACCTCACTTGATTCCTGCTAGCCTCGGCGTTCACAAAGGGGTCGCGGGGAGGAGTGTAGGGTGCGAGAAGAGTTTGTAACGGTCTCATGAGAGCAGATCGACCCCTCTGTGAATCCTCAGGAGAATCTAAACAGACCAGTCTGTGCAAGGTGAAAGCTGCAAACTGCCATGGGAACAGCTGCAGAACAAGCCGCGCTTGCCAAGATTTCAAGGCTACACTGGCAGTAGGCCACAAGAGATAGTGATAAGAAATGCATAGGCAATTTTAGGCAATCTTATGTTAATGAGCTCAGCTTTATCAGCTAGTGTTAGGAGGCCTGTTACAGAGCCTCTCCCCGAGCGAAGCTCCGGCGCGTCGGGTTTCCCCCCATGGGTGACTGCGGCGTCTCCGGGGCTCCCGTCGCGGGTGTCACGCGCTTTCAATAAACCAAATATAGCACTCTCCTTCTGGGTGCAGCCTCGTCTCTGGGGAACCCGAGCCTGGTTGGCTACATTAACCTACACGTCTACTGATGTAACATATGCCATCATGTGTCATCGATGCCCCTGTACAACATGTATTGGCCAAACTGGATAGTTGCTACATAAAGGAATAAATAGATGCAAATCAGATACCAGGAGTGGTAACCTACAAAAACCTGTGGGGAACAATCCTGTAAAAAAAAAAACTTCAAAAATGGAGTCCAAAGAGAAACTGCAGAGCTGCAATTCATATGCAGGTTTGACACGATCAATCAAGGATTGAACAGAGACTGGGAATGGCTGGCCAACTACAAAAGCAGTTTCTCCTCCCTTGGTGTTCCCACTTCCGCATTAGCTGCTGAAAGTGGGCCGCATTCTCCCTGACTGAATTGACCTCATCAACTCTGGCCTTCTCCTTGATTGGAACTTCCTCCTTTTCATGAGCCTGTGTAATTAGAACCACCTCTGGAATCTCCACTCATGCATCTGTCAAAGTGGGCCTTTGCCCACGAAAGCTTATGCTCCAAAATATCAAAACAAAAAAGCAGTCCAGTAGCACGTTAAAGACTACCAAAATAATTTATTAGGTGATGAGATTTCGTGGGACAGACCCACTTCTTCAGATCATAGCCATACCAGAACAGACTCAATATTTAAGGCACAGAGAACCAAAAATAGTAATAAAGGTTGACAAATCAGAAAAATATTATCAAGGTGAGCAAATCAGAGAGCAGAGGGGCAGGAGCTGGGGGAGAGGAGTCAAGAATTAGATTAAGCCAAGTATACAGAAGAGCCCCTATAATGACCTAAAAAATTCCCGTCCCGGTTCAAACCACGTGTTAATGTGTCAAATTTTAATATAAAAGAGAGTTCAGCAGCCTCTCTTTCCAAAGTGGTGTGCAAATTCCTCTTCAGAAGAATGCAAACTTTCAGGTCATTAGCAGAATGGCCCACTCCATTAAAGTGGTGACTGACTGGTTTGTGGATCAGGAGTGTTTTTATGTCTGTTTTATGCCCATTAATTCTTTGTCTAAGAGTGTTTGAAGTCTGTCCAATATACAAAGCATCTGGGCATTGTTGGCACATGATGGCATGTATGACGTTAGTTGAGGAACATGAGAATGCGCCCCGATTCTGTGAATAACCTGGTTAGATCCAATGATGGTATCTCCAGAATAGATATGTGGACAAAGCTGGCAACGGGCTTTTTTGCAAGGAAGAGTACCATAAGAACATAAGAATGGCCATACTGGGTCAGACCAAAGGTCCATCCAGCCCAGCATCCCATCTGCCGACGGTGGCCAATGCCAGGTGCCCCAGAGAAGGAGAACAGAAGACAATGATCTAGTGATTTATCTCCTGCCATCCATCTCTTGTCCTTGTTCTGAAGGCTAGGGGCACCATACTTTATCCCTGGCTAATAGCCATTTATGGACCTAACCTGCAAAAATTTGTCAAGCTCTTTTTTAAACCCTAATAGAGTCCTGGCCTTCACAGCCTCCTCGGGCAAGGAGTTCCATAGGTTGACTGTGCGCTGTGTGAAGAAAAATTTCCTTTTATTAGTTTTGAACCTACTACCCATCAATTTCATTTGGTGTCCCCTAGTTCTTGTATTATGGGAAAAGGTAAATAATTTTTCTATATTCACTTTCTCCACACCATTCATGATTTTATATACCTCTATCATATCGCCCCTCAATCGCCTCTTTTCCAAACTGAAAAGTCCCAGTCTCTCTAGCCTCTCCCCATATGGGACCCGTTCCAAGCCCCTAATCATCTTAGTCGCCCTTTTCTGAACCTTTTCTAATGCCAATATATCTTTTTTGAGGTGAGGAGACCACATCTGCACGCAGTACTCAAGATGTGGGCGTACCATAGTTTTATATAGGGGAAGTATGATATCTTTTGTCTTATTATCGATCCCTTTTTTAATAATTCCTAACATCCTATTTGCCTTACTAACTGCCGCTGCACACTGCGTGGATGTCTTCAGAGAACTATCCACTATAACTCCAAGATCCCTTTCCTGATCTGTCGTACCAGGACTGGTGTTCTTGCGGTATAGACTGTGGTTGTAGGTGAGAATCCTCATAAGGTTGGGAGGCTGTCTGTAGGAGAGAACAGGCCTGTTCAGGAGCCACAGGACTTCCTGGCAAAGTGAGACACTGCTTGATTTAAATACTGACTAGTTTATAGAATTGAGGCTGTGATATTGTTTTGGTTTTTGTATGCTATTACTTATAAATGCTTAACTATCTTTCTGTAGTTAATAAATTTGATATTTATTTTACCTAGACCAGTGTGGTTTGAGTGAAGTGTATGCAGAACATACTAGCTCAGTTAGTAAACCCTTTGTATGTCCTCTCCACACTGAGGAATGAGCTAACAGGGTAATAAATACTCCTTGTGATTTTGACAAGGGCAAGACAGTATAACTTTGGGGAACTGGCTGTATGCATATGTGATGTAGTGGGGGATGTGTGTGACCCCCTGCTGTCTGTAACCTAAGCTGGCAGGTAACACCTCTGTCCCTGAACAAAGAGCAGGGGCAGCTCAGCTGGGTTTGAATCAAAGGCGGCACTTGGAAGCTGTGGGAAGAGTGGGAAGGCAGCCAGCCTGGGGAGGGGAAGCTGGACTCCAGCTGGAGCACCCCTCGGGGGCCTCCTCTTCCCAGCATGGATTGGAATGACAGTCTCTGCTGGCTGTACTGATACCTCTGCACTGCGCTGGCCCTCTGTCAACTAATAAACTTCCTGTTCTACCGGCTGAGTGAGAGTCACTCCTGCCTGCGGATGGGGGGCAGTGCTTGGGGACCCCTGAACCCCATTACAGCATGCCTGCCTGTGAATGTTTGTGTGAGTTCAGGGTCTCATGGGGTTTGCAGCTTGTCATGTTGTCCCAGTGTGAGAGGCACCACAGGTTGGTGAGCACGAAGGCTCATTGGTACCACAGTTTGAGGTTGCACCATGGGAGCACCCGTCACAGAGACCCAGGCATGTTTGTATTGTAAAACCAATGAGTTGAAAACCACTGTTGGCTGTGTCCTCTGAGGCATGGTACAGCCTACTGTTGTACCATCACCAATGGACTAGTAAATGGTGGATGTTGGCGAGTGGGCCTAAACCATACCATCATTTTACTCATCTCAATATTAAATGGGTGCTTAATTTTGTCTTTGGCTCAGGACTGGGCATTTTTGCCTTCGGATATCTTTGCTGGGCTGAAGATTGATCCCAAAACTCTGGTGAAGAAGCTGGATTTGGACTCCCGAAGCTTTGTCTCAACCCAGACAGGTAAGGGCTACTCTGTAGGGAGTGGGGAGCACCTCTCTTCTGCGAGCAGTGTGTGGGTGCTTGTACTTCATATGGACTTGGCTGGATTTCAGTCCCCTGAGTGGACTCTCAGGACAGGTATGTAGCCGCTGGGGTCTTGTATCAGGCTTGTAGCTGGGCATACAGGGTTAGAACCAATCCCTGTGCATGTGTGTCGAATTGAGTGACCACCAAAAACTAACATGAAGCAGTCAGTTCAGTGGTGTTCTTTTGCACCTCTGAATCCAGGTGAAATCTGATGGTTGCCTGAAGGAAGAGCAGGCGTGCAGTTGTAGGCTATAAGCATGTTCTAAGCTGGGCAGTTGGCTTTGCCTTTAATCTGCGCTATCTTATGTTGTAGAAAAACTCCTGTGAGTAATTGCTCTTACCCCAGTTGCGTTTGGATGTTCCTTCAGCACCTGGTTTTGCAATAGTTCTAAACAGTTAATGCAGGTGGAATGGAATCATCTGCTCAGTTCTAATCCTGATCTCACCATATTGTGTCCCGATAGAGGATTTTAAAGCGGGGCCCCCAAGGAGGTTTGGAGGTGGCAGTTATGATTTTGCATTGCTCTTCATTGAGCCCACCCTGCCCTGCTTTGGAGCCCTCCTAAACCAAACTTTGGGAAGAAAGCTTCTTGTGGGGACAGAGCACTGGGAAAAAGCACTATGAACCCTCATCTCTTCCAGACTCACAAGACAGGGAGACATCTCCTTAAGCTGCTGAGTGGCAGACTAGGTCAAGTCCACCCTTGCACCCCTCAACAGGAAGTGGGTGCAGTGCTCATCTGTTTTGGGGCTGGAGGCTGCAGGTAGACATACACTGTGGTTCTCATAAGGATCTTCTCATCCAGGTTTATTTCATTCCCGATGATGAACAGTGGTAACAAATAGCATACAGTGCCTTTGCTTTCCTTCCTCAGTACAGCCAGCCTGAATCGCTTCACGTCAAACAGGCCACGAACAAAACCTCTTGATAGCTTTGGTGGGTGGTGGATTGTTGCAGCTAGAGTACATGGATTGCCTTGGTGCAGCAGAGTGAAAGAATGGAGAGGTTGGATAGGGACATGGCGCATGAATGCAGTCTTCTGTGTGGAATGTGGAGGCTTTTTTCCATGCTTGCTTGGGAGAGGTGCGGGGGGAGGGACCTGGAGGCGGGGAGGACAGGGACGTTGTACACAGCCCCTGCTCCCCCCACCTTTTTCAATTTGAGTAAAACGCAGGCTGGCAGCCTTAGGCTCACATTGCAGACCACAGCTGCATGCTAGCATCTAGGCCTGGTTTATAAATAGACATGCTCTCTCTGGAGCACTGCTGATGCAGATGTGTGGTGCCTGGCAATCTTTAACTGTCTCCTGAGATTCTGGAGGCAGCTTTCTGCCAGACAGGAATTTATTCACCCCCAACTCTCCCCCTACTTTCTGTTATGTCTCCTTTTGATTGATGCCTCCAGGGTGGAAGGTTGTGGCTCTGACTGGAGACCATGGAGCGGAAAGGAGGTGCTTCGCCTTTCCTTCCTCCAGCTGCTGTGCCCCTTTCTCTTGGGTTGGCTCACTATGGAAATCAGTTTGTGTTTTTTGTGAGCAGTGCGTGGGTCTTGCCTGCATCAGCTGCTCACCCCAAAGAAAGAAGAGAAGGGTCAGGCAGTATTAGAGGTATGTGCTTTGTCCTCAGGGATCAGCTTCCCCCCAAGGGGAGTTTAGCCTGATTGTTCCTGTGGCCTTTGCTTTGTGAGCAGGATTCTGCTACAAACAGTGTTAATTTTAAGGCTCAGTAGAAAAACACAGAAGTGTTCTCTCCCACCCGCTTTCTCCTCTCTGAGAAGATGGGGTGCATGGACTCTGCTGGTACCCTGCTGCAGGTCCCTGAAGTGCACAGGGGAGGCTGGAGTTTGCTCCCTTTGAAAGCAGCTGTGCTGCATTGGAAGCTGTTGTTTCTTGATGCCCTTGCCCGGGAGCATGCTGGAAGGCTGCTGTATGAATCACAACATGCTGCAGGCAGTGTCTCATGCAGGGCTCTTGTCTGACTCCCAGCTACGTGCTTGCATCTGCACCAGTGCCAGCTGCACAGAAGTGAATGCAGGAGCCAGGCAAAGTCCCCCTGACTGCTTGGGGTGTTTCTGGGGATGGCAGAGGCCTTGCCACCTGCACATGTTCTGAATGGACTCTGTGCTGGGGAAGAGGTGGAGTTGGGCTCTCCTGTCACTCCTGTGCACTCTTGTGGTCAGGTTACGTCTACACTTCCAAACTCCACCACTGCTGCATCTTTAAGCCACGCCTACAGCTCACGGTGGCCGTGTCTACACTAGCCAAAAACTTCGAAATTGCCGTGCAAATTTGAGCATGAGCAGATAGGAATTAGGGGACTTCGAAGTAGCTGGGGTCCTTTCAAAAAGAAGCCCCATCTGGGTAAGCTGCATCAATTTCGAAGTGCCGCGGCCGCCCGCGTGCTAATGAGATGCTGAATATGTATTTCAGTGCTTCATTAGTAAACTTTGAAATGGCCATTTCAAAGTTTTTGGCTAGTGTAGACGTAGGCAGTGGTTGTAGTCATAGCAATGTGGGTGCTCCTGAGCCTGTGGAATGTGAGGAGCCTGCACTCCCGCTGAGGGGGGCAGCACACGCCATGTCTAGCGCTGTGTGTGGTGTGAGCTCCAGGCTGCAGACCTGGGCTCTGAGACTGGCTGCTGCTTCCTGTGTTCGATGAATCCTTGCGGAGTAAGAGTCCAGGCAGAAAACACTTGTCCTGGGGGAGACGCCACTTCTCCTTCTTCTTCGAGTGTCCCCGTGGGTGCTCCACATTAGGTGTCGGGCTCGCCCGGCGCCGCAGATCGGATCTTCCAAGCAGTTTCTGCCGGACCGCACATGCGCCGGTGCACGCCGCTCCCCCGCGCGCTCCCGGCCATGTGCGCGATCCGGTCCCCGCCAGTTCCTCTTAACCGCCGTCGGCTGCAGACGGAATCCAACTAGGCTAAGGCCAAGTAGTGTATTCAACGACTTTATCTGTTTTTTCTTAAAGTTTTTTTCAGGCACTTAGGCTACTATAAGCTAGCCGGTTGTTATTTTGTAAAAAAAAAAAAAAAACAAAAAAAAAAAACAACAATGAACAAGCTAGGAGAGGGACAGCTCAGCCAGTCCCAGTAACAAGCGCCGGAGGCCAGGAGCTAGGGCTATCAGCCCTCCTGCTAAGGCAGGCCATCGGACGGGGAAAACGGCACAAAGAAGGTGCTAAGTACCCACTTAAAAACTCAAAGACTCACCAACAATGTCCTCTTCAGGCTTTAAAAAAAAAAAAAAAAAAAAAAAAAATGCTGCTTCTTGATAAGGCCCTCCAGCCAGAAGTGCCAGAGCGGCCGCAGCAGGAGGGACCCTCCGGGGCCCTTAAAAGGAAAGCTGCCTCCCTCACTCCATCAGCGCAGAAACGGAGGAAAGTATCTCCAGCCCGATCCCTGCCGGCAGCAACAGCGAGCGGGACGGGAGGAGCAAGCAGCCCCCAGCCGCAGCAACAGCTGATCGGCGGCGGCACGGAGAGCCGCGTGGAAACGGCTCAGCCTCCAATACTCAGCCAGCCGCCCCGCACCGCAGGCAGGGCGGCGGCTAAGCAAACGCCGGTACCGGCGGCACCGCAGGCAGCGGCACCGACCCCCGGGGAACCGGCGGTGCAGAGCGCGCAGGCACGCAGCCTGCCAGCACCGGAGGACACCGCACATGCAGCATCGCCCTCGAGTGTGCCGAGCTCGGTGCGGACGGGGCCGGAATCCCCTGTATGCTCCCCAGCCCGATCCCTGCCGGCAGCAACAGCGAGCGGGACGGGAGGAGCGAGCAGCCCCCAGCCGCAGCAACAGCTGATCGGCGGCGGCACGGAGAGCCACGTGGAAGCGGCTCAGCCTCCGATAATCAGCCAGCCACCCTGCACCGCAGGCAGGGCGGCGGCTAAACAAGCGCCGGTACCGGCGGCACCGCGGGCAGCGGCACTGACCCCCGGGGAACCGGCGGTGCAGAGCGCGCAGGCATGTAGCCTGCCGGCACTGGAGGACACCGCACATGCGGCACCGCCCTTGAGCGTGCCGAGCTCGGTGCGGACGCCGGAATGCCCTGTATGCTCCCCAGCCCGATCCCTGCCGGCAGCAACAGCGAGCGGGACGGGAGGAGCGAGCAGCCCCCAGCCGCAGCAACAGCTGATCGGCGGTGGCACGGAGAGCCACGTGCAAGCGGCTCACCCTTCGATAATCAGCCAGCCGCCCTGCACCGCAGGCAGGGCGGCGGCTAAACAAGCGCCGGTACCACCTACCCCCGGAAAACCGGCGGTGCAGAGCGCGCAGGCACGCAGCCTGCCGGCACCGAAGGACACCGCACGTGCGGCACCGACTTCGAGTGTGCCGAGCTCGGTGCGGACGGGGCCGGGATCCCCTGTATGTCAGGGGCGGAGTTACCTCCTCAAGGGAGGGGGAAGACTGCACACAAGAGGAGGCATTGCAGCCCCTCTCCGCACAGGGCTGTGGAGTTGCTTTCTCACAGCCCTCCGCTATGTTGCAGACTCCAACTAGAAGGCAGGGGTCCCCCCCCCTTGGCCTACCCGGAGCCCCCTTCTCCATTTCTGCAACCAGCCTCACCCTGGCTGGGACCACCTCCACCCTTCCTGGGATTTGAACCGCTGGACTATTAGGCAAAGTCGCTCTCTCCGGGGTCTCGACGGTCTCCCTCCCCCAGACGCAAAGGGTATGCACCAAGGGAGTGGTCTAGGTCACCTTCCCAAGACCAGTGCTTATACTGCCATGGTTGCCCCTACCACACAGGGCATAGACACCATCGGCAATCTACTAGGGAAAGATCCCTACGAACGATCTCGTACCCCCGAGGGCAATTGCGACCGGGGACAGAGACTTAAGCATCTCAGGGGGGACTGGTTATGGAACCCCGAGATTTTCCTCGCACACCTCTAGCGAGAGGGTGTACCATCATCAGCAGGAACTGGAAGGGTCCAGAGAGACGTACCCCAGCGGTTCCTCGCTTTCCTCCCCGGATGAGGCTACGGCCCCGGGGGGCGTCCATCCTCCGGACGATCTCAAACAGTTCCAAGAGCTGTTTTACGAGGGTGGCCTTCACGCAAGGCTTCCAGACAGCAAAGGTGCAAGAGCAACACCATAAGCTCCTCAAAAATCTGAGACCTCCGGCCTCCTCCAAAATAGCAATACCGCTGATGACGCAATCTTGGAGTCTGCCACTATGATATGGCAGACTCCTGCGACTATTCCGCCTGTCCACAAAAGAGCGGAAAAAAAAAAAAAAAAAAAATACTTCGTGCCCACAAAGGGCATGGAGTTCCTGTTCAGCCACCCACAACCAAATTCTTTGGTGGTGGAGTCGTCGCAACGTGGGGGAATAGACAAACATGCCAAAAAGCTAGAGCTGTTGGGCAGAAAGGTCTACTCCTCCTCCACGCTACTGTTGCCAATGGCAAATTACGCAGCGCATCTAGCGAACCATAATTTCGACAACCACATTAGGTTGACCTCCCTCATGGACTCGCTTCCAGAGGGCACGAAACCAGTGCTCAAGGCCATCATCCGACCATTTTATAACCAGTGGCAAAGGATCACCACAGACAAATGGGTGCTGGAGATCATAGCCACGGGGTACGCCATCCCATCCCAGTTGCTCCCACCGCCATGACCTCCACCCGGGGCCCCACCTCCAGGAGACCTCCCATGTAGCGAGGCTCAAGCAGGAGGTAGACCATCTCATGCTTGTAGGGGCAGTGGAAAGAGTGCCGGAGCAACTGCAAGGGAGAGGGTTCTACTCGAGGTACTTCCTCACGGGGAGGCCCATCTTAGATTTTCGAGGCCTCACCGGTACCTGCGCAAGCAACGTTTTCGAATGATCACAAACGCCTCCATCCTTACGGCACTAGACGATGGAGACTGGTTCGCAGCCCTCGACTTACAAGGTCCTACCGTTTGGGCTCTCCTCAGCCCCCAGAGTCTTCACCAAGACCTTGGCAGTGGTGTCAGCCTACCTGCACAGACAGGGGGTATTTATATTCCAGTATCTGAATGACTGCCTACTCAAAGGGGCCTCGAAGGAGGAGGTACTACGCATAATATGTGTCACAGCAGGCACGTTCTCTTCGCTCGGCCTGCTTATCAATCTGACAAAATCAAAGACAGACCCCACACAGGACATAGAGTTCGTAGGGGCACGCATAAATTCTATTACAGCGAGGGCGTATCTACCAGAGACTCGCTTTCGGGCCATCGGCTCCCTCGCGCAAGGCTTCACCTTCAGCCCTATGGTGCCGGTTCTGACGTGCTTACAGCCGCTGGGCCACATGGCAGCAGCGACGTTTCGTAGAACAGAACGCCAGGTTACACATGCGCAGCATGCAGCATTGGGTGGCGAGCGTATACAAACCGGCAGCACACACTGTTCACAGGATGGCGTCGCCCACAACGGAGGTGCGCAAATCCCTGCAATGGTGGGTAAACCCCTAGAACCTGCTAACAAGGGTACCCTTCCACCAACCACACGTATTGGTTTTTCTTACTACAGATGCCCCCCTCATAGGGTGGGGAGCACACATGGGCGAAGAGGTGACGCAAGGGCTGTGGTCCTCTATGGAGCAGTCACTGCACACAAATATACTGGAGCTCAAAGCAGTGTTCAACGCCTGCAGACACTTTCGAGACCAACTGAAAGGCAAGGTAGTCGGGATCAGTACAGACGATACCTCCACCATGTTTTATATAAATCGGCAAGGAGGAGCTCGGTCCCGTGCCTTATGTGTAGAAGCAGTCCGGTTGTGGAACTGCTGCATCGCCAACAATGTAACCTTGAAAGCCTCGTACTTACCAGGCGCTCGCAATGTGAAGGCAGACCAGCTGAGCAGGCGTTTCGCACTCACGCACGAGTGGCAGATCCGTCCCGATCTGCTGCAACCGATTTTTCCACGCATGGGGTTTTTCCCCAGATAGACCCTGTTTGCTACTCAGCACAACAAGAAGTGCCCACGATTCTGCTCCAGGGCAGGACTGGGACGGGGGTCCCTGAGGGATGCCTTCGCGATCTCATGGAGGGGCCCCCTGCTTTACGCTTTCCCTCCCACAGTGCTCATCCACAAAGTGTTGCAGAAAGCCAGGAGGGAAGGAACCTGAATGATCCCGATAGTCCCAACGTGGGATCTACAGCAATGGTTCCCCCTATTCCTGCGCATGTCGGACCGGCCACCGATGTCCCCTCCGGTGGCACGGGATCTGCTCACGCAAGCCCGGGGGTCCATAGTGCATCCGCACCCCCAAAGCCTGCGACTACAAACGTGGTTAATCCATGGCTCAGCTCCCTAGAGAGCACATGTACGGAGGAAGTGCAGCAAGTCCTAGAAAGTAGCAGGAGGACTTCCACCAGGAAGACCTTCAAGCAGAAATGGACTCGCTTTACGGCATGGTGTTCTACCAAACAGCTAGCCCCCTTTCGGTGCCTATGGCTGTGATATTAGAGTATTTACTGGACCTCAAGAGAGGAGGACTCTCGCTATCCTCGTTTCAGGTCCACCTGGCCGCCATTTTGGCATTCAGACACGAAGAGGAAGGGCACACGGTGTTCGCCCATCCCATGGTTACCAGGTTCTTCAAAGGGCTGGTAAGCCTATACCCCCCTCAGAAACCGCTTCCACCTCTGTGGAACTTGGACCTGGTGCTTAATGCGAAAAGGGGACCACCGTTTGAGCCTTTGGCCACGGTTTCCCTCCGCCTCCTTATGACGAAGACGACCTTTCTTCTCGCAATCACGTCAGCTCGCAGGGTGAGCGAGCTTGAGGCAGTTATGGCAACGCCGCCCTGCGCTGTTTTTCCAAGGAGGCGGTAACCATACGGCTGCATCCAGCCTTTGTTCCTAAAGTTTCTTTCTGAGTTTCATACTAACGAACCTATTGTTTACCCTTGTTTATCCAAAGCCTCATAACTCTAACAAAGAGGCGCGCCTACACCTCCTGGACGTGAGCAGGCGCTAGCTTTCTATATGGACAGGACCAAGTCCTTCCGGAGAACGGATAGGCTCCTAGTCTCTATCGCTCCCAAATCAAAAGGAGAATGTCTCTCTTCGCAGAGAATCTCTAAGCACATCGTATCTTGCATAAAAATGTGCTACAAACTCAAAAAGACTCCTTTACTGGCCACGCCCAGGGCTCATTCCACTAGGGCGGTGGCAGTATCAACAGCCTTTTTTTTTTTTTTTTTTCAAGGGCGTTGCGCTAAAAGACATTTGCAGAGTGGCGACCTGGTCATCCTGTGACACCTTCGCCAAACATTACGCCCTTCACAGGGTATTCCAAGAGGATACCCGTCTCTCGGCAGCGGTCCTCTCGGGGACAAGCTGCACATAATCCGATTACCCACCTCCTATCTTGGGTTACTGCTGGGTAGTCACCTAATGTGGAGCACCCACGGGGACACTCGAAGAAGAAAGAAAGGTTACTCACCGTAGTAACGGTGGTTCTTCGAGATGTGTCCCCGTGGGTGCTCCACTACCCGCCCATCCTCCCCGCTCCGGATCTCTGTTTAGTGTTTTGCAGGAGCATCCGAGGCGGTTGGTCAAGGAACTGGCGGGGACCGGATCGCGCACATGGCCGGGAGCGCGCGGGGGAGCGGCGTGCACCGGCGCATGCGCAGTCCGGCAGAAACTGCTTGGAAGATCCGATCTGCGGCGCCGGGCGAGCCCGACACCTAATGTGGAGCACCCACGGGGACACATCTCGAAGAACCACCGTTACTACGGTGAGTAACCTTTCTTTATCCGTCCTCAGAAAGCCCCAAACTAGTAAAACCAAACCCCAGGGACTTAATTCTCACCACTGCCCAGACCTCACTGAATATTTGCCCAGTGCTAGCTCTCCTGCTGGAGGGGAGGAGGCGGCTGTCAGCACCAAGCTAAAATCTAATGACTCTCCCAGGCACCCTGGGAGCTAGAAGGGGGCTTCACGGGAGCACACTAGACCTTTCTCTGTATGACAGGTTGAGGTCAGGCAGCCAACATCGACCAGACTACAACCCTGCTGCTGGCGAGGCCAGTGCTCTCCACTCCATGAGGAACAGGGCTAATGTCGGTGTAGTTAGGGCAACACAGCATCTATATAGGCTCTGTAGGTTACTCATGGGCTGCTGGCTGTCACCCCAGGGCAGATGGGGGGCTCTGCTAGCACCTGGCTGCTATCTGGGCTCCTCCCTCCCAGCCATGCTGCTTCACTGGGGCTCCCAGCTGTCTGTGGGGTGCTGGGGTGTGGAGCTCCCACCAGGAGCCCTGATGGCTGCCATATTTTCTTCAGGGAGACTCCATGCAGCAGGGCTCCTGGTATGGAGCCAATAGCAGGAGTGGAGCAGGGCAGCTATGTTCCAAATGGGGAGCTGAGAACCTTAGGGGAGTAGGGAGCTGAGAGCAGGGGCAAGCAGGGCTCCCAGTGGGGAGCTACATGGGGAGCAGAGAGCACTGGCTTTCAGCTCCCCTATCCCTCACTTCCCCATCCCCCGAATGTCCCTTTTCAGCTGGTGGAAATATTCTGGTTGATGACTAGTATGCCGCCTCTTTCATGATGATGGGTTTTCCTGGCATTCTGGGATACGATGTCCTTCCCTGGTGTGACTGTCTCACTCCTTGCCCTGGTGTGTTTGGCTCAGGGTGGGGGCTGGTGTGCTGCAGTGACACTAGGTCCTTGCAGTGTTGAGCCCGGGAGGGATGAAAACGTGCCCTGTCTGCATGAGGAACAGTTTCACCCGAACTCTTCCAGCTCACCAGACAGAGTTGAGGAGAAGAAAATATGACGACTACGAAGTGGCTCACATTGAAAAGGGAAAGTGTGTGTTCATGTGGAGCTGTGCACACCTACCAGCTGTGTACCCCACACTGCATACTGCACACTGCAAGTGTGTACCCATTCATACTGCAGCTCCCCACTCTCCATGCTTGCCAGGTCCTGGAGCCTGTTCTCAATCATTGGTGCATTGTGAGCTCCATACACTGCTAGACAGCAGCAGCTAGCTGTTTCTACTAGGGTGCTTCTACTAGTTGGGTTAAGCCCTTGAGTCACTCCCCTTTGATGCCTTCCTGCTGGCACGGTTTAGTTCAGACACTGATCTTGTGTAAATCAAATGCCTTACCACAGTCTAACCCAGGAAAGACATGTTCTGCTCTCACAAGAGAGCAGCTCTCAGCTGCTTGAACCCCTGCAGCATGGAAGTCGGCTATTTGTGAGAGACTGCGAAGAGTTTTTTGCTCTGGTATTCCTTATTGCTCACATTTGCTTCCTGAAGCTGACCTGTCTGGTCAGGTGTTGCTCTGACAGCCCATCACCCTGGGACTCCTTTGGCCAAGAGCAGGTGATGAAGCAGCTGGGGAAAGCTATGAACCTCTGGATTGCTCTGAGAACTTCCCCTTCCCTCTGCTGTGCGCCCCCCCCCCCACTGGACATGGGAACAGCCAGGGAATGTGTTGCTGTGAAGGAGCAGAAATGAGAATAGCTCATGAAGCAGCACCTTTCACTTAGATTTCCAGAGGAGCCTTTGCTCCCCTGCCTTTCTGTGCTGGATGGTCCAATGCTACACACAGTTTTGTTCTCATTCTGATGGTCGTGTTGTTTCCTTGAGGACCTTTTGGCTTACCCAGGCTGCTCAGTCAGGCTGATCCCATCTCTGTCATCAGCTATATTTGTGCCTCCTGGTTCCCCCTTTCTGCAGCCTCCTAACATCTTGTCTGAAATGCCCAGTCCGCTCACCCACGCCCCCCACCAAGCGTATTAGGGTGGTGTAATTCTCGCGGAGACCAAGGGCACTCCTTGAGCATGGTGAAGAAGTCTGTTTGTTTGGTGTGGGAGAAACAACCATAGTGCTTGGCTCTAGTGCCCCCCATAATTCTGACGTGGAGATGGCTCTACCAGGGTAGCACAGGAGATAGTCACCTGCTTCTCTGCAGCCAGGTCTGTGCTGAGGGGAGATCGTAAAGGGCACAAGAGTGGGTACTACCTCGCTCTCTGGTATGTGTCATGTCACGCATCTGTTCCCTTTGAGGGGCTTTCCAGTGGCTGCAGCTGGAGCTGTGAGCACCACTCCTTATTCGTCTGCATGTCCCAGGCTGACATCTCCTGGGTTGCCATCTTAGGCAGGGATCTCTGAACTCACACTTGTAGGTTCCTGGTCTACAGAGAGGCCAGATGGTGGTAGTGATTCACATCTTCATTTAACTGGAGTGACTCTCCTGCCTAGGGCTGAAAGTAGAACATATCTGGCCAGCTGGCAAGTGAAGCCCCAGAGACGGTCAGCTGTTTTTCCAGCCAAAATCCACAGGCATACTTTCCCCAGAGAGTCCAAGTTGATGGGGTGGTTCAACCTTGGAAGGTGCACAGGCTGTCGTGGCCCTGCCTTGCCATCCCTGTCCTGTCATATCTCAGATAGGGTAGGTGCTGCTGCAGTGCAGACAACAGGGCCGCACTGTGCTAGGTGGTATGCCCAGACAGAGCAGCAACAGCCCCTGACCCACTGAGTAGATAGTGACAAACACCCTAGCAGGAGAGTTGCTGCTGGCAGGGCTGGGGCAGGGAGTGCAGGCCAGGGGATGGGGCCAGGACCATGCTGTTCCCTAGAGGTGTAGGTGCATGGCTGGCACGCAGCATCTTGTAACTTGGGAGAGGTGTCAAAGGGGCACGTGAGTGGCTGCGTTTCCTTGCCAAGGGGTGTCTGGTGTTGCTGCGGGAGAGTACAGCTGGTAGGTGAGTCGGCCTTTGTTGCAGGAAGGGCAGAGGGCAGAGAGGCTGCAGTGCTCTCTTCACCCCCTGGGGGGAGTTTAGTTTCAAGCCTATGCCCAGTGACAGGGAGGCAGGCGGCTCCATTGAACTCAGCACTGCTCATCTCCTGCTCCCAGGCAGGGCCAGCTCTGGGGCATAGAGGGTGTTTCTCCAGCCTGCAGCACCATGTCCCCCTGCAGGGAGATGGGACTTCTGCCGGTTCCAGCAAGCCTTTCTTTGCATCCACGCTCTGGTGTGTTGCAGAACCAGCCCCCTTGGAGCATGAGCGAGAGAGGGGCTGCTCCTGGCTTCCTGCCTGCCACTGTCCCAGCTGGATTCCCATATGCACACTGTGCTCACTTTCCGTCTCCTGTGCTCAGCTGCTCAGATAATACCATAAGGGGGACCTCAAGGGGGGTGGGCAAGTCAGAGCTTTCTCTCCCTCTGCGGCTCTGACTCCGGTGATTGACACAATGGTGGAGCTCCTTTGAACCCATACCAGCTCTTCCCTGGGGCCGTGATGGTGTAACATCATTGAACTGCTCAATACAACTCACCCTGGCCTTGCTCAGTTCCTGTGGCGCCGGGGAGGATGGGGAATGTTCCACACCCATGCGTCTGGCTCCCCCCTTGCTCTCCACACATTGCCTCACCCTGATAATCTTCCTGCTTCAGGTATGAATCCCATCTAACCCCTTTCTCCTCTGCCTCAGGCAGACTCATCCCACCAGCTCCTGGGGGCCAAGGGATCCTTGGTCCAGGGGACTGGCAGAAATACCCATGTCTTTCTGACTCATCTCTAGGGAGAAACCCAGTGAAGAAGCTGCATTACCCGAGCCTTTGTCCCTGGGAGGTTGCATTGCTACCTGCAGGCAGATGGCTTGGTCTAGCAGCCATGTAATGCCCATTCTCCCAGGGTTCTGTGGTTGGCTTCAGAAGCTTTACAATCTTTGCTCCTATTTCTGTGTCAGTGAACGTACCTTTCCTCCACATCAGCAGGCCCAGTTCTGAACCATTGCTGCTCTTTTTATCCCAGGGTGGGATAGTTTTGAAGCCTGTTTTGATCAGTGTGTGCTTGGCACAGAGCATTGTCGGTTCATCAGGAATCTGCTCCTGTCAGGTTTCTTCAATGTTTGTATTCTGGAAGAGCTAGCACGCCTGCTTGCTGTTGTTTTTGGTCTGTGTTCCTCTCCCCAGTGATGTCCTACTGTGGTGTGCTTGGAACCGGAGAGGGAGGGAAAACCCTTTATTATTCTGTGAGATCTTCAGCAGAGAGGCTGAAACAATCACAAAGTGAGGTCACACCAAACAACCTCACCCAGTACTGGGATGCAGGGTGTGCATGTTTGTGTAAATACAGCCACTTGTGGCATAGCAGGCTTTAATGAGCACTCTAGCCTGGCTGACAAACAGTCCCTGTTCCATGTGGTTCTAAGGTACTAAAAAGTTCCCAGGCTAGTTTCAGCCTTAATGTGACGTTGTTGAGAAGCTTTGAATCATCTCTATTCAGTCTTTTCTCAGCAGGACCCGTACGTTGTATGTGCATTTTTTGATTGGTGGTTTTGGATTCAAATACTTTAAACCCTGTAACTTTAAAATGTCCAGCTTAGCATGCAGCCAGTCCTCAGAAAGGGAAACCTGCTACACAGCTAACTTTAAAGAGCATTTGGGCCAAGATGTTCTAAGGCATTTTCATGCAAATGGGCCATTCAGCCGCCTTGGAGTCTTTTAAAGAGCACCTAAGGCTGTGACTTCGCCAGGGGCAGGGCTGAAATCAGTGTTCTGGAGTGCATGCAGAGCTCTTAATTTCTGAAACACACTGAACATGTACACTCATGCCCTGTCAACATGACAAAGGCCTGTTGCTGAGAACATCCATCAGCACTGTGTATAGCTGGGCCAGTACCAAACGTAGATCAGCTGCAATTGCAGACAAGGACAAATTGCATTCATCACCTGGTTTCTGAAAGCATGGCTGCAAATATCTGGATTTTTCCCAAACTGCACCAATTACAGCCCCAGTCTCCTTGCAATAGACTAAGGGCTTTTTGCTGCAGCCTGACGTGCTGGCCCTTAGGGTAAGTCCAGTCCCTCCTGCTAGCCTGACTTGAGGTGCAGTATGTTACAGATCTACAGAGTGACCTCTGGAGTTGAGACAAACCTCCAGTGGTGGGAGGCTGGCTACAAACTACTGCCCCTGCCATACCCAGCTGTTCCTCTCTATGCTTGCTGAGCCAGATGACTGGCATAAGGCAGGGATCAGAGCAGCTCCCTGTGCACAGGAACTGGCAGGGAGGTGGGGCAGCAAGGGCTGGAGTGTCGTCTCCTTACTGCTTACTGTCTCAGTGATAGTCATTGTCTCAGCTGGGGACCTGCTCCCCCCTAGTCCTCTGAGGGCTGCTACCAGAAAGGGATGCTGAGTGTGTCATGTATCCAAGGCCTCTCCCAGCACCCCTGGATCCAGAGAGGGAGGCACATGAGCTGTGGTGCAACCACAAAGCACCCCGTATGGTGGACCCCTCACCAGAGCCCGCAGGGGGTGAGTCCAGCTCCCTTGGCATTGCCTGAGTGGCAGTGGCACCAGCAGCACTCTACAGACCCTGAGACAAGTTGGGAGTGGGGCTCACCTCCCTGCCTCAGAAGCCATTGCTGAGACTGGAGCCTGGGCGTCTCCTGGGAGTAGAGCCCCCAAGGGCAAGGAAGACTTGGCAGCATGTGTAGGGAGAGGAGGAGGTGAGAAAGGAATGGGGAAGGCAGTGGGAGTGTGTTACATAGGGACGTAACACCTGCTGCGTTAGCTGCTGGGCAGCTACCCTCTGCTTCCGTTATTAGGCACAGGGATGTTCTATGAGAGGGCTGAGGCAGGGAATCACTCTTATTGGAGGTGGCGAGGGGGATGTGCATTTGGCCACACAGAGCTCCTCAGGTCTCTTTTGAGAACGGCGGTAGGCCCAGTAACAGAGATTTCTTCAGCCATGGCCATTGCCATGACAAGCTGCCAGTGGTGACTGGATTGTGGGTGAAGGGGGTGGGGTGTCATGAGACATAGGCCGCATGTTTGAACGGCCCTGAGATAAAGACTATCAAGAGAGACTGTGCATGGAGATGACTGAAGGGAGAGCTGTTCTCCCCACAAGCTAATGAAATGCAGCTCAGGCTGAATTGCGTGACCCTACAGGTCCATGTCTGTGTCCCCTTATGATCCCACCCCTTTGCAGGTGATTTGTGTTCAGTAAAAAGAAGTGTCCTTGTCACTCCTTTCGGTCTCCAGCAGAAAGGTGAAAGTGTCATCGTCCCCCCCGCCACTACCTTCTCATCCTGCTTCATATTGACACCCCTGGCTTTGCTCAATTTTAACTGGATTTAAAATGCCAAATCTGCTTCTTGAAGCAGCATCTCCTGGCTCTTGTCCTCACCTGACCCTTGAGCTCGTGCAAGAGCTGAGACAGTCTAAGTGATTTACTTCTAAGCACAGCGCCTGCCTCCATAGCTGCCTGGAGACTTCAGTGCTGTGCTCAATGACCTGATTGGGCAAGTAGTGCTCTTTCTCATTGGCCTAATCCCACTGCCTGAAGGAGGGTTCTGTGCCCAAGTGTCACTTCACGTCCACATCTCAGTGCACATCTCAACGCAAGCCACCTTAGCGCCAGTCAGATTCTTGCAGTGTCTGATGAGCTGCCCTGGTGGTGGTCTGCTCCCTCTGGACAGAACCATTTAGGAATAGTTCATTGGTTCACAGCACCCTGTCCCTGTCTAGGTATACTGCCAGTGTGAGAGAGAGGGTGACTCCCCTGTCAGAGAGGAGACGACAGAGCAAATCTCCAGCAATGCGTTGCAGTCACTCAGCTGCATCTTCTTGCTGGTAGCACCCCAAAAGGGAGGGGGTTCAATCCATCTCAATGATATTTAACTGTATAAACACAGACATATTGCACAGGTTTAGGGAAGTGGTATTACCTCTGTGTAGGGGGCTAGTGAGACTATGACTGGAAACCTGTCCAGTTCTGGGGTTGGCACTTCTTAAAGGATGCTCTGAAACTGGGAAGAGACTTGTGGTTATGGAAATACATCTTATAAGCTACGTCTACACTGGGATGCTACATCAACATAGCTTATTTTGATGTAGCGAAATCGAAATAAGCTATTTCGACGAATAGCATCCACACATCCTCCAGGGCTGGTGCCGTCGACGTTGGACAGCACTACATCAAAATAGGCACTGCAGGGGAGTGTCTACACACAAAAGCGGCCCAAATTGAAATAAGGGTGCCAGGAACAGCTGCAGACAGGGTCACAGGGCGGACTAGCACTTCCGGGGCAACAGCAAGCCGCTCCCTTAAAGGGCCCCTCCCAGACACATTCAGCCTGCACAGCACGCAGTCTGCAGAGCCACAAGCACGCACACCCCGTGAAGCACCATGGACCCCCAGCAGCAGCAGCAGCAGCCAGAGGCCCACACACCTGCCCCTGGAGGACCAGTGGCTGCCCTGCTCAGTGCCATGAAGGAGGCAGCTGACCATCTTTTATTTGAGGAAGATGAGCTGCCCCCAGGGGATGAGGAAGCAGCCCCAGACCTTGCTGCCCTCCCAGCCGCCCTCCCCCCAGCCGCACAGGCCGCTGGCTGTGGAGATACCCCACGAGCATGGACTGGTGGGAGCGGCTGGTGCTCGGCGAGTGGGACAACGACCACTGGCTCCGGAACTTCCAAATGAGCTGGCAGACATTCCTGGAGCTCTGCCAGTGCCTCACCCCTGCCTTATGGCACCAGGACGCCCCCATGCGACGTGCCCTCACTGTAGAGAAACGGGTCGGCATCGCTGTCTGGAAGCTGGCCACTCCAGACAGCTACCAATCTGTAGGGCAGCAGTTCGGCGTGGGCAAGGCCACCGTCGGGGCTGTCCTCATGGAGGTAAGAGGACCCGGGGGGCGGGCCAGACACACCCTGCACAACCCTCACCGGTGCTCTCTCATGTCCTTCCCCTGCAGGTTGTCCGTACAATCAATGCCCTGCTCCTCCACAGGCTCGTGTGGCTTGGGGACTAAGTTGCTGCCATCGCGGGGTTTGCCAGCCTGGGCTTCCCAAATTGCTTTGGGGCTCTGGATGGGACCCATATCCTCATCCGTGCCCCGGAGCACAGCGGAGGACGCTTCCTGAATAGGAAGGGATACCATTCCGTGGTCCTCCAGGCCTTGGTGGACAGCCGGGGCCGCCTCTTGGACATTTATGTTGGCTGGCCTGGCAGCACCCACGGTGCCCGGGTGTTCAGAAATTCAGGCCTGTGCTGCCGGCTGGAGGCGGGGACCTACATCCCCCAGCGGGAGATCCCTGTTGGGGACACCACCAAGCCCCTCTGCCTCATCGCAGGTGCAGTGTACCCCCTCCGGCCCTGGCTCATGCACTCCTACATGGGCCATGTCACAGCCAGCCAGGAGCGGTTCAACACACGCTTGACCCATGAGCGCCAGGTGGTCGAGCGCACTTTCGGCCACCTCAAAGGGCTCTGGAGGTGTCTCCTCACCCACCTGGATGCAGGCCTCACCAACATCCCCCAGGCTGTGGGCACATGCAGCGCACTCCACAACCTGGTGGAGAGCAAGGGAGAGGCCTTCTTCCAGGGCTGGGCTGTGGAGGCTGGCAGGGCCGACGTCCAGCTACCCGCTGCCCCCAGTCACCAGGTCGACCCTGAGGGGATCTGGGTCCAGGAGGCCCTCCGGGCCCATTTTGACCAGGCTGCGGGGTGAACGCTGGCAGGGCCAGCTGCGGGTGAGTCACCTACTGAACCCCTCCATCCTCTACAACGCTCCCTGCCCCCACGCCCACACCACAGAGAACCCGAGAGCACACCCCCCGCCACACTTCTGTGCAATAAGTGGAATTTTTTTTTTAAACAAAACCATGCAACCTGTATTAATTATTAACAGAAGAAGGGGGGAACTATGTACATGGGGGGGCAGGTACAAAACAGGGGTAGAACGAAAACTGTTTACAAGGATGGGGGGAATATGTCCAAAGAGGAGGGGGCCTTGGGGGGGCAATGTCCTCGGCCACGCACCCCCTATTGTCCTGCGCCTGGTGTCGGGGGGTGCGATCCACGTCTCGGCCGGAGGCCCTGTCGAGGCTGGGTGGGGGCCGGGAGAACCGGCAGATAGGGCTGGGCGGAGTCCGGAGGCCCATGGTCCACCTCGGTGGCAGGCCCCAGGACGGCGGATGGTGGAGGGATGGCAGGCGGAGCGGCGGGGGGGCCAAGTGCCACACGGTGTCCTGGAAAGTGCGCATGAAGGCCCCCCAAGCCTCCTGGCGCCAGGCAAGCGCTCGCTCCTGGAGGACGAGCTGCCGCTCCTCCACCTGCAGGCGCCACTCGGACACCTCCAGCTGACGTCGGAGGGTGGCGAGCAGCTGGGGGTCCGTGGACGCGCACGGATGGCTCTGCCACTGTCGGGCTTGTCCTGAGGCTGGTCCGTGCTCCACCGAGGGGCTGGCCTGGTGGGATGGCCCCCGTGGGCTCTCCGGAACCACTGATGCCGCGCCAGTGCTCTCCGGGCCCTCCAATGGGGCAGCTGCGGAACAGAGGGGGGAAGAAGAGTGGAGACAGCCATTAGTCTGGGCCCTGACCTGTGGCCCTTGTCCCCCCCACCCCTCTGCTGCTGGTTCCCCATCTCCGTCCCCCGGAGATGCTGATGATGATGGGTGTCCAACCCCGCCCCAGGGGACCCTAGGTTCTGCTCCCTCCATCCCCAGGGATGGGTCATGGCGCTGTCCTGCTGGGGGGCAGGGGCGGATGGACTCTTCTGAGGGACATGCCACTGCTGTCCTCGGGGCCATGGTCATCTGGGTGTGTGGAGGGCCCTGGTCATGTCTATTGTCCCTGCCTCTTAACCCCGGGGGTGTGCACTAGGGGGGTACATACCTGACGGTCCGCTCCCACGGTTGGGGGACACCCATCGGGCGGACGCCCTGTGGGAGGGGAGGGTGATTTGGAGCCCCCATCGCTGGAGGACTCCTCCTCCTCCTCCGGTGTCCCAGGGGTGGGCTCCTGGGGGGGCCCCTGGGGTGCAGGGCTGGCCTCCAGGGCAGACTTCGTCTCCGGGTCCTGCTGGGGCTCGTCGCCCAAGGTGTCAAGGGTGGCTGGGGGGGAGGAGGTGTGCCGGGGGCCCAGGATGTCCCTGAGCTCCCTGTAAAAGGGGCAAGTGGTGGGGGTGGCCCCAGATCGGCTGGCTGTGTCCTGGGCCCGGGCATAACCCTACTGCAGCTCCTTTACCTTACTCTTGACGTGGTCAGGAGTGCAGGCAGGGTGACCCCAGGCAGCCAGGCACTCAGCCAGCCGAGCGAACGCATCCACGTTCCGCCTCTTGCTCCCCATTACCTGGAGCACCACCTCCTCGCCCCACAGCCCCAGCAGGTCCCGAATCTCGGCCTTCGTCCAGGAGGGGCCCCGCTGCCTCTTTCCCCGCTGGCTGGCCGGCTGGGAGCCCTGGTCTCCTTGAGGGGGGGTGCCCTGTAGTCGCTTGTGGGGCTGGCTGGATGCCATGGGTGCAGGGTGGTGGGTTGGGGCTGGTGAGGACGTGCAGGCTAGGCACGTGGCTGTGCTGCTGCCTGCACACACACTCAGCTTCCTGCACAGGAACTCAGGGGGCGGGGAGCTTTAAGGGGCTGCTGCACGCAGCGACCGTAGAGCTCAGGGGCTGGAGAGAGCGTCTCTCAACCCCTCAGCTGATGGCCGCCATGGAGGACCCCACTATTTCGATGTTGCGGGACACGGATCATCTACACGTGTCATACTTCCATGTTCAACGTTGAAGTAGGGCGCTATTCACGTCTCCTGATGAGGATAGCGACTTCGACGTCTCGCCGCCTTACGTTGATTTCAACTTGGAAATAGTGCTCGGTACATGTAGACGTGGTGGGTGCTATTTCATAATTGGCACGGCTATTTCGAAATAGCTGGCTAGTGTAGACGCAGCTATAGTGAGACTAAAGGTGCTCAGTCTATGTACTTCTACAAGCAGAAAGGAAATTGATGATACTTCCTCCTCCAAAAGAAGATGATATCTGGCATTAGGAGCCCTTTAATGTAGTGGACAAAGTCATAGGAGATTCAATAGCAGGAACTGAACAAAGTGAGCTCAAACTCAGGCTCTTGAGTGAGAGCTATCAACCAGTGGAACAATGTTTGGAGAGAAGGGGTAAAATGCTCATTACAGGAAATCTTTAAGGGGAGAGTTACAGAAGCACCTAAGGGATTTCAGCATGCAAGTCCCCTGGAAAGTCAATAGAACTTAATGCTCCTAACCCCTTTAGACTCTTGAAAATCCCATCCTTATTAGCACTGGGTGTCTGTTTAGCATATACATGCTGTAGTTCAGCTGCAGGCTATTGGTGTGGATGGTGTCTGTGCATTAGGGAAGAAAAATCCCTTCCGCTGCAGGAACCCCGGGGACAGGTTCTCAGGCTTGTACTGTGCTGGGGGGGGAGCGGGGGTGGTCAGGCTAGCTGATCCCCACGGCACTTTCTCATCTTAATGCCTGCATTACTTCAAGTCCCGGGACTTCTCTTTTTGGAAAATTAGGAGATTGTATAGCAGAAGAATGACGTAACTCAGTGTTTCATGTGAGTCTGTAAAAATAGATTCCGTGCTGTAAAGTTCATTGGAAGAATTAATTGAGAGCTGAATTCTAGTAGCAGCTAAGACTTGGCGCTTAGACGTCAAACAAACAAACCTCTCCATTCTCTGGTAGTCATGGCCACGTATAAACATGTCTGTAACTCTCATATTGGCACAAGCAAAGTCTCAGCTGCCAAGAGTGTTGCGGTATGCTTAGGGGACCAGACTGTGTAGCTTTGAGAAAAACATGCCATGATCTTCTTCAGCTAGAGCACTTATCCTTGGAGCGCCTTTCTGGTCTCCAAGTGGGTAGGGAACTACTTTGTGTGTTCCTATTAGGGCTGATATTCTTGCAGTGTCATGTGCCTGACGTATTCCCTGGGTCTCGACTGTCTTGCTATGGCTGGAGGGCTGGTTACTGGGCTTGTAATTGAGATCTGGCTGCCAGGTGAGTCATCCACCCTACTAGTTGCCAAGGCAAAACTGTCAGAGGCTGCTGCAGTAGCAGCCTTTATAAGGTTATTTTAGCTTGTGTGCAGGGGAGCGGTGGAACAAGACGTGTTCTGTGAAGAGGAAGGGTGGTGACTGTGTGGCTCTGAATGTCTGGAATATGGGCTCCACTCCATTAGCTTTGTGCTCTGAGGTTTGTGCCCATCTCTGGCCTTCTGTAAAGGGAAATCATGTTTTACTAATCTACTAGAATTCTTTGAGGGGGTTAACAAACACGCAGACAAGGGCAATCCAGTAGATATAGTTTACTTAGATTTCCAGAAAGCCTTTGACAAAGTCCCTCACCAAAGGCTCTTGTGTAAATTAGGTTGTCATGGGATAAGAGGGAAGATCTTTTCATTGGTTGAAAACTGGTTAAAAGACAGGAAACATAGGGTAGGAATCAATGGTAAATTTTCTGAATGGAGACGAGTAACAAGTGGTGTTTCCCCAAGGGTCCGTTCTAGGACCAATCCTGTTCAACTTATTCATAAATGATTTAGAGAAAGGGGTAAGTAGTGAGGTGATAAAGTTTGCAGACGATACTAACCTGTTCAAAATAGTCAAGATGAAAGCAGACTGTGAAGAACTTCAAAAAGATTTCACCAGACTGAGTGATTGGGCAACAAAATGGCAAATGAAATTTAATGTGGGTAAGTGTAAAGTAATGCACATTGGAAAAAATAACCCCAATTATACATTCAATATGATGAGGGCTAATTTAGCTGCAACTATTCAGGAAAGAGACCTTGGGGTTATTGTGGACAGTTCTCTGAAAACCATCTGTGTAGTGTGCAGCAGCAGTCAAAAAAGCAAATAGGATGTTATGAATTATTAAAAAAGAGAGAGAAAATAAGACAAAGAATATTTTACTGTGCCTACATGAAACTATGGTATGCCCACATCTCAAATACTGTGTACAGATGTGGTCTCCTCGCCTCAAAAAAAGATACTTGGGTATTAGAAGAGGTTCAGAAAAGGGCAACTATAATGATTAGGGATTTGGAACGGGTCCCATATGAGGAGAGGTTAAAGAGACTTTTCAGTTTAGAAAAGAGGAGACTGAGGGGGGGATATGACAGAGGTATATAAAATCATGAGTGGTGTGGAGAGGATGAATAAAGTAAAGTTATTTACTTGTTCCCATAATATAAGAACTAGAGGACTCCAAATGAAATTAATGGGTAGCAGGTTTAAGACTAATTAAAGAACGTTCTTTTTCACACAGCGCTCAGTCAACCTGTGGAACTCCTTGCCACAGGATGCTGTGAAAGCTAGGACTATAAGAGAGTTCAGAGAAGAGCTAGATAAGTTCTTGGAGGATAGGTCCATAACAGGCTATTAGCCAGGGGGTAGGAAGGGCCCTGGCCTCTGATTGTCAAAGGCTAGAGATGGATGGTAGGAGACAAGTCACTTGATCATTGTCTTCGGTCCACCCCATCTGGGGCACCTGGCACTGGCCACTGTTGGCAGACGGGATGATGGGCTAGATGGACCTTTGGTCTGACCCAGTAATGGCCATTCTTATGTTCTTCCCAGGCTCAGTTCTACAAGAGCTGGCCCTGGTCCAGCAGCACACAGTGGCTGTGTCTACACGTGCACGCTACTTTGAAGTAGCGGTGCCAACTTCGAAATAGCGCCCGTCACGGCAACACGTGTTGGGCGCTGTTTCGAAGTTGAAATCGACGTTAGGCGGCGAGACGTCGAAGTCACTAACCCCATGAGGGGATGGGAATAGCGCCCTACTTTGAAGTTGAACGTCGAAGTAGGGCACGTGTTGACAATTCGCGTCCCGCAACATCAAAATAGTGGGGTCCGCCATGGCGGCCATCAGCTGAGGGGTTGAGAGACACTCTCTCTCCAGCCCCTGCGGGGCTCTATGGTCACTGTGTGCAGCAGCCCTTAGCCCAGGGCTTCTGGCTGCTGCTGCTGCAGCTGGGGATCCATGTTGCATGCACAGGGTCTGCAACCAGTTGTCAGCTCTGTGGATCTTGTGTTGTTTAGTGCAACTGTGTCTGGGAGGGGCCCTTTAAGGGAGCGGCTTGCTGTTGAGTCCGCTGTGTGACCCTGTCTGCAGCTGTTCCTGGCACCCTTATTTCGATGTGTGCTACTTTGGCGTGTAGACGTTCCCTCTCAGCGCCTATTTCGATGTGGTGCTGCCCAACGTCGACGTTGAACGTTGACGTTGCCAGCCCTGGAGGACGTGTAGATGTTATTCATTGAAATAGACTATTTCGATGTAGCGTGCACGTGTAGACATAGCCAGTGTCTGCTTTAGGTGGAAGCACGTGACTAGGCTGCATAAGTGCTTTGCTGAACCAGGGCCTGAATGCTCCACATCTGGCAGCCCTGTGTGGGCCATGGCTCCCTGTCTCACTCTGGGTGACTGCGATGTCATCCTACGTGGCTTTCTATTACCAAACCAGCTCATTACTTCCCTCCAAACCCATCAGCCTCATTAGGAAAGGGTCAGTGTGCTGTTACTGGAGAAGAGGGCACGAGTGGGAATCCCCATTGGTGCTTTGGGAACATGTCATAGCTCTGGCATACTCCTGCTCTTCTGGCAAGACCTGCTTCATGTGGGGAGTGACAGCATTGTTTTGCACTTTTACAGCCCCCCTCACAGGGGACAAAGGTGACAAGTAACTAGTGTGAGAGCCTGACGGAGCATAAGGAGCTTGTGAAAGGACCCAGGCTGGCAGCTCTGGGATCTTGAGTACTGTCTTTGACAGCATACCCCCTCCAGCCCCAAGAGAGGTGTGCCCAGCTGCCCAGGGTATTTGAGTTCCATGTGGCAGGGGCGGAATAGCTAATGGCCAGTCTGGCTGGGAAGTGGGCCAAGAACAGCAGACAGCAGGATGGAAGGTGTGTGCAGGGAAGCCCCACTTCATTACCCTGGCACTCTCCTGTCCCTGCCTTGGAGGGCACAGGCTTTGGGCGTGAGAGAGTATCAAGTTGTCTCTCTCTGAACAGCATCTGTAGGAATGTCTGGTGTGGCTAGGTACACTTCCCAGGGACATGAGTCTGAGTTCACTCACTTGCATCCCAAAGAGGGGATGCCAGTGCTTAGAGGGTAGTGTAACATCTTTCACTCACTGCCCTAGATCAGGTTTGAATCAGTGGCTGAGTGGCCACCTAGCTACTACTGTTCCTGAGAAACAGCCAGTCCTGTAATAATCTTACAAGTCAAATAAAGCCTAAACTACATTACTGTCCTCTGGAAATTCTCTATTACTACTAATGGAATACTGATAGGGTTAGCTCACTTGAAGTCTGCAGTCCCTTAGTGAGAGTGCTTTGTGGAAGACAACTTGTAACTGTGCACTGGAGATGGCATTTAGAGATACGGGAAAACAGGATACACCCCAGAAGGCAGTCACCTGCTCCACCTGGCAGTGCAGTATTTCCCAAAAAGCAGAGGCAGGGGAGGTTCATCTCCATGCTGAGTCATCTTCTGCTCTGGAGATCCCTAGACTATCAGAGCAGGGTTGCAAGTGCTCTTTGTACACAATATGCAGAGATTTAGTTTCTGACTATCCTTGGGGTGAAACTTGTGGCCACAGAGGCTGCTGTGATCTTGATCACCACCTTCCCTACCTGAAAAGTGATGTTATGGGCAACCAAGAAGTTAGAGGGAAACTTTTCTTTAAACTCTCTCTTTGTGTTTTTTGAGTAGGCAGTGTATTAAACCCCGTAACTGATCTCAGAAGTGTATTTGGCAGCTATACATTACAGATTTAAAGCAATGGCTCCCAAACTGTGGGGTAAACCCACAGAACAGAACAGCCCTGCCCCATTCCCAGCTGTGCTGCAGCCCCAGGTTTGCCCCCTTTACATCTGGCCACAGGCCTGGCTCCCAGAGCTGGGGGCGGGGGAAGAAGCAAGGAGAAGGGTGACCCTCGAAAGCTTAGGGACCACTAATCTAAGGGATGTCTCTCCTGAGTTCTGGGAAAATAATACAGCAGAGATTAATTGGCCAATACTCTGGAGTTTTTAAGTCGTGTAACTCAGCCAGATTTACAATTGTTCGAGGCAACTGTGTTCATCAGGTTGGCTACAGTGGCATGTAGACTGTGAGCTTCTTTGGCAAGAAAGAGAAACTTGTCCTTTTGGTGAGTTGTTTGCATGTAAACCAGAGATTAAACTTGTGCCCTGTTACAGGCAGGAATAGCTGTGTTAGCTGGAAAGTCGGGTGTACAATGCAGTGAGTGGATTTTTAGGGCTCTGGTGTGGACAGGTAGGAAAGACAGGTTGTGCATGTATGTGTGTGAGAGAGAGAGTCAGTCAGATCGTAGTGGATTGACATGATCACTCTCCCTTTGTCGAAAGTGAAGGCAAGAAAAAAAGAATCTGCCTGCCTTTAGCAAACCCATTTGCGCATTTTCTGCTGGGAAGCTCTGACGGCATGTAGACCAAACCGACTCCAGCAGTGTGCATGATTACAATTCCCTTTGTACTCGTGTCTTTCATGTTCAGATAGTTTCATTTATGTTTGATTTTCCACCCCCCCTCCCCCCACACTTTATTCTTGTTGAAATTACGAAGTTATTTTAAATGCTGATTATTGTGGTTGGTCTTATACAATGCATGGGAGAAGGGGAAGTGGACACTTGTAAATATACTCCCAGCTGCACTCAATACAAGCTGTCTCATGTGCTGTACAAAATTACTACCACCTTTCGCTGTGACATGGTTACACAGAGTGAGAAAGCAGCAGCGAGGGAAGAGAATTGCTAGCAGAGATGTGAGCTGACTGGGGCACTCATGAGGCAAGGAGGGAGATGCTGTTCCAGACTGCAGGAGCCATCAGACTGAAAATAGAAACCCAAATCTCAAATTCCAGTCACTTACTCAGCTGGCGCATTTATTTTCTCTGGAATGTCACTGGTGATTTCTTCTCAGCAATCGCTGCATCTCTTGATTCTTGCTAGTGCTTTGGTACTACAGATTGTTGTGTGGTCTCTGGGAGACGCAGGCTATTTCGAATGGCACAATTCATGACCCAGCACAACTGGTGGGGTGGTTGTCCATCGGTTCCAGGCTTCTCTGTCCTTCCTGAGACACCTTTCCAGATTTCTCTGTGTGTGCATGACTGCCTGAGGTCCCTTGCCTGCACCATTGTTCTGTATATGCAGATTGCATGTGCTTGTTCGCATACTGATGTATGCTGCATCTCTGTGGCCATTCGTAGTCTAACTTCCTCATGTTTTCTACCTTAAGGCTGTACAAAAGGATCAGCAAATTCATCTAAGTCGAGCAAATCATGAATTCGTGGTGACTAGATTTGGTATCAAACAGCATTTGCATTGTTACCCTTTTGAGTCTTTATTCCCTAGGCCATGACTGCTGGAGTTCCCTGCTTCCCACTGCAGTGTCAGAAGTACCAGCAGAGGAATTTGTTTCTGTCCCTGTGATTTCCAATAACTGGGCAAACCATCCCTGTGTGTCAGGTTGCGTGTTCTGTGTGAGAACATTTGTTCCTAAACATATCCTTGGCAGCACAGCTATTGGTATTGATACCATTGACCCAGCGCTCGTGGTGTCTGCTTTGGAAGTCATCAGCAGGGGTCAGTGCCATGCTGCAGTGACTCAGCAGAGGGGCTCAGACTTGGTAGGGTGTCGGGGGAGAGAGAAGAGAACTGGCTTCTCCTATGGTGCAAGGGGGCAAGCAGTTCCCTCAGTGGACTGGAGCTTAGGTCTATCCGGCCCCATGTCTTGTCTCTGACATCACTCAGCACCCTGGGCTTCAGAAGAGGGCTCTACTGTCTCACTTCACATTGGGTGAAAGGGTTTGTTGTCATTTTAGCAAGCAGGCGTCACCTCAGGTACTGCCCAGCTCACCGTAAAACGTCCTGTGTGACTTCGACTAGCATGCCATAGGGAGAGAGAGCCAGCTCTGGAGCCATTTTGTGCTTGTGCTGGATACAGGAGTCTACAGTGTTTATTTGCATGGTGATGCATGGAAAGCTCTGAGCTGGGAAAGCAATTTCCTAGTGGGAAAGTGCCCTGTAAGCCTGAGGGAAAACCCCCCAGGTGCTGGCTGCCCTGAGTTCCACCCCAGTACTGGGTTTCTGTGTCCTGCACATCCTGATTGTGGATGGTAGTCTTCTCTCTCCCTTTGAGTGTATTGCTAACGACTGTCTGTGTATGAGGGTAGGGTGGGGGCGTGGGGTTGTTTCTGTGCCCATAAGGAGGTAAATAGAGCCGGGTTTCTATTCTTTCTGGTTGAGGCTGTAGATGTTAGATAATATGCTCATTAGGGGGCAGCAAAATAACTCTGCCTTTTTCTAGGTCAGTTTGCTCTTTCTGCCAGGCGTCTTGTCCTGCAGGACACACCAACATGAACACTCCAATTCCTCCTTCCATTTTCTCCTTATTCGCCCTCCCCCCCGCACCCTTCAACTGGAAATAGCATCTCCATGCATCTGACAAAGTGGGGTTTTGCCCACGAAAGCTAATGCCCAAGTACATCCCGTAGTCTTTAAGGTGCCCCAGGACTCCTCATTGTTTTTACAGTTACAGACTAACATGGGTACCCCTCGGAGACTTGTGTCAGAGGGGTAGCTGTGTTAGTCTGTATCCGCAGAAACAGTGGGAAGTCCTGTGGCACCTTATAGACTAACAGATTTATTGGGCCATAAGCTTTCATGGGCAAAGACCCGCTTCATCAAATGCATCTGAGCATTAGCTCTCGTGGGCAAAGACTCACTTTGTCAGACGCATGGAGATGCAGTTTCCAGTTGGAGAGTGCAGGAGGGGAGGGCAAATAAGAAAAAAATGGAAGGAGGAACTGGAGTGTTTGTGTTGGTGTGTCCTGCAGGACAAGACACCTGGCAGGAAGAGCAAACTGACCTAGAAAAAGGCAGAGTTATTTTGCTGCCCCCTAATGAGCATATTATCTAACATCTACAGCCTCAACCAGAAAGAAGAGAAACCCGGCTCTGTTTAATTCCTTATGGGCACAGAAACAATCCCAGTGCACAACTCCCCCTCCCCACATGCATCAGATGAAGCGGGTCTTTGCCCACGAAAGCTTATGGTCCAATTAATCTTTTAGTCTTTAAGGTGCCAAAGGACTCCTCGGAAACTTGTGAAAGTGGGGCATTTGTGCAAAAACTGCCCCAGTGTAAACAGGGATTTTCTGGCTTCTCAGAAGCTGTTCAGGAGCAAAAGTGGGGAAAATAGATACTGGACCTGAAGTTGATCAGGCTAATGCAGTGTGGGCATATGAAAGGCCTGAGAGAGGTCTGGTTAGCAACTAACTGGCTTTCCAAGCTGCCTAATTCTATGTCCATTCAGCAGCTATTTGATTGCTGGTTGCACAGCAGCCAGGTGCTGCCTGATTTTTATGGGAAGGTGTTTTTGAATGAGGTTTGCATGTGAGCCCTTGGAGTGTAAATCCTGTCAATAAATATAGCACAACGTTCACAGGCCAAAGGAAGCCAGAAACGGCAGCCCAATGTCACATTGCTTTGATTGACTGACTGCATTATTTCTTACGTAACGTGCGTAACACAATGTCAGTGCAGCTTGGCTCTGCCATTGTGGACAGTGACACACCAGCTAGGACAGCAGCTGGCTGGAGATGAATGGCTCCAGGGCAACACTCTGTAGCAGTGGTTCTCAAACTGTGATGCTGCCTGCCCTGGCAGGAGCATACAATGGAATGGCAGAGAGAAGGGGTTTTAGGCATTCACAGAATTGGCAGCAAACTTGTGACAGACAGATCTGCTCTCCTGAGTCATCAGCAGAAACAAGCTGCCACTGGCAAGACAAGAATGGAAGCTTCCAAAATGTACAAATATTTGGTTTCCAGGGAGGATGCCCTTCCCTGCCCCAGTTACTCTTTGCTACGCTCCTTGATCTGGGGAAGAAGTGGTCTGTCTGTAGGGAGGAGTGCTGTGAGTTGCAGGAGATTCCTTTTTGCAGGCACGGGTAGTCACCTCCCATTAGACCCTGTGTGCTGCAGGAATTTGTTGGGCATGCTGGATGTCAGGCTGCAGTTTGCTCAACGGGTCCCCAGCCCTGTGTGGTCTTGGTGCTTGCTGACACGTTACCTGGGATGGCTCTAAGTGTAGAGGGGGCCTTGTATTGCTTCATCCCGCCCTACCTCATCCTCTCAGGGCATTACACAGATGTGTGAGCTAGGGAAGCATGGCTGCCTCTTCCAAGGGCAGGAGTTGACTTCCCCCTGCCTTTACATAGCTCCTGACACAACAGAGCTTTAGTCTTACTTTCACTTTCCACCATCAGCCTTTTGCTTGTCTCTCTGGTAGAGGAAAATCTGGTGGTTTAGGGAAAACGGAACTTTGGGAACAATCTCTCATGTAGAAATGATGTGTGTTGGGTGACAAGAGCTCTAAAGTAAATTGGGAAGAGGGAGGCATAGGGCTGAAAGTGGTTACCAAAACCATACCCCCTTCAGCTTGATTTTGCTGCTCTTTGAACAGATTGTGGCTAATAATGAGAGACTGGGCAGATTGCAGCAAAGTAGGTGGGAAGGAATCATTGACAGACATTGCTGTCTGCAACTCACAGCACTCTTACCACTTACAAATGTAGGGCTTCATCTTCATGGGTGGCACCTGCCAGGACTTGGGGCTTGAGCCCCACTCCTGCTTAACCCCTGAGCCCCAGCAGGCATTACCTGTGGGGCTGAAGCTCTGAGATCCCCCTTTCTGCTGGTGGAAGCCTTTAACTCACTACCTGCTGCAAGGTAGAGGTTCCAAAGTCTCCCCACTCTGACTGAAGAATGGGGGAGGGCCCTGAGCTGCACTTTGAACAGTAAAAGAGCCACATGCCACTCTCAAGCCACGGTTTGGCCACCCTTGCTATAAATAACATGTGTTGACACTAAATAGTCTGGTTGGGGGCGGGGAGGGTGCAGAGGGTTTGTGGAAGCCCCATGAACAGCTAAAAATATCTTCTCATGTGCACACCATATTGGACCAGGTAAGTGGAGAAGAGGACAAGTAATCTGTGTATATTTAAAGGTGGCAGGAGATCTGAGTAGCCTGGGAGGTTGTTGGGTTTCCTGATGTGCTATAACTCTTACCAGCTGCAGATTCCTGGATTAATTTGTGACGTATAGTTGTGCACTAGATTACTGCACTGCCCTCCCTCCTTCGGTTCTGACCTCTCTCTTGCAAAGATTTAAAAATCAAGGGCAAGCTCTGAAATGTGATTACCTTTTTCATTTGCTTTTCATCATATCGCCTGCGTTGGTGGAAAGAAAGCTATGTATGGCAAGAAGGAGAGTAGACATGGTAAAAGAATGCCAAGGATATCAGCCAGAAAAGCAGTTTAATCATCTCTTCCAGTAACCTGGTAGAAAATGTTTCTTGGGTCCTAATTACCTCTGAAATAAAGGTTCTGAGTAATTACTTTTCATGCAGCTTTTTAATCCAAGCAACAGGGAGCTCGTAAGATCGCTGCATCTTCTGCTTGTGGTATTTGTGCCCCCTCCTCTGTTCTATCGCATCAGAGGGACAGAAGGTGGTGGCGGGGGGTGTGTGTGTGCTACTGAGCTATTGTTTGAACTGGCTTCTTTCAAACTCACAATGCAGAAATGGCAGCCCAGAAGCACGTCTGGGGAAGCACGGTGATAATTCAGTCTGGCTGTGAGTTAGCAATATGTGTTTGGAACAAAACTAGAACTGGATGTGGGCCATGCTCATCTGGATATTCACTGCTGAGTAAATACCACCAGCTCCGTGATCCTGCCAGTGTAGCTTGGACCTGGAGGTTAACATCCAAGTTTCCAAAAGTGACTTTTAATTTTGGACACTAGAGTTTTTGGGTGGGCCACATTAAATAGCTCAGAGGGCTTCCTCATTGATGCAGCTACAGCAGTGTCAGGGCAGAGCTGGGAGAGTGATCGCAGTCACTGAGCCCCCTGCCTAGCACCTGGTCCACTGGCCCAGGCTTAGTGTAGTTGTCACGTTGTGTGGTTCCTCCACAGATACATTGGCTGCTTCCCTGATGAAGCATCCCATCCCAGGTGTGCCCTTCATACCAGCACTATTGTTGTAGGGCTGGGACGTGCTGTCGGGTGTTTCCATTCACAGACCTAGGCTGATCAGATCCTGAATCAGGACAGTGTTGATCAATGTTGGCTGGGACACCTGTGGGAAAACATTGTGCAAGTGTCTGGGACCAGAGGGCTAGAAGAGCTCTCTGCCCATCGAGACAAGAGGAGGGGAAGGGCAGGCAGTCTGGGGGTAGAAACTAGGAGGGTCCCCGTCCGAGATGCTTTCTGTGGTACTGGCCATGGTGCTGCCCAGCCTCTCTGGAACTATTCCAAAGGCAGAAGCCTGGCAGTGCAGTGAGCTGCCTTCCACCAACCCCGCCCTTCAGCACTAGCCAGTTTCCCCTGGGGAAATGTTCTCGTTCCTTGGATTTCTGTAGACTCCCACCTGCCCCTTCATTTCCTTAACACCTGGGAACTGATAAGTAGCTCTGCTCAGGAGGCACAATTCCAACCAAACAGATCCCCTCCCCCTCAACGCAGCTGTTGTCCTTGAAAATGCTGCTCTTGGGGTGTTGAGGTGGGGGCTTCGCCCGAACCACCTGACACCATGTCACTCATGTACTTCTCACAAGATCCAGGCAAGAGAAGCTGGCAGATGACCAATAGGCCAGATGCCGTCCACTATATCAGTAGTCTGGTTCTGCAGCGTTGCCCTGAAGGTGATAAGTGACATGTCCTGCTGGAGTCTGCAGCAAAACAGAGTTGGAGTCTGGTGGCTCGAAGGACTTTGACGAGTGTCTATCGTAATTGGCCCAGCTGGTCCGGGACTTGCAGCAGCAGTCAAGCCAACAGGCTGTAAGGAACCATTAGGCAAGAGACAATAAGGCAGAAAATATCTCAGTGCTGCTATATAAAATGCCAGTGCCTTGAATACAGCCTGCAGTTCTGGTCGCCCCCGCTCCAAAGAGTTACTAGAACAGGTACAGAGAAGGGCAGCAGAAGTGATGAGGGGTCTGGAACAGCTTCAGTCAGAGAAGAGGTTAATAAGACTGGGACTGTTTAGACTGGAAAAGAGATGACTGGTGTGGGGCGGGGGGTAGGGGAGGGTTATGGAACAGAGAATTAGGAAGTGCTGTTTATTCCCTCACATAAGTAGGCCCCTACCTTTTTCACAAATGATTCTGGTCAAGTTCACAGCTATAGGATCTGAAAATGGGTAAATTTTCATGTTTTCAGATGATTAAATCTGAAGTTTCATGGTATTATAATGGTGGGGGTCCTGACCCACAAGGAATCATGTGGGAGGTCACAACCCTATTGAGGAAGGGTCACTAAACTGCCTCCCTCGCTTCAGTGCTGCTGTCAGAGCTAGGCTCTGAAAGCTGCAGCCACAGACCTTTCTGCAGCGGCTGGAGCTTTCTGGAAGTGGAGTGCCCCCGCCAGGGGCTCCTAGCTGCTGATCTCAGCCAGGCTGGGGAAACACAGTACTTGTCTCCTGTGGAACTCAGACCATTTCCAGGTACCTCCCACTTCTGCAGGAAGCTCTAGGCTAGGCAGTGGCCAGGTGGAGGAAGGATAAGTCGTGTCTCTCCCCAGCTCAGCTGCAGCGATCCCAGCAGCACAGTGGAGGTCAGATTTCCCAGGGAAGAGTTTATTTCATGGTCCATGATATGTTTTTTACGACCATGAAATTGGTAGGGCCTTACATAGAACGCAAGAATCAGGGGCCACTCAATGGGCCTGAATGCTGCTGAGCTCGCATCCCGCTCTGGGCCACAGGCCCCTCCTTGCAGACAAAATCTTTCCCTCCGTTTGCTCACTTCTGCTGTGCTCAGAACCCAGTGGAATCTGATGAAGTGGGTCTTTGCCCACGAAAGCTGATGCTCCAAAATATCTGTTAGTTGTAAGGTGCCACAGGACTTCTTGGGTTTTTTTCCCAGTGGAATCAGGAACTTAGAAATTCTCACTGCTTCACCTGTGGAGGGGAGAGGGCTGCAGGAGTCATGACCTGCATCTCTGAGGCTGGTTCTTGGCCTTGGACCCTCTGGGCAGCCTTCCTAAAATCCTGCTGAGACTTCCAGAGCTGCTGGGCAGGGATTTGCTAACACCTGAGATGCTGGAGGAGATGTGTCCATGGCCAGTTTCTCCTTCCGAGAGAGAGACTATAAGATTGTGATTGGTGTGGCACAGTGAATGGAACAGATTTCGTCTGCAAAGCTGGGGGGGCTGCGGCCCAGACAGCAAGCGGTGGCTCAGCAGTGTTCAGTCTCAGAAAAGATGGCTTTTAAAATGGAAGGCATGGGGGTTATTGATGGACGGCTGTGTGAGGAAATAGTATCCCAGAGCCCCCGGCTGACCTGCTGTGCAGAAATAACTGTTTGTCTGAAGGTCAAGTGGTAAGTGGATACAAAGGCCGAGGAAGTAGGGTTGAAATCAATTGGATTAATTGCTGTGGACTGAACAGTCAAACCCCCTCATTAATTATTCACTCTCTTGTGGAGAGAACCGCAAGAAGCAGAGTGCTCCATCCAACACCCCAGCCCTGGGCCATCCCTTCTAAGAAGTTGGAATCTGTGTTCTGGAAGGATTTAACTCTAACTCTGCTTCTCTTCCCAACTAATGGACTTTGTTCTTCTTGTGGTCTGCCTGGCACCTGACTCCATTGATGGCCCTGGTGTTTGAGCAAGGACAGCTTGCGTTTCGTAGTTCTTCTAGGTTGGGGTCATTCAGGGCATGGCTTATCTGCAGGAAGGGCTTTCACTGGGGAGAGCTGAGACCTGGGTAGGAAGGAGTGCCTCACCCTCAGGCAGAGGTAGGCTAGCTCCTTGGTTGTTTCCTGGTGGCCAAAGCAGGGCCAGGCCAAAGGTTAACTTGCGTGTCTCTGATTTGTGGCGTAGGACAGGCTTTTGTAGCAGTACAAGCACCTGTGCAAGAGGTTGGATTCAATTCAGTGTTATGTGAGTGGGGTTCAAACAGCAATTTAACATATTGGCATGCTTAACATTTCTCAGCTGCTGGTTTTTGGGGCCAGTGGTGCCCCATTGCAGATTACAGTGAACACATTCTGGAGACACAGCTCACATCAGATCTCTGGCACCTGTGGTTTGTGGTTGCTTGTGTCACTTGCATCCTTGGTTTCTTTGTAGAAATTCTCTGAAGCAGCTCTGTGTTCAGCACTGGTCTGCCACACCTTTGCTGCCATAAGTCACCTGGGCTTTTTATTTCTCTGTCACTGCATAGCTTCACAGCACACGCATGTATGCTCAGCTGAGAGGAGACTGCAAAGGGACTGGTTCCCAGGGGGCTCTTCTGAAGGCAGTGTTGAAGGTAGTCTTGAGCATGCAGCTGGCCTTGCAGGACCAGGATTGTGGTGCTGCTTGCAAAGGGAAGAGTTCAGCATAACTTTTAGTACCCAGGTGGGATGTGTTGGCCTGGCCACTGGAAACAGATGTTATCTTTGTAGCCTGGGCATGTTGGAGCCACAGAGAGCCTGTCAATGACCAGTTCATATCTGATGTGCCTGGTTTACATGTAAAGGATGCCTGTTTCTCACAGGGCCAGGGTGGCCTCTCATCCTGGTGGTCCACATCCTTAGTAAAGCTGTGGCAGTGACACCCAGGCAGCCTTACCTCTCCCACTGACTTAGCACCAGCCATATGGCCTCTTGTGCTGGCATAACTTATGTCTCTCTGGGGTAGCTTAGCCACACTTGTGCTAACATCTGTTCAGTATAGACATGACCTAATTTTGGTCACAAGCTGGAGCCTGAGTGCGCCAAGTCATTCACTTTCTCTGTATACCTGTCAATCCCACCCATGGCTGGAGATGTGGCAGCCATGTGGCCCATCCTCCTGGCAGGCTGCTTTGTCAGGCAAAGGTGAAACTTGGTTGTTTTGCTTTTAGATTTGATTGGAGAAAGAGCTGCTGTGCCCTATGGCTGAGCTGATGCTGGGAGCAGGGCTGCCAGTATTGCAGTTCATATGTCTTTCTCTTCATGCTTGTTTTCTGAGTCCCCAGCTCAGGGATTGATGGCTTCCCGTGTTTGGGGGCGGGCAGGCCCACTCTGATGCAATGAATGCCCAAAGAGCTGGGTTTCATACAGCAGCCAGATGGGGATGGTCGACGGGCAGTGCAGGGGCAGAGTATCTGGGCCTTGAAAACATTTTGGTGACACAATTTAAAACCAAATGTGTGAAAGCATCAGGGCAGGAAGCTACATTTTGGGGTCTTGGGTTGCTTCTCTGGGCACTCGTCTGTCTGAACAGACAGTGTGTGCCTCGCTGGGCAGAAATCTGTCACTTACTGACTGGCCAGTGCACTGTGATCCACCCTGCTTTGAAACAGGACTGGGTCCGAATGCAGGATGAACTCGAGTCCATGCCGCATGGCCAGTCAGTCTGTGGCCCCCCATTAAGGTAGGCAATAACAGTTCCTACAGCCAAGCCCTTCGCTGTTCTCCTCTGATACTCTAGTGTTTTCCGTGTTATCCATTCAGGAGACTGAACAGCTCCTTGACACCTAGGATTGCAGCAGCATGTGCCAGGAGGGATGGGATTTTGATCTTCTTGCACAACTGCCATGAGAGCAGATTTGTCTAATGCTATAACAGTTCAGCTAATCTACTTACTGTAATTGAGACAGACACAAGGCCATGCTACTCCAAGATTATACCCTTTCATCCCTTCATGATTATTTTAGTGGGAATTCAATGGGTTATTGAACACCAGATTTTCTTCTGGAGTAGCATGGAGGGGGTACTTACTTTCCAGTAAGCAAACAGCTGAAATTCAGTCAAGTGTCCTTGAAATAGAACAATATATAATTGTTGGCCAAGCCCTTTATTCCATTGCCAGTTACATGTCTATCTCAGGGTGAGCCCTCAGGATGGGCGCGTGGTGGTACAAATGGAAATGTTAGAGGCCATTCTGTTGCCTCTGGACTTACCTACCTAAAGGGCCCCAGCTGGGCTGTCTTGCTAACTTTGAAACATGGTTGCTTCCAATACTCTTTTGGTGCTAGAGCATGTCCAGTACCTCCCTAGCCTAGCGCTCTCTCTCTCTGCACAACCCCATCCGCTTCAGTGCAGTCAAACCCAATTTCCCATCTTGGACCTAGCTTCCTGGTGCTCTCCAGCAACAGTAAGAAATAATTAAGGATCCAGAACAGATTAATAGCAGTATTAACTACAGGGAGCTCTTTGAAAGTCCTATAAAGGAGAGTCCTTAGCCCTGGGGAAAAGTCCTTGTCAGAGCCACGACAGAACAGCCACTGTAGAGGGAGCTGGAAGTGTCAGCATCCCCAGCAGTGGCTGTCCTGGGTTCTGAGGGATCACTGGTAGGAGGAGGACCTGAACTGCAGGCCATGCGTTCATGTCTTTCTGCAGTACCCAGTTCCCACTCCTGATTGGAGGCCTTTTCAGGCTACCCGAATATTAAATCATTCCTGCACTTCCTTGGCTTCCTGCTAGCATGCTCTTCAGTGAGCACCTGTCTGCTGGGAACTGAGGTCTGATTACTGACATTTCATTTGTATCTGTGTTTCAGTAGAGCCTTGGGCTCCGGTCAGGGCTCCCTTATCCGAAGCTTTCTACTGACACATCCCTGCTCAAGAACAGCATGTTGTCTGTGGCACTACACTCAGGGCTTGTCTACACTACCTCCCTACTTTGAAGGGAGGATGGTAAGTAGGGTGCCAGAAGGTTATTAATGGAGTGCTGTGCTGCATATGCGGCACTTCATTAAACTAATTCTTCCCTGTGGCAACTTCGAAGTGTTGGCTCGCATGTAGCCGCAGCTAACACACCAGTACTTCGAAGTGCCTGGGCAACTTTGAAGTCCCTTTACTCCTCAAAATTTTGCCCAGGCACTTCGAGGTACCAGCGGGTTAGCTGTGGCTACACGCGAGCCGGCACTTCGAGGTACTGGCGGGTTAGCTGTGGCTACACGCGAGCCGGCACTTCGAAGTTTAATGCTTTGGAGTTGCTGCAGGGGAGAATTAGCTTACTGAAGTGCCGCATATGCAGCGCAGCACTTCATTACTAATCTCCCGGCACCCAACTTACCATCCTCCCTTCAAAATAGGGAGGTAGTGCAGACGAGCCCTCAGACTGCAATGACCTGCAAGTGCTTATGGTCTAGAATGGCTCTGTCGCGTTGCCAAGTCCCTTTGTTAGGTGTCGCTTGGATCTCTTCTTTTCTTGGCTCAGCCCTGGGGCTTTCTGCTGGAGCTGAGGACTCTTCTCCCCCTTGTTACTTCATAAACCTGGTTTTGAGGGGTTAGCATTGTCCTGTGATAAATTACAGCTGGCAGAGAGGGTTAGCCTAGACTGGTGGGCTACTATTAAATTAAGTGAGGGGAGAGGGATATGTGATATCTCTGAGATGCTTCTCAGTCTGTACTGACTCTGTCCTCTCGGTGCAGACTCACGTAACAGGTGTTATTTGAGTCACCTCGCTCAGTGCCCAGGGCCATCTGTGCTAATGCAGCTCCACATCACATGTTGATTTATACAGTGACACGCTTGGCCCTGCCTTTCCATGAATTACCAGAGAAGTCAATTAGCAATCGATTTCTTTCCCTAGATCTATTAGAGAATAGTAATCCAATGTGTCATGCCCCCTACCCATCAGTGACAGAGCATTTCCCAGCGCCCTCCTGCCCTCTCCCCTGCTGCTGAAGCCCTAAGTGCAGGGCACTGGGTGCCTAGGAGGAGAAAGACAGACAGGCCATGTGCGCACATGGAGGTATTTGTCCTTCACAGATGCAGAACTTCTGCTGCTGGCTTTAGAGACCCCCTGCATCTATTGCAAAGGCTTTCCCCTCTTGCGGCTCTTTTGCCTCTTGCAGCTGGTCAGCTGCAAACCCAGAGAAGCACTTCAGTTTGTTGTAGGTCTGGAATGGCCCCATTGTGTTCCTATCTGATAGGTGTTCAGGTGGCACTTCAGTTCCCACATCACAACTCTTCTCCTCCCGCTCCCCAGTTCCCCCCAGTTCCCCCATTTTAATGAACTGGCAGAATTGTGTGGACTGGGGAGGCTGAGCTAACCTGCTGCCCCAGCAGGTGCCCCCTTCTGCTGGATCTGGGCTGAGGCCCCCAACAATGAGATGGCTGGGAAGGGCACAGCCTGCTGATAAATCAGAGTTCACCAGGGCCATCCCGCAGAGATCACCTTCTGCCCATACTAAATCCGCCATCCCAAAGATGAAGTGTGTGGCTCTATGCAAATTCTCTTAGAATACGCAATTAGCTTATTCATAGTGCATTAAACCTCCCACGGAGGAACCTGTGCAGCTCTGAAGAAAACCGTCTTTTAAAGCAAGTTTCTGGCACTCCTACGGAGAAGTCTGTTCTACAGCCCTCCCTATATCTTTCGCCAAGGCGAGTAACCTCACCCATACCATGACCACAGTGGGCAACTTCTGGTGTCCCAACAGTGCATGAGTCATCCAGGGCCAGAATCCCACATAGGTCCCGGTTGAAAAGTAATAAGAAATCTGGTAGCAAAAGCACCTTTTGGTTTGAATCCCATTGTTTCTGAAAGGGAACCTCCAGGCTGGCACTTGCCAGTGACCCCTGGGTTTGACAGAGCAAACTGTTGACCAAGTAACTGGTCTACAATACCCACAATTTTTGTCCTCCCACTTTGCCGTGGTCAGGACAAGAGGATAAGAACTGCAGCAGGAGGCACGTGAGACCTGCATGTTTGCCTGTTTCAGCAGCACTGTGCTTTGTGCTAGGGACAGACCATGGGAAGAGAATCTGCAGCGTTGTACTAAAGAGACAAGGAGAGGAGAGGGAGCAAGAATCAGCACACCATCTGCATGCTGTGGTGGAATCCTGCTCTTTACTTCATGTCCCTAAAGTCTGGGAGCTGGCCAGGCTGTCGGGGAGGTACTGGCAGTGCTACCCGTGCTGCCCGAGCTTGGCACTGACTCAGGACTTACACCAGTGCCCTGGATGAAGAATCTGGTGTTTCCACCCAGAACTGCAGCGCTTCCACTCAGAGCAAAATGACTGTTGGGAGAATTTACAAAGCAGCATGACTGGTAGTATTTACAGGGGGCCAGCCAAGCAAACCAGCCCTTGTCTCAACTCTGTTTTTTGGCCCACAGGATCTACCTGGAATAACCCAGACTCTTAAGCATTCCACCTCACAGGACTCAAAAAGAGCTTGTGCATATGCTGCGTTGGTGGCAATAACCTGTCCCACCACATTGTGATTCTGTTGGGGCTCACAGGCCAGTAGCTTTGTCACTGCTCAGGGAAGCTGGGTGACTTTCTGTGAATAGAGCAGATAGTCATTCACTTTCTGTGGCTCATGGTCTCATTCTTTATGCAAAGGGAAATAGCTTCAACAGGAGAGACTGGGCAAGATGGGTCCCATGAGCCATGGCCCTCTTCTGCACAGGGGGAGCCCTGATTTCAAATCCCTTCTCCACATCCCAGAGGGAGGGGTACTCTCCCACGGGGCCAATACTATCCAGGAGGCACCGCCCCTGATTTTTGCGAGCTGTGCAATCTTTGGACATAATATATTTGCAAACAATGTATTTTATTCTCCCCAAAACAGGTTTTTTGATTTAACAGAGGTTTTCAGACTCGGTTTAGCTTGAACCAGATTTTGGTTTATGTTCGTTTAATGGCCAGAGAACTGAAAAGCCAATGGACAGCCCAGTTCTCTTCCGTGACAACCAAGGTGCCCCAAAGTTTCCCGAGAGTCTTCTCTGTCGCCCTTGCATGGTACCCTGCCTCTCGGGTCCCTCCTTCAGTGTCTCATTTGGACGAGGGTGTTCTTGACACTGAATGGGGCCCGCAGCTCTGTCCTTGGGTTCCTCCTCTTTCCCTCTGCCTGCAGGGCAAATTTTCAGAGAGAGATGGAAATCAGTTGGTCACCTGTTCCTTCTGCCTGTGAGAGTGTCTCTTTCCTCCCACCCTTATACTTGGCTGAGCTTACCTGCAAACCCAAGTCTATATCCTTTCTGTGCTTATGACTCACTGATCTACCTCTCTTCTCAGAATCTGTCTGGTTATCTCTCCAAACTCAGCTCTTGGCCTGCCTTTGACATCTCCCTGTGGCTGTCCATCTGACAACTAAAATATAACATGGTTTCATCCCAGCTCCTTTTCCTCATCCCCCTTTCCCAGCTACTCCCTCCTGCTATTTCACCCAGAATCTCAGCTCTAGGTTTTGGCTCATCCCTGTCTTTTGAGCCACCACCTCCACCCATATCCTACTGCTCTGTCCTGTGATAAATTTCTGGGATCTGACTGTTCCTGTCTGCCTGCACTGTCAAATCCCTTCCTGTCTAAGCCATGAGCAGCCTTACATTCTCAGGGTTGGCTTTTACAGTTAAGTTAGTGATATGTACTTTCAAGTCAATCCAGCTCCAGTGTTTTGTCCGGGAATTGATAATGAGGTATTGATTTCCTTAACTTAATGGAAAGCAAAGAGATAGATGAACAGCCTAATTGGCTCATGCATTAATTATGTTACTGCTCTAGAAAAGCTGTTCACAAAGCGTTTTAAAATGCTTCTCCATGGCATGCGCATATTTCTGCCTTTGTTTTCCTCTTTAATCGCAATCATTACCTGGGCTCCTGTGGGCACAACCTGGGGACTAAGGATCTGCTTCAGTTACTTGCCTTCAGTGATTGCTTGGGTGCTTATCTATGCCCAGCCAGTCACTAAATCCCAGGAAGTGCACTCTATTCCCTCAGTGGAGATGACACATATTCTATTCGTTTTTCACTGAGCAGGTTCAAGTTCTTTGCAGTCATAATTCCCAGCTGTTGGGTGCTTCTATTAGAATCCCACAGTAGGACAGGAGGTCCTACAGGACCCACTACCATAATCATGGGTGCTAGTAAAATGTACTCTGTGGGACGGATTGAGTGGGCAAAAAACCCAGACATTGGGAAGTTGCCTGAAATCACAAAGTATCTCGGCAGTTAACCAAGAGTTTGCAAATTTGCTAATTAATGTGTTTGAGCTTCTATTTCCTCTCCAGGTTTATCTCTTTCACTGCAGGCCCAGTGCAGTCCACAGTCAAGGTAGAGAATCACAGTCACGGGTTTTGTTGTTATGTGATGTAACATACACACAGACTGTCACTGTGTATCAGGTATCAGTGCTTCGAGCATTTTTCCAAAAACAGTAATAATTCTGACATAGAAATAACTTGTCATGGAGTTTCATAGTTTTTAAAAATTGTGTTTAAATGGCTTAAGTTCCAGTTGTTATGACAACTTTCTTTTGATAATCATTATTAAACAAAATCTGCACCTTTAAGGCAAAATTGTGGTGCAGTTTGGTTTGACGTTCTGTGTGAAAGAGCAGCGAGAGCAGCTTGTCATAAAGAGAATTTCAGGAATGTAAAGCATAGATTTTTTTTTTTTTTAAAGAAAAATTTTAAATTTAAAGGATGGACAAAAATATTTGATGTCTATAGTGAGTAGTCTCTTAGTGGTAAAAATTGTGTCTGAATTCTTTAGTATGTTAACCAAATGTGTGTGAAGTGGGGGTGTAGTAGCATGGGGGAATCTGTCTGTGTTGCAAGAGCTAAGGTTTTTTCAGGTGTGAATGGAATAAAAATGCAAGAAACAATGCAGGAGCAAGTGGGATTTGCAGACAGAGGAGGGGTTAAAAATAGGCCTACACAGGACTCTACATCCTTAGCAGCTCCCACACCAAAGAGAGGGAAATCTGTTTGTGGAGGAGGCGGTGGCAGGCATGTTACACTCAGTGATGGATGAGCAGTGATTTCCACAAGAGGCTTTTCTCTATGCGTCTTATTCTCTTACTTGTCACTGTTGAACTACTCTTCCACATTAAAGTCAAAGGCTCGGTAGCTTGTGCTGTCGTGGCACAACTGGAGGGAAGATGGGACCTGCAATTTCTCTCTCTCATGAAGAAGTTGGGATTAAAGCACACGTTTTTCTGCTGTAGAAATCCTGGTTCCAGTTGATGCTGGATTCTGTCCAGCAGGCAGCTATGAAATCATTGTGCAGAGCAAGTGTTGGAAATGAGCCTTGTACAAGAGCAGGGTTGTCCACTGCTTGATTAAATACTAAGCATCACATAAAAATAACATAGCTCACTTCCAAATGGGGTGACATTTGGAGCTTGTCCCTCTCTTTCTAGCTGACCCTTTTGCTTAGATATGTTGTGTTTGGAAGGATTTTGCATGTTTGAGACGTAAGGAGTACCATAACAATAGCTTTTCATATGGTACTTGGTGTTCAGTGTTCCCACACAAGAAAGGTATTTATTTAGAAAACAAAAAATCCTTCTCCTGCTCACCATTGGTGTCTGTAACCATGCTAATGCGAATGACAGGATAAATTGCAGGCGTACTAACAGTAAACTATCATTTAAATCAGCTTCTGTGCCAGATGACTGGAGGATAGCTAGCATGGCACTGATTTTTTTTGTCTGAAAAAGCTCCAGAGGTGATTCTGGCAATCACAGACTGGTCAGATTAACTTCACTACCAGGTGTGTTAGTTGAAACTGTCAAGAACAATATCAGACACTTAGAGGATCATAGTTTGTTGGGGGAAGAGTCAACGCGGTTTCAGTAACTTCTTTGGGGGGGTGTCAAATGGCATGTGGACAGGGGCAGTCCAGTGAATATACTTTCAGAAGGCCATTTGACAAGGTCCCTCACTAACAGCTCTTAAGCAAACTAAGCAGTCATAGAGTAAGAGGGAAGGTCCTTCTGTGAACTGGTAACTGATTAAAAGACAGGAAACAAAGGGTAGGGATAAATGGTCAGATTTCAGAATGGAGGTGAAGAGCGGTGTCTTTCAGGCATCTGCATTGGGACTACTAATATACGGCTTACTCAGAAATGACATGGAGAAAGGGGTATTCAGGGAGATGGCAAAATTTGCAGGTGGTATAAAGTTACTCAAGATAGTCGTGTTCACAGCAGACAGCAAAGAGGTACAGAAGGATTTCTCAAAACTGGATGACAGGCAAAAAAAAAATGGCCAGTGAGGTGGTCAGTCCCTTACAGCAGCCTCTGGCGGCCTGGGATGCAGAGCCTGGGCCAGCCCCAGCAGATAGCCCCAGCCAGGCAGCCCCTAGCATCCTGGGGTGTGGAGCCCCACCCAGCCTTGGGTGGACAGCTGGTGGCGGCAAGTTGCATGGGAGGGGAGGAGGGGCAGGGGCTGAGCTCCTGCTGTGTGCCAAAACCAAGTGAGCTCACATGCCACTCCTGGCACGCAGGCTGGGGTTTGCCGACCCCGCTCAAAATCATTGACGAAGAAATTGAACAGAGCCAGCGCCAAAACTGATTCCTGAGGAACCCCACTCAGTGTGCCCTTCCAGCAAGACTGAACCATAGCTAACTACTCTCTGAGGACAGTTATTCAACCAGTTATGTACTCACCCTATAGTACCCCCATATATAGGTTGTATTTCCCTGCTTTGTGTATAAGAATATCATGCAAGACTGTATCAAATGCTTTAGTAAAGTCTCTAAATATACCATATCCAGTGCTTCCCCCTTAGCCACAAGGCTTGTGATCTTATCAAAGAAAGCTATCAGGTTGGTTTGACATGATTTCTTCTTTACAAATCCATTCTGACTGTTACTTATTGCCTTATTTTCCGCATTTGCAGATGGATTCCTCGATTACTTGCTCCATTATGTCTCCTGGGACAGAAGTTAAGCTGATTGGTCTGTAGTTTCCTAGGTTGTCTTTATTTCCATTTTTATAGCTGGGTGCTTCTCCAGTCTTCTGGGATTTCTTCAGTCATCCATGACTTTTCAAAGAGGCGGAAAAAACTCGGTCTCAAAAAAGTGCATGCAAACAATCCAAAAAGAAACACTAGGGTCAGGTCAGTGAAAATGTTTCATTTACATTTCAGTCTTTCATTTTAAATATATCTTATTGCTATAATTAGCTTACATTTCTAAACAAGGTAATTTCAAATGGAAATGCAGATGAGGAGATTTAACAGTTTTGAAACTCCTTCCCAACAAGGAATTAATTATAGTTTACCCTTCCTCACAAACAATTTTGGTTTTGACAAACTCACTTCCCAATCAAAAAGGTGTAGACAAAATTATCATACTTCCCTATGAAATAGAAACCATAGATTTCACACATACAAAATGGGAAATGATTGTTCAGGAAGGAGTACTGCAGAAAGGGATCTAGGAATCAGTGAACAACAAACTAAATATGAGTCAACAGTGTGACAGTGTTGCAGAAAAAGCAAGCTTCATTCTGGAATGCATTAAAGGGTTTGTCATAAGCAAGATGTGAGAAGTAATTCTTCCATTCTACTCTATGCTAATTATGTCTCAACTGGAGTATTGTGTTCAGTTCTGGGAACCACATTTCAGGAAGGAGGTGGAGAAATTAGAGAGGGTGCAGATAAGAGCAACAAAAATGATTAAATGCCTGGAAAACGTGGCCTATGAGGGAAGACTGAAAGAACTGGGTTTGTTTAGTCTTGACAAGAGAAAACTGAGAGGGGATACAACAGCTTTTCAGCTACCTAAAAGGCTGCTTCAAAGAGGAGGGATAAAAATTGTTTTCCTTACCTTGTGATAGGACAAGAAGCAATGAGCTTAAATTGCAGCAAGGGAGGTTTAGGGTGTACATTAGGAAAAACAACCAGCCTGACTGTTAGGTAAAGCACTGGAATAAATTGCCTGGGAAAGTTGTTGAATCTCCATCATTGGAGATTTTTAAGAGCAGGTTAGATACACACCTGTCAGGGATGGTCTTAGATGGTGCTTAGTTGGGGCTGGACTTGATGACCTCTCAAGTTTCCTTCCACTTCTATGATTTTATAATTCAGGAGAGTAAATAATATAAAATTCTTGAAATCATTCATAGGTCAAGAACAGCATTTCCTGCCCAGTGTTAGTATTTTAGTAGTTATGTTGGAAACCTTAGCATTCCCCGTGTCTTTTCATGGGACAGTACAAGGATATGATGATGCAGCCTAGCTGTTAGCTTACACGCATGCACTCCTGCTACTTGAAGATCTCTGACAGCTGAATTAGCCATCTTCACCCTACCGCTGCTACATGCTTCCCAGCATAGCAAATCAAAGGTAACATCAAAGGATGCCATTAATTCATCAGCGTCAATCCAATTACCTCTAATTTTTGATAGAAATTGTATCTAATGACTAATGTGATTTATAAGATCCACTGCTCAAATTGTTCCAAACATTATGTTGGACAAACTGGAAGGAAGTTAAGTACACGTATATACTAACGTCAAATGGCTGTACAACGGCATGACCCCTTATCATTGATTTCATTGCATGAAGATAACACCGGCACATTGACTTGGACCCAGTGTTTGAACCTATGAGATCGAGAGATATTTGAAGAACAGCTAATGAGAATGTGATCATTGGCAATCAGTTCAAATTGGAAGGCATGAATAACCAATTAAGAACTAGAATCAGAGAGGTAGCCATGTTAGTCTGTAGCTTCGAGAACAAGAAGTCCTTGTGGCACCTTATAGACTAACAGCTATTTTGGAGCATAGGCTTTCGTGGGCAAAGACCCGCTTCATCAGATACATGAGATCTGCGTGCATCTGATGAAGCGGGTGTTTGCCCAAGAAAGCTTATGCTCCAAAATATCTGTTAGTCTATAAGGTGCCACAAGACCTTTTGTTGTTCTCAATTAAGAACTAATCATTGATGAGGAGTATGTAAAAGGACTATGTAAAGACCGGTTTTAGAGGATCTCTCACTAGGCACTGATGATGTTACTTTGTTTAGTAACAAAATGTTTGTAATTAACAATTGTTAAGGTTGGCGAACATTTTTAATATTAAATGGAATTTTCCGAGCTACCTGTTTTTACTTTTACTAGCCGATTTATTGGAGCATAAGCTTTTATGGGCAAAGACCCAGTTCATCACAACATGATGCTGTGCTCCGAGAGGTGAAAGGCATGTGCTTTCACTCTGGGTGAAAGGCATGTGCTGTTCTACAGACAGCCACCTAAACACAGGAAAATTCTCACTTGCAACCAAAGGCCATACCACAGAAATACTGATCCTGGAACTTTTCCTTGCAACAAATTCCATTGCCAGCTTCACCCACATATTTACTCCAGAGACACCATCACTGGACTGAGCCACATCAGTTACATAATCAGAGGCTCATATTCCTGTGCCTTCACGAATGTTATATGTGCCAGCAATGCCCCTCTGCTATGTATATTGGAGAGACTGGACAATCACTTTGCCAAAGAATGAATGGACACAAATCAGACATTAGGAATCTCAATACACATAAACCTGTCAGTGAGCATTTTAATGGTGTGGGCCATAGTATTCAAGACTTGATAATCTGCATCCTATGACAAAGAGACTTTAACACCAAGTTGCAAAGGGAGACATCTGAACTGGAATTTATTCTCAAATTTGACACTTTGCACCTTGGCCTTGATAGAGATAGCAATTACCTTACACATTACAGAGACAGCTTCCCCATCTTTGATATTCATAGTGATCTCAGGCAAGTCATTAACTTAATAGACACTTGCGTTAAGTAATTTCCTTCCTACCCTTCTTACCCCAGCTGATTTGTCAGTTTTGCTTTATTTTTTTGTTTTTGTTTTCCATCTCTGTTATGTGTTCATCATGCCAGTGCATTTTCAGCACTATTTCCAGATTTGAAGAAGTGGGTTTGCCCCACAAAAGCAGATCACCTAATAATTTATTTTGCTAGTCTTTAAAGTGCTACAGGACTGCTTTTTTGTTTTGTGAAGATAAAGACTAACACAGCTACCTCTCTGTGATGATCCTGCAGACATTTGTAAGTGAAAGTGTCACTTTTTTTTTCTCTGTCAACAAACGTGCACAGGAGCAGTGTCTTGTGCCCTTTGTGTTGCACATTGCAGGGTCCCTGTTCCAGTCCCTGCACCCATTACACTTTTTGTCAGCAGATAGGCTTAGGCACTCATGTTATTGCATGTGCCGCTTACCTGAGTTAATAGGTCAAGAAGACAGGAAGCAGAGGTATTCATTTATATTTGAAAATAATCCTGTACAAAACCAGTAGTTGAGCTAAGACAACTTGTGAATCTAAATACTAGCAGTGGAGGTATCCAGGAAGGGGAGGGATCTAGTCTGTCTCCATAGACCTCAAATGCAGAGAAGGTTTCCCCACAAAACAATCCTCTGATAAGCACCTACATCATCTGTTTGTGTGTAGCTGAGACATGCTTGCTCATCCAAAGAGCGCAAGCTTCTTAAGGAGCTAAAGGAGACTTGCTGCAATATTATGGAGGCACAACGTGCAGTAATGTAGGCACCAACCTCCCCTCTAGCCAGGGGATGCTACATCTCTTTCCCCCAAGCTCCTGCTCCCACCCCATTTCTTCCCACCTCTGCTCTGCATTCACCTCATTCCCATTCCACCCCTTCCCACACAAGCCCATCTCTGCCTTACATCCTCCACTGAACAGTCCCTGTCCCGCCTCCCCCTTCCCCCCCAGAGCATCCTGAAGGAGTGGAAAGTGTTGGGAGGAAGAGGGAGGAGTTGGTCAGCGTGGCTGATGCCTGGGAAGAGGTACAGGGGAGGAGCTTGGCTGCCAGCGGGTGCTGAGCTCCTGCTAGATTTTTCTCAGAGGTGCCCCAGTCCTGGAGCACCCATGGAATCAATGCCTTTGTGCAGTCACAGCAAAGTATACATACTTTCAATGAGGAGACTGTTGGGTATGAAGGCATCTTTAATTGGGCAGGGAGTGGTAGAACAAGAGTCAGCAGTTGGAAGTTGAAGCAAGACAAATTCAAATTAGAAATCAAGCACAATTTTTTCATGGCAAGGGCGATTATGCACTGGCATACCCTACCCATGGAAGGCCTAGGCTCTCCATCACTTCAAGCCATCCAGTCACCACTGGCTGCCTCTTTGGAAGCTGTGCTCAGCAGGAGGAAAGGGAAGTGTGCTGTGCTGTGCTGTGCTGTGCTCTATGGGAGGGCAGAGTGGATGGTTCAGTGGTCCCTACCCATCTTAAACTCTACATCAGTAACAGTGGAAGTTCCCAAGAGTCATCATCCTATGAGACTTCAGCGTTTGCACTGAAGTGTCTCATAAAGTGGCTCAGTGTCCTCTCTAGCACCTCCACACATGAAGTCCTACAGCTGTTTCCACACTTACCCTGGGTCAGGCCTTTGAACTGGACTTGGATGTACAGGAGAGAAAAATACCTCTTCCATTTCTGCTTAGACTGCCCACTTCTTGAGGTAGCTTAAGGCAGGAGGAATGTCCTTTCATCACAGTCTGTCACAGGAGGCTCCCAGAACCAACTAAATATGACTAGATCCATAAGATAATTCTACCCTAGCATCAACTAGCAGAAGCACAAGCCAGTCTGACATGGAAACAGCCCTTACCCAGCATTATGTCTATGGATTTCATTGGCCAATGACGCTGTAAAGAAGAAAATCATCTCTGGTTAGCTGATGGTGCCATTGGCAAGGCACCTGCTTTCAGATCATTGCTGGATCTCCATGGCATGTAAGACGATCACTATGGGCTGTCCCCCCATAAAGCAGTAACACGCTACAGGACCTGTGGTGCTTCCTTCTGGACCTGTCTCGCATGTGGGGTTGTTTCTCTGCCCTTAGAGTTCTTCTGTGGGTTGCCATCATGGTCGAGTCTCTCCTTGTGCCCTACTCGCTCTTTGCGTGCAGCTGAGGAAGCAGCGGTGGGACAGCAGAGACTCAAAGCCATCAATGCAGTGCTGACGCCCAGCTGTCCACTGCCAGCAGAGCAGCGTCTCGCAGCTCTCCGTGCTGTAGGAACACCAGCTCCTCCAGGCAGAGATGTTACTGACTGGGAACAGGAAGTGCTTTGGAGGTCTTGTCCTCACCTCCGAGTCCATCGTGGGTCAAATTAGCTCATGGCCTTAGGGGCCTCCCGGGATACCCTAATAAGAATGGTAGTGAAATATTTCTTCCTGCACTGTGCCACAGCAGCAACATTCACACGTGCCCATGGGGGCTTGCAGTGAACTTTGCCTCTTGCAATACCGCATCACTTGCAGAGCAAGCTCCCCTGGGTCCCCTTGTCTGCTGCTGGCCTCAAAGAGCCCATTGTTCTGGGAGCTTGCACGAAAAGTCTGGGAATGTTTCCAAATTCTGAGCTGTACCAAGTGCTTAGAGCAAGCCTGGTGCAATGGCTCAGAAGGAAATCAAAGGCAATCTATCGAAAGATGTTCTGTTGGCTCTTTCCTAGAGAAGTGGTTTTAGTATGTCAAACAGCTGCATCTTTCTCGTGGATATTTCCTCTCAATTTAAGCTGCTCTCTGAAGAAGCGAGATGTGTGTGCTAGGTGGGAGTTCACAAAGGCCATATTTCCTCGCCTCTGAGCTATTGATTTAATTAAGAATTTGTATTTAACAAAAAAGCAAACAATAAAGGCTACACAGATTCCCCACGTGCCCTGGCTACCAAGTCAGCTAGCAAGATTTTTTACATCCAGAGACTTTCTGTAACTGAAGGGCCTCACATTCCTGATCCCGGTTACACCTTTTGTGAGGAAGTCAAGCATGATGAGTAATCTTACTGGAGGGAAAGAGTGTTTTGTGTCCAGAACAGGAGGTTGTGGGGAGACATTTTTAAATGGAGACCTGTAAGGCACTGTTAAAAGGCCTGTCACAATTTCCTCCTACTTCACTAAACCCGGAGAAGTTCATCCTGTTGGAACATGGCAATTTTTGGGCTCTGCAGGAGAAACAAAACAACTTCCTGGCATTGTCTCCCATTGGCAAAATCTGGGAATTTCTGTAGGAGCTCTGTGGTGGTCCTAATTCCCCACTGCCCCACCCACACACTACCCATTGCTTGTGTGAGATGCCCTCCTGACTGGAAAGGAGGTGCTTTCTTCATTGTCCCAGGGGACTCTGGTGGGTGTCTGTAGTCACCATGGCAATGGTTGCAGGGCTTGCCTGTGATGCCCCAAAGCATGGAGTGCTGGATTAAAAAAAAGAGGATGACCAATCCCAAGAACAAGCCATCCTTTAGTTCTCTTGGTCAATGCTGAATTGGATGCAAGCGATAAGGAGCTGGTCTGTCCCTGCTGCTGATTCTGCTCATGTGCAGACTTTCTGGGGGACTTGCTGCCTGAGTAGGGATGGGAGAGCTTGTCCCTCACGGAGTTCCCTCCTTTGGTGTGAGCAAAGCAATGACTCACTGCCCTGGAGGTGCTTACTAAAGGAGTGCTGTTGCCAAGGCGCTTTTTAAACTTTTGCCATCCAGGCAGCCAGGAATGAGACTGTCTGCTCCCCTCTTGGCAGAAACATCAGCTGGTATCCAAGCAGGGTGGGTCACTCTCTCTTTGAGACAGAACCACTAGGGGACTTGCATGTGGAGGGGAGGGTAAAGGAGCAGCTGGGTGTAATTGAACTCCAGGGATGCTGGAAGCTAGAATGGAACCAAGCGATAAACGGGCACTCCTGCCGTGTGAGAGAACAGCTCATGGCAATGTTGTTGGTTCCAGAAGCCCCACCAGCAGATGAGGGAAGGTCACTGTTCAGTGCATCTCTCACCCAGCTTCCTCCTTTGCACTTGGGCCTGCTGTGTTCGGTAGGCTCTGATTATGAGACATATGTGGACCAAGATATCTCCTTGGAGTCTGATAAGAGACTGATAAACACTGTGCTGGAAAAGGGACCCTGAGCGGACTAACCAACACCCCTCTGAACATAGTCTGGGAGACCCTTGGTGGCTGGGCTGGCCTTAAGCTGCCATAAGTTTGTCTGTTGATTGGCAGTGTGGCAGATTCTGATAGACTTGCCCAGGCAGAGAAGCACCTTACACTGGAAGTAGACCCATTGAAGTCAGTAAGATTTCTTGTTACAGGAATGTATTTTCCTGATGTTGGACTTCTCTCTGTAACAGTTCCACATGCAACTGGCTGTTTAACAAGCTAGCAAAAAAGGATTTTATTTTTAAGGCAGCAATGGTGGTAAAGTGGAAACAGGTAGACTTCCCTTCCTTTGGAGCTATTGTTAGAGTTCTCTAAATTAGACTGATCTGATGCTGACATCCTTCTTTTCATTAGCAACTCAGCTGCCTTCGCAGGCATGCTCCTGCTGCAGACACACACACGTCACCTCCAAGTTTCACTAACGTGGTTTCAAAGGCATTCAAGTCAAGCTGCCTCTTGCATTGTAGCATTACTGCTGCCATGACTGCCATTTAATTCAGGTCTTGTGTCCAGTGTACCAGTAACACAAAATGCGCTGCACTGTTTCTCTGCAGCTGGGAGGAAGCCAGCAAAGCAAGGACTGGTTTAAAAACTTCAAGTTTTCTTTTGCATTTTAATACTTTCAAGTATGGAGCAATGGTTTGCAAGTTTCACGCTAGCTGTAAAGAACAGACAGGGTAGAAGTGAACAGAGAGAAGAGGATGGCACTAGGTGGTGACAATCTGGGACGAGGAGGAGGGTGCAGAGTGGGACTGTTAGGTTCTAAATCTGAGAACCCACCTGTTTAGCGCAGCAGGGGTTTCTGGATAATGAGACAAGGGGGACAAGGGTATGCTTGTGTGTGAAATGAACAGCATGAGTGGGGAGTCCCAGACTGATCTGCTCCTTGCAGGATCCTTCCAGAGGCAACTTTTGGTGCCTGTGCTGTAAAAGTCACAAAGGGTTTGCTGGGCTCGGTCCACACAGCCTATATTGGCCTTAACTCTAGGTGTCTATGCTGAAACGTAGCTTCCACCGATGGTGTGCACCCACAACACTGATGTAATAACTGGACCTCCATGAGAGACATAGCACTTACTCAATATAGTTAGGGAGACGCAGTGTCCATGTAGACTCTGTTGCTGCCTTTTGGGTGCTGTCTCTCACGGACTGATCGTTTTAAACACTGCTAGTGAGGCCATGCACTATGGGTTCAAGGAGTGCAGTGTGGACATGCAAAAGCAGTTTAATGACTGCAGTGCCTATACATCACCGTAATGTAGGTTGATTCAATTTTGTAGTGTAGATTTGCCTCCTGTCTGTTCTGGTCTCTTTGTGTCTCGTATGCAGTAGCTTCTACATGCCTGGTTCCTCACTAACTGCCTTCGCTGTACTTTCACAGCAGCTCCAGGATGTTGCCTGCTCTTTGGAATGTGTAGCTCAGACCCAGTATTTCCATTATTCTGTAGTTGGGAACACTGATGTACAGTTTGAATACTCACAGGTAGGAAATCTTGTATGTTTACCAATATAGTTTATTAATACATTTAGCACCATCACATGCATCCCAAAGGAACAGGGTCTGGCTGTGAGACCAGGAGGTCTCAGGATACAATCTAACGAAGTTTCATGTCCCCTCTTGAGTCACAGAATAGCATTTCTAACTGCATTAGAGTGAATGAGAGCTACAGTAAAAAGAGGGAGAAAGCCCAGGAAAGTTGGGTCTGTCTTGTCACAGTGTGGCTTGTTCCAGGTTACCAACTCAAGTACTGCAGCCTTTCTGCGATGAATTAAAACTCTGCATTTGCAACTGAATTTTTGGATTCTCCTTCCTGTAAATTGTGGAAGCTGCAGTGGTTTAAAAGGATTACGCTATTTCTATGAACAGGACTCAGCCTATCTGGTCGTACAAAGACACTGATGATCTCTTCTACTTGAAAATGTTATTAGCTGGCCAAATCCTCAAGCAAGGAAAATGAAATAGGGAAGAAATAATTTTACTGCGCAGCTGCATTACGGTTGTCCATGTTTAGCGAGCACTGTCTGCCTGGGTAGACTCAATCCCTTGTCACAAACCTGTCTCCTGAGGGCACCCTGTTTTTTTCTCATTTGCTCCCCTTTCTGTCCTTAGCTTAGTCCACCCTTCTGGCTGAAGAGGGTAGCCTGTGGACAGCATCTGTGTCACTTCCAAGAGGAGATACCATGGCTGTGTGGCTCTGTTCCCACCAGGAAAGCCTGGCTAAGGGTCAGGTTTCTTGGGTTCCTGCAAGAAGCTCAACAGCATCCAACATCCTTGTATCTGACTGCCAAGGTGCTACATCCCTTCCCTTACCCAAAGTGAAAGTATCCCAAAGGAGGCTGTGGAGCCAGCAGCAGAACATGGTTTGGTTTGGGCTGGGTTTTCTTCAACAGGGCGTGATTGGCTGGGTAATCACATGTTTCTGGCAATTGTGAACAATCAATAAGCAGAGCATAAGATCACAGTAGCAGAAAGAAATTGGCAGAAAAGGAAACCCATTTTCACTGCATAATCTGTGCATCTGACAGCCATTGGTGTATGCTCAGTTCTCTGCTTCCAACCTGGTTTTTCCAGGGATGCAGACAACCCTGGTCCTTATGTTTAAGAGGAAGATGTTCCTGGCCCATTCCAGAGCACTTGGCTAAAAGGGATTCGGCCAGCATTTGGAGTTCTTTAAACTGGCCACTTTTAATATCCAGGATCAGACCCATGGTCTGTGCCATCCTCTGTTCTGCTTGGGTAATGTCACAGTGCCCAAAGCTGGACAGATCTTCCCAATGGGCATCAAACCAGCATGGGCAGCTCCTTCATCACCTTGCCTACAACATGGGGCCGTTGGCAGTATGACCAGATCCTCAGCGGGCTCCTTGGGACCGGTAAACTTCCAGCATAGATTAGAGTGGCCCTCCATTCTAGAACCAGGAGCAGGGTGAGGGAGTTGTGCCTGGCTCCCCATTTGCTCTAAACCCACCCACATCCCACTTCCATTGGGTACAGCTTGGGGTCATGGCCACTGCGCTTATCGGAACTTCTGACAGTCCCTGAGCATTTGTACTAGCAACGGGTAATAGAATTTGGCATATGGACACTTAATGTTCCCTGTAAGCTGAACACTTGGGTGGCTGCCCAGGAGAGGTTCAGGTGCCACCCACCTGATTAGCAGAGTGCCCTCAGACTATGGCTACACGGTAGCCATAACTTGACCTTACGCAAATTGTGTGGGGTATTTTGAGTGACCTTATTTGGAACTCGGTGCAGTCCAAACAGCACCGAAGTTTGAAATGAGGGGCTATATTGAGGTTTCGGCCACCCGTTTCACGGTGAGGGGTAGCAGAAACGGAACACCGCACTCAAAATAATGCGACTGTTCTGAACACAGTGTTCAGCCCTGGAGTTGCTGTTTCAGGGTACATTTGTATCCCAAAATAGTAACAATACAGTCGCTATAGCCACAGTAAGTAGCATGTGTTTCTACGGGTGGAGTACATCCGCACGTATTGTGATGCACGAGAATTCTTCTGCCGATGGATGGAAAAAATTACAGGGAATACCGCTGACGCTCCCCTCTGGCCAGCAGGGACACAGGTTTGTCCGTCCTTTTGCTCTGGCCCAGCTTTTCAGATCCAGCCTTCCTTACCGGGCACTAAACCACTGATGCTGAGCAGCTCCTTAGGCTGGACTAGAGCCCTGAGACAGCAGGACAGCATCTTGGTCTCATGTGCTCTGTATTTGTCAGTATGACCTGAGTGACATGTTGGCAGAACAGACGGGGCCTCTGCAGGCCGGGTGCACTTGTCACCTGCAGCATTGGCAAGATGTGGGTGAGAGACATGTCGGAATAATTCTCTGTTGCTGCTGTTCTGATCATGTGCTTTATCTATGGACTAGGAAAAGCTAACCTGTCTCTAGCAGCAATGGAGGTGTTTGTTAGAGGCTAGCTCTGGCCGATGTGGCCAAAGATATCCACTAACTGTCAACTGTGCACAGGGCTGGGCAGCTGGTGGAGCGCGTGGACACGGTGATGTGTGTTCCACAGAAAATGCAGGGGGAAAACCAACATATTTAGCTTTTTCATGGAATCTTTCACCTGGTTCTGTATTTTCTAGAAAACTTCTTAAAAGTGTTGGTTGAGGGGCTGAGGTGGCCTCACTTTCCCCCTCTTTCCAGTGGGGAGGAGGATCAAAAAGGGGCTGGAAGTGGGGGGACATTAAAACCTGGTTTATTTAATGATGAAAAAAATAACAAATTCAACTTTTGTCTAGCAGCTGAAACTTTTTCCCCATTTTTTAATGCCTTGTTGGAAAGCCCCTTTTTGGAGTGAGAGATTTCCGGCAGGTCCAGCAGCGTGGCTGACGCAGGGCAGCTCACTCCAGAACATCTCACTGGCCCTGCCACACGTGTACTGCCAGCCACACTGGGAGCAGCTTCTCCAGGGCCTGATCCTTCCTCGGGGTAAACTGGGGTCATTCGATCCGTCAAAATCCCCTACAGCCCACTGGGCAGGTCCGGAAGGCTGGTTCCTAGAGAGGTCATCAGGTCCAGTCCCCTGCATTTGTGGCAGGAGCAAGCACCTTGCGTTGTCTGAGTAGTGCAGCTCACCAGCTCTGAGTTTTGGATGTGCTCTTTCATTTCTGTAGGGCTAGAACAGCTCTGAGGGGACTGGGGCAAAAACCACTGAGCCCTGGTTTCTCATAAAGGGGCTTGAAGGCTCCTCTGAAATCAGATTAACCAACATGGACTGCCTTGGCAGCTGCTTGTGGCTCCGTCTCCTGAGAGAGCAGCTCAGAAATGGGTTCAGCCTCTGGATAGGTTTTCTCCTCATAGGGGCTCCGATCCAGTGGAGGGGAAATAAGACAAGACAAAACAAAAAGGCAGCTGTTCCTTTCAGATCATTATCAGGCAGCTGCTATAGAACGGCAAGGAGTCCCCTCTGAATCTAACCAGCTCGTGTGGACACATACCATAGCGGTCACTGAATATTTAACAATGTGGTGGGGAAATAGTGGGAGATGCCAAAAATGGCCAAACCTGGGTGCTAAAGGCCCCATCACTCATAACTGAGCATCTAAGTGAAAGTACTTGATTTTCCAAGCTGCTGTGTGCCAGCACCTGGCTGGAGAGCATTGGAGACATGCATCTTTAAAAGTCAGGTCACTGAAATGCCTACATTTAGGAGCCGAACTTTCACTATTGAGGGAATCTTGGCCTTTATCAGTCCAGATTGGTTCTGCCTTGAAAGATGCCTTGAATGTGTGTTGCGTGAGGGTCCACATTCCTCATGTATTGTGGATTTCTCTGTGCTTTCTTTCCAAGTCAAATGTTGCCAGCTACCTCTGTAGACTCAACTGGGACTGTTTCAATCAAGCTGGAATCTTTCCACCTCCTGAATCATCCTAGCAATAAAGGTGTAGCAGACTAAACTGAGCCCTGGATTACACTAGTGCAGCCCCACTAGTCTTCATTGAGTTGACATAGGTGTTACTGAGGGAAAAAATAAGAGCTTAATTTGCCCAGCAGATCAATTTTATTTTCTGTGGAGGAAGAGGGAAACGATCCAGTTAGCTTGTCAGAAGTCAGGCTCCTGGTGGTAGCTACAGAAGGCACCTATTATTAACAGATATGCAAATCAGAGACATAAAATGAATATGAAATACTACAATGGCAATTATAAAGCAACTTTTCTGGAGAGAACTATGCATCAGAACTCCTGCTGTTAAGGGAAGAATTCTTGGCAATTCTTTAACTAAGCATGGTTTTGCTTTCCAATCCTTTGTCTGGTACCAAAGTCAAACGTTTTGAGAATCAGGTGGTCTGAAATCTGGATGTGGGGCTGATCCATACCCCTGAAAGAGAAGAGCATGCCCAGTGGCAAAACTGCACCCCAACAGAAAGGGCTACAGCCACCTTGCATAGACTGGAACCAGTCCTGGTGAGTGTGTGCAGCAGACATTCAGCACCACTGGGATCGAGAGCCGCACACAGTGTAGTGTCAATGAAAGAGAGGTTGGAGAGCAGGCTCAGTGAGCTTGGGACATGCCTGCTGTAAGTAGTGTGTACTCTTCAGGGCTCATCTCTATCTATAAGCAAACAAGCCACGTCCTCTCTGCAAGTTGCTGCCCCATCTCCTAATGCAGCCCAAAGGCCTTCCTTCCTGCTAACTGGTTGTTTTGGGGAAACCTCCAAATTGGTGATGGAAAGAATTGTGGCAGTCTTTGACATCCACTGCATTTGGGGGCAGTGTGCTGACTGCGATCCCCCTTGAGCCTCTGGCCTCTCCAGCTGTAGCTCTCATGTTGACTGGATGCAGCTGGAATTTTGGTGGGTGCCTTTAAAATGTGGCTGGCTGCCTCTTACTGGCATGTGGAAGCCTGGAACGTCCTCCTGGTGGCCCACACCACTGCTGGCAGCTGCAATGTGTTTTTTAGATGTTCAGCTGAGCTTCTGCACTGTGTTGTCACATCTATTGATTGTCACATCCCTCTATCTTTGCTCCCCTTTCAGAGTCGGCGACTGCCCTCTGCTGCAGTGTTCAATTGCCACAGACACATCTTGTGGCTGTACACAGCTTCTATTGGGAGCATCCCACTGGCTCTCTTCCTGCTGTCCCCTCCAGCTAATGAAAGTCTGCCCGAGGCCCTCTAACTTTTCACAGTCCTCCTGGGACACCACTGGAGCTAAAGATCCCAGGCTGGGCTGGGTTTTGCAGCTGCTCCCAGTTAGGAACTCCAGCTGGAAAAAGAGCCAGATCACTTTTGGGCTCTGCTTGTTTGTTTCCGCCATGTCATTAACGGATCACCAGCCACTTGCTGCTCTATCCAAATTGCATGGGAGCTTTGCTTGCAAAATGCGCTCTGCACATGCACAGTCTCCATCAGCTGCAAAGAGGGTCTCTCTTCCAGTTCCCAGACTGCTCTGAACTCCAGGCCAGTTGTGTCACCATCGCCTGTCTTTGTACAATGGGCGTAGTCTTTTCTTAGCCCAGTCTGCTGGCCTTGAAGCAACAGGCATTCACTCCTTGGCACCAGCAAAGCCATTCAGCAATATTCTTTCTGACGTTGGGCTAGCATGGTGTTCATTTTGGTGCACATCACCCTTTTTTTGTTGCCATCTCCACTGATACAGTAGTACCTACATACAGAATTGTGGGTCTGGAGACAAGCTGGGGACTCTTCATATTTGAGTTGTCTGCTGAGAAATGTGCTATCAGGAAACTGGGGGGGTAACTTCCAAGTGTTCACTGAGCAATTGAAAATGAAGGCACTGATGGAGGCAAAACTGAGATCTGGTGATGCTCAAACACCCCAATGGGCTGACTGGAAAATCAGAAACAGCTTGGGGCCACAACTGCAGGATAAGCCCCATCACTGAATTGTTTGCTATCAGGAGAACAGTGGAATGGCTGGAGTTCCTGGGAAGTGAACTGGAACCTCCGCTCACCTCTGCAGGATGAAGAACAAGAGGGCATGGCAGGTGGAAATGTCACCTGCCTCAGATTGGCCAAGTTCTTGTAGCTTCAGTCCAAGTTCACTGAAGTGCAAATCTGAGTGGTCAGTGATGAGTGACAGCTGCAGTCTGGTGTCCTGTCCTGACTACTGACTGAGACGCCTAGCTGGAATGGCTTCCTTGAAGCAATCGAATGCCTGTCATGATTAAGGTTAAGAGTCTGCCATCATCAATTCTAGTAAAAGGTACAGACAGACTGTGGGCTATAAGAAAAATTCATGGAAGCCTGTGACCTGTCTGTGATTTCTACTAAAAATAACAGGGGAGACTGACAGCTCCATGGCCAGCAGCTTAAAGCTCAGGACCCCTGCCATCCACAGCAGCTCAGAGCTCCAGAACTGGTGATTCAGAGCTCTAAGGCCCCCACTGACTATGGCAGCTGACAGCTCAGGGGTCCCACTGCCCGGGGCACAGGGCTAAAGTGGAAAATGTTTTGGAGATCTCTGAAAGTCACAAAATCTGTGACCTCCAAGACAAAGTCTTAATCTTAGCAATGATATTAGTAGTTAGCATCTGAAGACCCTGATGATTGGGGCAGAGCTGCTCTCAGAATTCAACTGTCAAAGTCCCCAAAACCCTTGTGGTCCCTTCTCACTCTCTGACTGTATGACCAAGGTGTCAGGCTTGGTCCCTCCACTCCTGGGGGTTAATGGTAGATGCCAGCAGGGTGGCACGCCTGCCATCCTGAAAGAGTTAGGCCCTGAATAACTCTCCTCTTTGACATTGCTGTGGTTGGATGGTGGACACAGCTGTCTGCTGAACTTATTTCCTATTAGCTTAAGCAAAGTAAGGTAGGGGGCACCACTAGTTACTGCTCTCTTTTCTGAAAACTTACCATTTATTTCTACCCTTTTTTCCTGTCTTTTAACCAGTTGCCAGTTCATGAGAGGACTTTCCCTTTTATCCCAGGGCAGCTTCCTTTGTTTACGTGCCATTGGTGAGGATCTTGTCAAAGGCTTTCTGGAAATCCAAGTACACTATATCCACTGGATCCCACTTTGTCTGCATGCTTGTTGATACCTCCAAAGAATTTTAACATTAGTGAGGCATAATTTCCCTTTACAAAATGTGTTCACCAATTGCGTGTGATAATTCCGTTCTTTACTATTGTTTCAACCCATATGCCTGGTACTGAAGTAAGGCTTACAACCCTGTAATTGCCAGGATCGCCTCTGGAGCCTTTTCTAAAAATCAGCATTGCAGCCAACTGCCAGTCATCTGGTACAGAGGTTGTTTTAAGTGATAGGTTATGCACCACAGTCAATAATAGTTCTGCAATTCCATATATGAGTTCCTCCAGATACCATCTGGTCCTAGGGACTTATTGCTGATTAATGCTTTGTTAGTGAGCTAATGCAGATAGCATTACCAAGCAAGGCTCACTTACACCAACAGGCTGGTAGTTGCTGTGGGCTGTGCTTGGGGCTTCTCTCCCAAGTCTGTGCCCAAAGAATTGAGTATGGCCAGATGTGTCTCAACTCTGCTGTGCTCATTAGTAGGTTACACTAGGTGCAAAGAAATTTCTTGTATTGCTCTGCAGGGGAAAACCAAATAGCCTTCTTTAATATCAGCTTCACGCTGAATACAGATTACCAGTGAGCAAAGTCTGTCTGTCTGGTATTTTGGGAGGCCAGACTTTGAAAAGCTACTTCCTGGCTTCTGCAATATCTTCATATTAATGCCTCTGACCCCCTTGGGTCTTTGTCTAGGAGTATGTACTGTCACTGGTAAGGCTTTGTTAACTTCTGGGGGAAGAGGGATGAAGAAGACCTGCAGTGGTAAACGGATTGCATTAAATGTGCCAGCACAGAAATGGCCAGCAAGCCAGCTGGCTGGTGATAGAAAGGACTTGCCACTAGGGGCAGGATTAGCCACCTCCTTATGATGGTGATCTTGTTAATAACTTTCCAGAAAGCTGATTTTTCTAGGAAGAGAAGTGAATGTTCATTATCGTTGCTGCATTGCAGCTCTTCCTGGCACATACGGGCAATCTGAATTTCTTTCCCTGCCCCTCTCTTCCATTCAGAAATATTTAAATTAAAGGGACACCAAACAACTTTAAAACAAATGTTTTATAATTAAAAAAGACTACCTTCTCTTTCTCAGCATCCTCTCACAGGCAGTGTGTGTGTGTACGGTGTTGTAAGGGAGAGTAGCTTTATTCCTCAAAGGTTGTGTTCCGGTTGTGTGACTGGCACTGAAATTAACACGTCTATTATTGTTCAATTTCCACTTACATGGTACCCTGTTGTGCCAAACTGTTGTGTTTGTGCAGCAGCGTCGTGGGTGACACAACCTCAGCAAAGTTCTGGGAAGAGCAGTTGTTTAATTACTGCTTGTGCAAAACTGCCACAGGGATGGGGGCTGTGTAGTTTGTTGGCTTTGCATAGTAATAAGTGCTCCCATTTATGTAAAGAAAAATCTGTATAAATTGTCTTCATTACCATTGTAGCAGTGCCAAGAGTAAGTCTTTATTATGAGCTTCCTGGTACTTGCTCAGTTACAGCCCCAGTTCCTGGAGTCACAGTGAGAATCTGTTTTTAACTTAAGTTAATTTCTGTCAGTCATGCCTGGGAGGACAGTGGCAAGACATACATATGTTTGAAAACATGATCTGAGTGGACCTGGAAGGCACAAAAACCGAGCAAGACCAATATTTTTTAAGCTAATCTCATGATTATTTGGAGCTGACTCATGCTGTTTGAGTGCCTGGGGGGCAGTATGGCGGCAACATCAACTGTAAAGTAAAATATCGTTTTAGCCCAAAGATAGGGCAACCATATCTCCCTGTCCCAAATATGGGACAGGGAGATATGGGACGAGGGGTGTCTCCTCATGGCTCCGTCAAGCCCCTGGGAGGAAAGAGGCAGCAGCCGCCGGCCCTCCCTGGGAGCCCTGGGAAAGTAGCAGGGACATGGCAGTGGCCGATGCTCCCCTTCACTTCCCCAAGACTCAGGGAAGTGACTTCTGCAAGCAGCTGCGTCTGCACAGCTGCTGGAGGAAAAGGTCAGCGAGGGAATGGCCAATTATTCCCTTTTTAAAAATGTCAGGACACCTTTTTGGCGTCCCAAATACGGGACCGTCCCGCCCAATACAGGATGGATGATCACCCTGCCCAAAGAGATGACTGTTCCTTTACCAGGTAAGTGCAAGTACTAGTGTAATGGAAAACAAGGCTTTCCTTGACTGTCATAGAAGCAGCATCTGCAGAATAGCAGAGAGTAGCAAGCAGGAGGCAACCAAGCCTGTTATGTATTTAAGGTTCAAATGTTTCCTACTGTGCAGATCCCACAGGGAAGGATCTCCCCTCTAAAAAGCGTGCATTTCAAGGGCACAGACTGCAACTCGCACACAATTAACATAAGTTGCTGTGTGCTAACTTTATTCTGTGACCAAGGTTTTGAGGCCTAATTTCCCTGGACTACACTTAGACTGGAAAAACTTTCTGAATTTCACTTACTACCCTAAGTACAATGGAGCAGAGTTTGTCTGGGTCTCTCAGGGGTGCTTGTGAGCTGGCAGAAAATAAAAGCTATGCGGAGAGCACAAGGGCTGTAATGGACCTAACAAGGAATTTATTGTCTGACACGTTCTCTGAGGTGCCAGTTGGCTTTGTGCATGTTGGAAAAGCATCAGCTGCTTTTGCCTTTGGACTCAGCAATGTTGGAAGAAGAGGTGTACCACCCTCCCTGCTGAGCCATAGCACAGGGACACCTGTAGACTGTGACATAGGGGCTGTGGTGGCAGCTGGCCAGAAGTGAGTTGTGTAATTTGTGCAATGTGGAGCATGGTATAGGAGCATTTGGGTTGAATGTGGAGGTGGGGCCCATGGTTGCAGCTGTCACTGAAGCCTCACATCTGCTCTGAAAACCAGGCCAACTTGGGGTCACACTGTGGGCCCATGTAGTTCTGGGGTCCCTCCTGCATCTGTTCAGCATGGAGTGATAGTCCAACATCACTGAGGTGTCCCAAGAGGCAGGGTCCAATAGTACCCACTGTCCAGGTGGCATGAGATTTTATTATTCTATCAGCTGTTTTTGTCTCCTCCTAGTTCTCCGTGGTGTGTGTTAGAAATGCTGCTTGGCCCAGGGGCGGGGAGCCATTTTCAGGACAGGGGCCACTGAGCCATACACAGATCAGTCAGAACAGGAAAAAAAACCCCACACCAATGCCTCATTAATGTGGTCCCCAACTGTAGAGGCATCAGAACTATGGGGTCTGGGCAGGAGGGAAGGTGCAGGAGCAGGATGGGAACTGGTAGGTCTAGCGGGGAGGGAGGATGCAGGAGCTGGCCAGGGATGGGTGATCTGGGTCAGAGTGGGGTGTGGGAGTGAGCTGCAGATGGGGGGTCTGGGCAGGAGGGGGTACAGGAGTGGGCAGCAGGTTGAGGGCATCCACACTGGAGGGAGGTGGAGGAGAGGAATGGGGTGCAGGGTCAGGTGGGACTGAAGGATCTGGGAGGGCAAGAGCAGGGTGGGGATGGGGAGTCGGGGTGGGAGGGTACAGGAGGAGGGTGGGATCGGGAGTCGGGGTGGGAGGGAGTGCAGGAGCACTCAAGGGGTGCAGGGTCTGTGCTGTGGGGGTGCAGCTTACCTGCTTTCCCCTGGATGGCCCTGGCTCTGCACCCCCTCCCTCCACTCCCAGCCACCACTCTCCACTGCTCTGATTGTCTGGAATTCTGGCCAATCAGAGCGGCAGTATGAAGCCTCCAGGTGCTTCTGCCAAGATGGCCGCTGCTCTCCCCCCACCCCGCCTTCCCCTGGCTCAGAGGACAGCAGTGGTGCCTGGAGCCACCTCCTGCCTCCCCAGTCCCCAGCAGAGCCGGTGGTCTGGATCTGGCTCCAGCTTGCCTGATCCAGCCTGTCTTGCTTGGGGCTCTGCACCCCCATCCACACCATGGGCCGAATGTTATGGGAGGGGAGCCCTGAGCCCCGGGGTCTGGATCCAGGCCCCAGCCCCTCTTAGCCAAAAGGAGAGAGGTGTTACCGTTGAAGGCTCAGCAGATCTTTTCAGCAACCTCTCATTGGGATGAAGATGGGGAGACCTGGCTCCTCCCGTTTCAGGACTGGGGCAAGACTTGGACTCAGGTCCTAAACCTGCCTTCAGTTCAGCCTAAACAGACCGTGTCTCCCACAAGGACCCCATGGACATTACTGGCTCCACCTGGGCACCAGGGTCTAGCTGCAGGCAGGGGACGGTGCTGTTTAAATCCCTGCTAGTGACCGACTGTATACAGAGTGTAACGATCTCTGTGCTGGGCAGCCTGCCTGTGAGCTGTGGGGTCCGGCACAGCAGGGTTCTGTGTGTTTTTTTTCTAATTATGGCATTTATATTTTAGGATAAAAAGCCTCAAACCTTCAGAGAGACTTTGATCTCTGCCCATGGGATTATTTTCTCCTCAATCTGTGAGTAATTTCCTGTTGGGATTTTGTGCAGGGAGCCCTGTAACCCTGCGTGGGTCGAGGCTGTGCCAAGCAGGCAGCTTTTGCATTTCTTAAATATTCTTCTTCAGTTTGGCAAAAATAAATATCAGAATTACTATTACAGTGAGCACTAGCCAGCTGGTTGTGGTCTTTCTCATTAACAGATCATAGCAGGCCCCGTTTTCCATTGAAGTCATGAATGTGTTTTCAGACAGGAGAAAAACCACCGCAGAAATGTAGAACCATTCAGTCAGTGTTAGCCAACAATGAATGCTAAGTGTGTGTTTCTCAGGTCTGGGCAGTTGTTCAGCGATTGTTGGGATATATTTTATTATTCACTTTCCACTCTGTTCTAGTGATTCACTTTTGATTCCTTGTTGCACTTACAAGCATTTAGGTAGCTGAAAAATCAGTCAGTGGGAGTATAAGTAGGTGAAACCACGGATCAAGGCCTCAATCACATAGGCATATTCACTGGCTTGGTTCTGTGCACATAAGCAGCCCCACAAAAGCCAGTAGGGTTAATCATGGTAATTTAGTTACACGCTGAACTTTACTATGTACAGGTTCCGGGGCTAAATATGAACCCTGCAATGAACACAAAAACAACAAGAAGTCCTGTGGCACTGTATAGACTAAGAGATATTTTGGAGCATAAGCTTTCATGGGCAAAGACCCGCTTCATCAGATGCTTGAGTGGGAGGCATTGGGGAGGAGGATTTCAAGAGGGGGGTCTCAGTAACGGAGTGGACCTGAGCTGACAAGGTCTATTCAGTCAGGGTGGATATGGCCCATTATCAGCAGTTAATGTGGAGCTATGAACATCGAGAGGGGAAAACAAATCAGTTCGGTCAGGGGGGATGTGGCCCATTGTCAGTTGCTAATGTGAGGTATGAACATCAAGAGTGGAGAAACTGCTTTTGTAAGGGGCCAACCACTCCCAGCCTCTGTTCATTCCATGGTTGATGGAGTCAAATTTGCAAACATATTGCAGCTTTGAAATTTCTCTTTCCATTTTATTTTTGAAATTTTTTTGTTGTAGGGCTGCTACTTTTAAATCTGTTACTGAGTGTCCAGGGAGATTTAAGTGGTGTTCTGCAGGTTTTGTTTGTTACCATTCCTGATTTATGCCCATTTGTTCTTTTACATAGAGACCGTCCAGTTTGGCCAATGTAACTTGCAGTGGGGCATTGCTGGCACTGCAATTATTAGTAGATGTGCAGGTGTGAAAGAGCCCCTGATGGTGTGGTTGATGTTAGGTCCTGTGATGATATTGCTGGTGTATATATGTGAGCAGAGTTGGCAGCGAGGTTTGTTGCAGGGACTGGTTCCAGGTTTATGAATACAGTTCACACATGTGACTGTCTTTACTTTCATGTTTATCCTTTTTTACAAGACTGATCAATTTTGCACAGTGTGCTTTGAAAACTATTTAAAAATTCATAATCTGCTGCACATTGTGATCTTGGTACATGTATGACAACGTTGTGTGTAAAGTTATAAAATTCTGCTGTAGAAGACATTTTTCAAATTTAAGGAAACCACTTCAAACCAGTCCCCCAGAGACAAAAGTCTGGGCAGTACCTTAGCCACATGTCACAGTTATCAAATGGGCTAGCATTTGGTTAAGTAGCCATTATTTGGTGGGAGAGATTTAACATATGGGCAAAGAAACAGCTGGATGTCCCCATCCCAAGGCTTGTTGTTACCTGAACCCTGGTGGAGGTGATTCTCAAAGAACAGAAATGCTATAAGAAAGGGGAGCACTGGACCAGGATAAGAAAACTGACTATGAAGTGCTAAGGGAGACTAGAGAGGCTATGAAAATAAAAAACACCTCAGTAATAGTCTGGGATTCCAATTATCCCCATATTGACTGGCTACACATCACCTCAGGATGGGAGGCAGCGATAGTTTCTTGACACTTTAAATGACTGCTTCTTGGAGCAGCTGGTTCTAGAGCCCACAGAGGGAGAGACAGTTTAGTCCTATGTGGAGTGCAGAGTTTGGTCCAAGAGGTAAATATAGCTGGACTGCTTGGAAGTAATTACCACAGCGTAATAAAATACAGCATCCATGTGGTGGGAAAACACCACAACAGCCCAACAGTGTAGCATTCAGAAAGGGGAACTATACAAAAATGATGAGGTTAGTCAAACAGAAATTAAAATAATGCAGTGCCAAAAGTAAAATCCCTGAAAGCTGCATGGAAGCATTTCAAGGATACCATATTAGAGCCCCCATTAAATGTATACCCCAAATTAAAAAAGCACAGTAAGAGAACCAAATAAGTGCCACCAGGGCTTAACAACCAAGTAAGAGAAGCAATCAGAGATAAAAAGGAATCGTTTAAAAAGTGGAAATTAAATCCTAGTAAGAAAAATAGAAAGATGCATAAACTGTCAAATTAAGTTTAAAAATATATATAATCAGGTAGGCCAAAAGGAATTTGAAGAACAGCTGGCCAAAAACTCAAAAAGTAGTAGCAAAATGGTTTTAAGTACATCGGAAACAGGAAGCCTGCTAAACAACCAGTGGAACCATTGTATGATGGGAATGCTAAAAGCGAAAGTAAATACATTTTTTGCTTCAGTTTTCAAACCTGAGAATGTTAGGGAGATTCCTGAACCTGAGCCCTTTTTTTAGGTGACAGATCCTGAGGACCTGTCCCAGGTTGAGGTGTCATTAGAGGAGGTTTTGGAAACGGAGGTTGGTTTCCTCTGTGTATCTATCCCACTCTTCTCATTACACCTCTGTGGCAGCCCTAGACTTTCCTCTCCTCCCTTCCTGTTTGTGCTCTTCCAGCACTTACACTCAGTTTTACAGCTTCCCCCTTTAGCCAACCAGGTCCTTGCAGCCTGTTCATCATGTTTGCTGTTCTTCTCTGAATAATTTTAGAGGTCTTCCTGGGTTCCGAAGGCGACACTGACTAGGTGTATGTAGTCTCAGGGTACATCTGCCTGTACAGTCCCCAATCACAGGGGCTTTGCGTACTCCTGTATCTCATTAGAAGTTCATTTGTCAGTCACTGTTCTTAGCACTGCCAGTCTCTTCAGTTTGACTGCTTTGTCAGTTTCTCTGCCTCTTCCACAGTCTGTGGCTGACCTTATCTGTCTCCGGCCTGTCAGTTTCTATATTTCTAGTTCGAAGCTATTTTGCTCTACCTCCTCTTTAATCATTGCATAGTCCTTATTGATCTCTCTGATCCCTCCCAATGTAGTAACACAACAGTCCCATGTTTTCTCTAGTTCATGTATGCAACGGTGAAGTAAAACCAGGCCTAACTGGGGCCCTGGTGGAACTCTTCTAGACCCCTCTGCACACACTGAGACCAGCCAATGGCTCTCACAGCTGCACCAAGGATTTCCTCAGAGTTCTGTTCCCATTTATTTAGGGCCCCAAAAAGAGGCAGACTGTCATAAGAGGGCAGTACCCTGAGAGCTGAATGGCCACCTGGTGGGTGGTCAGCACTAGAAAATACAGCCCTGGGCTTTGAAAACATGACCTTCACTGATATTCTTTCAGTCAAGTCCATTCAAATCAATTGTCATGAGTTTGTGACTGGTGGTTACACAAGAAGCTGCACCACTACCCAGCGGCACCCAGCGTCCCCTGCTTCCTCACTTACCTAACTAGCAAATGTGGAGCAGAACTATTCTGCAGTGTGTCTGGCCTGTTATATTGCAGTACATCCACTGACCCTGGAAGCAAGCAGGAGAAGCCACCTGGGGAAACACCACCCACACTGCCACATGTTTTTATTTTTCAGGAGGAGAAGAGAAATCACATCTGTCAAAAAGAGAAAAAATGAAGCTGAGAAAAGAGCAGTGGCTGCAGAGTAAGTAGCCCCCTGATAAGAGACCACTTTCAGGGCAGTTGCCTCATCACAGCGCCAGTAGAAGCCCTGCATTGCACTTTTTGTGAACATGCATGCATGCCACATGTGGCCACATGTGCTGGCCTGTAGGGGTTTGATCAATGAAACCTTGTGAGCCTGAGAATCATCCCCCATAAAGGGAGAGCAAGCAGATTCTGGGAGGCACAGTATGGCTTGGGAAACCCTGACAGCTGATTGTGTTCTGAGCAGTTTAAACTCCAGGCTGCAGTATTCTGTCAGAACACTGGGCGCCCAGGCGCTTTGCTGGACACTCTCCCAGGCTTCGTGTATGACCAGCTGGGGGCGGATCTTGGTCACTCTCTTACAGATGCTGGGCTGTGTGGCCTCATAGCAGCAAACAGTACCAGGACATGCCTGTGAATTGGTGAACTCAGACCCCTGGCTGAGACTGTTCCAGGTTTGGTGGGGCAGTGGTTTGTTGTGGTCAGTGAAGCCTGTGGAGGGGCTTCCACATTTAAGCGCATTTTGTTATATAGCTGGCTGTGGGTTTGGCAGCATTGCTTCTTTCCAGATAAGCAGCAAGGGGTTTGTCTTGCTTTCCTGGCACCCCCAGAAATCTCAGGGGGTTTGTCTGCTAAGTGACTCGCAGGTTACTGGCAGGGGGACTTTACCAGCAGGCCCTGTCCCAGAGAACTTGGCTTTAAGGCATGGGTTGTGCCACAGAAGGGAAGGGAGCAGGGTTTCAATGAACAACTAAGAAGTCATTCTTGGGTCAGGTGCAGGCACAGCTTCCAGCAGTTGATGGCAGAGTCCATGCAGGTGGCCCATGGCTATTCCTTGCTCTTCCTTCTTCTGCCCTTTCACAACCCAGATTCACCGGTAAGTGTGACTCAGGCAGTCCATGATTCCCTGGGTCATGCTATAGACCTCCAGGTCCTGAATAAAGGTGACATCTATGGAGTGGACTGGTTTCCTTGTTATGTGAAAGCCAGGTGGCACTGTAGGTACAACAGAAACAAAGTAACATCCACTGAGCTTCCAGCATTGTGGGACATCTGCCAGCACCCCAGATGTCTTGAATCATGTTCTTTTTGGGGTGCAACCCAGAGACCTCCCCGGTACGCCTAACATCCCTGTGTCCATGTTCAGACAGCTCTCTCTCCGTAGCATCTGATAGCCAAGGGACGTTGGAATTGGCAGATGGGATCGGGCAGGGTCATCTGTCCCAATCTCTGGCCTCTGAGTGTGTCCAACACCAGCTCCTCAAGAGAAGGTGCAAGAAAAACCACAGCAGATGGATGATCCTCATGAACTTCATCTGAATCCCAGACAGTCAAAGAGATGCTTAGAACCTTGAGCATGAGATTTTAAATCCCATCCAAAATTTGTCAGAATTAATTAGAAACCTGAATATTCTTGTATTTCTATGTGTGTCCAGTCTTGTTATTTTTTTTAACCTTGCAGAATTTTTGGTCTCTGACATCTTGTGTCAATGAGTTCTATAATTATTTATGTGTTATATAAAAAGGGGGATCAGAGAAAAGCATGCGAGAAGTGAAGGGAGAAAGGTCTCTGCCTTGCGTAAGCAGCAGTCCCTGGGGTTTGAGCTAGGAAAGTCGATCGCTCAAAAGCACAGAAGTGCCAGAATTAAAGATGACTGTGCACGTTTAATTTGTGTCTGTGGCATGGTCCTTTCCAACAACACACAGAGAGACTGTAATAGAGCCAAGAATGTGTAATTTTCTGTCTTCTTACTCAAAAACTAAGCTATTTTTACTCAGACTTCCCAGAAAACTTCCCGGTGGGGCAGTGACCTGAAGTAGGCACCTTTTACCCCAAAAGTGAATGCTTAGAATATCTTCATAAAATAACAGAAAAGGGCCCTTGTGAATGGAAACTTATACAGTAGGGCCTCAACTTTCGTGAGGGTTCCATGTTGAGAATCCTCACAAATGCTGAATTTCACGAATACGGTGGGACTCGGAGCCCCAGGGAAGCCGTGGCTGCTGGGACTCACTGCCTAGAGCCCCAGGGAAGCAGCAGCCATCCAGAGTCCTGGGAAGTGGCAGCTGCTGGTGCTCTCCACCCTGGAGTACCGGGGAAACAGCAGCTCACGGCCACTCATGAATACTTGAATTTGTGAACTTTAGGTTTGTGAATGTTGAGACTCTGCTGAATGCAACCTGAAGTGGCCAAAGCTGCAGGCTTCCCTGCTGGCCCACCAAGCTTTAAAAGGGACAGTGCCAGCCTACAAGTCTCACATGCCTGCGAACTAAAAACCTACTAGTATGACAATATTCCTCTAAAATTACTAGGATTGAAGTCAGCAACAGTTAGCACCCGTGTGAAGTTGTTCAACAAAAGACAGTCTGATTAGCTGATAGGAACTATTGTAAATATCAGCAGAGACACGGTATTAAAATGTAGGGATTTTTTTTAAATATCGGTTTAAAAGTGCTAGATGAAAAAATGGAATTAGTCCAAAAGTGGGAAATTGACTGTGACTCTACAGCTAAAGACATCACAAAATGCTTGATTGATCGGAGATTAAGGTCTAGTCTTCACGAGAATTAAGTCAGTAAAATCTACATGCTTGAGCACACAACTGACCACTCAGATACCACCACAACCCCAAACGTCCTGGCCACACGCATCCATTTCATCCACGCCCAGAACATTGAACCATTCAAAACCAAACACTTTATCTAAACGTTGGGAACAGCCCTGGGTACTAGGATGGGCTCGCCAATATGCTAACATCTTCCTGGGCCACCTCAAGGAAGGATTTCTGGAAGGACAGACCAGAAAACCAGTGAATAGCAGAGATACATAAATATTTTCAGTCTCTGGACAGCTGATTCAAACTCCCTTATAGATTTCTTCCACAGCCTTAAGCCCACCACCCTTTCCTCTGGCTCCTTCTAGAGCTGTCCTGTGCCAGTATCAGCTTCCCAGAAACCATGATCAACTTCAGCAATGGAACTGTACAGCCAATGTTATGCAAGAATCTCACAGATCATCACGTGGACCTTCACCAATCCAGTAACCACTCCAAACACACCAATAAATTTCTCTATGGCCAGCACTCAGCTACTACACTGTATGCTCTGGAGAGGAGTCCAGGATATACACCCTTACGTGCTTAAAACCTCCTGCACCCAACGAGATATTCACACTAGTGAAGTCGGTCATATCATGGAGTGGGCCACCCACATACTTTCAAGAGATCCTGATTTTGTGGAGGAAAAAAAAAACTTCATTGACTACATACCCTAGCTGTCACTTACCACCTCCCACTAGAACCGATACGGGGGGTGTCCTCAAACAACCACAACCCATACTAAGTGGGGACCCTGTCCAGAAAGAAATCTCTTCTGAACTCTCCTTTTGGCCATTAAATAACACCCCACTCCTTTGATATCCTCACCAAATTCCTCATCAGAAGTGAGCTCCTCGTAGACCAGAGTGCAACATCTCCAAGCAGCACCAGACCCTGCTGGAACAACAGATGCAAAGCCTGCAGCCTTGACTCCAATGACACAATCAATGCTCAACACTCCCCACAACATGTCTTTGAAATCCGTGGATCCTACTTATGCTCATCATACGTGGTGTACTTCATTCAATGCCTCAAATGCAGGTGAAACCAGTTACTATGCACTTGTACAGAAAAAATAAACCACAAACACCCTATCACCCAAGGGCAAACCCTTTTTTCACAATGCAGTCAGTCCATATCAGATCTCTCAGTGCTTGTCCTTACAGGAAACCTGCACCATGCTTTCAAAAGATGAACCTGGGAGCTTAAAGTCACAGCTCTGCTAGACACTGAAAACCACAGACTGAACAGAGACACTGCATGCATGGTTCATTGTAACAATTGGTGAGGGCCTTTCTGTGCTTGGAACATGATGATGGCACACCTGCAGGGCTTCAGTGTAGATGATACTTATCCAGACGAGAGTGGTTCTCCATCAGCATAGGTAATCTGCCTCCTCATGAGGCTATGACTAAGTGCACAGGAACATTCTTCCATCGACCTAGCCCTGAGCTCACTGGAGGTCAGCTTGGTATAGCACCATCTCTCAGGGCTTGAATTTCTCATACCCCAGAGATGTGTAGCTTTCCAATGTCAATTCCTGGCATAGACCAGCCCTATCACATCCCACGGCCTACTGGTGACTGCAGAGGTGTCATTGCTCACATCAGTTTCAGTACGTGTGAACCGCTTCATTTTAAGTCTATTGCACCTGATCTTTAACCGTGACACACTGGTTACCTTCTCCAAGCCTGATGGAGAGCTCTGGGAAGCTAGAAAGCTTGACCCTGATTTTGGATGGATGTGGGAGGAGGGGACGGCATGTGTGACTCAGGATTTTTAAATGCTGTGAATCAACAATCTGCAGGCCATTTCTCAGCTCTTGAATAGCTCTTTTTATCCATGGATGCTGAAGCATTCAATTGGCTCCGTTTTACAGTTATAGAAATTGAGGCATGGACAGTGACTTGTCTAAGCTCAGTGACAGAGTTAGGAATAGAACCCAGGTCTCCAGAGTCCCTATCCAGTGCCAGTTCTACATGGTCTGTTATGAGAACTTCTGAGGACTAAACCCCTACTGCTGTTCTTCAGAATCGAAGGCTTTGTGCCTAATGCCTCAGACTCTTTCCTTGAGGCAAGGTCACGTGAAGTTTGTGAACTAAGCCAAGTCTGTGGCGTGCCTGAGGGATTTGTTTCCACTGTTAGTAGGCAGAGGGCCAGGACCCCTTGGGCCAGGATGTGGGGAGCTATTGCATGGCCAGACTCTTAGACAGAGTGATGGGAAGGTCCTGCTTGGATGTGATCATGTCTTGCCTCAAGCATGTTGTGAGGCTTCTCCAGAGTTTCATGAGAACTTTTCAACCCCTCCCTGGCTACTTCTCTCATTTCTGTGCCTGAGTCAGCAGTTTCTCCTATCCGTCCCAGTGCCTGAAGTTTACTCTTTGCCTGAGTAACTTGCTTAGCAATGTAACACCTCAGACTTCCTTACTGGTTGTATAACTGGGTTTCCTGAACTCAGGGATGCCAGTTCTTCTAACCCCAGCACTAATAGGGGCCTTGATTCAGGAAAGCAGGTAAGCACTCGTTTAACTTGGAGTGTATACTTACATCCCATTCGCTTCCTGGGGGCCAAAAACATGATTAACTTCAAATGCGTGTACCAGGACTTCTCTGATTTCCAATAGATGAGGAGATCTTCATTCAGCCACAGTTTAAATAAAGAAAAAATAAACTGCCCTCATATGTAATTGCTTCACCAGCTACTCTGTGATGACCATTAAATGATGCATGTCCATCACTTCTTTCAGCCTTAGGCAAGAGACTAGCACATGATCTGCCCATTAGTCTCTAAGCACAGCCCCTTGTAAAATCCAAGAAAATAAGTAACTCTTCACTTTTTCCCCCTTGCATGTCCTGGTGTGTACTAGGTCGGCAGTCATTCCTGTGCAGTGCAGTACAGGCTATGTGCAGCAAATGGCTCAGAGGTTGAGTAAATGTCTTGTTTTCACTTAAGCAGTTAATTCATCTCAGACACTATTGATTATATTGTTCACTACAGAGCACTCAGGCTAATTCTCTGAAAACACCCTTAAATGTTGTGGGCAGCAATTTGCTACTTGTTCTTTTTGTTTCTGTAATCTTGGTATGCAATAGCTTTCTTTAACTATGTCTTGTTTTCTTGGGCAGGCTTCCTCCTTGCCTTTTTTGGCATCCAATCCCAGGACTCAGTGAAGTGAAGTTCATCCCAATAGCGTAATGCAAAATTCTTTGTGCATGTTCCATTTCAAGCAGAAATAAATCATCAGAGACCAAGGAAAAAGTGATGCAAAGCTTTGGCCATTAGAAGCATGCATAGGAGGGTGGAAAAATCCATATGGCCCCTTCACCAAATATTTCATAGAAGAGGAATTCATGGTGTTTGCTTTGATGCATCAGGCATGTAATGTGTGATAGCACTGTGAGTAGCCCAGCTCCAGAAAGTCAGACCAAGAAAATAACAGAACAGAAACCAGGGTTCCGGGCAGAGCCACCTCAAGGAGCAGAGTTTACAACCATATGTCTCTCCAACATCTGTGCGTTGCAGAAATCCAAGCTCGCCCAGGACTGTTGGTGGTAAAGACCCAAGCATCTCACTGGCTTAGGAAATGAGAAACAATTAAAATGTTGGTGTGCAAGCTTACTGATATAGACGTATTGGGCAATGACCATGGTCAGGGCCGTGCAATGCTACTGCACTAACTAGCTGACTCTCAAAGGTCATGGCCGCAGGTGATAGGGAAGGGCAGATTCTGCAGTCTTTGGTTGACCCAGGAAATGCAATGGAAGCAGAAGTCTTTCTATGAAGTTCCTTTCTGGGAGTTCTCCTGCTGTAAGAGAGATATCCAGGGCTCAGAGAGTGTATAGCCAGCCCCTAAGCTGTGGGGATGGGAATTGGCTGAAGCACACTGTATGCCAGCTGTCCCCATCTGGGTTTGGTTCTTTGTTACCAGTACCAGCTGGGCCAGAGCCATGGAGGCTGTGTCTACACAGGCACAAAGCTTCGAAATAGCCGTATTTCGAAGCTTACTAATGAGGCGCTGAATTGAATATTCAGTGCCTCATTAGCATTAGAACACTTCTGGCCGCGGCGCTTCGAAAGCGCCACTTTTGAAAGTGCGCAGCTTGGCCCGGCTACACGGGGATCCTTTTCGAAAGGCCCCCGCACCTTCGGGATAAGGGGATTTCAAAAGGTGCGGGGTCCTTTTGAAAAGGGTCCCCATGTAGCCGTGCCAAGCCGTGCACTTTCAAAAGTGGCGCTTTCGAAGCGCCATGGCTGGAAGCATCCTAATGCTAATGAGGCGCTGAAGATTCAATTCAGCACCTCATTAGTAGTCTTCAAAATGGCCAGTAGCATGGCTATTTCGAAGATTTGTGCCCATGTAGACGCACCCTCTGGGTGCGTCTACACTTGCACGCCTCTTTTGAAAGAGGCATGCAAATGAGGCAAATCAAAAATGCAAATGAGGTATAAATTTACGTATTCAGCACCTGATTTTGCATATTCTACACTGGCTTTCTTCTTTCGAAATTAGATGCTGCTCTTTCGAAAGTAAACCCCATCTTCGAAAGAATCCTTCTTCCCATTAAGTAAAGGGAAAAATGATTCTTTCGAAGATGGGTTTACTTTCGAAAGAGCAGCGTCTACACTGGCTTTCTTCTTTCGAAAGAAGCTCTTTTGAAATTAGAATATGCAAATGATGTGTGGAATATGCAAATTTATACCTCATTTGCATTTTCAATTTACCTCGTTTGCATACCTCTTTCGAAAGAGGAATGCAAGTGTAGACACTCCTGGAGAGTTGTAACTGGCAGGGGAGTCTCCACTCTTCCTTCTCTGCTTGGCTCCCTGGTCGGGGGAAGATCCAGCAGAAGTCCCCAGTGTAGATGAGCCCAAAGGGACAGGTCCAGAACCTCAAATTAAACCTGGTTCTTCTGAGTCCCAGCATATATTTGGCACAAGACCATCTTTCCCCTGCAATTAATGCTGAGGTCAGTCAGGTTCATGGTTACAGTGACACTTACGAGGATGGGAGGCCAAACCTGAATGCTCCCCTTCTCTCTCCAGTCCCCTGAGGGCCTCTGTAGCTCTAGTACATTGGTTTATTTTCCGATTTTCAGTGCTCTTCCCCCGACACCCCCCTTCTTAGCAGGTGACCAAGTTACTGTTCCTGGGAGAGAAATACCATTCTCTCCCTACCCAACCTCCCAGAGCAGTTCGCTCCAGTGCTTAACTAACCTGACAGTTAGGAAGTGTCTCCTAGGCTACGTCTACATGTGCCCCAAACTTCGAAATGGCCATGCAAATGGCCATTTCGAAGTTTACTAATGAAGCGCTGAAATGCATATTCAGCGCTTCATTAGCATGCGGGCGGCAGCCGCGCTTCGAAATTGACGCTCCTTGCCGCCGCGTGGCGCGTCCAGACGGGGCTCCTTTTCGAAAGGGACTTTTCATGGGAATAAGGGGACTTCGAAGTAGGCGGCGTCCTTTCGAAAAGGAGCCCCGTCTGGACGCGCTGCGCGGCGGCAAGGAGCGTCAATTTCGAAGCGCGGCTGCCGCCCGCATGCTAATGAAGCACTGAATATGCATTTCAGCGCTTCATTAGTAAACTTCGAAATGGCCATTTGCATGGCCATTTTGAAGTTTGGGGCACGTGTAGACACGGCCCTGATGTCCAATTTAGACCTAAACTGTCCTTGCTGCAATTTAAGACTATTGCTTGTTGTCTTGTTCTCAGTAGATAAGGGGAAAAAAAATCTCTGTCCTCTTTATAACATCCTTTTATGTGCTTGAAAATGGTGATTGTGTCCCTTTGGTCACCTCTTCTACAAACTAAACAAACCCAATTCTTTCATGTTTTCTAGACCCATCATCACGTTTATTCCCCTCCTCTGGACTTTTCCAGTTTATTCACCTCTTTCCTGAAACATGCCACCCAGAACTGAACACAGTAATCCAGTTGAAGTCTACTCAGTGCATAGTGCAGTGGAAGACTGACTTCTTGTGTTTTGCTTACAGCAGTCCTGCTGAGGCTTCATGAATGAAGTTTGCTTTTTTTGGAACGGTGTCACATTGTTGATTTTGTATTTAGCTTGTGGTCCACTGTGACCCATACAACCTTTTCTGCCGCACTTCTTCCTACACAGTCCTTTCCCATTCTGTATGTGTGCAAATGATTCTTATTTCCAGACAGGAATACTTTGCATTTGTTCTTATTGAATTTCATCCTGTTCACTTCAGACCATTTCCCTAGTTTCTCCAGATCATTCTGAATTTCAATTCTATCCTCCAGAGTGCTTGCAATCCCTCCCAGTCTGCTGTCATCCGCAAACTTTACAAGTGTACTCTCTATAACATTACCTAAATTATATTTGTCCTGTCTTAGCTATGCATAGCCTGCAGTGGTTAGGGTGCTTGTAAATTAACAGTCTGTTTATGGTCTTATTTCTGAATCAGAAATAGAAGGTGTGAAGCTGGCCAGACAGAAGCAAAAAGCCAAGGCAAAGCGGAAAGCGACTCCCGTGGTAGGAGATATGCAGCCTTTAATGGAAGCCCTGCCCGAGCTCTCTGAACTGACCACAACCAGCAAGGGCCGGAAGCACCCCAAGATGTAGGTATCGTTTGGTGGGCTGCTTTATTTTGCTACTTCCTGTGGTGGACACTATCATCATGGCACTGCCAGCTGGCCACCTCGGGGGCTGCATGCTGTGCCTTTCCCCTTCCTCAGTCCCTCTGACTGTTATGCTCTCTGCTCTGTGTGAAACGCACGCAGGCATCAACATGCTGCTCAGAGGTCCATGCCCAGGTCTCCAGGATGATCTGGGGCTTCCCTGTGGCCTCAGAGCATTGCTCATTGTGCGGGAGAAGGAGGCCGGCGTGGCCCAGCAGGAGAAGAAGAGCAGGGTTTGCAGCAGATGGGGAGGATGCTGGCTTGTCGAAACTTGGGGCCACAATCTCCTGGGAGGGGGGCAGGCTTTGAACAACCAAACGCTTCTGATGCCAACCTGAAGGCAGGAAAGGCACCGTGCATCTCACCAGCGTCAAACCCCAGCCATGCCGAGGCTCCTACCACATGCAAATGACAGTTTGATGTCAGAACATTGGCCATAACAGCAAGATGGGATTTCTCCCAGTGCACCAGGGAGACATGGCTGATTCCCTGGGGCTACCTAGACAGTGTGAATGGGGGTGGTCCGGTCACAGAAGTACCTGATGAATTGAGGCTGGCATTCTGAACTGAAGGTATGCCACTCATAGCGGACTCTGAAGACCTGTGCAGAGATGCATATGGGGCTTCCTTTGGAGGCAGCCCACCTCTTTCAGAACAGTCATTTCCAGTCCTGTTCTTCTGACCAACTGTAGGTAACATGTTGCCTTCCAGCTGCCTCCTGCGCTCTCTCTGTCATTCCACCCTGCACTTGTGGAACTGTCCCGGGGATGTCTATCTAATACCGCACCTGTCTCACCATGCCTGCTGTGGCCTTTGACCACTGTGTGCATTTGCTCCCTGATGTTGTGTGTGGACTTCTTTTCTTGTGAATAGCCAAACTGGAGGGAGAAGCAGCCATACAATCTGTTCCCCATCGGCACATGCTGCATGTGGAACCGTGCATTTGCCATAACTGGCAGGGTTTGTACATTTGGGCCACACCTGTCTCCAAAGTAGCTTGGCGAAGCACTCAAATCTCTTTTCACCCAGCAAGGCTGGAGACACCACGAGCACAACCGCTCATGATGTTCAGAGAGCGCTGAATTGGCTTGCTCAGACTGTGTCTGCTGCTCCCTGTCAAGGGGGAAATTATCAGAGCCGCAGGGAGCAGTTACGACACCTACAGGTTAAGTGCCTTTTGCTAACCAGCTCCCTGGAGGTCAACTCCCCAATCCCCAGTTCCATGAGTCACTTTTCTCACAGTGCTGCTGTCTGAAGAGTTTTGCTTCCAGTCCCAGTGCAGAAGGGCACACCATAGTTTGACTTTTCCAAGGGTTCAGGGTTGGGCTGGTTGAACTTTCGGATTCTCATCCAAACAGCCTTGTTCTCCTGTCTCTCTCTCCCGTATCACTCTGCCTCGCAGCTGGGTGAGGCACTCCTGGCAGTGTTCCACGTAAACTGAGCACTTGGGCACCCACCCAAGAGAGAGTCAAATGCCAGGCAGCTGATTGGCAGAGCACCTCAGACAGCAGCGTGTTTCTACTGGTGGTGCACATCCATTCATGCCTCAGCACACATAACAAAATTTATTCTGCATGCAAATGTTAAAAATTAGAGCGAACCTTGATTGGGATCTCCTTCTGGGGGGCTTTTAGGGAAACTGTGTGACCTGGCCAAGTCAGACCATTCTGGCAGTGCTGGGTTATATGCCCATTGTTTGTGCATGAGGATGCCATAGACAGGGTTGTTACCCTGGCATGCTCTCTCCCACAAGACACTGAAAAAGACACTGAACTCTTCAGTAAATGGGGAATACTGGCTTCCCAAACATAAACCTCCTGTGGCCAGGTGGGACAGAGCTGACCGTTCTGAGCACCTTCATGGGCAGCACCACCTTTGGGTGAGAGACCATACTACCCTTCCTACTCTCTGCGCTCGGGTTTTGGGTGCTGGTCTTGCCCAGATGCCATCTTCAGAGCCTCAGGGGAAGGGACAGGAAACCCAGTGTGGCAGTGGCACAGAGAAGCCCTGCTTTGGAAGGGGGTCAGTGCAGCTGGCAGATCGGTCTGGTGAGGAGGACAGGACAGAGCTGTTCCAGCTGGCTGATGTGAAGATCATCTGAGCTGCCCAGCCTGCTCCTCGGGTAGGTCCGTGGCTGACGGAACCAGCAGCACTGCCTGCCCTCGGTGGGGAGAGCCCTCACTCCAGCTCGAGGGGGAGTGGGGGTTTGAAGGTGCCAGAATAGGCATTGATGGGTTCAGAAGCATTGCACGAATGAAGGGTAATACTCCAGTGATTTGTCAGCATCATTAATAAAAGATTAGATTCTCTAGGAATTTGATCTCCTGCTGGGTAAGAGCATCACAGTGAGGCTTTTATTCTCCTTTCTAATGAATGAAGGCAACGAAGTGTAATGAAACAAGGCTGCCATTCATAGCCAGAGTGAGCTGACAGGCATCCCAGTGCCACGCTGCTGGAGTGGGGACCAAGTGCTTCTCTGGGGATTCCATCTGGCAAACCCATTGTTAAGGGGGCAAATGCTGCTCGGGGCTGTCTAAAGAGCAGTGCTGCTTATCAGACCAGGAACACACAGCCAGATCAGAAAGTCTGGGGGAGGACCACAAAAAACCATCAAAGGTTTTAGAAAACCTGACCTCAGCGCAGAGGCTAAAACTTGGACACATTCGGACTTGAGTGCGGACAACTGGGGGCAGGGGGTAAGACTTCACATACATTAACGGTCATGATAGAGGATGGGGACCAGTTGTTTCATCTGTGTTTAATGAGGGTAGGACAAGAACTAATGGGCTTAATCCCCTGTTGGGGGACGGGGTCTATGGTAGATGTCAGGAAGAGCTTTCCAGTGAGAAGGGTGGGTAAGTGCTGGAGCAGGAATTCCCGTTGCTGGAGGTTTGGAAGAACAGGCTGGACCTGCCAGTGGTGGTCTACGTTTACTTGGTGCTGCCTTAGTGCAGGGACCTTGACCTGATGTCTTCTCAAGGCCCTTCCAGCCTCGTATTTCTAGAATTCTGTTTCATGGGTCTGGTCTGGTTCTGGATCAGGAGTGGAATCTGCCTGCAAAACCCGCTACTACGATTGCTGCAGGAATTGCACAGTCTCGGGAACTGCTGCTCCTGGAAAATTTCTAGAAACAGTGAGGATCAGTTCTGCCTCCAGTAGGTGCTTCCAGAGGCTGCAGGTGTTTCTAGACTTTCCTTTAAATGGGCTTTGTTTCCTGGAGTGATGCTCATGCTTTCAGACACAGAGTGTGAAGTCTGGTTCTTTGTAGTCCTGAACCTGTCTGTGTGTGGTGTTTTGCAATCACACTTTAAAAAGCACATTTTTCATCCCTCATTCAAACTTGCAGCTGAATTTCTTCATGTCCTACAGCTGACTCTGTCATCCTCACTGCTTCCTGATGGAGGGTCAAAAAGGGCAGCCCTTCATGTTGGGTCTCCTGCCAGGTGGTAGCATGTTCTGCCATTTTTCACCCCTCTAGCTGGTCAGCAGCAGTAACTAGGCAGAACATTTTAAACAGCCTCCACACTGCTGTTCCAGTGCTTTCCCTGCTTGGCTGACTGCTCTGCTGCCGGCTGTGCTAGCTGAAGCTGTCAGCATGTTTGTGCCCCTGCTGTGTGTGTGTGTGGAGACAGTCAGAATACATGGAGATACACCTCTCTCATAGAACAGGAAGGGGCCTTCAACGGTCATGGACTCCAGTCCCCGGCACACACAGCAGGACCTATCACCATCCCTGACAGATTTTTTTTTTTGGAATGTATTTGCCCCAGATCCCTAATTGGCCCCCCTCAAGGACTGAGCTCACAGCCCGGGGTTTAGCTGAGTCTCCCCTGGCTTTAGCCCTGAGAAGGTGGCTGGCGCTGAACCAGAGTGGGGTAGTGCATGAATGGACACAGTGATGTGGGAGGGGGGAAGCTAGGCAAGGCAGCTGGCAGCCAGCCCTCCTCTGCACTAACATGATACATCTTTTGGGGTTGTCCAGCATATATGCCACTAACCTTCCTGCCTCAGCAAGGATCCCTCGGATTCAGCCAGGAGCTCACCACAGTGAGGTGAGAGGTAGCTGGACAGATCTCCAGAGCACCTAGTGAGGCTTGTGCTGCACTTTGACCTCTCATGTAGTTACCAGTGGGAGAGAACCTGCTGCAGACCACACAACTCGCCTGACGATGGTGAGGCAGCTCTTTCTCTCTCTTCGCTGGTGCACCCACCTGCTGTGCTGGGAGATACAGTTCCCCTCTTCCCACTTCAGCAGGGCAGACTCTGGACCTGTTGCTGGACACAGGCATGGCTTATTTCAGTACAGCGAGATTTGCCTCTGCCCCCTCGAAGAGAGAGCTTGAGAATCACTGATCCCTTTGTCTCCCTTCACATCTCGCATGTGGGAAGGGCCAGGCTGGGTCAGAGCAATGGCCTGTCTAGGCCAGGGCCCTGTCTGCTGGCAGCAGCCAGTGCCAGATGCTTTGGGCAAAATTCTTTCCTTCTATAAACTGTCCTTGTCTCTTCCTCTCAGCAGCCAGGCAAGAGCAAAGGCAGAACCCACAGACTTCAGCCAAATGAAGCCAGCCCAAAAGCGCAGGCTGCTGTAAGTACCATTAACAATAAATATGCAGCACAGACTGTACAAGCTGTGTCCTTGGTAAGGGCACCGCGTGAGCTGTTCTTAGCCACACACTTATCCCATGCTGGCAGACTGGGTGCTCTGCTGCTGCTTCCTGGCACTAGCTTTGGCAGAGGAAGCTGTAGCACTTCCTGCTCTGGGGGAATGTTTTAAATGATTCAAAAACTCCGCATGAGCCTCCCACAACTCTTACTACAGAGACAGAAAAGTATCCCTGAGCCCCCAGCCCTGCAGAGTTACACTTACAATTGTCCTTATTGCGTGCATGTAACAATGCCCATTGTCATTGTCTCTGCAGTCACTTTACAGAGCTTATTGCCTGGTTGGCCCTGTTCCAACTGGCCACAGGACAGAGGTGGGGGCTGCCTGGTCTGCCTTGTTCCAGCTGGCAACCTGGTGCCAGCATGAAACAGACCCACTTCTGGCTGTCAGTGTAACACCTACACAGCCTCATATGGAGTTCTCTCACCTCTTTCAGGCAGGAAGAAGTGGCCAGGTTTCACAAGGTCATCGCAAACCCAGTGTACAAAGCCAATCCCTTGGGAGCCATCAGTGAGCATCTCTGCAAGCGACTGAAGCAAGAGGAAGGAAATGCCATCTGACAATTCAGCAGGGACTGCTCAGGCACTGTGCAGATGAGTCCACCTAGTCACCGACATGGGGTCCTAGCCAGCGTTGCCCTGAAAACAATGCAGCAGGCTATGAAATCCCCATGGCCAGGTCCATCAGCAGGAATAATGCGATGCACTCTGGACAGCAGCAGATGGCTCTTGGCCAGGAGCCTACCAAGTGCAGCGTGTGCTGTGGGTATCTCTGTGCCCCCATTGCACATGGTGGAATCTGGACAGCTTCTCACTCTGTGTTAATAGGCACCTTTCAGTTTTATGTCCTGTCTACTCTCGAGGAGTGTCAGACCTGCTTTTTGCTGATTCCCATTGTGAAAGAAATCCTCCAGTGTCCTGCATTGATTGTGCAAACTGGTGCACCATGTGATACTAAAACAGCAGCATGCAGACCATTCATTCAGAGATTTATAGAAGGGTCATTGCAGCTGTTTAAAGAGATGCTTAGTATGTTTATTAATGTGGAAATAAACCCCCTTTGACTTGGTCTTTGAGTGTGCCCATTAAGTTAAGTGGGCTGCCTAAGGTTACTGTGAATATCAAAGGTGGGGAAATTGTCCATGTAATGCGTAAGGTAAATGATATCTTTGTTGAGTGTGAGGTGGTAAGAATCAAACTCGAGAATAAATTCCAATTCAGAGGTCTCCCTCTGTAATCTAGTCTTAGTCTCTTTGTTTTAGAATGCACACAATTAAGTCTTGGATACTGTGACTTGCTAGACTGAAATGCTCACTGACAGGTTTATGTGTATTCAGAGTCCTAATGTCTAATTTGTGTCCATTCATTCTTTGGCAAAGTGATTGTCCAGTTTGTCCACTGCATATGGCAGAGGGGCATTGCTGGCACATGGCCTGTATTGCATTAGTGGAAGTGCAGCAATATGAGCCCCGATTGTGTGACTGATGTGGTTAGATCCAGTGATGGTGTCTCCAGTGTAAATATGTGGAAAAAGTTGGCCATGGATTTGATACAAGGAGAAGTTCCGGGATTAGTATTTCTGTGGTATGGCATGTGCCTGACTCTGCATGCCCTCTGGCTTGTCTCTGACTCTGACCATTGAGTATCCAATTTGGCTTGACTCTTGCTCCAACCACTCAGTCTGTCCTCCTTTCCCCTGGTTGTAACAACTTCCAAGCAACTGCCACTTCCTCTTTCCCACACACCCAGGGACACATCCTGCAGGCTGCTGGGGCTGTTCTGTCTTGTTTGGACACAATAAAACAATCCCAGGTCAGCATCCTGAGCCCTGGAGAGCCAAGTCAATGGGAGCTCGGCTCCCTTTGCTCACCAACTGTGTCTGTGTCCCCTACTCTCCAGCTGCTGTTCCAGTTAATGGCAGTTCCATTCCAGTGTCGTCTTGTTGCTAAATGACTGGATGATGAGGTGTCTGCAGAGGAAGTTGTGGCTGGCAGATTATTCTGCACTGCCTGGAACACTCACAAGGTTGTAATCTTTCCAAGCCAGTCTTCTGGAGCCTCGGATTATTAATAGCACAAGGGCTCAGAGCAGCAGGAAGCACAGCTTGTATTTTGAATACAAAGTTGTAGGTAACTGTCGCCATTTCCTTCCGCTCTGAGTTCTGGGGATAGACTAGCCTCCAGAGTGTCTGACACGCCAGGGCTGGGAATGCCTGGTAAGGCAAGGCTGTGGCTGGCAGGACAGGCTGCTGCTAGTTATAACATGGACACAGTGACGAGTTCTGCTTAGGGCAGCTGGGTGCTTTGGCCCAGACTGGCAGCTGGGCTGATGGATGGATTCCCATCTGCCTCCACAAAGCAGTCCCACTGCCATGGTGCAATCCAAGTGTCAATCACTCATCAGATCAAGCCCCACTGCAGGCAGATGATGCCTGGCCGTGGAATTAATTTGGAGGCCCTCCTTACCTCTAGAGAGCAGACTCTGGGGACAAGTCTGCAGAGCCTTTAGTGCCTGCATGGGCAAGCACCCTGGTGTGAGTCAACAGGGGGGCTAGGGCCTAGCGCTCTAAAACAGCTGTGTAGACAGCTGTCTCCCAGCTTCCGCATCCAAGCTCAGTGTGCGTGTCAGTTTCACAGCGCACTCTACGCTGCCCTCTTCTGCATGCTAGCATGAGCCCCAGTCTGGCAGGCAGGGCTAGGAGACCTGCTCATGCAATTTTCACAACCTTGTGCAACCATACCCTGGGTGATCTCCTGAATCCACCTCCCCAGCAGCCTTCAATGGATCCTTCCCACCAGCTCCTACCTGGCGATGTCCTCTCCTCTCCACAAGAGAGTGTAACACAAGAGAGTGATGTCTTGTTAACCCAGATGAGTCTTCAAAGGATGGCCCCATTCCCTACACTGGCATCTGCCCTCCCCTTCATGGTTTCCCATTGCTTCCCCATCAAGGGTGAGAAAAACAAGCCAAAATGGCCTCTGTCAATCCTACCTGCTGCTGGGGTATGGTCAGCGAATCCGAGAACCTGCAGAAGCACTACTGGGCCATGTGCTTCCAGTGCTCATCAGTGATACAAAGGGAGCGTGTAGCAGTGCTTGTGCTGATGTTGGGGTAGTGTCCTGAGTCACAGGCTGTACAGTGGGGACATTTACCTGATGCAAAGAATTTTGCACACTGTTCTCTACCACTCCAGGAACCTCAAATAAGGGCAAATGCTTTAACTTTCACAATGACTCTGTCAGACAAAGAGCAGCCCCAAGTAGCTTTGTTCCATAGTTGAGTAATTGCAACATTTCCAGTTAAAATCAAGCAGGAAAATTAAATAAATAAATAAATAAATAAATAAAAACAACCAAAAAAACTCCAGGAACAGACTATCAAGGCTTTGCAGGAGAGCTAAATGATATTAAGAATGGATTTAGGTCTCTGATCCTAAACGCTTGCGGATTTTCTTAATATGAAGTAGGACACAGAAAACTATAATCCAGGGATTTGTTTCTGTTTAAACAATCATCTCAGAGCAATATAGGTGAGTCAATGTTCCACATTCACTTCTACTACCCACTGTCTGAACTGGCTGTAATTAGAACATGAGGAGTACCCTGTACAGTTTAACAGAGTTAAACTGCTCTGTGTGCCGACTGTGTGGAGTAGCTTCTCTACGTGTTTGTTAAAATTCCATTTGCTGTCTGACTGCAGTCGTTTTCTGTCAGTAGTAGATTGTTGTGGTGTATCACCAAGAGGACAGGTCCCTGACAAAGAGCAATCTGCCACAGTGCATAGCTGGGTGCAATCAGCAACGTGCTCTTCAATAAAGCCAAATATAAGATTGTCCAAGGAGGAGCAAAGAATGTAAGCCAGACTTGTCAGATGGGACTGGCTGCTGGAAAGCCCTTACAAGTGATGGTAGACAAGCAAGGGACTTTGCACTCTCACTGAGAAGCTGTGGCAAAAAGGGCCAATGTGATGGCTGGCTGTGTAAACTGCTGATTAAGAAGTAGGTGCATGGCAGTGCTATTCCCTCTGCATGTGGAAGGGATGTGTCTGTCAATGAAATACTGTGCCCAGTTTTGGTGTCCATGCTTTTAGGAGCATTTTATATTTTGGCACCAGACCACACTACTGGGAATATAGTTTTGTTTCGTAGGAGAGAAGAATTATGAGCCGTGTCTAGCTTCGGGTTGATCACACTAAACAAGTGTAACCATTTGCATGTCTGATCTTATTTGTCAACTGCACAAGCAGTGCAGGAAGCATTGACAAAGAAAATAATCACAACAGGAAATTTCTCTAATGGGAACAAATGTCACCATGTACATGAATCAATGAGGTGAACATTAAATCATCCCAGCAGATTTGTTTGCAGGAAGGTGTCTAAGGAACAGATAAACTTTCCAACACAGTGTACATATATCCCTTTGTCCTACACAAAATTAAACTCACTGAGAGACAGGCTTGCAGAAAAGTTTATGCAGATGTCCTGGTCTCATGGTAAATGATATGCAGAAATTTGTATCTTTTTATTTTAAAAAACATTTTTTACTCAGCAGTTATTTTGGGATATCTGAAGGATTGGCAATTACATGCAAAGAGCATGAGGAAAAACAGCCGCTTGGGAAATGCTGATTTTCACACCCACCCTTCCTTCAGCCAGGATGTCTACTGCAAGCAGGAAGTTTTTTTGTTTTGTTTTGTTTTTTTTTTAAAACAAGAGCATTTATTGTCTTTGAAACTGAAAAAAAGTGCAGCAAGGGCCCACTCCACCCTTACTTTGGCTCAGATGTGTTGTCTCCATCTCTCATGACTGTATCATAGACCTTCTGATATTTGGTGTTTTTTCTTGATGCCCTGTCTCCTAGAGTCATGTACAGCTCTCAGTTACCATTAACAATGCTAAAGTAAGTTCTGGCCCCCAGGGTGGGGAAAAAGCTTGAAAGTGGGACTCAAGTGTTTGCCATAGCCCAGAAACTAGAAGGGAATGAACATGAACCGTCAGAGTAATTTTAAAAAATAGTTTTATGAATTTTAGGCAATCTCACAATCTTTTTTTTTTTGTGGGCCTGCCCCAAGAGCTTTGACTGGGTGTGGTTGATGAGGCTGTAGAGGTCTTCACTGGAGTTTTGCCACGAGCCCTCTGTCCTGGGAAGCATTTAACTGTTTAATGTTCCCCTTGGAGATAGCCCAGATCCTGCTTCCTCCAAAAGGAAAGGGGAGGTGGAGTCACGGTGGAACTGGTGATTGTAACAATGCTGAGCTGTCACAGGACTAAATAGTGAGTAGTTCTGTTGTTGCATCTATAGCTCTGGATACAAGTATTTGTCTTGGATAAACAAACTAAACATTTGCACAAGGGCAGACCTGTTGCCAGACTCTGTCCCAACTTGCATCTTGATTTCCCTCTGTCCAGGGCAAGAAGAAGCGCATGTTAACCATTTCCCTGCCCTGGCTCTGGAGAGAGGATGGGAGGGGAGAGGTAAATAACAGCCCTACAGAGTTTGCACTTCCTTCTGCACCTCCTTGCATGTGCATTTAGCACTGGCCCTGCATATCCGGAGTGAATTGTCACAGTCTGCTCTGCAATGTCCTCATTTGCTCACCAAATTATCAAACCCTAGTGCAAGCTCAATGCACTAGAGTTTTCACGTGATCAGCTAGGAGTGCTGTGCCCTCTCTATCTTGCCCCATAGGCTAGCTCTCTTGGGCATGCTGCACACTTCATGTAATCATTCTCACTTGTGCAGAAAAAGATGTTGAACTGCTACACAGGCCCCATAGTGAGTTGCAGTGGGGATCAAGGCTTTGCCCACTGTGCCCAGTCATAGGCGCACACACTGTGCCTCGCACCGAAGCAGTAAGTCAGATGGCTTTACGATAGTTTTGCCCTTGTCAGCATGTCTCACAGGGCCGCATGCTGCATTCGCGGGGGGTGTTATCCCTGCTGGCGAGCATTTCAGAAGTTGGATGTGTGGAGGTTGTGCCATGCCCCAAGGCCAGCATGGGGCCCTACAGAGATGCGGGCTGAGGTTTTCAAACATGGCAGCCCCCCTCTTCCCCCCCCCCCCAGAAAAAAAAAGTTTGGCCCCAAAGAGCCTTATGAGCCTAACTGTTGGTCCCCATTTGGACAATCTTGGTGGCAGGCAGGCTTAGCTTGGGCTGGGAGCTGTGGGGTTTCGGTCTGTCCTCATGCCTGCTCTCCAGGGACCTTGGGCCCTGTCTGCACTCTGCAGTTTTACTGGCAGAAGTCCGACTTGTGTCCTGTTGTCACTGCTGTTCCATGGGCAGCAGGCACTCACATGTAGCTGCCTGCACCAGGGCAGTGGACAACTGGTTTGGGACTGAAAAATCTGGTGTGCTTGGGAGGCCCTCGCGCAGGCCTGTAAGCGCGTCCTGCAGCATGTCCTGCAGAGCAGGTATGTCATGCTGGGCAATGGGCAGGATTTAATCAGTCGATTGGCAGGGAAGCAGGCACTGACGCAACCAGAATGAAAACTGCTTCTGGGGCTGCCAGGGAGATAATGCCCCCTGCTCTCCCCACAAGGGCAAGGCTGAGTCACACACAGCAGCCGAACAGTCTTGGTGCAACATGGACATTTCAATTTGCCGTTAGATGTGCCTTTTCTTCAGCGTGCCCTCCTGAGGTCTGCAGAGGGGATGTACCTGCCACCAGTCAAGCAAACTGAAATTTGTGGAAAGACAATGAAAAGCAAAACGTTCAAAACTCAGGTAGAGTTAGACTGTAGAGATTCCAGCCTCACAATGAAACCAAGGCCTCCAACCAAGAGGTAAAGACAGCCCAAACCCATGTGTGGAAAACAAGAACACCTGGAGTTACCATAGGTAGTGCTGACCTAACTTGGTTTGTTAGGGAGCTAAAAGTCTTGCTTTGGGGTTCAGACAATCTCTCATTAGTAGCGGGGAGGGGATATTGCCCCACCTCTGCAGCACTTATTGCTGGACACTGTTGGAGTTAGGCTGGCAGTGGGACCTTACCATATGCACAGCCACGAGAAATACACCATGGACCCCCGCAGTGTGGTTTGTGTGTGTTTATGCTGTACTATACTGATTTCATAGGAGATGCCAGCATTTCTCAAATGGGGAGGTCCTGAAGCAAAAGGGTGTTAGGAGGAGAGGGGAGGGGAGCCCAGTTTTTCCACATTTACTTCTGCACTGAGCTCAGCACTGGACAGGCAGTCGGTGTCTACATGGCAGCGTAACCTTGAAATAAGCTATGCAAATTGTGTAGTTTGTTTCAAGTTGATTTCAAAATAGGCTATTTCAGCACATGGCACTGGCTAAATAGTGCCACGTACCGAAATAAAATGCTATTTTGAGGCATCCCTGTACTCTTCCTGCGATGAGGTGTACAGGGCTGCTGGAACAGTGTGCCCAGTATCTCAAACTGTTTCAAGACAATGGGCACATTTCTTAGCTGTGGGCAGTTATTTCGGGATACTGCCGTACCATGAGATGGTGCCAGCCATGTTGACATAGCTACAGCCAGTAGCAATTGGGGAGGTGGTGCCCAGCTCTGAAGTCAGCGCCCCACAAGCAGGAGTACCAAAGTAACCGTAACAGTATAACAAACCTGCAGCCACCCACACACACCCCTTTTCCAGTCAGGACCCCTATGTTTACAGCAGCTGACATTTCACATTCAAGCAGCTGAAATAATTAAATTTATGATTTTTAACATCCTGTGACCATGAAATTAATTTAAATGGCCTATGAGCTGGTAGGGCCCTAGCTATTGGCCTACATGGTCTGTAGGTCTGAGCCAATCTGGCCACACCTGTGTCTCTAGGTATGTTTGCGGGGTATGTGAATGCTGCCCATTGCCTGGTGCTCAGCACATAGCCTCTATGTGGCCTTCTGTGGAGTGTTCGAGGCTCAGAGCAGCTCAGCGCAGCTGGGCCTTAGGAGAAAGCTGGCTCCTACACACACCCAGTCGCTCAGCCCACAGCTAGAGCCAGGCTGCTTACATGTCCAGTTTATAGCCACCTTTTCAAAATCCAAGCACCACTCCCTGATGCCCTGGAGGATTCTGTGATTTCCAGTGTCCAAAGCCAATGGCCCAAATGCCAGGCTGTAGCCCAGCACTCCTCTGTGATGGGATGCACCAGGAGAGAAGTAAATGTGGGTCCACTAGGCCTACCTAGAGAGGCTGCATGGAAGCAGCCAATCAGAGCCCAGCAGGCTCAGATAAAAGGAGCTGTGGGTGGCTGAGCAGGTCAGTTCCTGGCTGGAACCACAAGGGGATGGACAGAAGAGTGCAAAATTTCCAGGCAGAGAGGCTTGAGCGAGACCCTGTTCAAGTTAGGAAGAGATGGACTGCCCCCGCCACCCAACCGCCAGGGACTGCATCCCTCAGGTAACAAATGAATGAAGGTGCTAGGACCAAGTCGGGACCAGCCCAGGGGATGCAGCAGCAACAGCTATTGAAGCAGCAGTACGTGGCTGATGATGGCAGGGTTGGTGTGTGGGGAACTGGAGTAGGGCATGGACCCAGGTCAGACTCCTTACGAGGACTGGGAAAAGACTTGTAAGTGCAAGCTCAGGAAAGGGCCAGCTACTGGTTCAGCTTTTTTACCCCAGAAGGGATTCATCTGTCCATCTATTAGTTGTGGGACTTGGCTGGAGCACTGAGCCACCTTGAACCCATGAAGTGAGGTCAATGGAACATCAGGAACAGGGGAAAAGAGACACTGGCATCTCCCAGCTGACAACCAGTGTTCCTGAGACTTGCCCCATCACATCCACCTGCCCACCCATTAAACATCTGCTGGGCACTTCATTTCCATCCCAGATCAAGTGTGGTGCCTGCAAGCGAATAGAGAGCTTGTCTGTGGGAGAGCCCACCAGTCCTGGTGGCTGCAAAGGCAGCAAGTGTCTAGCTGGTCACCACAGCTCCCAGACATACATAGCAGTAAATGCTCCTTTCCCTTGGCTTGCCCTGCTGCCCAGCTAAGGAACTGTGTGCCCATGTAGCCAGCTCTGCCCTGGCTAATTCCTCACAGCAGCCTCCGATTAACACTGAGGTCAGGGTTCTCCAACGGGTGCACACAGGCCTTGTCTTCTCTCAGCCCTCCTCCAGAAGGGCGCTCCAGCAACAAGGGGAGCCGTCAGAAATCTTGCTGCTGGCCTGACATGGTGCTGACAGATGCCTCCCTCTTCGTGGCGGAGAGCCAGCCATCTGCAAGCTGTGAACCTGACAAGCAATCCCCGCTGATTCCTCCCTTGGTCCCAGGCTGTTAGCCTGTGTTTCCCTGTTTACATTAGCCTGGGATTGGATGTCCCTGGCTAATAAATCAAGGCTGGGTCTACCCTCGCTTAGGTTCAATCTTCCAGGGTGCTATTTTGCATATGTGCGAAACAGTGTGTTCTGGGGTCAGTGCCAACCCTGGAGTTCCTTGTGATCCAGCAAGGATTAAGGAATGCCAGCATGAGGACTGTTCCCCTTACATTCTGCAGTGAGGACAGGAATGAATATCAACGGCTGCTAAATCAATTTTTGGTACTCGATTGGCGTACCTAAAATTGTGTATCAGCGGTCAATATTCGAGGTAAGTGTAGACCCAGCCCAAAAGAGCAAGTAATAGACAGGGGAGCTGGGGATGTGCTGCAGAATTCAACCTCCTGCATTGGTGAAAGCTGGGGCTGGTGACACCCAGTGCATGTGCGCCTCTCTAGACTCCCACCAGCTCTGCATCAGAAGGCCAGTGGCTGTAGGGTGAGCACTGTACATGGTGCTTCTGGCTAGTGTGGAGGGAGGAGCTAGTGGCCAAGCCAGGGAATATCACACAGACACTAATTCCAAACAGTGTCTGTGAAATGGGTTGGGGATTCGTCCACATCAAACGCGACACCAGTGGCCTGGAGCTAGAAGGGTTTGCACGTGATCCCAGGTTTGCCCCTGCCCCCTTTCCCTTCTCAGTGGGGTAACACTGGACCCAGCTGCCTATCTGCCCCTGCTGAGACAGGTCAGGAAAAAAGACCCAGGTTAATGCAGGCTCCAAGGGGACTGCCCTGCTTCATGCTGGTCTGGGGTGAGTCCCTGGCCAGCAACAAGGTATGACTCCAGCTGTGGGAAGACCTGGAGGTAGGCCAGAGCAGGGCTAGGGCACCTCTGGCAGCAGCATCTGTGGACTCTGAACATCAGTTTGACAGTGCTCAGTGCCTTTCCACATAGCCACCGTATTGCCTTCCCAAGCCCCCAGCAGCCAATGGGAAACAGCCACTCTTGGGGTGGAGAGGGATTACCCCCACCTCACTCATGCTGCTCCTCATGGCAGCATTCAGCACAGGGGTGCACTCTGCTGTTGCCAGCGCCTCAATGACAGCCAGAGCAGTGGGGCTGCAGGTGGAGACTGAGGGCATGAGCCAAGTGCAGCCATTTCCTCCATACAAGAGCTGCTTCATTCAGTCTGGGCCTTCCCTGAGCCACCACTCCCCACATGTAGCCCTCTGCCTCTGTCTGACAGTGTGTCAGGCCACCACAGACAAATTAGAAGATGGCCAGGAGAGAAGCAATGGAAATGAAGAAAGGTGTAGAAAACACGACCTCTGAAGAAAGATTGGGGGGGAAAAAAATGGGCTGTTTAGGCTAGAGAAGATGCAGTGGCACTGACCCTGCCACTGGCCGAACAAGCTTGCTGGGCATTTACCGGTGTTGATAGTCGTGACAAGTTAGGAAATGCCACGTGTAAGCCCGGTTGTGCACTCTGCCCAGAGTGTCTGCATTACGATGCAGTCGTTACATAATCACAGCTTAGCTTTCTGCCTGTCCCTCTGCCCCACTCAGTGCACAGGCGTGTCCTAAGGCCCCACTGCCTGGCACTGCAATATTAGCAATGCTTTTAGAACGGAGTTTTTCACTAGGTATAAATTACATTGAACCAAAGGGTATGTGAATATTGGCACACAGTCAATACCTGGGCCTTGGCCTACATGTCCAAAGACAGCTAAGCAAGGCATGACATTCTGCACACTGATGAGCTGCTTGCACTCAAACCCCTGACCAAGAATAATCAGTAGCTGTTATTTGGAGCATCATTTCAATTAATACTACGGTCAAGAACCTCATAAGCTGCTTATGGGAAATTCATGAACAGAAAAGGAGGTAAAATTTGTTGAATACATCATTTGCTGCAGACTGTTCACTCCTCTGTAAAGATAGCTCTGTACTCACTGCTAAGCGCCCTTTGCCATAGCACACAGTATTAATTATTGCATTTCCAAAAGATGATGTAGTACCTAAATGTAATCAGTACCATGCAAACCAAAGATTAGATGTGTTCACTGCTCTGAAGTCCTCCTCCTCTGGAGCAGGCCAGAGAGAGAGAGAGAGACACTCTCAGGAGAACACCTTGCAGGCAGGAGTGTGGTATTCTTGCTGAGAAGACAGATTGCTGGAAGATGTGCGTTTAAGGAGGGCTCTGGAGTACAGGAGAGAGAGAGACAGAGAGGGCACTTAACTGATGAGTATGGCAGGGCTGGTGAGAATGGGAACCAGGGAGCAAAGGGCCTGGGGAAAGCCAAGGAAGGAGGAGAACAGCGGGATGACATCAGAGCAAAGTGGGGGGGGGGGCGGTCTGGCAAATGAGGCGCAAAGGAGGATTCTGCAGCCATGAGAGGCAGGGAGGTTTACAAAGCAGAAAGCGAAGCAGATGGCTGGAGCAGGGACGGCTGAGGCAGCAGCGCTGGAGAGAGGTGCTGCTAGGCCTGGCAAGAAGCTGCTGGCACTGAGAGCAGCACCAGTTGGGTTTGCGTGAGGAAAGAGTGCCCAGGTGCACCAGCTGCCGACTCCCTGGGGTGAGGACGTCACAGCGTGTCTGCACCCAAGGGTGCTTGGCCAGCCAGCTGAAGCCTTTCCTCGCAGGGGTGGCACTGTCAGGCTGCTCCAGTCTAGCTCACTGCAGCATGCTGTCCATGACGCCTGTGAATGGGGTACATTCTGAAGAGGGGGTGTTTATCCCAGGGAATGCATGTTATGCTAGTGGCCTGCTATGCCCCCCCCCATCCCAACACACGTCCCACTGAGGCACAACCATCTGGCCTCTGACTTCCCACTACGTAAAATTTGAGCTGTTGGGTTTAACCCAAGGCTGTAACTAGGCTGGGTCCTGGTTAACTTGAAGCCCACCTGGTTGTGGGCCATAGTGGCAGCTGAGATCAGGAGGGGGTTCTTTTGGTCTGGGTCGCAGATGCTGGCCTCACCTAGTGGGGGGCAGGTGGCACCAAGACTCACTGGAGCTCACAACACCTTAGTTTTCCCCTAACCAGCCTGAAATCTTGGCTGTCCTCACCAAGCTTCTGCCCCTGCAGTCTCTTGTGGTGGGGTGGCTGGTCTGTGGGGAGGCTTCAGAGGTAGAAGCTGTGGGGCTAGGCCCAGAGCTGCAGGTGGGAGCCAGGCAAGAAGGCTCCGCAGAGGCGAGTGGCCAAGGCTGCAGGAAGAAGGTTTCAGATGGAGCAATCATGCAGCTGGCTGCTCCCTCCACACCCCAGGCAGCCCCACACTCAAGATGGCTCCAGAGGAGCAAGCCCTTCAGTCCGCCTCTCCTGGCGGGCTGAGCCTGCAGCCCATGCCCTCAGCTCTGGCAAAGTTCTGGCAGCCAGCCAAACCTCTGGGATGCTGCTCTGCTTTGGGGTACTCTGCAGTGAGCCCCTGCTTCACCCTGCTCCGCCCCCCCCGTCGGAGGAGGGGGACAGACAAAAAGGCCACTTACTGGAGACAGCAGAGGCAGGAAGGAAACACCCAGCCCTGGGGAAACAGCCCCTCCCCCAGGAGCTGGACAGCAGCTCAGCCAGAGAGGGCTGGACATCGTCCTTCCTCTCTGGAGTGTCCTTCATGTGCTGGGAGTGCAGCTGCTGGCTGCTCCTGTAGCCCGTAGGCTCATCCACCCAGTGCAACCAGGCGAGTGGTGGTTGGGTACCGCCAGTGGGGGCCGGCTGGTGGATGGGTCTGGCCATGGCGTGGAAATTCAGCACACCTCTGCCTAGGGCACCAAGGCATTTGGGGCAATTTGGTGCAGCTTTTCATGTTGGTAATTCTGGCCCCACCTGGAATCCTTCACTGTGGCAGTTGCTTCCCTCTCTGGCTTTGAACAGGTTTAGTATGGGGAGGAACTGACTTCCTGGATGCTGGAACTTGTGATAGCTAGGCAGCCCGTACCTGGGATGAGGGCAGGAAAGAATTAGCAGTCTGCTCTGGCAAAGGAACTGAAGCCAGGCTTGCCCAGGTAACAGACAAGAGGGAGGCCTCTGCAGCTGGTGGGAACAAAAAAAGGAGAAAGTGGCCTTTCGGGTGCTGCTGGGCTGGGAGAGGGGTCTTGGATGGAGGCTGAGTAGTCTTGAGGGGGTTTCCAGGAGCAGTGCACAGTGTCGGTTGTTCAGCTGTCCAGCTGTGTATGTATGTTCTCCCTGGGTACTGCCCCAGCTCCACACAGACAGCTGGCACAGCAGACCTCAAGCGAATCACCCAACGACCACAAGAACAGTTGAGGGACAAAGGCCCTGGGCCAGATTTACTGTTAACAAAGCACAGTAATAGCTCCTGGCAGCCTCTGTGAGGACACTAGGCCATGTATTTCCATGACTATGAATGTAGCTCAGTGAATGGTGGGCCTTTCTAGTCCTGCCTTGGCTGGACAAAGCTATTCCCTCTGAGATGCTTTATATACCAATACAAACAAGTTACATTCTGACCCTCTGACCTAGTTACTTACTGCCCCCTCACACGGCTAGTCATCACCCACCACTTTGTGCTTGTTTGTTCACTCAAAACATATCTATTGCATACTGTTATCATGACCTTCTCATGTAGGCAGGATCAGTGAGTTCCTGTTATGCTTGAGGATTGTTTTTGTACCACCCTTGATATTGGAATATCCTGGTAGCACTGGATATCAGGATGTTTGACTGAATGCTCCATGAATAGCACCCCTTAGGCATGGCTATTTCTGTAATATTTGCCATTTTTGACAGATTCTGTGAGCAGCTTCTGCCTCACATCAGGCCTTGGATACAAGGGCTTATAACTCAGGCTCATTTCCTGCTGCAGTCCTCTGCTTTTCGTCTTGTCATGGGGCAGAGGTTTACCCATCAAGCTGCAAAAGCACACTGCATGGACTGAAAATGGCCCAGTGGGCTAAACTCTGTTATCTGGACACCTTATTCTGCCTTCCACACATTCATGCCCTACCTCTTCCCTAATCTGTATGTTCTTGGGAGTGTTAGGCCTGGGGCCACGACTGAGGTGTAGGGTTGTGCTTTGATAACCAGTGCATGGCACAGGAGTCCTTCAGTCACAGCGTAGCGCAGTGGGCAACCCTCCTCCATCTCCTTGAGCTGCAAGATAATTGTAACCATGACTGTTGCCCGGAATAGTTTTACTACTGATTTTGTGCACCTGGAATTGGTGGGGTGGGCCAACTGAAGCATAGCAGCACTTTGGGTACACTTTGGAGACCACTGTGCTGCACAAGCACCAAGCAAAAAGATAGTCCCTGCCAAAACAGCTTATAGCAAAGGCAAGAGCCCACAGTCTGAGACAGGCAGTCTGCTAGCTGGGGTGAGGAGGGATTACAGTGGGGCAGCACTGTGCAGCAGAACAGCTCACAGTCTCAGCAGAGCTTGGATAAAGCTGTTTTCAGCTTCTCATCACAATGAAGAGGTAAAAGGAGTTTCTGTAGGTGGCTGGCTGAGATCCTGCTGGTTTGATTGCATCAGCACTGCTGGTATTTTACAGGGTTTGTGATGCTTGGGAACCTTGCAGGGCACCCTCTCATTACATTTGGAATCAACATAAGTAAAGTTAAACCTTGTGGGAGGGCAGCTCCAGCAGTGCCTCAGAACTGGCACACCCACCAACTCTTCCCCAGCGTTCTGTGATTCAAGCGCATCCTAAATAGGCAACTCTCTGGTCCCCAGTGTCTGCTCTCACCCTGAAATCTACAAGGATTGGACACAGAGGATGGGAGCTTGTCAGAAACATCTCGCTCCTATCTCCACTGTCTGGAATTGAAGGCTACAGCCTGGTTAGGAAAGATAGACAGGGAGAAAAGGGGGGAGGTGTTGCCTTATATATAAAAAATGTACACACTTGGACTGAGGTGGAGATGGACATAGGAGATGGACGTGTTGAGAGTCTGTGGGTTAGTTTAAGAGGGGTAAAAAACAAGGGTGATGTTCTGTTAGGAATCTACTACAGGCCACCTAACCCGGTGGAAGAGGAGGAGGATGCTTTTTTTAAGCAACTAACAAAATCATCCAGAGCCCAGGATTTGGTGGTGATGGGGGACTTTAACTATCCAGATATATGCTGGGACACTACTACAGCGGGGCACAGACTATCCAATAAGTTCTTAGACTGCATTTTTTATTCCAAAAAGTTGAAAAAGCCAGCAGGGGAGAAACTGTTCTGGATTTGATTTTGACAAATAAGGAGGACTTGGTCGAGAATTTGAAGGTGGGAGGCTGCTTGGGTGAAAGTGATCATGAAATCATAGAATTCACAATTCTAAGGACTGGTAGGAGAGAAAATAGCAAAATAGAGATGATGGATTTCAGGAAGGCAGATTTTGGTAAACTCAGAGAGCTGGTACGTAAGATCCCATGGGAGGAAAAACTGAGGGGAAAAACAACTGAGGAGCATTGGCAGTTTTTCAAAGAGACATTATTAAGGGCCCAAAAACAAGCTATTCCCCTATGTAGGAAAGATAGTAAATATGGGCAAAGACCGCCTTGGCTTAACAAGGAGATCCTGCATGATCTCAAACTAAAAAAGGAATCCTATAAAAAATGGAAACTGGGACAAATTACAAAGACTGAACACAGGCAAATAACACAGGAATGCAGGAGTAAAATTAGAAGGGCTAAGGCACAAAATGAGCTCCAACTAGCTACAGGCATAAAGGGTAACAAGGAGGCCTTTTACAAATATATTAGAAACAAGAGGAAGACCAAGGACAGAGTAGGGCCATTGCTCAGTGAGGAGGGAGAAACAGTAATGGGGAACTTGGAAATGGCAGAGATGCTTAATGACTTCTTTGTTTCGGTCTTCACAGAGAAATCTGAAGGAATGCCTGACATAGTGAATGCTGGTGGAAAAGGGGTAGAGTTAGTTTTTGAAATAAAAAAAGAACAAGTTAAAAACCATTTGGAAAAATTAGATGTCTGCAAGTCACCAGGGCCTGATGAAATGCATCCTAGAATCCTCAAGGAGCTGATAGAAGAGGTAGCTGAGCCGTTAGCTCTCATTTTTGGAAAGTCATGGGAGACAGGAGAGATTCCAGAAGACTGGAAGAGGGCAAATATAGTGCCCATCTACAAAAAGGGGAATAAGAACAACCCAGGAAATTACAGGCCAGTCAGCTTAACTTCTGTGCCAGGAAAGATAATGGAGCAGGTAGTTAAGGAAGTCATCTGCAAGCACTTGGAAGGTAGTAAAGTGATAGGGAACAGCCAGCATGGTTTTGTAAAAAACAAATCGTGTCAAACCAACCTGATAGCTTTTTTTGACACAATAACGAGACTCGTAGATAAGGGAGAAGCAGTGGATGTGGTATACCTAGACTTTAGTAAAGCATTTGATACTGTCTCGCATAATATTCTTATCGACAAACTAGGCAAGTCCAACTTAAATCGCGCTGCAATAAGGTGGGTGCATAACTGGCTGGCTAATCGCACCCAGAGAGTAGTTGTTAATGGTGCTCAATCCAGCTGGCAAAGCATAACAAGTGGGGTTCTGCAGGGGTCTGTTTTGGGACCAGTTCTGTTCAATATCTTCATTAATGATTTGGATATTGGCATAGAAAGTGCGCTTATTAAGTTTGCAGATGATACCAAGCTGGGAGGGGTTGCAACTACCTTGGAGGATAGTGTCATAATTCAGAATGATCTAGATAAATTAGAGAAATGGTCTGAAGTAAACAGGATGAAGTTTAATAAAGATAAATGTAAGGTGCTGCACTTAGGAAGGAATAATCTGTTTCACACATACAGAATGGGAAAAGACTGTCTAGGAAGGAGTACAGCAGAAAGGGACCTAGGGGTTCTAGTAGATCACAAGTTAAATATGAGTCAACAGTGTGATGCTGTTGCAAAAAAAGCAAACATGATTCTGGGATGCATTAGCAGGTGTGTTGTGAACAAGACACGAGAAATCATTCTACTGCTCTACTCTGCGCTGGTTAGACCTCAGCTGGAATATTGTGTCCAGTTCCGGGCACCCCAATTCAAGAAAGATGTGGAGAAATTAGAGAAGGTCCAGAGAAGAGCAACTAGAATGATAAAAGGTCTGGAGAACATGACTTATGAAGAAGGGCTGAAAGAATTGGGCTTATTTAGCTTGGAAAAAAGAAGATTGAGGGGGGACATGATAGAGGTTTTCAGATATCTTAAAGGGTGTCATAAGGAGGAGGGAGAAAACTTGTTCTTCTTGGCCTCTGAGGAGAGAACAAGAGGCAATGGACTTAAGCTGCAGCAAGGGAAGTTTAGGTTGGACATTAGGAAAAAGTTCCTAACTGTCAGGGTGGTCAAGTACTGGAATAAGTTGCCAAGGGAGGTTGTGGAATCTCCCTCGCTGGAGATATTTAAGAACAGGTTAGATAGATGTCTGTCAGGGATGCTGTAGATAGTGGTCGGTCCTGCCGTCGGGGCAGGGGACTGAACTCGATGGCCTCTCGAGGCCCCTTCCGGTCCTAGTGTTCTATGATTCTATGATTCTATGAATGCAGTGTGTATGATCAGCAGAACTACTATTGTGCCTGAAGCCTGTCTGGCGCATCTGCAGAATTTTCTGAACATGTTTGAATTCCCTTCAGAAATGCTGTCCTGCTCTGAACCTCACTGCATCAGCTGCTCAGAACAGGACCAGTCAGGCCAGTCTTTGCCACAGTGACCATGGATAGGTGGAGCATGTCATCTCTGCATAGGCTTGGGAAGAGCTGAGCCTAGTACGTTTCCCGGCAGCATACTTGATTATGACCCTGCTCTCGGGTTTGGCTGTGCTGCACCCACATCTTCAGGGAGTGCTGCACTGGGTGAGAAACAAGGAGCTTCCTTCCCCTGCCCTGCCAGCACAGTTCCCATCAGAGTCAGCCAGAATTGCAGCTCTGGAATTCAGACAGTCTAAGGCATTCAGGACCATGGGGATCGTGCAGGCTGACTTTCTGCCTAGCACAGGCCACAGCCAGTCACCCAGGGACTCCTGTCTGGGGCCCAGAAACCTATGGCTGGGCTAGACTGCCTAATTTAGAAGGACAGGCACCCTGGATTTGGAGGCTTCTAGTGATGGATCCCTCAGTGATTCAGTTAATTACCATCACCATTAAGATTTACAGTTTAAAGCTGCTGAGCTTCAATTCCACCCATCAATCTCCTTTTGCTCTTTACTGCTCAGTTTAGGAGCCATCTCTATCAGAAATTTTCTGCTTAAGAAAGGTGAGCTAAACCATCACCCAGACACCTCATGACCTTCTCTTTGATAAGCCCAAAAGACTTTCCATCATAGGGTAGGGCAAGTTTTTCAGACTATGAATCATGCTGGACTTCCCCCAGTTCAGAAATATAGACACCAGAACAAGACACAGCATCACTGTCTGGTCCCACCACCGCTGTCAGTCACAGGGTGCTCCTTGACTAGCTGGTGTGCTTCACTGCCTATCCTGTTTCCATGGCCCCCTCAGTCACAAACATGTCCACTCTTTTCCCTCTAAATACATGAACCATTATTCCTCAGTTCTCCAGCAAACACAATCTGACATCAGTGCATCAAGCCCCTGCCATTTGACTCTTCCTCTGAGTTTTCCCCTACTTTCTGCTCCTTCCAGCTACTGACAATTGTAGTCGTAGCCTGGGAACTACTGTCCAGATGCTGGCAATCCTACAACAGTGTTTAATTGCGGCCAGCTGAGCCGGCAGCCTTTTCTGTGCTCCAGCAAGGTCAGTAGTCAGGATGCTGCAGCTAGCAGCTCAAGTCTTTGAATGCTGCCTTAGGGTTTTTTGCTTAGACACCCAAGGTTCTGTTTTCTTTCTCCAGCATAGTCCTAGGAGCTGCTGTTCAGCTGCCTTTGCACAGTAATCCTCTAAATCCATTTCAGAATTCCTGCTCTCCAGATACAATCCCCCAGCTTGTATGTGTGACCTACACTCTTTGTTTTGAAACACAGAACCTTGCATTTAGCTGTGTTTAAACCCATTTTGCATGCATTTGTATGATCAATGGGTTAATGTCACCCAATCACTGCTCGTTATTTATTTACTATTCCGACCAATTCTTGTGTCATATGCAAACTGTATGAGCAATGACTTTGTTCTCTTTCAACGTATCAGGAAAAATACTGAATACTGGTGAGCTGAGAAGCAGTCCCTGAGGAACTCACTAGAAACACCCTCAAGCAACTAAAGATTCCTTATTCACAATTTTGTTTTTAAACTACTTAATATGTAGCATACTTATTTTGTGTGGTGCTAATTTTAAACCAAAATATTGCATAATCTGCAATCAAGTGCCTCAGATATCAAATTATGTTAAACCAACACATTTGCTCTTATGACCAGAACTTGTAATCTCACTAAGGCACTGTGTCAAGTTGATTTGACAAGAGCTGCCTTCCATAAAAATCACATTGACAGAAAGCTGTTTATTGTGGGTCAATTCATCCTGTGCAAAAAAGCACATGAGAGGCCATGGATCATGTAAATCAAACTGATCCCATTGCAATAAGAGCGGTAGTGTTGCCTGGGTAAATCTAATGTGGTAGGATGAATATAATTTTATGCTTTGGGAATATCTGTTTATGACTATTCTGGGATTTTTTTGTAATTAATGCTGCTAATGTAATCTAGATGCACCAAGAATGTGTCTGGAACGGTCAGCCTTAGGAAAGGATCAGAAGTCACTACCATCTTGCATGTGTGGAAACTGAAGATGACAGTATCATGTACTTCAGAATTTTCTGACGAGATGGCCTCACTATCCGACCCAGCAGCACAGGGCCCTAGTGGGATGAAAACTAGACAAAATATTTCAAAAATCTTAGAGGGGCCTGGGTGTAACCGAATCTCTTGCCTCCCATCTGGCCACATGCCTTCTTCAGTTTCTCCCCTCCCAGGTGGCAGTCTGCCATCTTCTCAGGAAGAGAGCGGCAGGTTTGCACTCTGCCTAAGCCTACTATCAGCATCCTCCCTGTTTTGGTGGGAAATGAAACAGCCAGTCCCCAAAAACACAGAGCCAGGCATCAGTGTCACATAAACCCTACTTGCGCAGGGGATTCTCCCCTAAGTCAGCAGTTTCTGCAGTCTGTGTTCAGGCTTGGTCATCGTCAGTCTACCCCAGGCCACAGCTTTCACTCCATTAGCGAATTAGTCTGCACCACCTTCATTGGTGCCCCCTTAACCTCTCCTCTACTTGCAGCTCCAGTCCTACCTGAGCTGGGCATCCTCAGACTTAGAACTCACATTGGCTGGTCAAAATCAAATCTAAGCTCTGCCTGAGGGTCTCCTTTGCAGTGCGAGGGAATTGTACAGTATCCCTTTAAATAATTACCAACCTTCTCGAGATCCCTACTGTCTTTGAGAAGTCAGAACAGCAGTGTATCCATGTCAGTGGAACCCAACCTTTTCAGTAATGCAGCACACGTCAATGAGAGAAGCAATTCCGCAGCACACCCACTTTTTTAGCTGCATCGATTGCTCACTGCTACTTACATTTACTATGGTGACAGTCTTACTAAAAAGGTTTTCAACATAGTAGTGCACACAACAAGCTAAACAAGGATCAAGTGCATTAATGTATCAAATCCACCTCAGAATACACTGCCTGAGACAGCGAGCACACACACATTTTGAAAATCTGCTCAATGCCATGCTAGGGATGTTGAGTAAATGAGGAACCATTGAAAGCGGCTCCCCTCCCTGCCAGCCCCTTGGAGCCAGGCTGTGACACTTAACTCACATCCCAGCTTCAACAAGCTCCTGTCCTCCCTCCCCCACCCTTGCCACAGCAGGGTCCTATAGGGTCAACATTTCCCCTCATGATGGCTCTGCAAAGAGCCATCATGGGGGGCAGGGACTGACAAACCCTGCACCAGTTGGGACTCAGGCAGCCTTGCAGCTTGAGTCCCATTTGGCACAGGGTTGTCAATTTCCCCCTGTGGTGGCTCTGCAAACAGCCACAGCAAGGGGACATTGACAAAATATCGTGGCATACTTGGACAGGTCTCATGGCACACGAGTGTCTGGGTTAGTCTATGTAGCTAAACCTTGCGTAGTGTTAGAGAACAGATAGTTGGCCATCCTGCTGCCTGTGAGGTACCTTCATGGTATGCTGTGTGCAGAGCAAAAGATGCAGCTGACTTGTGCTAAAAGTCTTCCCTACCAGGGTTGGAAAATGCATTAGCACCGCCTGAAAGCACACCTTCGGGAGTCGAGCACCACCATCAACAGAAAGAGGTGAGAACACGTGTGGAACAGCAGCCATCTCTGGTAAGTGATGTCTTGAGTGTGTTAGCATTGCTGAAGCTGTGTTCTGTGTGTGAAAACAACCAGTTAGATGTCAGAATTTTATTCTATGATATTGATTTTGCCTGAAGATGAGAGGGGAATGTTAGTTAAAAATATCCTGGCTGGTCAGACCTCCTCAGGCTATGCTTAATGTACCTTGGAGTGTGGGGGCGAGGGGAATCTGATGGTACAGCTGAGAAAGCAATTTGCCCATTGTTCTACAAGCCTCATTGCATGCAAGCACCTCATGTAAATGCTATATTTTGTGCTGTAACAACAGTGTCAGCAGCACAGTGTGATAATAGTACAAACAGGTATTGATTATATTAGAGCTGGGGAGATAATGACAACAATCATCTACCAAGCACTTAAGATGTCACAAAATCCATCAACTAGGATGGTCAAGGAATATATTTAAGAGGCTATTGCTACCTCTATAAACCATGTGACAAAAGAAACAAGTAGTCATCAGCAATGGCATGAAAATATTCTGAAATTTGACTAAATTCTTCCCATAGTTTCTAGCTCCGGTCCCCAAACACAATTTTTATAAGTATCATGTGACTTGGGCTCTAAGTAGGTCATTGACTTGAGGTATGCCAAGACCCACATTAGGAACTGGCATCAACTGCACCTGCAGTACCCCAGCCTGAGAAACAAGCAGGGAAAAGAAAGGGCAGACTAAGGGCACTGATGCCACCACTATGCAGGCAGAGGGATGTGCAGCTCCCCACAGGGGAGAGGTGTATGCCAGGCTCCAGAACTGAGATTGCTTATAGCCCAGCTACCTAATGCAGACAGTGAAAACAAAGCAAGATAGGTTGTGTCCCAGGGGGCTGGGTTCCTGCCACTCTTGCAGCACTGGAACTCAGTAACTGGGACTCAGCACAGCTGTGCTGCAAAGCTTTTCACAGAGGACTGGCTCACCCTTCTGAGTCTTGCTGGACCACGCAAGAGGAGGCACAGTGCTAACAGGGCCACTACCCTGGGGTTGCCTGAGAAGCCCTTCAGTGAGACTTGGGGTTCACTGCCCATGTCCTCCGTGGCAACCTCCACTCTGAGTGCCTCTGCCTTGACAACAGCAGGGCCTGGGTGGAGAGCAGCAAATGCTGTGGGGAAGGTGTCTGCAGTGGTTGCTTATGTTAGTGCAGGGCCCTGGGAACTAGTTGATAGTGGTGTCCTGTTGGATCCAGTCCTGTGTGGTGCCACGTGGGGCCTTGCTAGCTCCATCCCAGTGTGCTGAGTTTATGAGAACAGGGCTCTTAGTCAGCTGAGAGCAGCACAGGGGTGGGATCTAGGCAGGTATTTTGTGACCTAAGCCTGAGGCCCTTATGTCTCAGGTTTGGGTGGCTGTGTCCCACTTTTGGTTTCACTGGGATCCCCAAAACTCCTTCTAGATGCTCAGATTCACAATTCAAGGGTTCTGAACAAGTGGAACACCCTGCAGGAGTTCTCATTTCCTGGTGCACAGTAATGAAAGGATCCCCATAGTGAGCTTACTGGGTATGCCAGAAAAATCAGGGGCTGAGTGCCACAAAACTATTTAACATGGTACAGAAATAAAAAGAGGATTGACAGCAACTAACATTGTTGCAGAGGCTTGATCTACTAAAGTATGCTAGCCACTAAAAATCATAGACCGACTAGGGACACTGGATTTATGGTTTATTACAACAGTCTGTATCTGGCTCACAGCACCCTCCCAAGCTACTTCCCACTCTTCTTTTGCGTCCTGTGAATGGAGAAGTGGTAAGGTGTGACTTCACCTTGAATGGTCTCTTAAATTATGTGTTAACTTATGCTAAGTAATCTTTTCCACCTGAACCTGTGAAACTTTGGGTTAGTTCCCAGACCTGAAGAAGGTCTCTTTGTGGCTCAAAAGCATCTCTATCTCTAAGAGAAGTAGGTCCAATAAATGATATTACCTCACTCTCCTTGTTTCACTTATGTAACCTCTGTATTTATGGAGCAGCAGGAGCAAGTGTGAGAGAAAAAATATAATATGGGACTTCAAGCAAAGGGCCACATGTTGGGCTTTACAGACTGTCCACAGTAAAATATCCTCGGTGTTTCAGCAAATTATGTATTATAATTTTCTAATATCATTAATATTGCACATTTATTGATATGGAATAATTCCATATTAGACCTGATACTGACAAGGAGTAGTGATCATTGAACTAAAGTAGTTTTGACTTCATTGCATTTGTTTTATGCAAACAGACTATAATCCCAACCAGTGAGCTGTATCCTTGGAACTTTAAAAAGGCCAGTTCCCCAAAGCTAATATGAGCAAAATTACACAGGAAGAAAAATGTAAATAGAGCAATGAGAACAAAAAGTGAGACTTTAAAGAGCTTTAAAGACTGCTTGTGATGCCCCAAAAGCCACATATACAGTGATGGGAAAAAAATACTCTATTTTGATTTTTTTTAAAAACTCTGGGTTAAGAGAAGATGCAAAACAACAAGAAGGAACACAAAATCATCATATAACAATGTGAAAAGGAGGTAAATGGCAATGACTAATACAGTAAAACAGAAGTTGAGGAATGCAAACAATTCTCTTCCCAAAATCCACAAAGGAATGCAAGCTTCAGAATTGGTAGGCTAGACCTGGAGCCATTGTAATAACCTTTTGCCAAATTTGAAGTAATTTGGAAGGGAGTGGGGAATATGAATTGCAATATTTTAAAAACACCAGAAATCCAAAGAAGTCCTGTGGCACCTTACAGACTAACAGATATTTTGGAGCATAAGCTTTCGTGGGCAAAGACCCGGTTCATCAGATGCAACTGATGAGGTGGGTATTTGCCCACAAGAGCTTATGCTCCAAAATATCTGTTAGTCTATCAGGTGCCACAGGACTTCTGTTGTTCTTGAAGATACAGACTAACATGGCTACCTCTCTGATACAGAAATCCAAAGGTCTTCTATTTTTTTTTTTTTTTTTTGCCACCTAATAGGGGATAAAACCAAACAAACAAACAGAAAGAAAGGAAAAGAGATGAAACTTAATTTGCTGAATTCATCTATTTGAAATCTAGTGCACAGTACCAGAGAATATACTCTAACTTTAAAAGTGAGTATAATTGTAAATAGATTTACCATGGCTCAGCAGCTCTGAGGAGCATAACATGGCGTGCCTAGGGTGAAATGATTGCAGGAGTGTCATTTAAAAATTATTCCAGCCTTTTCCTTGAACAGAGATGTGTCAAACTATGACCCACTCGCTACAGAGGCTTGTCAATGGAAAAAAGGGTTTAGAGATGTTCGTTGATTCTCCTGTTGGCTACAAATGAATTCACTACCCAGAGTTACATACACTGTAGTTGACTGTATTACAGGGTCTCTTTTTTCCTAGACTGTGATCTCCAGATCTGAGGAAGTGGGTATGCCTCACAAAAGTGCATCACCTAATAAATTATTTTGTTAGTCTTTAAAGTGTTAAATGACTACTGGTTTGTTTTGTTAGAATACAGGCTAACACGGCTACCTCTCTGTTACTGTGAAGAGGGTGAATTTTGGGACTGGGTTGAGTATAAACCTTAATGAAAACCTCTGAATTTATTTTCCTGCTTTGTTGTCTGGGCCCTTGTGACAGGGCACGCCTTCTTTTCACTGGGTCAGAGGGAGATACCACTGCACTGAAGGCTGAGATAGCCACACCCCTTCTGCCTTACTGGGCAGGCTCCAGCTGCTCAGGTATAAAAGCAAGAAGCTCAGCTTGTTTGAGGTTGGTGGCTGAAGAGAGAGGATATGTGGTGTCTGTTCCAGGAGTGCTGCAGCTAGAGCTTAGGCTGACTGGGGGGAGCTTCTAGAGGCTCTGTGGGGCCTGGAGACACCAAGGAGTGGACAAGCTCCAGACAAGGGAGGAGACCCAGAGATGTGCACTGCAGCTAGAGGGCAAGCAGCAGGAAGTATCCCAAGGGAAAGCAACAGCTAACTGGTGAGTGGGCTGGGAGTCTGTGTTTTGGCTGGAGCTTTCCCTACTGACTCAATGGCTAAAGCTAAGTCATTATTAGGGCCTTGGGCAGGGATCCAGTGGAGAGGAAGGGCCTGGCTTCCCTGCTGGGTTGGGGGTGGGGGGGGGGGAGAATGCCCTCCCATCTGCTGCCTGTAACTGGTAGCCCCACTACCCTATGAACTGGGGTAGACCTGTTGACTGCCTGTTATGCCTTATTGCCCCATAGACTGTGGTGTGTTTATTGACTTTGAGTTTAAACTCTAGCCATTGGGCCACATTGCCCTGCACAGTGGGGTGTGTTTACTGACTTTGAACAGCAGGCCACCAAACTGCATGCTTGTGGGTGGCTCTATATGCATGGACTGGGCAGAAGAGACCAGGGAATTATCCATGTGGTCTGTAAGAAAAGTGGGTGCACCTGTTTCAACTGTGTAACTGCCCTCTAGCTGGAGGGCCAAAGACTATCACACCTTTGCTTATGTTTGAGTGGTGTGCCACAAGGGCAAGTAATTCTCTGAAACTCTGTTCACTAAACACTTGTGGTCCAGAACATAACATATTACAGGGTCTCCAAAGTGTTCCTCAAAACATCCCTGATTTTAATCGCCTGGGTTGTGTTCCTCCTAGTAGCCCTGGTATTTGGCTGCTCAAAATCAGCAGTCCACCCTGAGAGAACTTTTCACTTTTTTTCTTCAAATATTGTGTAATGTACAAAATGCAACTCTGGCTATGAGAGCATTATCCTCATTGCGGTCTAATGCCAAAAGTAATCTAATGTTAGACAGTACTCCAGGGTACTGTGAATCTTACTGAAATAGGCTTTCATAATGAATGGCATTGTCAGTTAAACATCACAAATGGTAGCTTGGAGACTAGGCTGGGTTGCAGCCTTTCAGACAGATGGGTTGAGCAGCAAACAAATGATATTGAAAAATGCTGTGACCCAAAGATGGAAGCTGGGATAGAAAACAGTGGGATACTCCACTTGGACCCAGGAGGTGTTATGATCCCTTCTGCCTTCCCACAATACCTAGCAGCAGAAGGTGTGAGGCTGAACTGTGGGATGCTAGTGCTCCAAGTGTGGATGTGCTCTGACACAGAGGAAGCCAATGTGAACATGCAGTTTTCTTTTAGCACTTCTTGATAATCAAACAAAACTTCTGGCAAAAAAGGGGCTAGTATAGGTGTGGACTAAACTGTGAAGATCATGGCAGACTTTAATAGGCAGGAAGCACTCCTTCCCATGTGCCTGTGTCTGCCATGATACCCAGGTATCCCTCTCAAAAGCCTAAAACTAGGTCTAGGCAGTCTTTTGTACTAATCTGTTTGTTTGATTAGATTTGCTAAAAGTTATAAATAGTAAAAATCTGTCTCTTACTGCTATTGGAGCCTCAATCCTAACCTGTCTTTCATCCTCCTTTGATCTGTACAATCAATCATCTACTGAGCTTCCTGGTATTGTTCCCATGCCAAAATCTGTAGCAGTGGACTTGAGAATTAAAGGAAACTAGCATTATGATGATTTTGCTTTCCTTACATTGGCTCTTAGTTTGCTAAAGTGCTGAATTTGTCTAACAATTGTCCTTCACTTTAAGACTGACCAAAACATTTAGTATTGTCTAATGTTCCCAGACATTCTTTAAGACCATAAGCTGTTATTTATTAAAGGTTCCAATAAGTGTTTGAATCCTAATTTGAGGGCTGCTTCCAGAATTCTGCCATTTAGCTCCACAGCTTGTCCCAGCCTAAAACTAATCCCACTCACTGTGTCCAGGTTTTTACATAAAACCTCTTTCTTGTGGTGTTATTAGTTTCTTGTTACAGTTTATCCATTGCATTTGGTTCCCACAGTGACCCTGCCTGAGCACAGGCCATTTTGCTGTGCAAATTTATAGTAGGCCACTGTATCTGACACCTTGTATTCATCCCCACTAATTAGCCCAAAAGGGCACCAGTTTATTTCTTACAGCTATTGAGGCCTCTCTCTTTGCATCACTCACTGTTAAGGAGATCTGCTGCTGCTGTCAATGAATGTAGCTAAAAACCCTTTTGGAAGTTGGATGTCACTTTCCATAATATCCATCAATTTTCACCTCCCATGGGCCATGCCTGGCACTCCCTGAAGGGGTCTAAAACATTAGACCAAAGCTCTGTTACATGGGAGTAAAAATTCAGCTAGTGCAGTGATGGGAGCCACTTGGTACTTAGCCTAGATAGCACAGCTGCTTTCTGAGCCTGGCCATGTGAACCCTAGACTAGGAGGAGGATGCTGCTCCCCTGGCTGTATTCTTGGACAAACACTGGCACCAGGCACAGGAGAGTGCCTCAGTGAACATCACTTGTGACTGTGCAAGAGGTATCAGAGTGCATGGAGGCCACTTCCCTACTGCTACTCGACCAGCCAGGGAAAAGCCTTGGGTCAGAAAAAGCATCTGTGGCTTCCCCTTGTTGTCACTCTTGCTGCTGTTGGCCCTCTGGTAGAAGGGACTCCAGGGCTCCCATGTCTCCTGAAAGTTGCGGCTCCTAGAGTTGCCAGCTTCCTAATCATGCCACTGAGCACTCTACCACCCTTCCCACAGCCACTGGCATGAATGAATGCCTTTAAAAGGCTAAACCTGGAAATTGTAGGTTCTGCGGTGGCCAACAGCCAGGTGAGCCAATGGGAAGACGGGGGACTCTTGAACTGAAGTAGTTACCTGCTGGGGGAGTCTTGTATATGGCAAGAGGGGGTAGAGACCTGGTTTAAGTCTGAACCAGGCTTGGAGGGTTTCATTAAATATCCAAGCCTCAAAAGGAATCTGGGAATACCAAAGTAAATAGAAAAATGTTTAGGTGGGGGGAGGGGGTGTTTTGGGTTTGGTGCAGGACTTCTGAGGCTGGCTGATGTACAACTCCCCTGACCCTCTCTCTAACTTTAAAGTGAATCCTAGGGCAGTAATTGTTTTAATCTAACTTTTAGTTGTTCTGCAACACTTATCAACAAAACATAATTGTATCACATGTACTTTTTTATTTTAATTGTTTTAAAAAAAGCAATTATCTGATTCCTGTGTTCTAGGGAGGGGTCTGTATACACATTTCTAAGACTGAAAAGTCAGAGATTGAAATCAAAGAAAGAAAAACTAAACTGCAGTCCCTCTTCTAAGGGAATCAGTCCTAGAATACTAGGACTGAAAGGGACCTTAAGAGGCCAGTGCAGCCCCCTGCCCCAATGGCAGGGCCAAGTACTGTCTAGACCATCCCTGATAGACATTGATCTAACCTGTTCTTAAACATCTCCAGCAATGGAGATTCCACAACCTCCCTTGGCAATTTATTCCACTGTTTGACCACCCTGACAGTTAAGTTGGACATTAGGAAAAGTTCCTAAACCTCCCTTGCTGCAGTTTAAGTCCCTTGCCTCTTGCTCTATCCTCAGAGGCCAAAAAGAACAAGTTTTCTCCTTCCTCCTTATGACAGCGGTTTTCAGGTATCTAAAAGGGCATCATGTCTCCCTCAATCTTCTCTTTCAAACTAAACAAGCCCAATTCTTTCAGCCTTTCTTCATAGGTCACATTCTTTAGACCTCTAATCATGCTTGCTGCTCTTTTCTGGACCCTCTCATTTCTCCACATCTTTCTTGAACTGCATTGCCCAGAACTGGACACAATACTCCAGCTGAGGCCTAACCAGCGCAGAGTAGAGCTGCAGAATGACTTCTCATGTCTTGTTCACAACACACCTGTTAATACATCCCAGAATCATGTTTGCTTTTTTGCAACAGCATCACACTGACTCATATTTAGCTTGTGGTCCACTATAACTCCTAGGCTATGGCTACACTAGCCCAAAACTTTGAAATGGCCATTTTGAAGTTTACTAATGAAGCACTGAAATACATATTCAGCACCTCATTAGAATGCCGGCAGCTGTTGCACTTTGAAATTGAGGTGGCTCATCCAGATGGGGCCCCTTTTCAAAAGGACTCCAGCAACTTTGAAATCCCCTTATTCCGAACAGCGGATAGCAAATGCGATTGTACCTAAGGATGTGACTACACTCTTCTAGCTTCCATCCTGCATATCTAACTAGATCCATTGTTTACAGTCAAGCCCTTAGGTACAATCGCATTTGCTCTGATCCAACTGACAGACCAAAAACTACAAGATTGATACCAAATTCATAAACTTGAATTACCCACCAGGAGAAATTAAAAAAAAAAAAAAAAAAAAAGACTGGGCCAGACAAATACCCAGAGACCAGCTAATCCAAGATAGGCCCAAAAAAGCCAAGAACAGAACACCACTGGTGGTCATTTACACCCTCCCCCCAACTCAAACTACTGCAACAAATTATTAAAGACCTACAACCTATTCTTAATCAGGATGCCACACTCCAGAAGGCCCTAGGTGACAGGCCTGTTCTCTCCTACAGACAACCTCCCAACCTTATGAGGATTCTAACCAATAGCCACAGTCTATACCGCAGGAATACCAGTCCTGGGACTCTTCCTTGCAACAAAGGCGGCTGCCAGCTTTGTCCACATCTAGTCTGGCAATACCATGACTGGACCTAACCAGGTTATTCACAGAATCATGGGCACATTCTCATGCTCTTCAACTAACATCATATGTGTCGTCATGTGCCCGCAATGCCCAGATGCTATGTATATTGGACAGACTTCATACTCTCTCAGACAGAGTTGATGGGCACAAAAGACATCAAAACATTCCTGAGCCACAAACCAGTTAGTCTACGTTTTAATGGAGTGGGCCATTCTGTTAATGACTTGGAGTTTGTGTCTTATTGAAGAATTTTCAGTCTGCTTTAGAAAGAAGTTGCTGAACTCTTTAATATTCAAAGTTGATACATTAATATGTGGTTTGAACTGGTATGCAAACTTTCTGGGACATTATAGGGGCTCTTTGGCATACTTAGCTTAATCTAATTCTTGATTATTTCCCCCCCCCCTCCAATTTGCTCACCTTGATAATTTTTTTTCTGATTTGTCTACTTTGATTACTGTTTTTGGTTCTCTATGCCTTAAATATTGAGTCTGTTCTGGTATGGCTATGGTCTGATGAAGTGGGTCTGTCCCACAAAAGGTCACCTAATAAACATAATAAGCATACTTTCTATGCCAATATCTAAACTATTGATGGAAGTATTGAACAGAACCCATCTTAAAACAGACCCCTGTGGAACCCTGCTTATTATACCTTTCCAGCAGGATTGAGAACAATTAAGAACTACTCTTTTTGAGTATGGTTATCCAGCCAGTTATGCACCCACCTTATAGTCTCATCAAAAAAACTAGGCAAATACAAGTTAGATGAGGCTACTATAATGTGAGACAGTATCAAATGCTTTACTAAAGGCTAGGTATACCACATCTACCACTTCTTCCCCTTGCCACAAGGCTCATTATCCTATCAAAGAAAGCTATCGGACTGGTTTGACATGATTTGTTCTTTACAAATCCATGCTGGCTGTTTCCTATCACCTTACCACCTTCCAAGTGCTTGCAGATGATTAATTACCTGCTCCATTATCTTTCCTGGCACTGAGGTTAAGCTGACTGGCCTGTAGCTTCCTGGGCTGCTGCTATTCCCCTTTTTTATAGATGGGCACTATATTTGCCCTTTTCCAGTCTTCGGGAATCTCCTGTTATCCATGATTTTCCAATGATAAAGGCTCAGATCTCCTATCAGCTCCTTGAGTATTCTAGGACGCATTTCATCAGGCCCTGATGACTTAGACATGTAATTTTTTCTAAGTGATTTTTAACTTGTTTGGTTTTAACTTCTAACCCTGCCCCTTTTCCACCAGCATGCACTATGTTGGGCATTCCTTCATCAGACTTCTCAGTGAAGACCAAAACAAAGAAGTCATCAAGCATCTCTGCCACTTGCAAGTTCCCTGTTACTTTCTCCCTCCTCACTGAGCAATGGCCCTACCCTGTCCCTGGTCTTCCTCTTGATTTTAATATATTCATAAAAAGGTTAAGAGCTTGGGGGTGGTGGTGGCTACCTCCCAAGAGCAAGAAATGACTGGGAAGCTTTTAAGCAGAAGCTTATAGAAGCAAGATATATTAAGGTCTTTGTGGGCCCCTACCTTCTGCAGTCAGGCAGGGCTAATAGCCCATCACTTGGTTCTAGCACATCTAGGATTGCAAAAAAGCTTGGCCTTCCTGTACCTGTTAGTAATGCTACTGACTCAGGGATGAGGGAGTCAGGTGACTTGGTCACCGATATTAATTTGGATCTTGGACAGATGAAGTGTTCCATGGGGGTGTGAGGGAATCGAAGGCTTCCTGCCATGTGTGTAATAAGTAAAAGAATGCTTTACCTCTGCCCCCACCCCAAAGAAATCTTTGGAAACTAAAGAATTGCAACTGGGGAAGCTGGGGGAAGAACTACTGCTGGTTCCAGGCTGTTACCTGGCCTGTGAAGGACTATCTGAAACAACTAGGATGAGAAATTTATTTGTAACCACTATTTTTAGTGAAACTAGCTTAGACTATGTGATGTGTAAGTTTCATAGTAATCTGCTTTTGTTTTGTTTGCTACCTCCTGAGCATTTAATCTTTTCAAAGTTAACTTATTTCTGGGTTATAACAACCCATTTATGTAACTTCAAACTGGGAAGGGTGAAGCTGTATATACCTTCACATTTAAGGAAATGAGTTTCATATAACTTTAAACAGTCTAGCATCAGACACACACAAAATCAAGCTGTCCTGTAGCACTTTAAAGGTAACAAATTTATTAGGTAATGACCTTTCATGTTTTCCTGGGTGGTTGGATTTTCATCCACTAAGAGCAAGGGGAATGCTGGAGAGTGCTCTTTTCAGAAGTATGACCTGGGGCTCCTGGAGGAGGTGTGGGGAGCTTCCAAGAAGGAAGCAAACCTGGGAACTCTCTGGTGGAGGCTTGGGAAGGAGAACCCTGGGCTAGGCACAATGGAAACTACATCCAGGCTGCTCTGAGTCAATATCTAGGGGCTGTGGAGAACTGCTGTTACGGCACCTGTTGCTCTCTGGGCTTTTGTAAGGAAGGTTTTTATCACTAGTGTTAGTGGACTGTTGCACAGCATCAGATCAGTGTAAAGCTGCCAAGAACCTTGAGGCACTGAGGCAAGACCAAGTGAACCTAGGCCATACCTGACAAGTGTTTATCTGATCTGCTCTTTAAAACCTCCACTGGCCTGGAGGTGGCCGGGGAGGGGGGGAAGATTCCACAACCCAATTATCCTCAGACTGATTTTTCTTAAATTGCAGTAAGGAAGATGTAAGCTAGCTATTAAGCCCATAAATATATTCTACTCAAGGTAGAAGTGGAGAGAAACTGATCACTGTTTGGTGCCCTTTCTATATTTGAAGACTGATCAAGCCCATCTTACCTTTTCTCAAAATTTTTAACATACCCAGGGTTTTTACTCTTATTTTTTTGCCTTTCTCTGGTTTTGTCTTCCCAATTCCTAGAACTGGGCATAGTCTTGATGTACTCAGCTCTGGTCAGAACTCGCCTGGAGATAGTTATCTGCAATGGCTTACATGCAACACCCCACTTAATATACCCCCAAATACTAGCCTTGTTCAATTGTTTTGCTCATTTGACCTAATCTACTCTGATCACTTTCAGCAATATTATTGTGTAGCCAGTAATTCTCCAGCCTGTAGTTATGCCCTTGAGGTTTTTCTTTCTTACATGCAGTACATTTGACTTGTCTGTACTGAATTCCAAATCATAGGTTTCATACGAGTTCTCCTCCTGCTTGTCTGTCTGGGTTGGAGGTGTCCTAACTCTTTTTTTTTTCCACTGGGGGGGCCCCATGGCAATTTTTTGACATGTCCCACGGGGCCAAACATGGGGCCAAACATAACGCCAAACCACCCCAGGTTTAAACACCCAGTTTAAGAGCCCTCCCCTCGCAGCCCCACACCCAGGCATAACTCCCCTTGCAGCCCCAAACAACTCTGCCACTGGCTGCATGCCCCAACTAGGGTGCTGACCCTGGGGATGGTGGCAGCTCAGAACTCTGGTTGCCAGGGCTCTGTTCCCCTGGGGCTATGCAGCTCTGGACATCCTGGTCCAGGTTCTTCAGAATTTTAGTCCTGCCTGACAAAAATCCTCACACCCCTCCCAGTTTGCAGTGAGCTGCAGACTTTAAAAGCACCTTTCTCCCCCTCCATTACCCAGGTTGTCATTGGAAACATTAACCAGTGCATGTTTCCATGACCCGTTTATGCCCAAAGATGGCTTACAGTTGGCCTCCATTCTGCTCCATGGGTGAATGAAGGGGAAAAGACACCATGTGAGCTGGCCTGAAATAGAAGCTGCTTTGCAGACTTCCAGTGAATTTGGCAGAGGCTCCAATGGGGATGCTACAGACAGGTTGCAGTGGCCAGGGTGCAGAAGCTACCTATATATTGTAGGAAAGAAGCTCAGATCAGGTCCTCCAAGTTATCCTTGAGCCACAGGGAGCAGGATTTTGAGTTGTACTTAACTCACGTTAGTGCAAGTTAAGCACACCTCAATGTGCAATTTTGAGGGTTTACTATATTGTTAAATAACTGAAGTACGAGGGGAGTAGTTAACACTGTTAGAATATAGATATTCAAGCTTGCCTGTAAAAGCCTAGACTTTAAAAACATTGGCATATTTTTTGACTTGCCTAGTAATAGACTGTCACTTTGATTTCTTATTTTGTACCTCTATCTGTATATGGGCCTCTTCTCACTATGACAGTCTGAGGCTACCTCTATGCCACCATGAAAGATGGACCCGCTCAGGAGTCAATGTGGCAAGGGACTCTTCAAAGTCACAGTGAATGGCTCTTAAGAGAAGACAGTGTAACTGTTCTGGGGAAGTGAGAGCCTCTGCAGGAAGGATGGGCTGCTCCCTTGCCAAAGAGGAAGCAGATGCTGGCACAAAGCTCTGTTTTTTAGGCTGTCTGATAGCCAGGTACCTTTTGGGTATGTCACACTGCAAAAATGCCCACTTCTCCCCCCCACCCGACCCCCAGCAGCCAGTCTCAGACCTCTCTGACTTAGGCTCATGGGGCTTGCAGTACAAGGGGAGAGGCTCAGAGCCTGCATTCAGCAGTACATACAGATGTGCCTGCTCTGGCTATTTTTAAGCATAGAGAAGGGCCTCCACATGCCTGTGACAGTTCACCTAGCATCAAACTCTGTGCTGTGTGTTTGCAGTAGAGATGTATAGTCTGTATCCTTGAAGGGTCAAGATCATAAAGGGACTTTCTGTAGTGTTGGCTTTTTCTAAAAAGCAGGGGGGGCAGACTACAGGGATAACTGAAGCAGACAAAGTAGATTCCCCATAAATGAGAAATTTATAAGCAAAATTGGGATACTTGGAATATCTCATAACAGAGTACCGTGATGTAATAGGCTTTGCTAAAATATAGTAGAATGCCAGAAATCAACAGGGTGGCATATTATCTGGCTAGGAGCCATAAAGGACAGACACTGTTAGAGACCTGGAAATACATGGGTCTGCTTTATGCCCATGGGGATCTGCATCTGCAGATATGGATAGCCCCAGCTGCTTTGTCTTAAAGCTACAAATTTTGTTGCTGTGGAGGGGTTCTTCAGATTGGGTTGAAAGGATGGCAGAAATAGACTTGTATCAAAGCTTCCATGGGGGTGGGGGTTCAGTGAGAACACCTTTAATGGAAAGAACCACATAGTTGACTGACTGTATAAATACAAATCCCAAGCCATAAGAACACAAATGTATCCTAGGGTTAGACTACTCACCTCCAGATCAGGCAAAGGACAGTGAGTGCACAACACTGCCAGCAATCATAACAGCAGAAAAGTACAACAATCATGGGGAAAGTTCAGCTCCTTAGATCTACAAACTGGTTGTGTTGCAATGGGTTGTAGTTCAGAAGTGATGCATTGGCAGCGGGGGTTCCAGCCTATGGAAAGCTTATGCCCAAATTTGCCAGTCTTTAAGGTGCCCTAGGACTCATTTATTTTGCTGATACCAGAGCTACCTTCAGAAATGGCTGAGAAGTAATTTCTTGGAACAGCTAGCCAAATCCTACTTCTCAGCTGTAGGCCACCATCCTTCCCATACCAGGCACACCATACTCATCATACATATACCAGTGACCCTCGCCACTAAGGGCAGAAGCAGCCAAAGCAGGGACAGCTGCATGGGTCGGGGAGAAGGGGAAAAATTGGGCCCAGCTGAGGCCACCCCTCCCCCAGCAGCCTCTAGACACAGGACTGTGCAGGACAGGAGGACCCAACTGGTGCCTTCCCTCTCACTGGCATGTGGCCTTGTGGACACACTGCAGGTGGAGCAGCAGAGCTGAAGCAGGAACCTCTGGACTTGGAAATAACTTACTGCATTCTGACTGGATTGTCTATCCTATTTGTGCCAATGTCTGCTAAATCCCTATTCTCTACCTTTGCATCACTCCACACCTGCCTAGGGTTGCCAGGTTTATGGTTTCTGACTGGCCTGTCAGATTGAAAAGGGACCCTGGCAGTATTCAGTTAGCACAGCTGTCTGAATGCTTAGTCTGGCTGGCCACAGTAATTGGCTTCTGCACCTGCATTTGGAGGGTATGTGGGGTGCAGCAGCACCACCAGGTTTTGTTCCTTACAACTCCACAGTGCTGGCCTTGAGCCAGCCCCTCACCTGGGGACTCCACTCATGGGCCCTGGGGTCCTAGTCACAAGCCCTTTGTCTGGGATCTCTGCTGCCTCCCTGTCCCAGCTGCTGCCCGGGGTCTTCTATCTCTTTCCCTGTCTCTTGCTGTTCTTTTCTCTCCTCCTCTCCCCCTACCACCCCGCAGGAGTTTGGGTTTCTCAAGTCCATTCCCATTGCCCAAGAGGATAGAACAATGACTGCTCCAGCCCAGCTCTGCTAACTTCTTCCCCCAAAAGTTACTCCTACCTTCCGTACCACCTAAGGAGATTCTGGACAAGGGTTCCCATCTCCTCATTCTAGGAGCTCCCTCCAGTGCAAGGGAAAGGAAAGCTGTTTCACTGTAACAAGCTCAACACTTTACACTGCCACAGCTGTAACTGGCTTTCCTGTGTAGCTTTAATAAAAGGCTAGCAGGGTTTTTAATGTAATAAAAAAGCAGTCCTGTAGCACTTTAAAGACTAACAAAATTTATTAGGTGATGAGCTTTCCTGGGGCAGACCCACTTCAGCTCTGGACATGTGTTGGGCAGCAACTAGTCTGTCTCTCCAACGCTTATTCTCTCTTCTCTGGTCTTAGCTTCAGACCTGTCTATTTTAACCCCTTGACTGAACAGATTCTAGTTCTGTTATAAGTCATCAAGCATCTGCAGTGGACACTCAAATCTTTCCCAGATAAGCATCCCTCTGTGTATCTGTGCCAGCTCTGCTGCAACCAATAGTGTGTTCTAGAACAAGGGGTGGCAGTGGCTGCTGCTGCTCAGCACCTCTCTGCCATTCTTGGTTTGCAGCCCACAGGCTCATTATCACTGCCAGACCACTAGTTTAGCCTGCATTTCCCATCTCTCTCTGTGGTAATGAGCCTGAAAGGCTGCTTCTTCCCCACCAGTGTCCACGGGCCTCTAATCCCTCATGGCTACAGGGGCAGCAAGTCCACTTCTATTCTTCACCCAGGGGTCCACATCCCACCCTGGACTGTTCTTCTTCAGCACAAATGGTGGAATTGTGGTGCCACTGACTTATCCTGGCTTGCTGGCCCTAGGGATAGAGACTGCAGGCATGTGGATCTCCCCATGCCAAGAGCCAGCGATTCCAATGGTCTCTCCCTTTCTGGACCACACTGAACAAACTGCTGGCGGGGCGGGGGGGAGAGTCTCTTCAGTATGTGCTTCTGTGACTGATGGCCACCATAACTCTTAATTAAAAGCTAAAATAATTAATCTGTCCTGCTTTCCCTTCTTCCATGCTTGGTAAGTGACTTTCTTAATGCTAACCAATTCTTTTCTGAAGGCTTTTGGTACACAGCTGCTCAAAAGACTCACTCCATGCACCAGGCCTCCATACAGCATTACAGTCCCAACCACTTAATCTTAGTGGTTTTTTAAGTTAAAGTCAAGGAGACTTTCATGTGTGTTTGTTTTTTTTTTTTTTTTTTCCCAGGAATGATGTTGTGTGTGGGTTCTTCTCCCCCACCCCCCCACACCCTCTGCAAGATATCCATTGCCTGGGTTGTGTGACTGAGGCAAAACTAAAGAATGTAGTTCTATACTTGCCAATTTTGCTGCTGACTCTAAAATCTCAAATCTAGTGTTTTAAATTTTGTGTAGCTGAAAATAAAATGAGATAAAGAAATAGACATATTCTGAAAGCCAAAATTACACCAGCCAAGAGCTTGCATAAATACAACCCAATGGCCAACCATCTCTGAAGCAGGATTGGGAAGTAGATCGCTACCCTTCCAAAAGAGGAAATGTACAGTTAGGCAGATTCTCATGCTCTGTTTTTCATAGCATTCAATTTTTATTCACTTCACACACATTATAGCATGAGGTGCAAGGTTTCAGCACCTGCACACTATTTATGAGCTGCTCTTATTTCTGTTCTTACACAGTTTTGCAACTTTACATGCCCCAGTTTTAGACTCCTAGGTGAACTTGATTCTGCATACAATACAGTCAAGATGGCAAGAAAAAGGCAAGATAGAATGGAAGAAGATCTGTTTATCAATTGAGGCATTGCTAAGCTACAAAAATAGGCAGGAAAACTCCAAGGAAGGGTTTATTTTTTAACAATAACTAGTAATTATACAAAAAAGATTATAAATACTGTTGAAGTTCATTTCTCATGGTATGAGCACATGCCAGAAACTGACAAGAGAAGCTATTGCCAGTGGTTGATTTACACACATTAACTTTATTTTAAATTTAATGACTATTTAGAATCTCCGTCCCATCAGCAATCTGTACTGCATTAGTCTTTCTATGGGCTAGTTGGCAAATGGATGACTTGAGCCTTAGTTAGGCATCTATTCATCAGTCTGATTCACCTGGTCTGATATAGTAAATAACATGATGTATAGAGGAATGCAGCTGCTATCTTTCCTGTCCCAGAGCACTTCCCCAAGAGGCTGCCATGCTCAGTGGGGCTCTTGACAGTGGACGAATGAAACAACTGATCGTCTTGTTTGGGGACAGTTCCTAAAAAGCCTGTTTGGAGTCTGGACTGAATTTTTCAAATGCTGTTTGAGTCAAATGAAACAGTTTTGGATCCAAGAATATTGGGGGGTGGGGGGGGAAGGCTGGAGAATGAGGAAACAGCTCCCTTCTAAACATGAGGTCAGGGTTTAGGGCCCTCGTGTCTGGCATGGAGAAGAGATTGAGTGGTGGCTCAGGATCTGCCAAGTGACACAGCCTGGACTATGGGCTATGGACCATTCCAAGGTGGGCATATCAACTTCTGCAAGTGTACAAATTAAGCAGTCTCTGGACTAGAGGAGGAGTGATGGGGGTTGATATACCCATTCACAGGAAATGACTCCACTAGCCTGGGCTGAAACTCGGGCCAAGGAGCTCAAAAGAGCAATGTGGATATCAAGGTTGTGGCTGTGATACCCATGTTAATTTCAGTGTACTTCCTTGAGCCCCTTAGCACAAGCCTGCCTCCCTAAGCGGAGAGGCAGCAGCAGGACAGATTTGGACTGCAATATAAGAGCCATCTTCAAAATCCCTTCCTTGCATCAGGCAAGGGGGGATTCAGACCTGGGTCACCCACCTTCCCAATCAGTGCCCATGTTACTGGGCCAAAGCTTGGAAGGAGATGACTCTGGCCATTTCTGCATATGGCATCTGTCCTCCAACTGGATTTAGTTGGAACTGTTTGGTAAGTTCATGTACAACTTGTGAATAGTTTTGATGCCCCCAAAATGTGCGTTTTAAGGGTATATGCACAAATTTACCCATCTAACTTTTACTCTATCAAGTTTCTAGGGAAATAACTTCTTTCCAGGGACTTCAAAACAGTAAATTTGTTGTTAGACCTGAAATAGGCAGCTGTAGTCAATGTTGCTTAAGTTTATAAAATAGGAACATTTTCTTCAGTGATGAGAGCATCTTCCCCCCGCCACACACAGAGGTTGGAGGTGTGTGGGGTGGACCTGGCAAAGATTTCCCATTTCTAGTCTCTGCCAAAAGGAAGTGGTGTTGGGGGAGGGAGGGTCTGTGGCTCAGTCTTCCCCAGAGCAGACCTGGAAACCCAGAGAATCCAGCCCTGTGTACCTGGAGGAGCTGTGCTAAGAGGTTGCTGATGCACTGCACAGCATTTTCCTTTAATTTTGGACCTAGAACTGCACTTGGCATACAAGTGCCTGAGGCTACAAAGTATTCTGAGCAATGGGAACTCCAGGCATGGCATTTTACAAGTGCTGAAAACTGACCAGGGGAATGTGCAACTTGACCTGCTGCTCACAAACAGGGAAGAACTAGTGGGGAGGAAACCTGGGCTGCAGCACCCATGAGACTGTAGATTTCAGGATCTAGACAGAAGAAGGGTGAGCAGTGACATGCAGACCCTTGATTTCAGGAGAGCAGACCTCAATTCCCTGAGAGAACAGATGAGCAGGATCCCTTGGGAAATGAAGATAAAGGGGGGGCGGGGGGGGAGAAGAGTTAAGACAACTGGCAGTATTTTAAAGAAATCTGCCTGAAGGCACAGGAACAAACCGTCCCGTTGCATAGTAAGAAATGCAAACATGGTAGGCAACCAGGTTGGCTTAATGGGGAAATCCTTAGTCCGCTTAAATTCAAAAAGGATGCATATAAAAAAGGGAAACATGGACAGTTGACTGAGGAATGTAAACCTACAACTGGAGAATGCCAGGCAGTTATCAGGAAAGCAAAAGCACAATTGGAACTGCAGCTGGCAAGGGATGTGAAGAGTAACAAGAACGGTTTCTACAGGCATGTTAACAACAAAAACAGGTTCAGAGGAGGTGTGGGCCTGTTACTGGATGAGGGAGGTAACCTAGTGACAGATGATTCAGGAAAAGCTGAAGTACTCAGTGCTGTTTTCCCACACCCCCCAACCCCAATCTGAAGACAAAGTCCACTTCCACATGATGGTCCTAAACAATGCAGTATGGGAAGGTGGAGGGCAGCCATCTGTGGGGAAAGAACAAGTTCTGAGTTATCTAGAAAAACTAGATGTTCACAAGTCCTATGGGTCTGGATTTAATGTACCTGAGGGTACTAAGGGAATTGGCAGAGGTCATTGCTGAAGCTTTGGCCATTATCCTTGAAGACTCTTGGAGAGTAGAGGGGAAAATACCAGATGACTGCAAAAAGACAAATGGAGTGCCCATTTTTTTTTTAAAAAAGGAAGGACAATCCAGGGAAATATAGACCTGTCAGCCTTACTTCCCTCCCTGGGAAAACAGATGGGATCCTCAAGGAATCCATTTTGGAGCACTTGGAAGAGGAGAGTGATCAAAAGTAGCCAACATGGATTCACCAGGGACAAGTCCTGCCTGACCAATCTGATTAGCTTCTATGATGAGGTAACAAGCTCTGTGGACATGGGGGAAGTCAGTGGATGTGATATACCTTGACTTCAGCAAGGCTTTTGATACAGTATCCCACAACATTCTTGTCCACAAGTTGAAGAAATATGGATTGGATCTTTGGACTATAAGATGGGCCCAACCCTCAAGCCAGCTTTCTATCCAACAGGTAGTGGTCAGTGGCTCAATATCTGGATGGTGACTGGTTTCAAGCAGAGGGCCACAAGGCTCAGTTCTGGGGCTGGTGTTGTTCAACATCTTTATTCTTGACCTGGATGAGGGACTGGATTGCACCCTCAGCAAGTTTGCAGATGACACAAAACTAGGGGGAGACGTAGATACGTTGGAAGGTAGAGAGAATCCAGAGTTACCTGGATAAATTGGAGGATTGGGCCAAAAGAAATCTGATGCGGTTCAACAAGAAGTGTAGTCCCACACCTGGGGCAGAAGAATCCCAAGCATTGTTATAGGCTGGGGACCAACTGGCTCAGCAGCAGTATGATGGAAAGGGACCTAGGGTTTATGGTGGATCAAAGGCTGGATATGAGTAAACAGTGGGCTCTTGTAGCCAAGCAGGCTAACAGCACACTAGGGTGCATTAGGAGCATTTCAAGCAGATCTAGAGAAGTAATTTCCCTCTATTTGGCACTGGTGAGGCCACATCTGGAATATTGTGGCCAGTTTTGGGGCCCCTAGTATAAAAAAGATGTGGATTTGCTGGAGCGGGTTCAGTGGAGGGCAACAAAAATGATTAAGGGGCTGGAGAACAAGACCTATGAGAATAGGTTGAGGGATTTGGTCTTCTTTAGTTTACTGAAGAGAAGACTTAAGAGTGATTTAATAGCAGCCTTCAACTTCCTAAAGGGGAGCTTGGAAAAAAAGAGGGTAAGAAACTGTTCTCAGTGGTGTCAGATGGCAGAACAAGTAGTAATGGTCTGAAGTTGAAGTCATTTTTCCTAATATCAAGCCTATACCTCTCCCTCTTCATCAGGAAGGTGGTGAAGCATTGGAATGCGTTGCCTAGAGAGGTGGCAGATTCTCCATCCCTTGGTTTTTAAGTACTGGCTTGATCAGGTCCTGGCTGGGATGACTTAGTGGGGGTTGATCCTGCTTGAAGCAGGGGGCTGGACTAGATGACTTCCTGAGGTCCCTTCCAGCCCTATGATTCTGTGATCTTTCTCCCCCACCCCCCCCCGCCCCCACTTAAACTAAAATGTAGACAATGACCCCAAAGCAGATACCAGCAGATACCTCTGGGATGAAGTAGCCCTACCTAGTAACCCTGTCATACCATTGCTAACTCTGTGGGGCTGACAAACACTTACATCATCCTTCAGATAAGTTATTTTGTATGTACAGAACAAATACCTTGCTCACAGATAAGACTACACTGGCTGACAGCATTTTTCATCCTTCACATGAACAGCATGGAGAACAAATGTGGTTAAACTGAGTTCCATGGCACTAGTTCTCATGCACACAAGTTATTGGTATTACTTTTTAACCTGAAAGGTAGTTTAACTGACGGTTCAAATGTATCCAAGATAATGTCACTTTGTTTCTGTATTCAATTACTATCCACATTATTCCTTGTTTCATGTAGCCTGTTACCTCCCCACAACACACATGCTAACTTAAATCTCAGGTCCTGAGATCTAACTAACGGAAGAAAATCCTTGCACCCACATGGCCAGAAATCCATGCTGATGCAGAGGAATGCTTGTATAGATCCAGCTGCAGGAGAGGGGTCTAACACATTGTACAGCTACCCTCTGGGAGAGACAAGATGTGGCTGTTTGCTAAACAGAGTGGTATTAAATATGTTCAATAACTTCTCCCAGAGGTGTACCTTCTAGATTAGCATATGAAGAGGCACCTAGAGAGGTTTTGTCCCTTTAAGATCTGGCTGCCAAGGTAATTGACTGAGGCAGAAAGCAATGACACAGAGGAGCACCAGAAAAGGCTTGGGTGGGGTTGCCCCTTCAGTAGCCCTGGTAACTGGGAGCTGCAAGGAGAGAACTACCATCTTTTCAGCTGTTGGTGCTGGAGCTCTGTCCTGTGTGCCAGTTTCACAGCAGTCAGGAACAATAGACTTGCTGATCAAATTGCAGTGAGAAAATAACTGAACTGAAAGTGTTTAATCCTCTTCCTGTCAAACAGGGCCACTAATGGGCTGGAGTCTCATGGCAAGAGCCAAAGTTGCTCTTTAAGGTGTTGCAATGATGGGACTTGGATTAAATGTTTTCTTAAGCTGCACAGAGTTTGAGTGGGGGGTGTCTCTTCTGAATAGAGCACTTCCAGTTAATGTAACTACATACACTGAAATGTGCCATTCCATCATTCTGAGCTCTAATCAATAGAGCAGATCCATTCAGCATTCTAGAAAAATCTCTCATTCTGAAGTGGGAGTGATGGATTATGACTACTTAAACATCTGATTGGAGGGGGCAATTTGCATATTCATACATCAGTACACTTGTTACAGGTGAGAGGCTGAACAACACATGGTATCCTTCCTTAAATCCAAAATAAAGGATCCAAACAGCTGCTCTAGCAAAACCATGCAATTCACAATAGTGGCTTTTAGTCTGTGCTCCCTTTCCTCCCCCGCCTTTCCCTTTTGAAAGTGGCTTTCTGAATATTGACAACCCTGGGTACTAGCAGTGTGTCACATTGCAGTTTCTGAACTCTGAAGCTGGGTGGGCTCCAGGGTAACTTCAGGACCTGATTGGTGCTGAGGATGAACGTGCTCTGGGCATGCACTAGTGGAAGGATGACTTGTTTGGGAAACAATGATAATTAAAAAGCAATTCTCTTCTCTATTCATGGAGAGTGTAGACATCCAGCGTTATGTGGTGTGGCAGGAATTTAGGCAATGCAAGAACTAGAAGTAATCGGGATGAGCTAAGTGCAGAGGGGTAAAAAGGCTAGAATTAAACACCCTCTAAAACCAGGACTGAATAACACTGGAGCTAAATGCTCTCCTCTAATTAAAATATCCCTGCCTTTTGTTTAACCACACTCTTCAGGGTTGCAGAGATGTCTTGGAATGTGTTTTGTTTTTTTTTTTTTGTTCTCAGTGATCTAGTATAGTATAAGTTGGACTTAATAATAGAGAGAAACTGCAACATTACACTTTTTTTTTGGTTCAGGGGCCCAGTATGGGAACTCACAAGGTAAGAAGCACTTAATGCTATGAAGGTACTGTGACGTGTATTTAAGGGATTCTTTTTTAATAACAGTTGGGGTGGGGGGGAAGGGGGAAAGCAAGTCTAGCACCATCTTCCCAAAAATCAGAGGCACTCCAGCTGCCATATTTAGGCCTGTATCCGTGTGGGTATATCAATCGCACCATGACACAGGCCGAGGGAGGACTCCCAATCTTCTTGTGAGCTCTGCCAACCTGCTTTCATAATGTTTTGGCAGAAAACCAAACTATCTTACTTTCTAATCTGACATGGTAGATTTTATGGCTGAGCATCAGCAAAGCACTGCAACACCAGCCTTGCTTTAATACATGGATTGCCCCACTGTCTGAATTGACTCTTAACTAGCATTAAAATTGAGTGGAAACTAACTTCACCAGAGATGACGGATAGGATGTGGAGATGGCCCGTGAAGGCCATTAGCTGGAGATGACAGAAGAAGAACCAAAATGAGTGAGTTCACCAATGGTTTATTATGTGCACTACTCTGTACTAGTGGTAAGTAGGGGGTGTGTGTGTGTGTGTGTGTAATATACATTCAAGCATGTTGCATACTAGCTGGCCCCTGGGGACCCTGCTGGTACACAGTAAAAGCTCCTTAGTTAACACTTGCGTTTGAAATGGGACTACACTAATGCACACTAAGGAACTCCTAGTGCATGCTACTAGAGCTCATATGGACCCATGAGTGTGCAATACCCTACTGCACTTGGAGCTTGTGCCCTGTAGTGCAGACTGCTGCACAATATAGATGCGCTGGAATTCTCCCAGTTCAGGCAGGATTGGCCAATATCCTTGCATTCGGTGGAAATGACAGAAGCACAATGCAGTAACTAATATTCTGTAGGGGCATTTACTTATGTCATAGCTTTCCAAAATTTGGAAAAGTTTTCTAAAAATGGAGTCGTCTTCTTTTTTAGAAGTAAAACATGATGGGGAAAAATTCCATTGGACAAAGGGGAAAATTGGAAGGAATACAAATCAGTGCTAAGGCTGGAACAAAAGGAAAGCAAATCAGAATTGCAATGGCATAGCAACAACTAATGAATCTGCAGGCTCATTACCATGTTCTTTTGCAGTGTGCAAATTCAACCTTCAGAGGTTCACTTTATGGAATTCCTGCAAGTCAGGGATTTCATAATGAAGAAAATCACAACGGGGCTATCCCAAGAACAATAACAAAGATTCAGAAGTATAACTCTGCCTATACTTTTGTAACTATTGAAGGTACTTCAGTAAGACACTGACTAAAAAGAATGAAACACATTCAGAAGCTGAAGCTCTCTTGGCAGAGTGTGGAATATACTAAGTCATATAACTTACTGCTTAAGTTAAGCTCTTCTGCCTAATAGATACTTTTTGTCTTTGTTTTATAAATGACTGGCAAGCACCAGACCAAGTGACTCTGCAGTCACTTTATACTGACATCATGGGCCATTACGGACACTTCATATCAATGTTCCTGTCTTCTATTTAGAAAAGAGATCCTAGACAGAAAACTCAGAAAACCCCTGCCAGATTGTTTCTCAGGTCAGAGGTTGGACCTGATCCAATGGTCCATGCAAGAACTCTGCATGTGTAAACACAAGAGGGCAGCATATGTTCCCCACAGGGTGTAGGCAGGAGAAGGACTAGGGGGCAGGGGTCCTGGCTCCCACAGTAGACATCTGCCCCTTCTCTTCCCCCCAGAACCCACCAGTGGAAGCAGAGCAAGGCAGACCCACTGCTTTGCTCTCCTTTCAGTGCCGCTTGGGGGTGAGGGGTGATCTTGTCCCCCTCCCCGATGCAAGCAGAGCAACCCAGCAGCTGAGGAAGCAAATCATTTGGGGTGCCTTGCTCCACTTCCTCTGACCCTAGCAGTTAGTCAGGGGACCTCTGCTGCCAGCACCAGCTCTACCAGTCTGTGGATCAGGAGTGTTTTGATGTCTTTTGTGCCCATTAACCTTGTCCAAGATACAAAGCATCTGGCCACTGTTTGCACATGATAGCATATATGATGTTAGCTGAGGAACATGAGACTGTGCCCATGACACAAACACTCCTGATGCACAAATGGGTCAGCTGACATTTTAATGGGGTGGGCTATTTTGTTAATGACTTAAGAGTTTGCATCTCACTGAAGAATTTTCACACTCTTTTGGAAAGAGGCTGCTGAACTTGTTAATATTCAAATTTGACACTAACGTGGTTTGAACAGGGATGCAAATTTTCTAGCTCATTATAGGGGCTCTTGCATACTTAACTTAATCTAATTCTTGACTCGCCTCCACCCCTTTACTCTCTGATTTGCTCACTTTGATCTTTTTTTTCTGATTTGTCAACCTTGATTACTATTTTTGGTTCTCTGTGCCTTAAATATAGTCTGTTCTGGTATGGCTATGGTCTGAAGAAGTGGGTCCCTCCCACAAACTTGCCTAATTATTTTGTTTAATCTTTAAAGTGCTACTTCACTGCTGTTGTTTGTTTTTTTTGTTAGTACATAGACTAGCATGGCTTTCTGTTTCTTTTATAAAAAGAGGTCTTGTTTCCCTCACTTGCAGTACTATAAAAACATTCAGTTTTTCTCCATAACAAAGAGCTGTCATTAACTAGCTTCTACAGGTGCCCATCCATGCCAGCTTTAAAAGTTTGGGGACAAATTCAGCTTTGTAACTCCAGTGACTTTGCTCAGTAAATTTGGCCCAAACATCTTTTGGGAAATAGCTATTTTAAGGTCAGTGAGTTTGAGTTTAGAAAATTTAAATTGCACAAGTTAAAGAAACTTTAGAGTAAATATTTGCCAGAAGAAGAACAGATAAACACAGCTGATTAGTCCATGATGGACGTTTGATTTAGAAAATATCAGGGCATTTTCTGTGGAGTCAGAAAGCATGAGCTGTAGAATCCTACAAAGCTTAATATGCTTGTAAACTCAGCATTGTTCTCCAACACTATGGCTAGACTAGAGGGAAGTGTTGGGGGGCGGGGGGGAGATATGTAAACTATGCACTGCAATTTGCATTTTTCTGCTTTTTTTGCGGGGGAGGGGCTTTTCTAGAACTTGGCCTGTCTATACAGCACCAAATTTCAGAAAATCCTCCTCCTGTCAGGCATCCCTTTACTGTAGAACAAGGCTTACAGGGCTGGTTACAGAAAGCATGTGTTTTGGCAGAAGTGTTCTCAGATGTGGCAGACCTTTTCTGGGAAACATCTGGTAGCCTGGAAAAAGGCTGTAGTCTAGCCATAGCCTAAGAGTGGTGTCAAATAAGAATTCAGAGATTGCCACACTTGTGGTTGCCCTTCCAAATTTGCCACAGTGCCCCTTGGACTCTAAATGAATACCTTCTCTCTCCTTGACCCCCCCACAACCCTCCATTCTAAATCAATGCTGGCTACGCGCTGGAGTGGTCACCACACACTTCTCCCACCAAGCAGTGGGGTATCCTCTCAGTGGGTGGACAGCACTCCACACTTGCATCTCTAAGAGGAAATGACTTAAAGGCTCTAAGAGCCACATGCAGCTCCAGAGCTAGAATCGCCACACTGAGGTGTCCTGTTCACCATACGTGGCAAACATATTGTACACTGTGGGCCTAAGATTTACATCAATACTGCTGTAGCAGCAGAAGAGACTTAAGCTGGATTTCAAAATTAGCTGAGGCATCTATATATTTTTCAGAGAATATTAAGTTATGTCAGATTGTGGCTCCTTGCTTGCTCCACTGGAACCTAAGGCAATTACTGCACTAAGTCTAGTCTTGAACTCTATCTCTCATTTAATATAGATCGTTCACATCAACCCCCAGTAACTCCTGAAGTCTTCAGGATGTTTCACTCATATCCCCACTTACAATAAAGGATAAGTGCTATTAGTCCAGTGAGTATAGTCTTTCGGTAGCAGCAAAGTCTTAGCCCCTTAGCCCTAATGTCAAATGTCTCTGTCCATACGCTCTAGAGAGGCTTTATTAGGACAACATTAAACTTGCATCTCTGGGCTCTGCAATAAACGTTGCATAGGCCCCAGCCCAGAACAGAAAAGCAAAGTCTAAAGAAGAGAGACTTCTGGTAAAACTATTTTAAACTGATGTATTTACAATAGCATGTAGGGCAGGGGTGGGCAATAACTTTTTTTTGCCGGGGGGTGACTCCAGGCATTGTGGGAAGGTGGCAGGAGCCTGCACCTTGCTAGTAATGAAATTACTTGCTATTTATTGCAGGGGTGGGTACAATACAACCTACAGGTGGGATCCTGCTCATAGGCTACATCTGGCCTGCCACTATCTGGGTAGCAATGGGGGGAAGGGGCAGGTGCTGTGGGCTTTAAGATACCAGCAGGATCCACAGGGGGCAGTTAGGCAGCATGGTAATGGTGGGGGCTGGAAGAAGCAAGCCCCTAGCCCTTTAAGCTCTTACTATGTAAAGAGCTCCCAGCCCCTGCCACTATTCTGCTGCCTGGGGTTCAATGGGGTTATTTAAAAAGCCTGCAGCTTCCTGCCACCTTGACAGCAGGATATAAGTCATATTCAGGCCAGATGCAGCCTGGGGGCCTGGATCAAAGTGAGTGGACCAAATCATGCCCATGGGCCCTATTTTTGCCTTTTCCAATCTAGGGCCAGATATCTGCAGCTGTAGGTGCCTACATATATTTATATAAGGGCCCACAGGGATTGTCTGAAGCGCCCACGTTGGTCAACAAAGATTTAGGTGCTCACCCCTGACTTAGATGACCTTTAGGCAAACTTATATCAGGTCCCACTTTTCATCCCTGCAGCCAGCCACCCCCTAGCCTGTCTAATGTAATCCAAACTGATGGAAATTTCAGTTATGTTCATATGGGGAACCCTTTTGGCACATCAGCAGTCATGTAGCACTTTAAAGACCTTAAAGTTTGTTAGTGTTTTTGTTAGTCTTTAAAGTGCTACATGACTGATGGCTTGTTTTATTTGCATTCCAACACAGCTACCTCTGTTACTTTTGGCATAATGTGAGTGTCTGTAGAATGTAAAAACCTCTCTCAGTGCATTTAAACATGGATACACAATTAAAAACAGTGACATATTTCAACACTTGTAATGAGATGGAGCCTGAGACCCAGCAGCTAATCATGCTGCCCCTCCCTTATGAAATTTCATGCCCCCCCTCAGGGGGCCTGCCCCCACTTTGTGCAATTCTGACAAGTCACCCCAAATCAAAATTTAGGTTCTTAAAACAGTCAGCTGCCCACTAACCCTGTAAGCATTTCAAACAGTAAAGCATCCTAAATCTGATCACTGCTGTGCTCACAACCATCTAAGGCCCAGTACAGCTGAGCTACTCAGCACTGAGCTGGAGCCAATATTCCCTGTAAGCTGTGGACTTGTGCAGCCATGCAGGAGAGTAATGTAATACCCAGCTGACTAGCAGAGCACCCAGAACTACAGGTTTCACTTCTACTGATGATGAACTTTCACATGCCTCAGTACACAGATTTATTCACTGTGAATGGACAGGAGTGGAGGAAAAATTGCCTGGAGACCTGACTTTGCCTGTGTGGCCAGAACCAGTAGCTGGGGTCTCAATTAGGGTGACTCCCTTTTCAAAGGGAAAAAGCAGGACACATGTATGAGCCCTTCAGTCGCACCCCCCACACCTGCCCTTCTCTTCCTCCCAGCCCCTGTCTAAGCTGCAAGTTGGAAACAGACTATAGTAAAAGCTATATAAATATAAGGTATCTGCCCTGGATGGGAGACTGGGATGCCAGCATGCACCACCCAAGGGTTTGTAGATCCCTGCAGTGGCCTGGGCAGCTCTTATTATGGGCTCTTGGAGAGAAGAGGACTTAGCACGTGGACACAGAAGCCAAAAGCCACCTAAAACCTGGCTGGGTTGCAAACCCAGAGAGCAGGAGTAGCCCCTCATGGCATGGGAGAGGGGTGAAAGCCCATCTAAGCCCTCCCTGCCAGAGAGTCTAATGCTGCTGAGCCTTGGGCACATGCAGTGTGGTACCTCAGGTAATCCAGGACAACTTCTGTCCTGCAGCTATTCCACCCAGGACTGGGATTAGAGTGCTGCATTTCAGCACTTGGAGGAGTGATCACCCTTCTCTGAAGACATCTCAGAGTAACCCTCTCGCCCCCAGCACACCTGAGAGCTCAGTGCTACAAGAAATAAAGCCAGCTGTGAGCCTAATCTACACCAGCATTTCTGAACCTCTTGCTGAAAACTGACCATTTGGGACTAGGGCTCAGATTTTTAGTTTTTTCTTTTTTCCAAATTCATTTAGGTTCTCAGGTGCCCTATACAATACACGAGCAGCAGCATTTGCCTGAGACCAGGATTTGAAGAAACCAGCAATGTGAGTGAGGAGCTACCTAAGCTAAGCAGGTGGGTGACATGCAGTGGGAGGTGGGTGGCTTAACTCCCTACCATCACCACCCTTGCAGGAAGTTAAGTGCCTTGCTCCATTTTCCTTTGTATGAAATACTGTCGAGTTATGGGTCCCTAGAGTGTGAGTACATCCAGCAGTTAGGGCACTCACCTGGAGACCCATCTGCAGGGTTCACTGAAACAGGCTCAACAGACACTTACCCTCCTCTGCATTTCATCCTGGCTAGCTTAGGCAGCTGCCTGCTCAGTATGCTGGCCTCTGCAGTTCCCACTGTTAGGTACTTAACTTTGCCAAGTACTGTTTACAGGCAGCCATAGCACCTAACTCTCCCCTATGGATTCCCCTAAGCAGAAGGGCGCCTGCTCATTAAACTTGCAAGTGGGATATAAAGTCCCTTTTGTTGCTCCATCTCCATCAGTAGTAACTTAGTAGTATAGTGACAGTCTTCTCAAAGTTTCTTAAAATGATTGTCCTCTGTGGTTCTGGCCTTTGAGGGAAGATGTAGGCAGAAAGAATGGAGTGGAAGGAAGAGAAGGGGGTTTCTACCTGCTGCACCTGTCTGAACAACTTAAGAGGGTGGTGCATCCAGGCCATTTGAAATTGCCTTGGGTCCTGAGCACTTACCCCTTTGTCCCCTCCCACACTCTAAACTCTCCAGAACCCAGCTTGGAGCTCCCCCTGCCACACCCCATACCCTTCAGACCAGGCTTTAACTCTGAGCATGCACTCCTAGCATGGGGCACCCTTACCTCATCTCACACCCCACCTTTCTGACCCAGCCTGGAGTACTCCTCCTCCTGTATTCTCAATCCATTTATTTTTGTGCTCCCCCAGATCCTAATAGGCCCCACAATCTAATAGCCCTGGCCTCCAGAAGAGTTAATTCAGCCTTATCAGCCATCCTCTGATTTGCCTTCTTCCTGTCGCTTCCCCCTCCTGAGTCCTGTCTCCCTTCCTTCATGGGACAGCTCAAACCCATGATCCCCACCCCCCCACCCCAATCTAACCACTGGCCTAGGCCCAGTTGCCCTTTCTTTACTCCAGAGACTTACCTGTTTGCACTGCCTGTCGGCTACCAATTAAGTGCAACCCCTGGCATCTGTCCCCCTGCCCCTGTTCCCTGCCTTATGGCCCTACCCTCCCTATCCCAATACTATTACTTGCTAGCAGTGTTTGTGTGCAGTGAGGGGATGGATGGATGGACTGAGACCCAACCTCTGTCTTTCTCAGGCAGTACTAGCAGAGTGCACAGCAGCAATGCAGCCTGCCCCTGCTCCACCTCCCACCCCCTCTATTGCCCTAGGAGCTGCTGGTAACAGTGCGTTTAAACAATCTGCTTTAAAGGGACTATGTACCTCCTGAACTCTTTAAGCAACAGAGGCTGTTTCAGGAGCTGTCTCTTTAAAATTCATGTCCCTGCTTTGCAACATATAGGACAATTAGCCTGTTTAAAAAAATCTGGACACTTTCTCCAAGGAGCTAAAAAAAGGGACAATCCCAGCTAAAACAGGACAGATGGTCACCTTGTGTATGCCATAAATAACTTGCTGTCATGGTAATGGTACCAGCTCACTGTTTGGATCCATATCATTCACAAACTAGCACAGAAAGGCATGTGCACCAGCATGCCTTGGTATAGATCCAGGGCCAGTGACAGCTGGGAATCTTGCAATCCATGAGCTTTGTCCATGTAAGTATACTGGTTTGCTGTACTAGCTACAACAATATACTGTACTGTTCCTACTATGGGAACAGCTTCGCTGGTAAAAGTTGAACCTCTCTAGTCTGGCACTTTCTCCCGGAAACATCGAGTCTGGCATGATTTTAGTTAGCCAAATGACAACTTATCAAGGGTGTGTCCAAGTTTTCTAGGTCCCATAAAGATTGTTTACAGCCACCAGTCCTGGCTGTCAAGTTCTGTGCTGTTTAGCTGTAATTTTACCCTTAAGTGTCTTCTAAGAGTCCAGGAAGCAGCAGAAGTGTTGGTAATCCTGCTAGACAATATTGACCTTCTGTGGTCTGGCAAATTCTTGTTTGGCATCTGTCTAGTCCTGAGGATGCTGGACTAGAGAGGTTCAATCTGTATAACTGCATCCACACTGCAGGCTCTTGCTGGCACAGCTACAGCAATCATCTAAATTATACCCTTGACCCTAGCCCTAACCAATACGGCTATGTGAGAGAGAAATTCTAGTCGAAACCTGGCTTCAGCTTTGTCAGTCTAACAATGTTCAGCAGTTGCAACTGTCAGCTAGCTTCTTGAAAAGGCTCGTTTTCTTACCAAACACTTTGCAGGGATATGTGTCCTTGAAAATTTGTGAATGACTTTGTCTAATAGTATTCAGTCTTGCTCATGGTCCCACAGGGATGCGTAACAGACTGCTAATATTCCTTCCCAGGTGCACAGGGCCAGGATTTCATTCTCTGTGCTTGCCTATGTGAAAAGAAAGCCCTTTAACAATTATAAGGTACAATCCTTAATATTGATGCAGATGTACTGTGATTAAAAAGGAGTGTTCTGTAAGCATAGCTCTTCCCACATTATAGTACATAGATGCAGCTAGTGATGACGACATGACAATTCTCATATGTGGGTATGCATCTGACTCTTCTTTCTGAATCTTGCTGCACTGAGTCAACCACAGTGAGGTCAAGGAAGTCTGTATTTCTGAGGTTAATTGCTCAGAGCAGCATCAGTCACATGCAGCTTGGAGATAGTTGTTTGAATCTTGTCACTTGCTAATCTTAGAGATTAAGTCCTGTTCTGAGCCATCTGCTCATGAGTGCTTTGGGAATGATGTCAGCCCACTGGAGAGAAACCTTTCTTTTGCCCTGACTCAGTTCCCCATATAAGATCTATCTTTGGGAGATAATGGTCTTCCATTCTGATGGCATGCCCAGTCCATCTAAATCATGCTCTCATAACATTTCTTCATTTCTGGTTGGCTGTTCTCTCAAGGACCTCTAATTTTGGTCACTTGGTCCTGTCACTGACTGCTTATTGACCAGAAGGAGTTTGTGTGAAATTGCTCATGCTGTTTCATGTGGCTGCTTTAGAGTCTACATCTCCTATCCATATAGGAGAAATGTTAGAACCACTCTACTGTAGATCTTCAATTTGGAAAGACCGATGTGTTTCAGAAGTTTTGGTGAGGGAAAAAAACTAAGTGCCTGGTTGGCTTTACAAATTCAGATTTCCTTAAGGGAATTCAGTACCTGCAGAGCAAAGCCAAGTCTGAACTAAAAGAGAGATGCCGGATGAGTGGTGGGAGAAGAACACTGCAAACATCCAGTATCGCACAGATACAAACACAAAGATGTTCTCTTACTCCCCTCAAAGCAGTCAACAGACCATCTAAATCTGGCACTGATCCCTTAAAGTCAGAAGATGGCAGGGCCTTCAAAGACAAGAAGGAAATCCTACAAGTCTGTTATGTCCCCTCTCAGCTCTTCTCCAAACTAAACAAGCCTAATTCTTTCAGTGATCCCTCATAGGACATGGTTTTTTAGACCCTTAATCATGTATTCCAGTACTCCATTTTGATTATGACCCTGCTGGAGCAAAGCACTGCAGCACGCCTGCCTAGGGAGGGCATAGAATCTCAGTCACTGGAGAAGTTAATGAGCAGGTTCAACAAATACTTGTCAAGGATGGCCTAGATGTTGCTTTGTTGTGCCATGGGTGCAGGGAACAGAACTCCATAATGCTTGGAAGTTCCTTCCAGTTTTAACGTTCTATGATGCAGCAGTCAGTCCACCTCAACTCCTCCCCTGCCAACATGCACACTCTGCCAGTAGCCATTCCCTTCTGCTTCACAAGCTGAAAACAGGGTTCCTGGGACCAGAAGGATCCTGAGGCTTGTGCTGGGGATCCAGAGCACCTGGCAGTGGGCTCACTCACTGTGTGGTGGTGCTGAAGCTGTGCCTCACTCTCTCCAGATAGCATGCACACAGTACCAGGAAAAGAGGGTAACAAGAAATGAGTTGGATAACAAGCTGCTGGGGAAGCTGGCTGTAATCTCCACAGGGCCTTCCCCAGCAGCAGAACTGAAACGGCCACACTGACTGACAACATGGAGCGGAAGAACTCTTGCACTGGTCCCACTGAACATAATTTAGCTGGTATTGACAACTGATCTCTAGAAACTTGCATCAGGCAGTCAGAATAATGGACACACTCAAAGTCAGGCTGAGAAGTTGTCTGACTCTGAAGGGTGGACAGTAAATAGCAGTTGCCACTTTAGGTGAAACCCACAATTCCATTTGATTCTTCCCTGCCAAATCCCTGGACTCTGTCCATCCCCTGTGTCCTTCTATAATAAAACCTAAAGCAGTAGTTCTCTCACTGTAGTCCATATATGCAGCTCCTTGTGTTAGTGGAGCTGCATCCACACTATATGTACTGCCTGGATAGCCCTGAAGCTGTCACTATGGGCCACAGGTGGGCTGGGGCCAAGAGCCACTACTGTTCTTCTTTCCCTTTGTCTGTATACTTTTCCTTCCTTCTCACTTCCAGTCACACCATTCCTCCTCCTCCTGGTCTTAGCCCACATTTCTTCTCCACCTTCTGCTCCCACTCTGTATTTCCTATCTTGCTTGTTCTTCCCCTGGAGCAAAGTGTTGTGGCATGCTTGTTGCTGGAGACTTATGCTTGAATCCTTCCCTGGTAACAGGTGAAAATGTTTCCTCCTTGTCTCTTAGCCCCCAATTTATTAACCCCTCTGCCCAACTCTCCATGACTAGCAATTTACCCCAATGAGAACCAGCACAAGAGGAACATGAGGCTCTGCACGTTAAAATTAAAATGCTGTGGCAGAGCTAACAAGGCACCAAAGACTAAACTAACAGGGTATATGCTGTGGGTAAGGGCTGGATTGTAGTGGACTTTCAAAGCTGTATGGCAAAAAGGAATGCGTGGCTGCTTCTTGCCCAAGCCTAGTAAATGCTATTGATCCCTCTCTGACACGAGTGCTAAGGTCAATGGACACATTTTTAAATAAATAGCAACATAAAAGCCTTATGGGTACACTGCCATGCAGACAGGACAAGGCTGTTCTGCTGGGTAAGCTCAGCCTGCTGAACTGGTCTGACCCCTGATTTGAGGGGAACTGCTGACAGGGTGTGTCTACATCTGTTTTGCTCTAGATGAGAAAAGCGAGAGTCTAGTCAGCCAGTGATGTTTATTGGAGATAGTTGCAAGGTTTCTATTTATGTCTCATTTGTTTAGAATTCTCATTGAGGCTCTGGGAGAGGAGGAGACTGTTCAAGATGCAGAATAAAAAGCACTTAGGCACCCTTAATTGTGGTGGTTCCTAACTCCTGAATGCTTGCCTTTGAAGGAATGTTTATCAACATTGCAAAGTAGGGTTTTTGAAGATGTCATTTCCTGGGTTGTTTTCAAAATGCAGAGATTTCATTTTGTGCAACTGTAAAATCTTGTCCGGTCCACTTGGTATAAATTACTGTCTTGGGAGACCCAGGGTCAAGCCCCTATTTCAAAAGTGAGACTTAAACCTGGCTCTCCCACTGCTTTGAGTAGCCTAACTACTAGGCTGTTCAGGAATTTGGACATGGTACATCTCTCATGGGGAAAAATTGAAAAGGTTCTGCTGCAGAACAAAAACATTCTGAAACATCAGTATTTCCCACACAATGGAAATCTTGTTTTCTGGACAGCATTACCTAGGTCAAAGCTCTGGGCAGGCACAGGGAAAAGCAACAGCTACTTTTTCAATTAAAATGCCTTTGGCTGGAGCCCTGGGCTGACTCTCACTGGACTGAGACAGCTCTGATGAAATTAAGTCTCATCCCTTTTTAGCTATATTACCAGACAGTATGTTCTTCACAGTACTCTTGGAAAACTAATTCTATAGCAAAAGTATGTGGTCAGTTCAGTTTTCTAAATACAGAAGGTCTTGCATTGTAGTGTTGTAGGAAGGGTCACCATCTGTCCTCTCTTTTTTTTTTTTTTTTTTTTTTAAAAGCTGGAATTGTCCCCCCACTCTTTTACAGCTCCCTGGAGAGTGTCCAGATTTCTTAAATGGGCTAATTGTCCCATATGTTGCAAAGCATGGATGTGAATTTTAGAGACAGCTCCTGAAACAGCCTCTATTGCTTACAGTTCTGCAGGAGGTACATAGTCCCTTTTAAGCAGATTGTTTAAACACACTTACCAGCAGCTGCTGGGGCAACAGAGGGGGGTGTGGGAGGTGGAGCAGGGGCAGAGCCAGGCTGCATTGCTGTTGTGCACTCTGCTAGCACTGCCTGAGAAAGACAGAGGAGGTTGGGTCTTAGTCTGTCCATCCCCTCACTGCACACACACTGCTGGCAAGTAATAGTATTGGGATAGGAAGGGTAGGGCCATAAGGTGGGGGACAGCTGCTAGGCGGGTGCACTTAGTTGGTAGCCTACAGGCAGTGCAAACAGGCAAGTCTCTGAAGTAAAGAAAGGGCAACTGGGCCCAAGCCAGTGGTAAGATGGGGGATCATGGGTTTGGAGGAGTCCCATGAAGGAAGGGGAAGAGACAGGAAGAAAGTGAATCATAGAGGATGGCTGATAAGGCTGAATTAACTCTTCTGGAGGCCAGGGCTATTAGATTTTGTGGGGCCTGTTAGTATCTGGGGAAGCACAAATAATGGATTGAGAATACGAGAGGGGAAGTACTCCAGGCTGGGTCAGAAAGGTGGGGTGTGAGATGAGGTAAGGGTGCCCCACGCTAGGAGTGCATGCTCTGAGTTAGTCTGGTCTGAAGGGCATGGGGTGTAGCGGGGGGGGCTCCAAGCTGGGTTCCAGAGTTTAGTGTGTGGGAGGGGGCAAAGGGATAAGTGCTCAGGACCTGAGGCAATTTCAAATGGCCTGGATGCACCACCCTCTTAAATTGTTCAGACAGGTGCAGCAGGTAGAAACCCCCTTCCCTGCCTTCCACGCCATTCTTTCTGCCTGTACCTTCCCTTAAAGACCAGAGCCCCAGCCCACCGCCTTCCCCTCAAGAGGAGGTGGGGGGGGGGGTAGGTGAAGTGATGGGAGAAAGTGTGGGAGTAGGGCTTTTGACTCCCCCACTTTATAAATAAAATCTGGAGATACACATCTCAGAGCTAGAAGGGACCTCAGGAGGTCAATGAGTCTGGTCCCCATGAGGCTGAGCCAAAGACCATTCTTCCCCCAGATACTTAATGGCCCTGTTAAGGATTGTGCTCACAACCCTGGATTTAGTAGGGCATTGCTCAAACCACTGAGCTATGCTGCCCCCACTTTGCATGGGTGTTAATGATTTAGAAGGGAAAATTTTTACATTGTAATTCTGAGTTCTGTAGTGATCAGAAACTGATCTGGTTTTTTAAAAACTGGTGCATGGTAAATTGAAGCCTGAAGGAACTTTACTATTGGCCCTATTTATTTGACTCTTAGTTGGATTTCTATCAGGTTTTAAGTATCAGAGGGGTAGCCGTGTTAGTCTGGATCTGTAACAGCAATGAAGGGTCCTGTGGCACTTTATAGACTAACAAGTTTTGAGCATGAGCTTTCGTGAACACAGACTCACTTCATCAGATGCATCTGATGAAGTGAGTCTGTGCTCATGAAAGCTCATGCTCAAAACTTTTGTTAGTCTCGAAGGTGCCACAGGACCCTTCATTGCTGTATCAGGTTTTAGTGTTTGTTTGGGGAGGGGTATTTGAACTCAAGCTGTAGGCCTTATCTTTATCTGGCTTTGCCCTGAGGAATGAGGAAGCTTGCTGGGCCAGGACTGCAGAGTGGCGGAATTCTGAGGTAGCTGTGTTCGTCTGTGTCTTCACAAAACAAAGCAGTTTTGTAGCACCTTTAAAGGCTACCAATATTTATTAGGTTATGAGCTTTTTGGACAGACCCACTTATTGGAAGGGATGGCCCACAGGCAGTAACTAGGAAACAAATAGGCACCATGTGGCCTGGGCATCTCTGGGGTGGAGGGATAGCTGTGCCTAGTGGCTGGATGGGAGACCAAGTCATTGTTTGGGGGAGAGAGACCCATGATGGGGGGGATTTCAGTGGCAGAGGGAGAGGCAGCATCAGGTCAAGGGGTAATGAGTTCTAAGCCTTTCAGTGCTGGACCCCTCAAGGAGCCATATGTTACAAGCTCTGAAAATCCTGTTTCCAGAGTGGGATATTAGAATATAGGTCTGTTGTATACAGACTGGTAGCAGATTGGAAGGTTTGGCAATGGGCTTGGAATAATGTGTATAGATATCAGAAGGAATGCTATGGTGTATTGAATACACTAAGGTATTGAAAAGAATCAGGTATGGAATAATTGTTTTGCTTTGAAAGCCAAGGGTTTCTCTGTTGTAAATCCAGTGAAACTAAATGTGGGGGAAGCAGGGAACTGGCCTAGTAGACTTCAGTCTTTGTATACTGCTGCAAAAAAAAAAAAAATTACATTGTTCCAAAACCCAGCCCCAGGGCTCCTCCCTGCTGTGTCGTGTCCTGTCCTGACTCCTGCGTGCGCACACACAGCTAGCCCTTATTTCCCTCCCCCCCTCCCCCTGCAGCAGCTCACTCGCATACCCCAGCCCTCCACCATGTATCCCAGCCATCTGCACCTCTCTTACATGACCAGCCCATGCTCTGAAGGACAGCAAGATTAGGACAAGGCAGGCACATCTACAGAGCAATAACCACTCAATTGTAGGTATATATTTTTAATTTTTACCTGTTTTTGTTATAGCAGTGCACTATGTGTTAAATGGGGGCTCAGTCAGTTTATTTTGAACTTTTGTACTGAATAGTTCTCATGGATTGCTTGGAGGCAAGTGAGTTCAATGGCAATTTTACCAGGTGCCTCATATTTCACCTAGGGAAATGTGGTCACCCTATGCATACAGAGGAAGGTCCAAGCAAAGTTAATGTAAGTAAGGGTCTTGCATTTGGGAAGAATAAGGTTTGCTGTCATAAGTCAGAGGACTTCCCTGATTTGGGAGAACAATGTCTCCCAGCTGCAAGCAGGAAAGATGTCTGAACTCAGTTAAAAAAAACAACAAAACACTTATGGTGCAGGAGGAGTAGATGTCTCCCTTTATGGGGTAAACATTGAATTTTAATAGGCGATAAAACTTATGAAGATGTAAGGACTGTGCCAGCAGGAGCTCAATATTGCTGAAAGATTTAAGGGATGTCCTTCAGAGATCACTTGCATGAAAATACAAAGTTGTGCATATGTAATGCCTTGTAAACAAAACCTGATGGGAGCAGGCAAAGCAATGAGCTTTTTTTTGTCTATTGTAGACAACTTGTTGTAAAGTCACAATTTATGCTAGCACCCAGTGTAAGAATTGTGGAGTCTCACCAATGCTTGAAGTCTTTGGGGGTACAGGGAAGTAATCACTACTGTTTAAGATGGATTGCAGAGAGCTCCTTCCATCTAGGCATTGTGAGGTGAGAAATGGGGGAGAGAAGTATCGGAGGCAGCTGTTAGTCTGTGTCCCCAAAACCAAGAAGTCCTATGGCAACTTATAGACATATTTTGGAGCATAAGCTTTTGTAGCCAAAGACCTGCTTCATCAGATGTATGAGTGGGGGTGGTTTTCAGAATACCCCACCCCTCACGCATGCATCTGATGAAGCAGGTCTTTGCCTAAGAAAGCTTATGCTCCAAAATGTTAGTCTATAAGGTGCCATAGGACTTCTTGGTTTTTTGAGGGAGGGATAGTGGTTGGACCAGGTGGCTGGAAGCCTTTTGCCTATACAGTTTGACTAGTTCTCTCCCCTGCCCCCACATGCTGGTCAAAGGTAGACCTAAAGATAGGTCTATAGCTAATATCCACCAAGGTGGGTACTCTCAGACTGCAATGCTGTGGCTAGGACCAGAGCTGACTACTACTATGAGCAGAAATAACTGGTAGTTAAAGCTATGGAGAGCTGTAATCACAGGGTTTTGCCTACAGCAAAATCCACAAGACAGCAGCAGATGGTCAGCAGGCACAGCCAGCCAGTAGGAGGAGCAGTGGGTAGGCAGCTGGCCCAAACAGTGGCTGGCCAGTGGTGCAGCTGATTTGGGGGGCGGGGGGGACAACAAGCAGAATGCAGCACAAAGCCTCAGGATCAATGAGGGAATGCATCAGAGTGATGTCAGGGCCTGTGCAGACTGGACAGAGTTGTAAGTGGGGCATTTGAAGCTGGGGCTATGGAGAAAGTTTGGACTGGTGAGCCTGAGAGGCAAAGGACGCTGCTCAATCTACTTGAGCTGGGACAGTTACTTGAGGGTTGGTTATGAACTCGGTGTGGTATTTTCCCAAGCTTATGCCATCTGACTCTTCTGCTTCTCATTAAAAGTTTATTTTCTACACTGACTTTGTGCTTGCAAGTGGGGGAGCATTGCCCCTCCAAGGTGCCCAGGCATGTGAATTTTGCAGGCTATGGGGTGGGGGCTTGAGCCAGTTCTATGTGAGATGGATGAAAAGGAAATCTTAGATGTTGCCCTGGTTGCTGCCAACTCCTTCTAGCAGAACGGTTGCAAAGAGGAATGTATGATGATGTTGCTTGCAATGAAAAGAGGCAGGGCTTAGCAGATGCACAGCTCTCTCTAGTTTTGTCTTAAGCTCCTAAAAGCTAAAATGCTCCAGGGTTTTGGTGGGCCCTCTGCTGGGATGGGGGTGGGAATTTGGTCCCCTACATATTTTCTGTCTTTACTGAGAAGCATCACAGCTGGCTACACCTGGAACTGGGGCATTTGAATGGGAAGAGCCCTGAGGTGGTACAGAGTATCCTCCCTCTCTCATGTGGGTTTGTGTTCCTATGATCAAGGTCTAAGTGATAGATGGGTTCAGAATGATGGATGGTCAGCTCAGCTTGCTGGAGCCCAAGGCTGTTTTCAAATTCCTCTGCACCAGCTAGGGCTGAGGTAGTGTAGTAATGTGGCAGGTTTTGCTGGGTGTACAGGGGGTCCTTGTCATAAATCCAGGTTACATTCCAGAACTTATAGTGAAACTACTTATAAAAGGGAATTAATATTGATAAGGAATAATGTAATTGGCTTGATAGAGGTACATGATGTACCACATGTACAAACTGTAACACCCCCCCCCCCCAAAAAAAAAAAAAAAAAAAAAGAAGCAAGCCAGCTCCCATGACTTCAGGACTCATTGCCAGGGCCCTTGCACTACAGCATCTGCTACCCAGCCACCATAAAGTTCTGCTATATTCCTGCCTTTTGGTCCCTAAATGGCCTAAGTGTGGATCAGTGCAACATAATGAATCTGCTTTCTTGAATTTAACCACTTATATGCAAAACAACTTATAGCAAAGAGACTTATAAGGACCCCCTGGGCCTCCTACAATCAGCTCCCTGCTGCTGCCTAGGTCCTTAGTGTCTTCAAGTTTCTCCTAGAGCACCTGATGTGTTTTGGCCTCATGGGGCCTATTACATTTTGTTCTAATTTCAGCTGGTTGGGGTAGTGTGCAGGGTGGCAATGGTGACCTCTGCTATGCCATTGTTCAGGCTATAGGATTTTGTGGTCCCTTCTGGCTTAAAATGTTATGACATGTTGGGACTAGATCAATAAAGTTAGATTCTAATGAAAGTTTAGTAAGTGATGATGTAAAAACTGCAATCCTCTAATGCTAAACTTGTGACCTCTAGGGTGTTGAGGGACAACTGCATACCACCCATTCCCCCAGTTTGCTGTTACCAAGGAGGCAATTTAATGGCACCTTCATGCAGCTGAAGCAGTAATTTTAAAGCAGCTGTAAGCGCACGCAGGAGCGCTGCCCAAAGTAGCACAGGGAGGCAGAGACCCTCGGCTGTACCATCACGCTTCAGCCGGCACAGGCCCAGGGCTGCTGGGAGCCTTGCACTAGGCGAGCCGGGACACGACCCCGCCCGCCCGCAGCAGGCTCGGCCGCCGGTGGCGAGGCGCGCGGACAGCCAAGCAGCACCCGCCAGGAGCAGAGGCCCGGCGCGAGCTGCACCTGCCGCCCACCCCCACTTTGCTCTCGTACTAGTGCGCGCGCCCCGCGCTCCCAGCCGCTCTGCAGAAGCCCGCAGCAGGGGGAGCGTGCACGGTCCCTCAACTCCCACCAATCAGCGGCCGGGTTCCTTCTTCGGACTCCTCCCCTCTGCCTGGGCGCCAAGGTCCTCCCCACCCCCTGCCTCCTACGGCCCAATGAGCACCCAGGAGCTGGTGTCGCGCGGAGGCTGTGGCGGGAGCGAGAAGCTCGTGAACGTGCTTGCCTTGCGCGTTGGCGGGCTCGCGCTTGCAGGGCTGTAGAATAGCGCGCGTGCGCGCAGGGCCGGCTGGCCTGAGCTGAGCAGCGCCGGAGCCGTCTGCTGAGGGGAGCGTGGGCCGTTGCCGCTCGCTGGTCCTTGGCGGGGCTGTAGGAACCGTAGCCAGGTGAGAGGCGGCCCGGGGGGGCGTGCGAGTCTGACGGCTGTTCACCCGGTCCCTCTGCGGCGGGAGGGCGGCGGCCCCTGAAGCACGGCCGGGAGGGACCGCCCCGCCGGGACCTGTCCAGGTCCTGACGCTGTGTCGCCGAGCTGCGGCGGGGCCGCCTGCCAGCCTCCCTGAGGCGGGTGCTGAGGGGATGGCGGCCGAGAAGAGCTGGTCGCGGCCTCCTAGCGGAGCTGGACTCGAGGTGCTGCGGCGAGGGGCTCTGCGGGCCTGGCGCGGGGCGCTGTGCTGTGCTAGGGGTCGCCCATGTGGTCGCTAGACCTTCGGCTTCGCTTGAAACTAGCGGCTGGCAGGAGTCCTGCCGCTGGGGTGGCGGGATCCGGCCTTCGGTTACAGCCCTGCGGTGGCTCGCGGCTGATCCTGGTCATTTCCCATTGCACCCATGCTCAAGACGTTTGGGTCGGGGAGCGGGACTTGCTGGAAAGGATGGTTTACAGTCAGTGTGAGGGGGGAAGCTGCCTACATCCTTGCGATATTTGGAGAGAGAGAAGGTCCGTCTTGCTCGGTCAATAGAACAAGTTTTCTGAAATATGCTGCTCTCAGGGATATCTCTTTGGAGTGATGGTGTGTGGTTTGTGAGTCTCTCTCTCTAGATATTTTGTTCAAAAATGTGTTACCTTAGGCCTTTAAAGATAGCTGATTGAAATCAATTAGTATTTAGGAAATAACTGAGAGAGAGATCAGGTGCTAGCAAGCTTTACTGTGACTGTGGGCAGATGCATTGAATACTCTAATAGTGTCTATTTTCATCTTCCCGAAGTTCCTCACATTTCTTTTGTGCTGTGCTAGTTAAATGCTACTTGCACTTAGTTCTAGCAAGTTATTTCATAGGTAATTGTCTTTAAAATCAGTTTTGTGAGTGTACTCCCTTCCATCTGTTCAGCACTGGTGAGGCTACATCTGGAGTTTTGTGCCCCCCAGTATAAAAAAGATGTGGATGTACTAGACAGCAGGTTCAGCAGAGGGCAACAAAAATGATTAAGGGGCTGGAACACAAGAACTGTGAGGATAGGTTGAGGGATTTGGGCTTCTTTAGTTTACAGAAGAGAAGACTTAGGGGTGATTTAATACCAGCCTTCAGCTTCCTGAAGGGGGGCTCTAAAAAGGAGGGTGAGAGAATGTTTTCTGTGGTGTCAGATGGCAGAACAAGGAGTAATGGTCTGAAGTTGAAGAAGGAGAGGTATAAGTTTGATATTAGGAAAAACTACTTCATCAGGAAGGTGGTGAAGCATTGGAATGTGTTGCCTAGAGAGGTGGTGGATTCTCCATCCCTCGAGGTTTTTAAATTCTGTCTTGACCAGGTCCTGGCTGGGATGATTTAGTGGGGGTTGCTCCTGCTTGAAGCAGGGGGCTGGACTAGATGACCTCCTGAGGTCCCTTCCAGTCCTAAGATTCTATGATTCTCTCTGCTAAACATAGCTCCCATAACTGAAGGTACACTTTTTGATTTGGGTTCTTGATTACTTAAGTAAAACACAGTTTAGGAGTCTAACATGCAAGGGTAACACTGGCTTGGTTTTGGGATTAAAAACTAGTAGTATTCAATAATACAACACTCACTTATACAAAAAGGATCATGAGTGTCAAAAGCATTCCGTGGTCACAAAAATTACCTTTTTAAATATTATCCTTTGAAAAAGTTGGCAAAACACTAGGGAAATTGGCCAGGGTATTCTACTATTTAAATGTAGTTAATTTTATATACATACTATATACACACACAGTTTAGATGGGGCTGCTCTAAGGGTGGTGCATAACTACATGGATAGCCATTCTCAGAGTAGTTATTAATGGTTTGCAGTCATGCTGGAAGGGCATAAATGGGGTTTTGCAGGGGTCTGTTTTGGGACTGGTTCTATTCAATATCTTTGTCCAGTGATTTAGATATTGGCACAGAGAGTATGCTTATTAAGTTTGCAGGTAATACCAAACTGGGAGACGTTGCAACTGCTTTGGAGGGTAGGGTCAGAATTCAAAAAGATCTGGAGAAACTGGGGAAATGGTCTTGGGTAAACATGATGAAGTTTAATAAGGACAAATGCAAAGTACTCCACTTAGGAAGGCCTAATCAGCTTCATACATATAGAATGGGAATTGATTGTCTAGGAGGGAGTACTGCGGAAAAAGATTTTAGGGGTTATAGTGCACTAGAAGCAAAACGTGAGTCAACCATGGGATGCTGTTGCATTTAAAAACCAAACATGATTCTGGGATGTGTTAACAGGGGTGTTGAGAGCAACATATAGGAAGTCATTCTTCTGCTCTACTCAGCTCTCATTAGGCCTCAGTTGGAGTATTGTGTCCAATTCCGGGCACCATGTTTTAAGAAAGATGTGGAGAAAGTCCAAAGAACAACAAGAATGATTAAAGGTCTAGAGAACGTGAGCTATAAGGGAAGACTGAAAGAACTGGGCTGCTTTAATTTAGAAAAGAGAAGACTTAGAGGGGACATGATAGTGGTTTTCAAGTACCTAACAGAGGGTTACAAGGAGGAGGGAGAAAAATTGTTCTACTTGGCCTCTGAGGATAGAATAAGAAACAATGGGCTTATACTGTAGCAAGGGAAGTTTAGGTTGGACATCAGGAAAAACTTCTTGACTGTCCAGGTGGTTAAACAGTGAAATAAACTACTAGAGAGGAATACTGGAGGTATTTAAGAGCAGGTTAGACAGACATCTGTCGGGGATGGTCTCTACGTGGTGCTTGGCCCTGTCATGAGGGCAGGGAACTGGACTTGATTACCTCTTGTGATCCCTTCCAGTTCTAGTGTTCTATGATTATATATGAGTGTAGTATTTTTATGCTTAATCTTCCATAGTGTAGTGATTTTAGGGAGCAGATAAGGTGAGGGGCTTTCACTTTAAAACATTTTATTAGCAGTGTATTCTTGCATTCCCTAATTGTAGATTGAGTTTTTTTATGCATAGGCACTAGTTGCTCGGAATGTTGTTACTCTAGCAAACTCAAGTACAAGAAACTAATGGAATTGAGGGGTCTTCTCTGTAAATAGCAACAATTAGAGTGGAATGTGGGGAGTGACTGAAGAAAATGAAGGCACGAGCACACCTCAGCCAGCAGATTGCAGTGATGTAAATAAGAGCACAGTGCCTCATCAACTAGTTGGTGATGGGAGCATGTAGACTAACTAGTTAGACGGACTAATGAAAAGATTTATGCTATGCAATTTGAAATTAGAGTAAGGCTCTTGCACAATTTGCTAAATGAAATACATTTCTTAAGTTACTTGTAATTTCAGAATTTCATTGGGAATATAGACTGTTTGGTTTTTTTTTGGAGTTGCCCAAAAGAGTTGAGAGCATCACCAGATTTTAGTTATTAACAAGTATATGCTCTTGTGACTGAGAGATGTATCTAAATACTTAATTACACGTGTGTCCTAATAGCTAAAGAACCTGTATGTTTCTAATTCTCCACTTTTGTAATCTTGCAATTCTACAATAATTTAGTCATACAAGTTAAAGGTTTACTATGTGGTTTGAATGTCAGTGGATGTAAAAAAGCATATTTCTAAAATCTTTGTCGAGAAAATTAAATAGCCCCAAAAGTTTGACAATTGGAATGTGTTTTACATTTCTTTCTTTGTATTTAGGATTTATGCTTTATTGTATATCTTCTGGTTCAGTGTTTCCAGTTTTTTTTTTATTATAAGTCCACTCTGTCTTGCTCTTTTATTACTGTTAAGTATGTTCTTAGAACTAACTCAATGAGGCTGCATTGGGAATTCATTGTCACATTGAGAGCTCTGAATTTTTGACGCAGTAGGATAACTGAAGTGTGCCACCAGCAGGCTGCTGCATGTAGAGTCCCAGCAGCATAGACTCCCTTTATAGATTACAAATCCTGGACTATAAATGTCAAGGATGTCCTTTACTAAAAAGGGAATAAAATCTATTTTAATTAACATCACCTTTTTATTTTTTTCATTTGATTTCTGAAATACTGTGGTTAAAGAAATAAATTATTCTGGTATGTTAACATGTTTGATACAAACTTTTGAAATCTTCAGTTAAGAAAGACGCTGACAGTAGGTGTATTTGTAGTTTTACATTATACAGGATATTATTCTAGAATTAAGTGTCAGAGTGGTAGCCACGTTACTCTGTATCTGCAAAAACAATGAGAAGTTCTGTGCCACCTTCTAGAGTAACAGATATATTAGAGCATCAGCTTTAGTGGGCAAAGACCCACTTCATCAGATGCAGTGTTAGTTATAAAGTTGGATGTGATATTTATAACCAAAACAGTTGTTTTGAACTACGCTTTCCATTAGGTCTTCAGCCAGGTGCTAAATAGCAAAGATAAGAGCCATTTCAGACACACAATTCTAAGCTAGTTTTATTTTTTTAATTTTATTTTTCTGCGAAGAACTTTAAAGCCTCTGGCGAAGTGAGTCTTTGCCCACAAAAGCTTATGCTCCAGTATATCTGTTACTCTAGAACAGTGGTTCCCAAACTTTTCAGCATCATGCCCCCCTTTTAATTTTTGAGGAACCCTCACTCCCCGTACCTCTTCGTTACCCAACCCCCTTTTTAACAAAAACTTCAATTTGTAATATAAAATAACCACACAAACTTGATATAAAAATTTTATTTGAAATTAAAAATAAGTACAAATAGTTTTTCTTGGACCCTTGCGGGTGCCTGGTGCAGCTCCACCTGGTCAGCTGCCTGAGCCGCCCATGCCAGCTGCCTGCCCGTCTGAGTCCTATGCTGCCAGAGCTGCCTGTCCAAGCTGACCCAGCCCTGCAGTGCCAGGGCCAGCCACCTGCCCAAGCCCTGCAAGCTGGCCGCCCGAGCCCCCCTGCTCAAGCTCAGCCCCTCCCCTCCTTCTCCTAAAGCCAGGCACCCCCTGCCCCCATCTAACCCCATCCCTCCTCTTCTCCCTCACCTCTCCAACCCATACTTGCTCCCCTTTTGAAGAGACTGCTAGCGCCATGTGGGTCTTCGCAGGCTGCCTGATTTTTATGGTGGCCGCGCTGGGTTGCCTATATAAAATGGCAGGGGCTGAGAGCTGGAAGAAAAGGCCAGCTTTTTCTTTGGGTAGGGGGTGTGACGGGGGGGTGGGTCGCCTTGCACCCACCTGGAATTTCTTTGTGCCCCCGTTTGGGAAACCATGCTCTAGAAGATGCCACAAGATTTCTCATTATTATTCTGGAATTATTGAATGTATTTTGTTAATACAGTTGCTGTTCTTTACACCCTTCCAGAAAAGTTATGTTCTGAAATAGCATGTTTTCAGAGTAAACGTAGTTGTATTGAAAAGGTTAGGTAGTAGGCTTCTTGGCACAGCGAGTGAAATGTACAGATTGGTTGTAATACTTAACACATACCAGCTATTACTAGACAGTAATAGTATTCTGTTTCTTTGCAGTATAAGAACCAAAGATGTGAAACAGACTTCCCCCTGCTGTCCCACTTACTTTGTAATTCTGTTCTAGTGATTTCTAGGTACACTTACGGTGCAAAAGGCAGACTAGTAGTCTTGGATATTCGTTTACTGCCCTGTTAGACATCAGCAAAGGCCCTGGCACAAAATGTTTCATAAATACCAACTTAAGGGGATAAAAAAGATTTAACCTCCCATTTTTAATTTAAAAAGTTTTACTTACTTTTTTAAATAAAAGCAGAATTTTATTTCTGTGGGTTTTAGTTATTTGCTTTCTTCCCATTTCATTATCTTAATTTGCTAAACTGGGCTTTGTACTTCAGTTCTATAGAATTCCATGTTTTACATCAAGGTAAAGGGCCTTGTGCTGCTAGTTTTGCACATTCTTTAGAAAAGTTCACCTTTAGGTGCCTAAATATTCTGTTTTTTTTTTTAAATTTTGGGGTGTTTACAAGAATTTGTTCACAATAACTATTGCGTTGGAAAACAACAGATTTTTCATTTAGTTCTCACGTTTTTATTTTTACATGACGGAGATTCAGTCACTAAGTTCTTAATAAATATATAATTTTGCTGTTATTCACTGAACACTATACAGATATTTAACTTCAAGCATATTGGTAGTCCCACTGAAATAGTAGTACTGTTTATTTGAGTAAAATTTACATATTTGCTTGAACTATTTGCAGGACCAGGGCTTCAGTAATAAAGGTTTTGGCATTGCGTTTTATTTTTTGATTGTAGCAGCTCAGTAAGGTCAAATAAAATACATGATCAGTAACATATCTTTGTAAACTTAGTTATAAATTAGTTTAAAAAAGCCTCGGCCTCACTTAAATGAATTTTTAAAGTGATTTTTATATCACTTCACCCTGTTGATTATGTAACTTTTAACTACCGGTCTCTAGATTTGGATGGCTGCTGGCCTAGAGGTGCCAAGTTTTATAAATAATTGCTGATCCTTGAATCATTCATTTCAAAGAAAGTATATTTTAATAACTTTTTGGGGTTAGTTACTGAGGAACTAGCTGAGATCTTTTTCACTGTCAGTTTTTCAGACTTAGTCCTACCAAGAGAGCTGTTGCCAGAAGAGTTCTAAATTGCTGCATCCATTTCTAATAATAAGTTCTACTCAGTCTTCAAAACATAATTTTTAATAGTGAGTACTCCTGTTTGGTATTAGTTTCTTTTGAAGAGAACTGTATGTAGAGTTCTTACTATAGAATAAAGAGAGCTGTGCTCACTCTAAGGTATAATCGCATTTTTCTTTATTGCCCAATTCCTTAAAATAAACATCAATTTTCCTAATATGGATTTGCCATATTTTTCTCTGGCCTGTGCACACTTAGGTTGAATTATTTCTGAAGTTTTATTCTGAGGAATTATTTGGGTATAGTTGGATTTTAAATTGGCTTCACAGTTTTTTTGGGATGTTGTGGGGGTTGCTGTTTGCTTTTGGTCTGGCCAAGAAGGTACAGTTTAATTTGGGTAAAATCTGTTTCTTAAAAGACTATTGTATTTAAATTCTTTGACGTGTAGCTACAGTATGTAAACATAAGCATTGTACCCATGTGGATTTTCGGTTCTCTTGCAACTTAATTTATTGTTGCAAATAAAAACTAATTTTATTTGAGCCAGTTTTTCTTTCAGACCAGTTTTAGATTTTAGGAAATGTTTAAAGTCCAAAACTGCTATAGTGATGATAACTACTGAATCAAACAAATATTTTCTTATCTTTCCTCATTATTTTGCTATAAGTGTTTAAAAATATTTTTCCATTGGAGTAAGGGAATACATGTAGTTTAGATCAGGGGCTCATTAATATTTCATCATTATTGCCTGTATCTGGACTCCTTTCATTTCTATCCATGAGAATTTTTTTTCAATTGTATGACAAAATCACCATTTTATTTATATAATATATGCAAGGATTTCTCACCTTTTTTTGTTTCCAGATTGTTATTCCCACAGTACTTGGCAGGACCATGCTTCTTATACTCTTTTGTACCTGCTGGCTGTGATTTTTATTTTCTCATTTAAGCATGTGAATATATTTTGCCAGAGATTGAGGAAGAATGTTGGGAGGAACCTTAGTTTGTATGCCTGGGGATGGTAGCAGAAGAGTGTCTGCTGTTTGGTGTAGCTCCACTTTTCTTGTGCATTCCTGCTTGACCTTTGAAGTTTGGACAGAACACTGCTTGAGAATTTTTTATTCATGAGTACTGTAAGCAAAGGAATATTGTCATCTCAAACTTTTCAAAAAACATGAAATAGGTATGTGTTATTTTAAGCAGGGTTAGTTATGAAGTAGGATGTGACTTTTATAAGCAAAATGCTTGTCTGAATTGTGCTTTCCATGAGGTCTTCAGCCAGCTGCTTAATAGCAAAGGTAAGAGACAATCCAGACACATAATTCTAAGCTAGGCTTTTTTTTTTTTTTTTTATTTTTCTGCTAAGAATGTTGAAGGCTCAACTAGTACCGGGGCCAGAGTGAGACATCTAGCATACACTATGTTGGAATTTCCCTATTAGCTTTGAAGCTGCTGAGGCTGGGGAGTAAAGGAGTCATCTAAGAAGGGGGTAGGTGACTTAGTGGTAGAAATGCCACTGTCTACTGATACCCTGTGTGAATTTTACCAGTAGTGACTTAAACAATTTCATTTTTCTGTAGCAAAACAGGGCCAAAAATTTTCAGGAAGAAGGGGACTCCGGGAGAAGGACTTCCTTCCGGAAGCCCCCTGGGGCCGCATTTCTATATGGTGTTTTGGAGTCCGGAAGAACGGTCTTCCGGACACCAAATCACATGATGTTATGCTAATGAGGCGCAGGGAATTTGCATCCATGCCTCATGAGCATCTTTTGCTCCGTGTATTTGCATGCCACTTCCGAAGGAGGTGGCCTGTGTAGAAATGGCCATACTGATTGTGGTACACAGGCCTAGGAATTGCAACATGTGCACTAGAAGGAGTGAGTGCAGGTCTGAGATCAGAGTTGCTGCCTTTTTTAGACAGATGTGGTTAAAAAGTCATAACAACCTCTCTGACCTATTTGAAATCAGAGTTGCCTTTCTAGGAGCTGTTAATCCACAGCACCTTATTCTGTATTATTTGGAGACTCCTCTTGAGATCACTCTATGGAGGACTTGCTCAGTTTGTCACCTGAGGATGTACCTTAACACCTCAACATAAGGACCAAACAGGTAGTATTCAAGTGATCCATCCCTTGTCACCCATTCCCAGCTTCTGACAAACAGAGGCTAGGGACATCATGCCTGCCAATCCTGACTAATAGCCATTGATGACACTGTCCTACATGAACTTATCTAGGTGTGTTGTTTTTTTTTTTTTTTTGTTTTTTTTGGCCTTCCGTAGTCTTGGCCTTCACAAAAATCTAGCGAGAGCTTCTGCAAAAGGAGACAAAGTTAAAAGTGATTAATGCACAACGCTAAATGTAATTTAGATTTTTTTTTCCTCAAAAAAGTCTGAGTAAGAAAACCCCTCATTTTTGGGATCTGAATAGGATTTGGAAGTTTTGGAATAATAATATAGTGAGTGTGTATGAGTAAGGCTATATACTTTAGCACATCTCTGTATGATGTCCTAGGGCATTTGGAGCCAGCAGAAATATGTTAGACATACTAGGCTAAAACCTTTATCTTGAGCACAGAAATAAGGGCCCTTACTCAGCATCTGTGATATATGTACTTTTTCCACAACTTAAGCTGATGCTGTTGGGTGTATGGTACCAAAGTATGAATCTTGTTGCCAAAGCTTAGATACCAGTTGTTACTTTGGGTTGTAGTTTACATTTGGTTGTAGAAACAACTAGGAGTCCTGTGGTACCTTAAAGTTTACAGGTTGGACCTCCCTGTTCTGGCACCCTCAGAACCTGACTGGTCTGAGCAGGGTTCCCTCTTATTTTTTCTGTCTGTGGGCAGAATAAATTTTATGTACACCAAGGTATATTGGAGATGTGCACCACCCGTAGAAATATATGCTGCCAGCCATGGGTGCTGTTGGTGCTCTTCTAATCAGCTGGGCAGCACCTGAACCTATCCTGGGCACCCACCCAAGCACTTAACTTACAGGGAACACTGGACTGGGAAGGTCAGTGTCAGCACCTCTACTGCAGACCTCTAGCCACGGAGCTCTAGGCCAGGCCCTCAACCCTGGCCACAGTTGCCATCTCCCTGCCAGGCTCAGCTGTCAGCTCGCAGCACCAGCTGGCTGCCAGCCTCTAGTCATTGGTCTCCACTCTGAGATGACAGCCCCGGGCACCACTCCCAACTGTGGCCAGACTCTCTGTTCAGGCATCATCCATGGTCCTGCTGTGCTGGCACATCCACAGGGTACCTGATAATGTCAAACCATTGGTGTTGCCAGACCAGAGAATCCCAGACAAGAGAGGTCTAATCTGTAACAGATTTATATTGGGCATAAGCTTGCATGGGCAAAACTCCACTTTGGTAGATGGGGTTTTGCCATGAAAGCTGATGACCAAATACGTTAGTCATTAAGGTGCCATAGGCCACCTCCTTTGTTTTTGTGGGATGCAACCTAACATGGCTACCTCTATGATATTTGGCTGTAAAGGTCATTTTCAATGTCGTTAGTATTCAAATTAAATTTACAGCATATTGTAAAGTCCTTTTAAAAAAAAAAAAGAGGTAATATGAGGCAGACACTAAGCATGACAGACTTCTTCCCATGTTGTTGGACAGTTACAAGCAATTAAAACTTGGCTTTAAAATTGAAAGGTTTTTTTTATGCGTATTCTAAGTGTGAGAGGTGCTGAGAGCCTGCATCTGCCATTTCTTTTGACTTCTGTTAAATCTCCAGCTGCTCAGCATCTCAATGTGTCAACTTTCTGGTACAATAGAACCTCAGTTAGACATACCTCAGCAATAGAGAATGTCAGTCATTCTGAAATGGTTCATAATTCTGCACAAGATGTTATGGACTTCAGACACAGGGGAATTTGGAGCTGCAGCCATAGTTTCAGGTGTGCGTTAGAGCTCAAGGTGCCAGGGGTGGGGCAGAGGCTGCCAGGGTTCATAGTAGAAGGCTCAGGGCTTCTGCCCTCTGAGAGAACCAGAGCTCTGGGCTTTAAACCTGGGGGGCTTCGGTCTTCTCCACTCCTGGTTTCAGCAAGGAGGAGAGAGGGAAGGATTGGATCATTAGCTCAGCAAATCTGTTCTGAACTTCAGCCTGTGGGAGGAGTTCTGGAGATCAAGACTTGAGCTATGGGAAGAGTACTGGAGTGGAAACCAACACTCCTCTCTTTCCTAGAACCCCAAGCCTTAGTGCCTCCCATCCCGAGGCTGAAACCAGGAGTGGAGACATGGGTCCATGCACCCCTCTAGTTTAAAACCCTGAATCTCAGAGCTCTCAAGGATCAGAAGTCCTGAGCCTTTCTCCTTCCATTACTGTCATGGCTGAAGCCCTAAGTTAGTAAGGTGCTTGCTTCTCTCTCTTTGGCTGTGTCTACACCATGAGCTAAAATCCATTTGATTAAAATCTATTAACAGTGGGTTTTATTAATTCGATTTTGAGCATCCTCACCTTCCCACATGGTCCGCACAAAATCGACTTATTGCTGACACACAAGTTGCCAAAATTGAATGTTGCAGCAGCGTATTATGGGAACATATCCCACAGTTCCCTGAGCCCCGTAGCATACTAGCTATTTTCACTGGTTCAGCGTGAGGGAAAACATGCCCTGCAAGTAGCTGTGAGTATCTGACATCTTCCTACATTTCATTTCCCTCATTCCTGTGTCTTGTTAACCAGTAGCAGTAGTAGGCATCGTTCAGTCTACATAGACTATGGATCGTACTCTTCGTAGTTCCATTTGGGATCATCATTTGCAGCATCGGCTGTGACTATGAAGGCCCACACAAGAGTGACAGTCCTTGCTGCATCTGTTGCATGTGTAGTGGGTGTCTGGCAGGTCCTTACTGAGCTTTCTGTGGGCTTGCTTCTCCTCTGCTAGCTGTCTGATCCTCATCTCACCCTTCTGAAGGCCCTTGTGTAGTTCCTGCTTCCATCTGCTGCGATCGTCTGCCAGCTCCTCCCAGCTGTCCGGCTCGATGTCTACCTCCCTGAGGTCCCTCTTGCAAACATCTTTGTAGCACAACTGGGGGTGTCCGGGAGGTCTTTTGCCAGAGGCTAGCTCGCCATACAGGACGTCTTTTGGGATCCTTTCATCATTCATCCTGTGGACGTGGCCAAGCCAGCGGAGCCGCTGCTGCCTGAGGAGGGTGTGGATGGTTGGGATTCCAGCCTGCTCAAGAACGGCAGTGTTGGGCATTCTGTCCTTCCACGATGTTCCAAGGATGCGCCTGAGGCAGCGCAAGTGGAAGACGTTCAGCTTCTTTTTCTGGTGGGCGTACAGGGTCCAAGACTTGCTGCCGTAAAGGAGGGTGCCGAGGATGCAGGCTCTGTAAACTTGCATATTGGTGTGGGTGTACAGCTTGTTGTTCCACACATCTGAACCCTTTGAGATTCTCAGGGGAGTGAAGCAGGGGTGCGTGCTATCTCCAACACTGTTCGGCATCTTCTTTGCAGTTTTGCTCAAATATGCCTTCGGAACTGCTACAGAGGACATCTCTCTCCACACGAGAATGGACGGCAACCTCTTCAAACTGTTGAGGCTTAGAGCGAAGACCAGGGTGCTTACGAAACGTCTAAGGGAGTTCCTTTTTGCTGACGATGCAGCTATTGCTGCTCACACTCAGCAGGAACTGCAGTCACTCATAACTTGCTTTGCGGATGCATGTATGGAATTTGGCCTCAGAATCAGCTTAAAGAAGCCCCAGGTGATGGGCCAAAACATGGGTAACGAGCCATCTATCAACATGCTAGACTACGAACTGGAAGTCGTCCATGAGTTCGTATACCTAGGCTCGACGATCTCGGACAACTTGTCACTTGATAGCGAGATCAACAAGCACATTGGAAAAGCCGCCACAATGTTCTCCAGGCTGACAAAGAGAGTATGGGCTAACAATAAGTTCACTGTACGCACCAAGGTGCAGGTCTACACAGCCTGTGTTTTGAGCATACTGCTGTACGCCAGTGAAACATGGACTTTATGCTCAAAACAAGAGCAGCAGCTCAACACATTCCACATGCGCTGCCTTAGGCACATGCTCAGTATCTCATGGCAGGACAAGGTCCCCAATAGCTCAGTGCTTGAGAGGGCAGGCACCACCTCCATGTTCACCCTTCTCAAACAGAGGCGTGTGCGCTGGCTGGGCCATGTCTCACGCATGACGGATGGCTGAATACCGAAGGACCTCCTCTTCGGCAAACTGGCGTCTGGAAAAAGGCCAAAAGGGTGACCTAAATTGCGCTACAAGGACACGTGCAAGCATGACCTCAGCACGCTCTCTATCAGTGTGAACACCTGGCATATGCTCGCCTCAGACAGGCGTGCCTGGAAACAGGGAATGAAGGAAGCTCTTGCTATGTATGAAACTACCTTGGTGAAGCAAGCGGAAGACAAGAGAGCCCTCAGGAAGATCCGTGCCCGTGATACCAGAGCAACATCTGCCTACTGCCGCTCACAGTGCGGAAAGGACTGCCACTCCCGGATTGGATTGCACAGCCACAGAAGATGCTGCTCAAATCAGTCCAACTGGGGCGCAAACCCATGATCCCTCGGGATCGAAGGATGCCTATTACAACTTGATGTTATTCCACACTCTCTTGCTGAGTCTGGACAGAGTTGTGGCTGCTTTTCCGATCCTCCTATTTAGCTCAGTCCCCAATTACAGGATGTCAGTGATGGTGGACCTGAGGTAAATGAACTCGTGGATGACCTCTAACTTATAGTTGTCAGTGGTGATTGATGGAGGTTCAGCAACGTCCTGACCAAGTATGTTTGTCTTCTTTAGGCTGATGGAAAGCCTGAAGTCCTTGCATGCTTTGGAGAACTGATCTAGCAGTTTCTGAAGCTGGTCTTACATGTGTGACACTACAGCAGCATCATCTGCGAACAGCATATCTCTGATGAGGACTTCCCGCACCTTAATCTTGCAAGGCTGAAAGCTAAGTCTAAACAGTTTCCCATTAAACAGTTTCCCATCAGATCTTGTTAACCAAACATTCCATTTTCCAGCTGGGATCTGGTTTGCCTGTATGAGATGTTTTTTATGATTGAGGGGTTGAGAGGGGTAATAAAGCACTTGGGAAAGGTTAGAAAAAAGGTTTTGGGTTTCCCGACTGACAGGTCTTCAAAATGGGTGCAAAAGCACTGGATCTTTGGATGCTTGCATCTGGATTTAGACCACCTGGCAAAGAAGCTCCTCGGATCAATAATTTTGTCTCAAAGGCCCAAGAGCCAGGCCAGGGCACCAAGAGGTGGGTCCCACCTGGACTGGGTGCGAGGTGCTGACCTGTGGGGTAAGGGAGGATCTACTCCAAGACCCCAAGGTGAAGCACAGTAATGCCCAAGCCTATGCCAGATGGCCACCACCCTGGCGGAGCAAGGCCACTCTCCACTGCAGCACGGATGAAGTCCAAGGGAAAGTGAAGGAGCTCCAGCAGGGCTACATTGGGCCCAGTATTCTGACCGACAGTCTGGGGCAGGGCCCACCACCTGCCCCTGTTACCAGTGGGCTCAGGCTTGGATTTGGGTTTAGACCTTCTGTCAAAGAAGACTCTCAGAACAAGAATTTGCAACTGAAATGTATGCTTAAGTAGACACGGGCACTACATTGAAAGTGCAGTGGATCATTGAATCAGTTACGGCTGCTCTCGTTGCTCACTGACACTCCAAAGCAGGACACGCCACCTGCCCCTGTTACTAGTGGGCTCGGGCTTGGATAGGGCAACTGAACTACTGGATTAAAGCTTATAAGGGGAGACACTATCTTGACCACTTCGTCCTGCCAGTTTTGAATCTTTTTTTTGCATTTTTAAAAATACCCAAAAATCAGAATAAAAGCTGAAGTTGATTTTTTTTTTTTTTAATTTTTACAACTGAATTTTATTTCCCATTCAATTAAAGCTGAATTTTCATTTTATTTATTCATTGGAATTCTCCATGAATCAAAATAACCTGTTACTGACCCAACCCTAGTAAGGATGCAGAAATTCTAGTTTTTAATGTAAGAGGCATTATCACAATCTTTAATACTAACTAAAGAAAACAATGCTTCATTAGGTGATGTCCTGCAGAGATTTTAATATTTTCAAAGGATAACAGCTTATGAATAATCATAACAGAAGCTACCAGGGAATTAAATTCAGGACTCATCCTATAAGTGACAAAATATTTTATTCACATGCATAATACAATTTGCACACCCTGAAGAAAGAAATCTGATCCTTTGTTTATTTCTGTGGCAAACAAGCTCGTGACTGGATGATCCCATTAGCAAAAAGTTCTGAATGATAAAATTCTTGACTGATAGTTACTAATCAGAAGCAAGCTTCTTGCTCAGGTGGTCTAGTAGGATGTGCTTATCGTCTTGACACCACTGTGGTTTTCTCTCGTGACCTGATGGATGATACTATCAACTCCAAAGGCAAAAATATTTCCTGGCACAGGGAGAGAATTAAACTCCCCATTATGTTTATAACATCAGCTGATTTGGGGGAACCAGAAGGGTAATGAGCCTGATTCTACTATGTGGCTTGTCTACACTAGCTCTCTACTTTGAAGGGAGCATGGTAAGTAAGGTGTCAGGAGCACTTCATTAAGCTAATTCTCCCCCACGGCAAGTACGAAGTGCTGCATATGTAGCGCAGCACTTCATTAATAATCTCCCAACATCCTACTTACCATCCTCTCTTCGAAGTAGGTAGTGTAGACGCAGTCTGTGTGGTCATCTGAGATCTCAAAGATATCATACTGGTCATAGCTGTCATTGTAAAATGTCAGTACAGGTGGTATGTAATGATTTAATGTGTATATACACAGTAAAAATGGATTTAAAGTCTGTATATCAAGGTATGAGTCACTAGCAAAGATGGAAAAACACTTTCCTCTAGACAGGAGGTAAATAAATTTGAACCTGTGTGAGAAGGTAAATTATACACGAATGAACTAACACAATAGCTGGTTATTCATATATTAAGTCAAATGTTAACAAAGGGATGTGAAGTCAATTGGGAAGCAGGACGTAGGGAAAATATCAGGCCATGAGTGGGGTTGGCCTTTTTATGAGCAAAGACAATGAACTAAGGCAATATATCTAGGAGATGAAGACATCTCTTCCTGCGCTTAAGAAGTAAACATGCAACATTTACATTCATTAATATGTTATGATTTTGTTTTATATGTCATGTTTCCAATTTTAATCACTATCAAATGTTTAATACTCAAGGGCAGAGTGCTTGTGTGGCTAACAGCCTGGTGATAGGGCATTGACACCCAACTAAGCACACAAGACTCTCATGCTCGAGATAAGGCATAACAAGATTACCTAGGATTGGATATCCCAAGAACCCCACACAGTCATGATGGCATTGTCTCTCTATGTGGATGTCATATCCTGAATCATGGGGGAAATGCCATACAGAATAACTGAATTATCTTAGTGCGTTATATGCAAGGTTAAAATTGTCAGTTATTTTTAGTAAAGGGAAAAATTCACAGAAACTCCACTCCCCACTCTGAAGCAGGCTGACAGCTGAAATAGTCATGGAGGTCTGTTAAAAGTCACAGAATCCATGAGCTCAGGTGTGGTTACCTTTCTGAACCTGAACCATTGGCTGAAATCATTGTTTTCTCAAGTCCACAATTGGATACATTCTCCTTTCTTTTAGGCATGAGAAAATGGCAATAGAAACCCTTGTTCTTGTAAGATCAAAACAAAAACCAGTCAACTAGCACTTTAAAGACTAGCAAAATAGTTTATTAGGTGAGCTTTCGTGGGACACACCCACTTCTTCAGACCATAGCCAGACGAGAACAGACTCAATATTTAAGGCACAGAGAACCAAAAACAGTAAGCAAGGAGGACAAATGAGAAAAAGATAATCAAGGTGAGCAAATCGAAGAGTGGAGGGATGGCGGGGGGAAGGTCAAGAATTAGATTGAGCCGAGTACGCAGACGAGCCCCTATAGTGACTCAGAAAGTTCCCATCATGATTTAAACCATGTGTTAATGTGCCGAATTTGAATATAAAAGCCAGCTCGGCTGTTTCCCTTTCCAGAACGGTGCGATAATTCCTTTTCAGTAACACACATATCTTTAGGTCATTGACAGAATGCCCCATTCCATTCTATTCCATTCAGTGGGGCAAGGAGGAAAAGAATGGACAATTTCATTGTTCTCTATATAAACCCCATCCTGTTCTTGCAGTTTTTTTTGCTATATTTGCGGTGGAAGAATGGAGTCCTTGCCTCTGTCTCCTACTCCTTCTGTTCCCTCAGATCTTTTCATTCATCCTTTACTAAAAAGAGATACAAATGTGTGACACTCTGATTTCTTGCATTCTATGCATCTGTTCCATTTGAAGAAACTTAAGCAGAAAGGGAAAAGGAAGACAAGTTTTCATTTGGGAGTCAGTCATTATCCTTCTCTCTGGGATGTGATACTGGAGATGATAGATATCCCCAGTGTGTTTTTTTTTATGCATGTACTTGTACTGGCACCTGGACAGCTCCCAGCACGTGATTGGCTGGGAGTAGGAAGCTGGCTGAGTACCAGTTCCTCTTTTTAAACCAAAAAAAGCACTGGATATCCAATTTCTGCACAATGAGTGGGTACTGCCTCCAGTAGTTTCAGCCCATCTTTATCAAGCTACCAGAAAATATTCAAGATGTCATGTTTTCATAGATTTCTCTTCTTCCCGCTCCACTTCAGGCTTTGTCACATGCCACATCTTTGGAGATCCTGATACACGTTTTGACGTGGGTAATCTCAGTAATGGAAAAACCACACTGTCCAGCCTTTTAGTAATGGGGGCAGTTTGTATAATCACTGATGGTTAATATTCATGATGATTCTGAAATAGGGTAGTCCTAGTAGCTGCTGTTAGAGTAGCCTTCAGAAAAATACTCAATTGCTGCCCTCTAGTGGACGTGCCTGAGGAGTTATTGATTCTTGCTAAATAGTGGCATTGCAATGTAAAGCATTATTTTTGAGAAGCTGTAGAAAACTAAAACTGCTTATTAATCTACACAAGTTCATCATTTTACAGAGAGTAAGTATACAAATGATATCTATAGGTATGGTAAAAGGTATGCTGTATTTTGGAGAGTGTTTAAGCATGGGGATTTAACTAATTTGTGCTATTCAGGTCAGATGCTAAGTGGAAAGGAGGAATTTTGTCCTGAAATGAGGAATCATGGACCTACATTCAAAAGGTAATTTGTTCCAGGTGGTGCAGCGTTACTGGGGAATAGTTACAGAGGAGAAGCCATGTTAGTCTGTAGTTTCACAAATAACAAGCAGTCCCATAGCACTTTATACACTAACAAAGGTATTAGCTCCTTGTCCCCACTATCCTCTGAACATTCCTTTACATATGCCCTGCACTTTGGAGACCTCTGACCAAGATTGAGCTACTAATACGGTGGATGTATAAGTCGTTGGAAAACCATTACCAGGGACTAGTAATTTCAGTGGTTGACGGTCCCACTGAAAGTGCTTATTGATTGGGGTCCTGCCAGGCATCAGTTCTGGGTTCCGGTTCTGTTCAGTATCTTCGTTAATGATTGAGCCCATGGTATAAACAGTACAACTCTATAAAGTTTGCAGACTGTGAAGATTGGAGAAGTTGCAAGATTAAATTTCAAAATGATCTGGATGAACTGGAGCAATGATTTCAGGTGAATGGAATGAATTTCAATAAGAACAAATGCATTTAAAAAGGATTGTGTGATTGTTCCTTTTTAAGTGAAGTACTTTGCACACATACAAAATGAGAAATGGCTGCTTAGAAAGAAGTGCAGAAATAGCTCAGGGATTATAGTGGATCACAAGCTAGATATGGCTGTTAGCCAGGGAGTAGGAATGGTGTCCTTGGCCTCTGTTTGTCAGAGGCTGGAGATGGATGGCAGAAGACAAGTTGCTTGATCATTGTCTTCAGTTCACTCCATCTGGGGCACCTGGCACTGGCCACTGTTGGCAGATGGGATGCTGGGCTAGATGGACCTTTGGTCTGAACCAGTAATGGAGTAAAGGGACTTCGAAGATGCCCCTCCACTTTGAGGTACTGATGGGCGAGCCGCGGCTAGACACAAGCTGGTACTTCGAAATTTAAAACTTCAAAGTTGCCGGGGGGGGTGGTGGGGAATTTGCTTAATGAAGTGCTGCGTATGCAGTGTAGCATTTCATTAGTAAACTCCCAACACCCTAATTACCATCCTTCCTTCGAAGGAAGGTGGTAGTATAGACAAGCCCCAGATGTTGCCACACACTCAGTTGAGTTACCTGAGTGCTTTACCTAAGCCATTCAAGGACATACAGTAGATTTTCCAGCTCCCCTACCTTGCACCCCTTCTGGAGTATAAATCTAGCAAGTTTGTTAATATAGCTTACTTTTCCCTTGATGTGGGAAACATATGCTCGACAACCATATGTTAACCCAGCTGCGATTTTCCTCAGATATTTCATTCAAAACATATTGATGAAGATAACACATGGAATCAGTTTACTAACTGTAGAAAAAGAGGTTTTGAGTGATAAGAAGGTTACCTATTAAGAAAATAGAACCACAAGCTAACCTTAAAATAGCAGATAGGATTTGAATCAATAATCAGTCGCCCCCATATTTTGTAGGATTTGTTTTTGATTTTCAGATCATGGAAGATCTCCTGGTGTTTTGCCATATTTCCTTTTTTTTTATACACAGTGGAATAGTTTGCTCTAGCACCCTTAATAATGTCTGAACAAATGCCAACTGTTTGTGTTTTTCCTCTTAGACTTGCCTTCCCATCAGAAATTATCTAACAACTCCCTGAGTTTGCAAAAGTCTGCCTTCTTGAAATCCACTGTCTTTATTTTTGCTGTTGTCCCTTCTACCATTCCATAGGATCGTGAACTCTGGGAGCTGATCACTTCCACTGAAGCTGCTGATCACTTTCAGATCCTCAACTAGTTCCTCGGTTCATTAAAATCAAATCTACATCATCATCCCCCAATAGCATTTTCCACTTTCTGAAATAGAAAAAAAAAGTATTCAATACATTCCAAGAACTTTTTGGGTAATCTGGTCTCTGCTGTGTTACTTTCTCAGCAGATGTCTGGATATATCACCAAGTCCTATGCTTTGGATAATTTTGTTAGTTGTTTAAAAAAGTGTTATTTGTTGTCTCTTCCTATTTAGGTGGTCTGCAGTAGACTGTTTTTACCCCTTTTTATTCTTACCCAGAGACTCTCAGCAAGTCTGTCTCCTGTGTCTGTTTCAGCCTCAGTTAAAGTGTATAAATTTTCAATATACAGTAAACTCTTGAAATGTGTGATTTTGAGTTGTATTTATTTGCATTAAGGTGAGTTAAGTGCAACTCAAAATCCCACTCCCCCCAACCCTGGCTCAAAGCCCCCGCTCACCACTTGTGAATGGCTCCAGCTCACCTCCGACCCCTGTGCCCGGCTCTGACTCTGCTCACCACCCCCCACAGCTTCAGTTCAAACCCCAGGCTGGCTCAACACCCTGCCGGCCCCCCCCCCCCAGTTCAAACCCTCCCACTTGCTCACCACCCATATGTGGCTCTGGAAAGCCCCACCACAGTTCAATCCCTCTCTCGTGGCTCTGGCTCACCACCCGCATGCATGGCTCTGGTTCAAACCCTTCTCCCCCAATCCCAATTCAAACCCTCCACGCCATGTTTGACTCCACCCCTGCAGCCCTAACCCACCCCAGCTTAACCCCACCCCCGTCCCTTCCATGGCCCCAACCCCACATCAGGCTTAACCCTCCCAAACTGCCCTCCCTCCCCCAACCCTGAGACTTACCTGGCTGAACACACAATGCCTGGGTGTTCTGGAATTCTGGCCTGTGCTGGCATATGGAGGTTGGGACCTACATCTCCCAGCGGGAGCTCCTAGTTGGGACACCACCGTGCCATTGTGCATGGCAGTGGATGCTGCTTACTGCTACTGCCATGGCTTATGAGGCCCTATACTGGCCACCTCAACCCCACACAGGAGGCCTTCAACACCTGCCTTAATCAGGCCTGCAGTGTTGTGGAGCAGGCCTTTGGGTGCCTGAAGGGACAGTGGTGGTGCCCCCTCTTGTGCTGGGAGGTCAGAGTGTGCAACATTCCACAGGTGGTAGACAGCTGCTGCTCCCTCCACAACATTGTGGAGGGCAAGGGGGACACCGTTGTCCGTGGTTGGTGGCTCAGTCTGTGTCCAGGTATGAGCAGCTGGCAGCTGCTGCCAGTTGCCAGGCCAACCAGGGTGGGATGCATAAGGGATACCTTCCGGGAGAGCTTCACTCTTGGGCTGCCCAGACCCCACTCATCGACTCCTCACCACTTCACCCACACATCCACCTCTATGAGAACACAGGACATGGGCATCTCTGTGAAATAAAACCTTTAATGTTAAATCTTGAACCATTGAATCTTATGAACAAAAACTGTTTACAATGGTGGGGGGTGCTAAACTTTAAGTGGAGTGGGGAGGGACCTGAACTGGGAGGGTCACTCGGGCAGAGGTTGCAGGCCGAGATCCCAGGGCCGACAGGGCTCCCTCCCTTCCTGAGTGCGGGGTTTGCGCGGGGCCTGGGATGGGGTGGGAAGCATTGGCAGGCAGGGCCATGGGGGGACTTCGGTAGGGGGTGCAGTATGGTGGATCAGGAGGCAGGCCACATTGGCCATGTGCTCCTGGAGGGTCCCATGTATGCTGTCCAGGTGGGATAGAAGGCGGTCCCAGGCCTCCCTTTGCCAGGCTAGGTTGGTCTCCTCCAGCTGGAGATGTCACTCCGCTACCTTGGCCTGGTAGAGGCTGGCCGTGTCCTTCCCCCGAATGCTGCTGTGGGCCCAGCATGGTGGCGCTGATGGAGGTGTTTGGCTCCTCTCCGCTGACCCCAGGGGACTTTCCAGGACCATAGAGAGCCAGGACTCTGCCAGCCCCTTGGATGGTGCAGCTGAAAGGAGAGAAGGATGGCATTACAGTCCCTGATCAGGAACCTGGGGGCCATGCCCCCAGAGATGAGAAACCCCCCCGGGACAATGCCCCACCGGGGGATGAGATGGGCCTGGTATCCATACAGTATCGGAGGTACAGAAAGGTTCCCTGCCCAAGTGGAACTGTCTCCATGTGCACTCAAGCCCCGCTCATGTCTTGCTGCATATGTGGTACACAGAGCTGCCCATGGGTCTGTGCGCTGGCTATCAGCAGCAGGTGACATGGTGTGCCAGGGGCCATGGCTGGCTGAGATGTGGTTGGGCCTAGACCGCTAGGCCTGTGCATGGCCTGCTGGCAGCTGTGTCGCACCCGTCTTGCTAGTTAGGGTGTGCACCCCACCAGAGGGACTAGAGGGTCCCTCGATGAACTCAGGTGACACCTGACTCCTGGTTGCCTAGTTGGACAGCTGGGAGGACATGCAGATCATGAGGTCCCTCTCTTCGCTTGACCACTCCAGAGTGGTGTCTGGCCCTTTGCTCTGGCTCCCTGGTCCTGGTTCCTTCTGGGCTTCATCCTTGGTTTGGTCTGCGGCAGTGTCTAGGACAATGGGTGGTGGGGAGCTTCTGGTAATGGGGGCAGGTGGAGGGACCTGCCCCACAGCACCTGGCCTCATCCTGGGCCTGGGCTTAGCCCTGCCAGAGCTCCTTGACTTTGTTCCAGATTTGGTCTGGAGCATGCTCAGGGTGTCCCCATGTGCTGAGACCATGGGTGAGGCAGGGAAAAGCTGCTGTGTTGCAGCGCTTGACCCCCATCTCCCTCAACACCTCCTTCTCCTTCCACAGTTCCAGGAGGTCTCTTAGTTCAAGTTCTGTCCAAGAGGGAGCCCTCTTTTTCTTTTCGCTCTGCTGGTCCTGGGAGCCCTGTGAGGCTCTGGTGGGGGGGCCTCAGGGGCTCATGCGGTGGACGGGCACTGGCCATGCCTGTTTTTTGATTTTCAGGGGTGCCTGTTAGGGCATGCTGAGAACAACTTGTGCTTTTGATTCTCTCATACTCTCAGCTTTCTGCCACGGGATTTCTGGGTCCGTGGAACTTTAAGAGCCCTAAGAGGATAATAGAGCCTTACTGCTGCGGGCCAAGGCATCTCTGCTCTCCAGCTGGCCGGCCCCATGGCAGACTCCTCTTTTGAAATAGCGAGCCGTGAAGTGTCTACATGTGCCTTCTTTTGAAAGAGAATTTCAAAAGGAGGTGCTTTTCCTAACATGGGGTTGGGGTCCGGATTTTGAAGTCTGAGCCACGTTCCTCAGATTTCCTTTCAAAAGAACACGTGTAGACGCTCCCTGCATTCTTTTGAAAGAGGACCTATATTTTTGAAATTAAGCGCACATGCAGACACAGCTACACAGTATGCAGTAGTGCACTATGGTGGGCTATATTCATTTACGCACTCATGTTAAATGCAGCAGAGCATGAGAAGGTGTGTTAGGTAGCCAGCTCTTTCATTCTCTGCCCAGCCCTGGCTGCAGGGTGTAGTAACCTCAGGGACTACTCTCAACTGTGCTGGATGAAAAGACTTCCTGAGAGGATCTCCTAGTGTAGGCATCCTTCACGCCCTTTAAAGTTTCAATTGAGGACTTCATTTACAGCGTCTATTGTGACTATGAAGACCCACACGAGAGTGACAGTCCTTGCTGCATCTCTTGCAGATGTAGTGGGTGTCTGGCAAGTCCTTATTGTGCTTTCTGTGCGCTCGCTTCTCCTCTGCTAGCTGTCTGATCTTCATCTCCCCCTTCTGAAGGCCCTTGTGTAACCTTTGCCTCCATCTGCTGTGGTCATCTGCTAGTTCTTCCCAGTTGTCCAGCTCGATGTCTACCTCTCTGAGGTCTCTCTTGCAGACATCTTTGTAGCGCAACTGGGGGCGTCCGGGAGGTCTTTTGCCAGAGGTTAGCTCACCATACAGGATGTCTTTTGGAATCCTTCCATCATTCATCCTGTGGACGTGGCCAAGCCAGTGGAGTCGACGCTGCCTGAGGAGGGTGTGCATGGTTGGGATTCCAGCTTGCTCGAGGACGGCGGTGTTGGTCACTCTGTCCTTCCATGATATTCCAAGGATGCTCCTGAGGCAGCGCAAGTGGAAGACGTTCAGCCTCTTTTCCTGGCGGGCATACAGGGTCCAAGTCTCACTGCCATAAAGCAGGGTGCTGAGGATGCAGGCTCTGTAGACTTGCATTTTGGTGTGAGTGTACAGCTTGTTGTTATTCCACACACTCTTGCTGAGTCTGGACAGAGTTGTGGCTGGTTTTCCAATCCTCCTATTTAGCTCAGTGTCCAACGACAGGGTGTCAGTGATGGTGGACCCGAGGTAAACGAACTCGTGGACGACCTCTAACGTATAGTTGTCAATGCTGATTGATGGGGATTCAGCAACATCCTGACCGAGTACGTTTGTCTTCTTTAGGCTGATGGTAAGCCCAAAGTCCTTGCACGCTTTGGAGAACTGATCCAGCAGTTTTTGAAGCTGGTCTTCTGTGTGAGACACTACAGCAGCATCATCTGCGAACAGCATGTCTCTGATGAGGACTTCCTGCACCTTAGACTTAGCTTTCAGCTTTGCAAGGTTAAACAGTTACCCATCAGATCTTGTGTGCAGCAAGATGCCCTCTGTTGAAGATCCAAAGGCGTGCTTCAGGAGGAGTGCGAAGAAGATCCCGAACAATGTCAGAGCAAGCACGCATCCTTGTTTGACGCCGCTCCTGATCCTGAAAGCATCCGATAATGCGCCCTCATATTGGATGGTTCCTCTCATGTCTTTGTGGAACAACTGGATCATCTTGAGTAACCGTGGAGGACAGCCTATCTTGTGGAGCAGTTTGAACAGACCATCCCTGCTGACCAAGTCAAAGGCCTTGGTCAGGTCGATGAAGGCTATGTAGAGTGGCTTTCTCTGCTCCCTGCACTTCTCCTGCAGCTGCCTTAGAGAGAAGACCATGTCAACGGTAGACCTCTCTGCGCGGAATCCGCACTGCGATTCGGGGTACACCCTCTCAGCAATCTTCTGGAGTCTGCCAGGGATGATGCGAGCGAACAGTTTACCAGTGACGCTTAGGAGGGAGATTCCACGGTAGTTGTTGCAGTCACTTCTGTCTCCTTTGTTCTTATACAACGTTACAATGTTAGCGTCGCACATATCCTGTGGAACCTCACCCTCTTTCCAGCACAGGGACAGCTCATGTAGGGGTTCCAGGAGTGTGTCTGCGGCACATTTGATTACCTCTGGTGGTATACCATCCTGACCAGGGGCCTTTCCTGCTGCAATGCTGTCGATGGCTCTCTTCAGTTCATCCACAGTGGGTTCTTGATCCAGTTCGTCCATTACTGGTAGGAGCTCGACGGCATCGAGGGCTGCGTCAACCATAACGTTCTCGCGTGAGTAAAGCTTGGAGTAATGCTCAACCCAGCGCTCCATCTGTTTGGCTTTGTCAGCAATGACTTCACCAGATTTGGATTTCAGAGGTGCCATCTTGTTCTGGGTGGGTCCTAATGCCTTCCTCATACCCTTGTACATTCCTCTGAGATTACCAAAGTCGGCACAGGTCTGGATGCTGTTGCATAGCTGGAGCCAGTGGTTGTTGGCACAGCGCCTGGCTGTCTGCTGTACTGTTCTTCTGGCCTCTCTAAGTGCTTGCTGGGTACTCTGGCTTGGTGAGTGTTTGTACTCCAGGAGTGCAGCGTGCTTCTTTTCAATGACTGGAATCATCTCATCGGAGTTAGCTTCGAACCAGTCGTTCGTGTTTCTAGCTCTTCTTCCAAACACCGACAAGGCCATGTTGTAAACTGTATCCCTCAGATGTTGCCATTTGGATGTCGCATCGGCACTCCCAGGGCCGCTGCACAGATTTTCCTGGAGGGTCTCTCTGAACTTTTCAGCTTTCTCGGAGTTTGCCGTCTTTCTGGCGTCAATGCGGGGCCTTCCAGCAGGTGCAGAGCGGTACAGCTTCTTGGGTCTCAGCTTGAGCTTGGAGCAAACTAGCGAGTGAGTTGTATCACAGTCAGCACTATGACAGCTGCATGTCAGAAGGACGTTTTTGAGGTTGTTATGCCTAGTGATGACCACATCTAGTTGATGCCAGTGCTTCGAGCGTGGGTGTGGAGAGGATCTCCACAGTTGGGGATTTCCAGAGCAAATTGTGCCCCTGCTGGTACTGTTCCTAGTCCCTTACTGTTCCTGTGGACTGCAGAGTAGTTGGCTCTGGTAGTTTTCTGTCTGCTGTGCGGATCCCTTAGCTAGTGGTTTGTGGACAGTCTCCCCTATTTGTGCAGTCTGAATAAAGCAAAAAGAAAAATAATTGGTGAATAATTGTGTGTTACCAAATCAGACTGTAATTAGTAATTATGGGCTGAATCGTTAGCAAGGTGGCTTTCTTTCTCTATGGACAAAATGTATCCACTAAGTGGATTTTTTTTTTTCTTGGAAGGGTATAAAAAGTGGTTTGTTTCTTGTTTTGTAGGTCGCAGAACTAGCAGGTGGCTCCAGAGAGCTGGAGAGGTAAGCAGTCTCTGAACCAATTTAAGCCTTTAATTAAAAGAAATATTTACAAAGTTATTGAGAGATTGTGTGGTTTCTAATTGATATGCATTCAAATTATTTGTGGAAGAAAATTTGTTTACACAGATGGAATTTTGTATTAAAATCAAATATTTAAAACCCTTGTTTATAAATTAAAATTGTCAAGAATTAAAAGGTACAACTTTTTAATTTGTAGAACCACAGACAGATATGTCAGTCCTTGTTCATCTTAACAATTGGCTAAACAGGACGTCAGACTGAGTGGACTTGTAGGCTCTACAGTTTTGTGCTGTTTTGTTTTTGGGTCCAGATATATAAAAATTTACATTTGTGAGTTGAACTTCCATGATACAGAGATTGCCTGGTAGTAATTGTAACAACAGAGGGTGCTGTTTGAATAAAAAGATATGCTTTGTAGTTTTAGAGTACTAAATCAGTGTTTATACTACGTAGTTCTGGCATTCCAGACTAGTGACATGAAAACATTTGTTCTACAGTGTAAAACTTATTTGGCATATTACAATGTTTAGCAATTGTTCTAACTTACTGTAAAGACTGCACAGATCTAGAGTCAGTTGAGCTGGCTGACTATCTAGAATAGTAGGAAGGATTATGCTGATATAGTGTAATGAAACATTTGAGATAATTTTCCTTTATTCTGTAATGGAACATTTGGCTAAATTCACTGCCGTGCATGGTGAAAAGTACCAGAGAGGTAGATGTATTAGTCTGTATCCTCAAAAACACTGAGCAGTCCAGTGACACGTTATAGAGTAACAGATTTATTGGAGTAATTTTTTGATCTATTGCAGGGGTAGAAATACTTTTTCGTGGGAGGGACAGCTCCCATCAATTTTGGTAAGCAGTCAAAGGCTGCACTTTCCTAAAGAGGGGGTGGAGATCTGGGATGGAGTTTAGATGCAGTGGGGAGCTTGGGGTAGGAGACTCGGGTGCAGAAGAGGACCTGTGGTCTGAGAGAGAGTTTGAGTGAAAGATTTTCCCTAATAGCTAGTGTTTTTTAGACCTTTAATTTCTGTTGCTCTTCTTTGGACTTTATGCAGTTTGTCCACATCTTTTGTAAAATGTGGCACCTAGAACTGGGCACAGTCAGCGTGGAGTAGAGTGGAAATTTCTCGTCTTGCTTAAAAGACTCCTGCTATTACATCTCAGAATGTTTGCTATCTTTGCAACACACACTGTTGACTCCAGCCCCTGCTGGTTAACTGGTTAAACTTTTAACATTCCTTCCAAAAGCTGTATGAGGATGCTTGGGCAATGTAGAGGCTATCCACTTTCCAGGCACCCAGTGTGCCTCATAGAGGGTCACATGATTTTCTCCTTTGGTGTCCAAAGCCCTGGAACTAGAGGAAGAAACTTTTGAGGGTTAGGCCACATGGCTTGAAATGCAGGCTACCCCAACCAGCCAACATTTCCTCGTTTTCACCAGATGAGGCTCTAATGCCCTCTCCACTATCACTAGCTGATCACTTCAGGCAGTTTGAGGACCTTACTATGGTGTTATTGGATGACCTACAATTCTCAGGTGGTGTGTGGTCTGTGAAGGAGTTACCTCTCCACATCAATGTACGTTCACCTCACTTGGTTGACTTTCCTACCTAATCTGTGTGGCCAGTGTGTAGTAGTCCTGACGTACACAGCCATGGTGTTGTCTTATATCAACAGTGAGAGGGTGAGTGCTCTGTCAGAAAAGCTAATTTTATGAACTGATTAGTGAATATCAGGTGACAAAACAGACAGTTTTGAGTGGTCGATCCATATGGATGTCCTCCACGCTCTTTCAACAGCGGGATTTTCCCTGCTGAACCTTGAGTGTCCCCAGTTCTACTCCTTCTGAGGCCTCGGCCATGGCTCCTTAGATGTGTTCTTCATACCATAGAACCTGGGGTTGCTCTATGCCTTTCCCCCCATTGTCCTCTTGTGTACAAGCTGCTCCTCAGTGTTCTCAGGGACTGGGCAGCTGTTATCCTGATAGCGCTGAACTGGGCTTGTCAGCAGTGGTACCCCATGGTGATGGAGCTCTTGGCGCTTCTGACCATTTGGACTTCCCTGCTTCCGGACCTCCTCATGCAGAACCACTGTTGCCTCTGCCACCCAGACTTTCTCTCCCTTCACCTCATTGTTTGGCAGCTTTGGGTTAAACCCTGTCGAGCAGATATGCTTGGAGCAAGTCTGGCAGGTCCTCCTCAGCAGCTGCAAGCTGTCTACTTGGCACATGTACCTGGCTAAGTGGATGCACTTCTCTTGCTGAAGTCAACAGCATGGCCTCAGACCTGTGTCTACCTCTGTCCTACAGGTGCTGGACTGCCTTGTTGACCTGAAGCATCAGTGCCTTGCTGCTGCTTCTCAAGATCCATGTGTCAGCCATATTGGCCTTCCATCTGGGTGAGGGTGGAAAATCTGCTTTTGTGCACCTCATGGTGGGTGGTTTTTCAAGGACATGAACTGCCTCCACCTTCTGGCTGGTTCCAGCCTGGGACCTTAACCTGGTGTTCCTGTTGCTTATGGGTTCCCCCTTTAAACCTCTGGCCACATGTTACCTTTTCTGCCTGTCCTGGAAAGTGGCCTTCCTGGTGCCCATCATCTCTGTCAGTAGGGTGTCTGAGCTACATGCCCTGATGTCAGAGCTCCCAGACATGGTGTTCCATAAGGACAAGATTCAACTCTGCTGTCACCCTTCTTTCCTACTGAAGGTGGTCTCCAGCTTCTATACCAGCCAGGACATTTTCTGTCCTGTTTTTTATCCAAAAATCTCAGAGTTCCCCATGAGAGAAGCAGCTGCACTCTCTGTGCAAGGTAGGCACGTGCCTTCTACATCAAATGGACCAAGCCCTTCCTCAAGACCTCACAGCTTTTTGTGGTTTTTGTTGATTACATGAAGGAGCTTCCAGTTTCATTGCAGCACATCTCTTCCTGGATCACATTCTGTACATGGATATGCTATAACCCTCGTACCATTACCTCACTACCTTTTACAGCGTACTCTGCGTGAGTTCAGGTCTCCTCAACTGCTTTCCTAGCTCATGTGCCCATTCAGGAAATGTGTCGAACTGCAACATGGTCTTCTGTATACACTTTTACATCTCACTGTGCTATTGTGCAGCAGTTTCAATGGGATGCAGGCTTCGGGGCTGTCATCTTTGAGTCAGCCAAATGTTGACTCTGACCCCTCTTCCGGGGTTTGGCTTGGGAATCACTTAACTCAGATGTGAGCAGGCACTCAAAGAAGGAAACTCATTTATTCATCGTTGTAACTGTTTTTCATTGTGATGTTCATATCTGTTTGAAATCCACCCACCTTTCCTACTGTCCTAATGGATGGCAAGAAAGAACTGAGGGGTGGTCAGGTCGGCAGGGTCACGTATAGGTCTCCACAGTGCCACTGTAGGGGCTCCACAGCCAATCTGACAAGTAGCAGCCACGGTAAAACCTTCCGACAGTTTGTGCACCTAGCGCGCACATACCTAACTCATATGACAAATGCATCTCAAAGAACAATAGTTACAGTGGTGAGTAACCATTTTTATTTTGTTATCGTGTGTGGTTTGCTAGTGGTCCGGGAAGGTTTTGTGTTGAGTGAAGTGGGTCTTGAGCCATAAAGTTTGAGAACCTCTAGTATCATTTCATATGCTGTAAACCTTGTTTTGTTCAGTGTATGTAATTTTGTGGCCGTTTTTATAAATAATGTTAATATTGCAATACCCAACACTCAAAAGTAGCAGGGGGGGGCACGGGGGGGGGAGTGTGTGTATGTGTATGTATGTTCATCCATTTAGGCAAAACAAAGTAAGTGTAAAGATGTCCATGTTTATATTGTTTTACAGATTATATACACACACACAATATATGCATATTTACCTATGTAAAATACAACCATATAAATGCTACATTAAGGTGGAACACTTAAAATAAGCTAAAATGAGGATTCCTAAAGGAATATTAATATATTGTTTGTGCCTGTTATGTAGTGGTGTTCTTTTTCTTGCCACATGATACGTTTAATATATTTTTCTGGATAATTGCTATAAAATATAAAGTCTGAGTTAACGTTGGTCTTGGAACTTTAACTTCTGGGATTTCTTGTTTAATTGTACTGTAACAGTGATAAAGGTTGTTAAACTGTGTCTTTTTTCTTTCACCATTTAAACTAGCTTGTTCTGTTTGTGGGTGTCCAGGTTTGGAAATAACATGTTCAGTTTCATAAAACTGGTCCCTCATTGCTCTCTCATTTTCAGAACAAAATTTAAGGGTTAATTGTCACATGTGCCTCTTCTGGATAGTAGGAATGAACTTCAGTGTTTAGTGTACTCTGTGGTTAATCCTGCAGTTTGATGAATGGACCTTGAATAGACCAGGAGAGTTTGTTGTCCTGACATATTAATGCCGAGTTAACTGTTCTCCTTGCTATTATAACTTACATTGTATTAATAATAAGCTATTGAAACGGTGAGATTTAATGCTCTGGCACCCTGAGCTGGCAGTGGATTGTAGCACTTAGCCTTCATGGCATCTCCTCTGACTGGGACTTCGAATATGGGGACCTTCTTCAGCGTTGTTAGGCGTTGCTATAAAAGGAGGCGTAAGAAACGTTCTGAGAAGAAAGGTAGTATATTAATTTCTGTATTGTCAAAATAAAATATTGGTCAGCTTTTATAAACAGAAAAATGCGTTGTAGAAATGTTTTGAGATTATACTGAAAGGTAAATATTAAACATTTTCATGTATACCTTTAAAAAGTGTTAAAGTTTTTTTTTTTATGTTTGAGTATTAAACAGCAAAAGTAATGAGCTTCAAATGGAAATAAATTTTCCAATATTATATGTTTCACTTTGCTTCCAGGCTTTCAAAATTTAAAAATATTTCTTAGACAATCCAGTGAAAGTCTTAAAGTTGTGCACCTTTTCCTATTTTACTGCTTGTTTTATCTCTAATGTATAGCTTCATGTGTCAGATTGTTTTGTCACCTGATAATCACTAATCAGTTCATAAAATTAGCTTTTCTGTCTTTAAAATTAGCCTGCCCTGAACAGTAAGTATAAGTAAAGAGCTTTTAAAAGTCTCTTTTTTTTATCTTTTAACTAAATTTGTAAGAAATCTGTGAAGTATCAAAATTATTGAAATCTCTTTAGATTGCATTGCTATTCATCTTGTTACAGGTTTCCTATTTAATATATTTAGATTAGGTAAAGTAGGAATTCTTTTATTCCTTAAAATTGCCAAGCAGGTGCACAACTGTGGAAAACTAAGTGCATTATTAACCATGGTATGAGGTTTGTTGTTATTTTTGAAGTATTTTGTACTGTTTGTATCTTTGTACAATTAGAAAATACTGAATTGATTCTGGAGGACAATTATTATATCTGGAAAAAAAGGACATATGGCACATCATAAAAATATATGTACTTTATAGAAGGGTTGTAATTTCACTGCTGTAAGTGTTATTTTTCTGATTCTATTTGTATCTATGACTTTCTCTTCTTTGACATTTTTGTATCCGGTTGATCAGTATGGCTTGCATGTAATGCATTTGGAATTACCAACATTCTTGTCAATGCTGCTATTTATCTTTCAGAATATGACAGCAAATGCGGTCCTACACAGAAAAAATGAACTACAATAACTGTATGTAGTTACCATATCTAGGTTGTGTTTGTGATTAAATATGTCAAATGACTCTAATACAGTGATCATATTTATATCCAAAAATACAGCAGAAGACTATGTTAAATGCAGCAATAATGACTTGCAAAGTGGAATTAGGTTACTCAACTTTAGATTTCACAAGTAGTAATGAATTTGTATAAAAATGAGTAACTGAGCCCAAATCACTAATAAACTTGAGCAAACCAAGAGCTGGCATGTTGACTGAATCTTATAGCACTTGTACCCTACAGCAAATCCCTGCTAAGCAAATAACATTTACATTTTTATTAACTCTTGTCTTTGAAATGTTTGAAAATACATTTTTTCACAGTGCTTTCAAAGTTTAGTATTGGATTGTATTTTAGAACAGGTAGTAAGGGGAAAAAAGAGAAGCTAAGGGCCATATCCAGAAAACTTCAGTGGAATTTGGATCATGCCTGTAGAGGGAAGATAATGATCTGGGGTGGAAGAATGCCAAGCATGGATGTAGGCTGGGAACCGACTGGCTTAGCAGCAGTACAACGGAAAGGGACCTAGGGGTTATGGTGGATGAAATGCTGGACATGAGTAAACAGTGTGCCCTTGTAGCCAAGAAGGCTAATGGCATACTAGGGTGCATATTAGGAGGAGCATTTCGAACAGGTCTAGAGAAGTAGTTGTTCCCCTTTATTCAGCACTGCTGAGGCCACATCTGGAATATTGTGTCCTGTTTTGGGCCCCCCATTATAAAAAGGATGTGGATGTACTAGAGCAGGTTCAGCAGAGGGCAACAAAAATGGTTAAGGGGCTGGAGCACAAGACCTATGAGGACAGGCTGAGGGATTTGGGCTTGTTTATCTTACAGAAGAGAAGACTTAGGGGTGATTTAATAGCAGCCTTCAGCTTCCTGGAGAGGAGCTCTAAAGCAGAGGGTGAGAGACTGTTCTCAGTGGTGTCAGATGGCAGAACAAGGAGTAATGGTCTGAAGTTGAAGAGGGAGAGGTATAGGTTAGATTTTGAGAAAAACTACTTCACCAGAAGGGTGAATGCATTGGAATGCGTTGCCTAGAGAGGTGGTGGGTTCTCTATCCCTCAAGGTTTTTAAGTCCTGGCATGACAAGGTCCTGGCTGGGATGAGTTAGTGGCGGTTGCTCCTGCTCGAAGCAGGGGGCTTGACTAGATGACCTCCTGAGGTCCCTTCCAGCCCTATGATTCTGTCTGACAAGACAACTTAAATCTGGGTAGCGTTTCACTAAAAATCACTGATAAAATAGATTATTTTTGGTGTTGATCCTAGTGTATGGATCATTACTCATATCTCAGGTTCTGAAAGTCAAAGCAAGCCATGTCAGTATTTTCTCATTTGTGTCCCATCTTTTAGATCTATTTGGAAAAATTGTTTATCTGAGTTGATTAGTGACATGGTGCAGGAATCTTATAAAATCATGTATCTGTTTTAGCCAAACTGGAAGGGTATGGAAAGAATAATGAGTCTTTGTGAATAACTGGCTAGGGATGAAGAAATAAAGCAGTATATAAAGTGCTATAGAAGATAGTTAAGGATTCAACAAAAATGCATACAAATCAGCACATACTTCACTTAAGAAAAATAAGAAAAAAAACCAGGAGTTTCTAAAGGATTTTAGAAATCTTGCTAACAAGACTAGAGTTATTGTTCAGTGGCTTTTATATTTCAGGTAAAATTACAGATTTCTAAAGAGTTAAATTCTGGTCCCAGTGAATTCAGTGAATGTTTGCGATTAACTTCAGTGGGACTCATTTGTCAAAACGTGATCTTTGGTTCTGTATGTAATTTTTCGTGTGCCACTTTATGACGTTTTTATTTTAGTCTTGTCCAGTTGTTTACTTTTGATGCCAGTGAAGTGGAAATGTGAATTTCACAACATGGCAGTTTTTTGTTGTTATACCATTAATGAACACTAATTTAGATTTTTGAACCTAAGTATTTTAAATGCCAAATTTAAATTGCCAGTACACTTTTATATTTTAGGAGACTGTTACAAAATAGTTATTTTAAGTAATATAACTGATGAGAAAATGTGTTAAATCAAAACATATTTTCTATCTTCAGAATGTAATCTGAATCAAATTTGTAACTGGTTTGAAAATTGATCGTTTGGGTTTGTTTCTTAAACCAGTGATGCAGATGTCCCACTCTCTGTAGCTCCCACCAGCTGCTGTTCTCAGTAGGAACTGAGTGTTTTGCCATCATGAAAATCTGTCTCTTACTGTCCAACTGTGTTTTGGCTGAGCCTAGCAAAGACCCTCCCTTTGACTTTGGAAATTGGAAAGCAAAAGTAGATCTATAGCCATACATACTCTGCTATACCATGTTCATTACTATCCTGATGTATTAATTTCAGAGATCAAGAGTTAGTGTTATAAAATCTGTTACGGTTCAACATAAAACAGTTTTGCAAGGTTCATAATTTTTTTTTCTACAGAAGCCCTGGTTCTACTTGGTTCCTTGGCAAATACCCAAAAGCAATAATTCTAAAGTTGAAAGTTTATTGATCAAATGAGCACGTTTACTGAAACTGAGTGATTTTTGCAAAACAATCAAAACTTTTGCAAACCTCTCTCCTTTTGGAGGTAAAATATCAGTGTCTCATTTTCAGTAACAATCTCTTTCTGATGAAAAGGAAAGAGTTAATTCTACTTTCAGTTTTGATGTGGCAAGTGCATTCACTTGTCCTGTTCAAACCAACACAGACACATGGTAGAGGAGAGAGGATTAAAAAGATGGGAGAAATACAGCTGTTGTTGATGTCTTTGGAATCTGGAAGTCCTACAGAAGGCACAGGAACATGCCATCCCAATGTGCACTAAGAAGAACAAATATGATATGCAACCAGCTTGGCTTAATAGAAAAATCTTTGGTGAGCTTAAACATAAAAAAGAAGTTCCTGAAGCCCACTTACTCAGGGCCTGAAAAATCCTAAATACCACCCCCCCGCTGCCCCCCCCCCCCCCCGAAAAAAAAAATAAAGAACTTACTCCAGCTGCTGAAGCCACCATGCACTCCTCCCACCAGTGGTGGGGCACGTACCAGGCAGATAGCACTTGGGTATGTCCCCACCCCGATGGGAGGAGCATGTGGCAGCTCCAGTGATGGTAGTGGCTCCTGTAGCTGCATGGCGGGCTCTGAAAGCTACAGCTGTGTAGCTCAGGTGTCGTTCCAGTGGCACCGGCCACAGCAAGTGGCTCCTGCTGCGTGGCTCCAGCAGTTCTGATGAGTTGCCTTTTTTGTAGGGAGGCGTGTCCGAGGAATTCTGGTGGGGGGGGGGGTATTAGGGCAAATAGAGTAAAACCCAGCATATAATGGACTTTTGGCATTAATGGGCATCCCTCCCCACCATTAGTCCATTATATCAAGGGTTTACTGTGATTCACTTCCTCTATCTGGTTTTCTTATGCTTGTTTATAACAGCTTGATTTGTTTTTTATAGTTAATTTTCAGACAGAAAAAAGGTTATATATTTAAATTGTCATTTTATGAACTTTCAGTGACTTAAAATTTGAGCTTAAAACAGGGATGAATTTTTAGGTCTGGTAATCAGAACAGTTCACACAAAATACTCCTGGTCTGATTGGAGCACTCAAGACCAAAGTTTCACCTCACTTTTGTAAAGTATTTGCTTCCAAAATACAAAAGTGTGGCAACACACTATTACTGACAAATTGCTTACCTTCTCATGTTTATTATAAAATAAATGAATTAGAATATAAATATTTTATTTAAGTCTGGGTGTGTAAAACAGAGCTGTACAAACAAGTCATTGTATTAAATTTGTTTGAACTGACTTTGATAATGCTTTTTAAGCCTGTTGTAAAACTAGGCAGATTGCTAGATAGGTTGATGAAGCCCCTGGAAGACCTCTGAGTATGCCAAGGCGTACAGGTACTCCTGGTTGAGAACTGCTGGTATAAAGTATAACCCTTTTAAAAACACCAATGATATCAGTGTCACGTTGTGTCAAGTATTACATAACAAGATTCTGCTCAGGCAGGAGGTACAGTCCCTCCTCCAATGGGGGGGCGGCTATAGAGTGGGACTGGCACTTTATTCCCAGTCCCCAACAGTTTCAGGGACAGGGATTTTATTCCCATTATTTCCTAATCCTGAAGGCAAAAGTGGGGCTAAGGCCCATTTTGGAACTGTGAAACCTAAACAAATTTTTAAAAAAAAAAAAAAAAGGTAAGGTTTCGTATGATATCCCTGGACCTGATTATTCCGATGATTGAACGGGAGGACTGGTTTGCTGCTCTTGACTTACAGGAGGCATATTTCCACATAGTGATTTATCTGCCCCACAGGAGATTCCCCCAGTTTGTGGTGGGGAAGGACCATTATCAGTTCACAGTCCTTCCATTTGGTCCTTCCTCCATCCCAAGGGTCTTCACTAAATGCATGGCAGTGGTAGCAACCTTCCTGTGCAGGAAAGGGGTGCACCTCTTGCTCTACCTGGACGATTGTCTGGTCAAGGGTATCTCACAGTGCCAGTTAGCACAGCACGTGCAGCTGATATGACAGATGTTCGCCACTCCCAGTCCCATGGTAAATGAGACAAAGTCTGTGCTGACCCTTACTCAAGTAATGGAGTATGTGGAGGCCCTATTAGATGCGGGGCAGGCCAGGGCCTTCCTGCTTCAAAGCAGGTTTCAGGCCATGGCATGTCTCGTCCATGAATTGATCAAGTTCCCTACAACAATGGCCAGAGGCTGCCTCAGGTTGTTAGGTCAAATGGCAGCATGCACGTTTGTAGTCCAACACGCCAGGTTGTGAATGCACCCTTTCCAACTGTGGCTTGCCTCAGTGTACTGGCCTGTCAGGAACAACATAGATGTGCTGGTGACAGTCCCTCCACAAGTGCTTTTAATACTGCACTGGTGGCTGGATACTCGGTCGGTCTGCATGGGAGTGCCCTTCAACCCCGCCACAACCCTCTCTCTCTCTAGCCACAGAAGCCTCAGACTTGGGCTGGAGGGTGCATTTGGGGCAGCGCCAGACCCAGGCCTTGTGCAGCAAGGAGTACAGCTGGCTCTACATAGGTGTTTGAGAACTCAGAGCCATAAGGCTTGCATGTGAGGTGTTTCAAAACAGTTTAAAGGGTCAGGGTGTTGCCATGAGTACAGACAATACCACAGTAAGGTATTATATAAACAAGCAAGGGGGCACATGCTCCTTTCCCCTATGTTACGAAGCCCCCAGGCTCTGGAAGTTTTGCATTCAACATCAAATTCTCCTGAAAGTGTATTACCTACCTGGGACCTACAGCTCCCTGGCTGACCATCTCAGCAGGTCTTTCATGGGCCAATGAGTGGTCACTCCACCTGGAAGTACTGCATTTAATGTTCCAGAAGTAGGGATGTCCCCAGGTAGACCTATTTGCTACCCATCTCAATGCGAAGTGCCAGATGTTCTGCTCGTACCAGAATCAGAGCCCGGGCTCCTGGGCAGATGTATTCAGCGTTCAGTGGTCAGGCCCTCTGCTTTACACCTTCCCTCCAGTGCCACTCATTCACTGGACCCTACTCAAAATTGGGTCAGACCGGGCATCGGTCATTCTGGTGGTCCCAGCGTGGGCTCGGCAGCATTGGTACTCAACTGTCTTGGAATTGTCTGACACAGTAGCACTTACATTATGCCTGGACCTGTTGATGCAGGAGGAGGGGAGTCTGCAGCACCCCAATCTTCAAGCACTACATCTCACAGCATGGAAGCTCCATGACTGAAAGTGATGGAACTGTTGTGCTTGGAACCTGTGAAAGGTGTTGTTGAAGAGCAGGAAGCCCTCCATACGGACAACATATGTAGCCAAATGCAAAAGATTTTTCCATCTGGGCAGGTTGAAGAGGATTGTCCACAGTACAGACTCCGATACTGGTTATTCTGGACTACTTGTTCTTTAGCCAGGAAGGGTTGTCACTGTCCTCTATCAAGCTGCACTTAGCAGCTGTTTCAGCCTTTCACCCTGAGTGGGGGCTATCATCTGTCTTTTCAGACCCCATGGTAAAAAGGTTTCTGAAGGGCCTGGAAAGGGTCAGTCTGCAGGTGTGACCCTCTCTGCCGGTGTGGGACTTCAGTCTGGTATTGTCAAGACTTATGGGGGCCCCTTCTGAGCCCCTTGCCTCCTGCTCCCTCTTATTTCTCAGTTACAAAACAGCCTTCTTGGTGGCCATTACCTTAGCCAGGGGGGTGTCAGAACTAAGGGCTCTGATGGTGGACCCACTCTACACGGTGTCCCACAAGGATAAGGTCAGGTTGAGACCCCATCTGATATTCCTTCTGAAGGTGGTCTCCCATTTTCATGTCAACCAGGACATTGCCTTACTGTTTTTTTTACCCAAAACTTCATGCCTTCCCCAGGGAGCAGAGTTTACATACTTTGGATATTCCAAGGGTGCTGGCCTTCTGTACGAACAGGACCAGCTCCTACAGAAATCTCAACAGCTGTTTGTTGCGGTGGCAGACAGGATGAAGGGTCTTCTGGTCTCCTCCCAGCAGATCTCCTCTTGGATAGCGGCCTGTATTAAAGAGTGTTATAAGCTGGCAGGAATTGTGTATCGTCCCCCCCCGCCCCCGATCAGAGCTTACTCTACCAGAGCACAAGCTTCCTCAACAGCATACTTAGCCAGTGTTCCTATCCAGGACATCTGTAGGGTAACCACCTGGTCCTGAATTCATATGTTTACAGCATATTACGCTTTAACACAGCATTTATGGGAGGACGCTGTGGTGGGCAGGGCTGTCCTGCATTCTTTTTGGGGCTCCAACCCTGCTTCCTAGACACTGGCTTGTGTTCACCCAACGTGGAATGCACATAAGCAATCATGCAAAGAAGTTACTTGCTTTGTAACTGGTGTTCTCCAAGATGTGTTGCTCATGTCCATTCCAAAACCCTCCTGCCTTCCCCACTATCAGAGTAGCTGGCAAGAATTAACTGAGTGGGAGGCGGGGTGGGTGGAGCATATATGGGTTGTCATACAGATGCCACTCCAGGGGGTGCTGCACTGACTCTATGGCTACCGGCTATGGAAAAAAGCTTCCAGCAACTGAGCATGTGCCAGCGCACCCAACTTGGAATGGATACATAAATACAGTATAGTGAAAATAAATACATATAATTACAGCAAATAAAATATAAGTTTACAATGTACAATATTACTGTTGTTGGTAAATGAAGTACTCTGCATTCATTTTTATTTGTTTCTTAATATCTAATCTTGTTTTTCTTTAGTGTTATGCATTGCTATGAATACCTCTCTATTATCTGGAATATTTGAACATCTGGCAACTTTCCGTTCCTGGGTCTGCTGGTTTTGAAAGAATTTGCTGTAACTACCCATTTTATCTGATACAGAAAAGAGTATTTTGGCTCTGTACTTCCTGTCCCTTTTCTTCCTTCCCTCCCTAATCCAGAATTCTCTGTGAATTGCTTTCTGTCTTCTCCAGCTTAGGGCAGAGAGTGAAAGTGAAATAATGTGTTATGTGAGCAGAGATGCATTTTGAGACTAGGGAACATATAGTAGAGCTATCACGAACATTTTATAGTGGAGGTAGTGCAAGAGAATAGCTGGCACTCAGCATCGGCATCCATGAATATGAGAATAAGTGAGTTTTATTACTAGAGCAGCTTACTGAATAGCAGTATTTTTCCTTTTCCTCCATTTAATTTTATTTTTAGAGGCATACAATTAATCTACATCATGCTTTCTCTGTTGGCTAGCTAAAGGTGTATTTTATATTCTGTTAGTCCCAAATGATGGCCAAATATAATCTCTGATCTGACCACACACCAAGTTACTTTTCTCTTGTGATGAAACCTATGATGTGAAAGGTGCAAATACTCTTAACAGCATGTTCGGTTTAGTATGTAGCTATTGTCCTTAATATGATTTTTTAATATACAGAAAATAATATAGCAATTTGTATAGGTGGTAAAATGGCAAACTATATGTTGAATTGCTTTTTAAATTCCAGGATTCGTGGGTGTACATTTTTTAAAATGTTTGTGTGTGTGTGTTTTTAAAAAAAAAAAAAAAAAAGCACTGGTTGTTTCATCTGGAATGTTAACCCATACTATCGCATATTTCAGAAAACTGCTATGTACACATGCTATGTTTGAGAGAGATTTAAACGTAAGCTAGAAAGCTAAAACATGTCATGTCTGAAGTAAAATTTTGGCATTGTTGTAGTTGTCCTGGATTGTTTGAGATATTACAGTTTTCATTTGAGTGGCTGTCTTACATTACCAAGGGAGCATAAAACACAAATCCCTACTGACTTATGTGATGCTGTCACCATCATTTTCAACAAGGGAGATGGAGCAAACTGTGCCAGCTATTCAGACATTGCCCTCCTCTCCCTTGCTGGGAAGATTCTTCCTAAAATCTTAAGAATTGCCAAGTGGGTCTTACCCATAAGTTCATTACTTAATAAATATGTTAGTTGTTAAGGTGCTACAGGACTGCTTGTGTTTTGTGAAGCAGCAGACTAATGCAGGTACCTCTCTGAAACTACACTGATCTTGTGGAGGGAGTACTTCCTGAGTTGCAGTGCAACTTCACACCATCACAAGGCACCACCCATGTTTTTTTGCACCCATACGCAGCCAGGGAAAAATGTCGAGAACACCCCCAGAAGCTGCATATGGCCTTTATTGATCTAAACAAAGTCTTCAACTTTGTCTACCATGTGAAGCTCCAAGCAAATTTCTCACCATTCTAATATACCTCTCATGATCAGATGACTGTCTCTATCCTGTGCACTGATTCTACCTCTGAGCCCTTGTCATCCAAATTGGTGTGAAACAAACCTATGTACTGGCACCCCCACTCTTCTCTGTTTCCTTAGCAGCTGTGAAAACATTAATTCAAGCAATCTACTGCAGGGCATTGACATTCATAGAAGCATAGAAGAGTAGGACTGGAAGGGACCTCGAGAGGCCATCGAGTCCAGCCCCCTGCCTTCATGGCAGGACCAAGCACTTTCTAGACCATCCCTGAAAGGCATCTATCTAACCCCTTCTTAAATATCTCCAGTGATGGAGATTCAATATTGGATGAACAGCATCTTCAAGAACAACAAGAAGGAGAGACAAAGGCTCACATCCCCCTGTCTGATCTGACTTGTTTTTTCCTCTTTTGATAAGTACTGTTAATACTGGGCCATTTCCACCTTGCTGAATAGACCTTGTCAGCTCTGGCCCTCCCTCTTACTAGGACCCCGCTCTTTAAATACCCCTCTGAAACACCCCCCCCATGCATCTGATGAAGCGGGTCTTTGCCCACAAAAGCTTATGCTCCAAAATATCTGTTAGTTTATAAGGTGCCACAAGACTTTGTTGTTCTCTACTACTAAGACTGTGACTTCCCCCTTGTGTGGAATTTCTACTTGCATATTGTTGTGTTGATTAGCCAGCCTATCACTACCCCTTGGCTCCTCATTACCCTTGTTTAATACTTGGTTCAGTGTTGGGCCATTCCTACATTATCTTAAATCTCTACTTGATCCTTAGTATTTAGTTGTCTTCCTTCCTTTTTTTATTTATGTGCCTAGAGAACCTTTTATTGTTGGTTTTAAATGCCTTTGGGAAGCTCAACGCCATTTGAGTTTTGGCACCTCTTTTTCTTTTCCCTGACACTTTCTGACCACCAAGAGAGAGCTTTTTCTTTCTGATCCTTCCCATTTTCTGTTCCTTGTTAGCTTTCTGCCTTTTCTTGGTAACTTGTTTGAGATTCTTTTCATCCAGTCTGGTCTGCAACCCTTCTTTGTAAATTTTTTTTTCAATGCTTAGGATGAAACTTTGATCTAAAGTAATTCCAAACCTCTTCCATATTCATATCCTTGACTTATTCAGTCCAGTCCACTTCCCAGAGGTGACGTGTAAGGTGGGGTATGTGCGGGGGGAACGTGTCTCTTGCCCCCTGATTTCTCCAAGTGCCCCTGCAGCGTGTGGTCTGCCGGAGAGAGGTGCTCAAGCCTTCTGCTGCTGCTCTTTACACTATCCCTGGCACTTCCAGCTTGCTCAGCCCTCTGCCCCACAGCAGCCAGGCCTGGCCAGGAAGCTGAGAGAGTGCTACAGAGATGCTTCTTATGCTGGTTGATTCCATTCAGGATCTCTGTCTGTGAGAAAATCCTGCTGGGGAAGTGGTAGCAGCCCACCTCCTCTGCTCCTGACCTGGGCCCAACTGTGGGGATGTGCTGAGAAGAAGGGGTCTTGTGCTGAATTGGTTTTTTTTTTTTTAAAAGAATAAATAGGTACCTGAAAGCAAAGAGAAGATCCAAGGCATCTTTCAGCCTGCGTAGACTATGGATTGCGCCCTTCGTAACTCCATTTAAGATCGTCAAAGAGAAGATACCATGGATTGTAAAGATTTAAAGTCGCAGTACTGTAATGATCTTGTCTTCTGTTGTAATGTGATGTCTATAGACTTTCATAGCCTGGCCTGATTTTCAGAGACCTGGGCACACGTTGCTTAGGCAATGAATCGAGCAAAGTACAAAAGATAGAAAAACAATATGCACATTTAGACAATCTGCCACCTGAAAATGTAAAGATGTGTGTAAACAAAATAAATAGGTGCTGAGAGCTTATGAAAATCCAGATAATTATTCTTGTAATGTAGCTTCAGGTCTTAGAGTCACACCAAGAAGTTCAGGCAGCTCACATGTAGAGAAGACACAGGACCTTGTAATGTAGCTGTCTTTGTCGCCATTCAGCAGCACAGTTTCTAGAAGGATTATGGATACAAGTGTCTAACCAAAGCCTGCCTGTACCACAAAAATGCCTCTTTCCAAGACCTGTAGTACCTGCTCTACCCTTCAAAAGAATTGCCTGGATTTTCTTGATGTTACTTGCAACATCAAGTCGTCGGTATTTTGACTTTGTCGCTTTTCCTCTGGCTTGCTGGAGGGAGAGCATCCTTCCTCTGAATCAGTTCCAGAATTGCTGTTCTGTGACCTTGTCGCATTTCAATCAGTCAGTTGGTACAATAGACAAGGAAATGATCACATTTTCCAGTGAGAGTGCATAGTTTGTATCTTGTAAGCATGAGTCAGGTGAAGTACAGCAGATTAAAAACAGTATCTAGACAGTCAGCCACCTGAAAATGTAAAGATGTGTATAAACATTTACTTAACATCTCTACACCTTTGAGCTAGAGAAGCAATATTATCCTTCTGTGTGGGAAAGACATGGAGGGTTAAAGAGTTGTCCGTGATTGTACATGAACTTCTGTGAGAGAACCAGGGAGACGACCGCTGGCTTGTGGGTCCTAGTTCCATACCTTCACCATGTTGAGGGCTGTGTTTTACGTGATAGAAGCTTAAAACACTTAATCTCTGTCTTTCAGATAGAAGCTGTCTGCGCCAGTCAAGAAATCAGCAAAAGTGCTTCACAATGGAAATAGATGATGAAGAAAATATGAGTAAGATGTATAAACATACATAATAAACAAAAGAGCTCTGTCTGCAGGGGTGCTGTAATAAATTTTATAGTGGGGATGCTGAGTGCCACTGAAACAAACAGTAAACTTTTGTATAATTGAAACCACTTCAAGTCGGGGGTGGGGGTGTGCTGTATCACCTGCCACACCCCTAGTTACAGCACCTATTCCTTTCTGCAAGACCCATTTTCCTTGGAGCTGGATGGGCATACAGAAAAGATGTGAATACTGTGTGTGCGCAGTTCACTTTATACATGTGTTCATTAAAAAAGGATTTTCATACTGGGAAAGCTTTCAAATACATCTGATTAACACACAATCCTGTTACCCTTCATGTAATTTCTATTTTCATACCATGTGCTCTAATCATCATGTTGCTTGTATTTCAAAACATGTTTCCTCTTAGCCGGTTTTTTCTTTGAACCTGCAGTGAAGTAGTGATTATTTAATATATCTAGACCTTCAACTGAGGAAATACTGGTATACTGTATGGATGCAAAGTGTATGCCTGCATCCTGTGTAGCATACTGCTTCTTATCAAAACATTTCTAGTTGTCCCAAACCATTCGTTAGAAGAACCGGAAGTAGAGATTACAGAGCCGTTTTAAATTCATTTGAGATCTGTGTTACTGTAAGGAAAGGAGATCCTGCCTCCTACAATATTCCAGCTATATTATAGGCTGAATATAGATTTTTATCTTCCCTAAAGATCAGCACCTTTGTTCACCAGAAATGTGCTGATAGCTGGCCAGTGTATCAACAGCCACTAGATGGAAAGAAATTTGAATGAAACAGAGGCAATAACTTCTGGGGTATTACCTGGGGGAGGGGAAATCTATGGAAATGGGGCCAGAAAGAGAGTTCAGGAAATTATGGAGAGGGGTAATAATTCTGAGGACATGGGGTACAAGAGAATGGAGTGCGCATGTGGTGTGGGAAAATAAAGATATAATATGTGTTTGAACACAAAAAGAGGGAATGTATAAGCAGATAAATAATGGAGGTATAAAAGAGAGAAAATTAAACAGTGCCCTGGTCTCTAGCTAGAGTAGAAGATTGTTCTCAGTAAAGATTCAGTCTTGCTTTAGTCCAGATCCCACAAAGTGTTTAAGCATGTGTTTAGCTTTTAATGTGAGTTGTCCCTTAGCTTCAGTGGAACTTTTCAAGAGCTTAAAGTTAAACACGTCTAAATTCATTGTTGAATTGGTGTGAAAGTACTCAGCTTTGTGCAGAATTGAGACCTAATTATCTGTAGAAAGAAATACAGAAATCACATTATTATGCAGTTCTCATTTTAATGGTATTTGGTATTTTAAGTTTCCTTATTTTCTGTGAACAATAATGAAGTACTGTGTATGTGTTGCTCTTGAAGTACTGTGCATGAAAATCTCCTAGGCTTTATTGTAAACTGTATACTCTTGTTAAAAAATAAGCATTTCCTTATTCTGTCCTTGAATTGTAAAGTTAACATAAATCATACGCTTATTTGGCAAAGGTAATGACATCCTAACTACGGCAAGGCCTTGTATGGGAAAGATACAATTTTACATGGGAAAGTTGCAGTGCATTTTTATTGGGAAATCAATAAGTTAAGCTGTTGTAAAATGACTTCATTTTATTAAAATTCATTCTGCTGTGCTTTGTTTCTTTAACTAAAATATTAGCTTGGGTTGGCCTGTGTTTCCTGCCAGTTAAGAACGTTTTCTTGAAAAGAAAAAAGTGGAAAAGACAACTGAATCAACTAGACATTTTAAAACAACAAAATGATCAATTGCTCAAAAATTCGTTCAAACAGCACAAATAGGAAATGGCAGACATGACACTGCCTTTCCACTGATGTATGAACTAATAGAATCCCATGAGTTTGAAGTTTGTGAAATTTCTTGGAAAATAGTTTCAGTAAGTGGAGATAAATATGCATATACCCATATTGCCTTGGAACTGGGGAGGCTGTGACACATTCCTGCTGGGTTTGTCTTTTTTTTTTATTATTATTATTATTATTATTACTATTATTATTATTAATAAGCCTTGCCAGTGCTCTGGAGGCTATGGTGAGAGCTAGATCAACAACTTAACAAAACACACTCCCATAATAAGGACTAAATGACGTAAGCGATGTAATTGTTAGATTTAAGTGATTTAAAGAAAAATACTACATAATTAAATAGGTATATTCTAACTATGCCTGAATATAAATAAAAATTGCTTTTTGTTGTCAGGAAAATGTTATTTTTATACTGATGTTCTGTGCATTACCTTATTCAACCTATTTACTATACGAACACCGTTTGCGATTAAAAGAGAACTCAGTTTAATGCAATAAGCTTTTAATCTTGTCGTATAAAAATATCACTGCACCCAGAACAATGAATGAGTCTTTACGCAAGGCAGTGTAAGCGAAACTAAATACAGTCTGTTACAACTGGATGATGATGTTGTATATGATACAGAGGAGTCTTTGTGCAGTTGTATGTTTCCTTAATGTGCACATGCATGGAGAACCGATTGTATTAAGCAGGATTAAGTTCTTCTGAATAAATTTGGTAATATAACCTTTAAATTAAGAAAAATATCACCTCATCTATGTTTGAATTCTGCTACTATTGGTTCTGCTCTCTTTCTGAATTCTTAACTCACATGGAGGTGCAGTATGTAAAGTCATAAGTTAGCTGTTGAAGTTTTTGTGGCATGACTTTTTAGGAGAATCTTGATGGATGAAGAAGCTGGACATGTGCAGTATCATAGCCTCCAACTATGATCTGTATTTTAGCTGCATAGACTAAAAGTCACATCAAATTGACTGAAACATTTTAATGTAATGATTATTTTTTCCCTAAAACACAAGGGAAATGAATGAAATCACTTGTTGGAATTTTAGGTGACAGTGGGTAAAGTATCAGAGAGGTATCTGAGCTAGTCTGTCTTTAAAAATAACAAGAAGTCCTGTGGCACCTTATAGACTAACAGATAATTTGGAGTGTAAGCTTTTGTGGGCAAAGACCCACTTTGGTACAGGGTAAAGTGCCTTTGTTCTTGTATGTGTTGAAAATGCAGAAAAGGTGGCACAACAACAGAAACAGAGGAAACAGTTATAATTTATTTATTGATTTGACTTTTTTACTAGAGCACAGTGTCCATCCAGTTATGCGTTTCCTTGGCAGTCTTTTAAAAATGTTCAGATAAATCAAAAAGATCCATAATTTATCTTAGTATAAAACAAGGTAATCCTGCAACAATATCAAAATATAAAAAATTATTTGAATTCTCCGCAAAAATCTCACAAAATTCTTACAATTTCCCAGACTTTTTGAAAATCTTAGCCCTAGTGCTTAATTTAATAAGTGACCAGAGGAGTAGTAAGCATCTTCACCAAGGAGAGGTTGAAGTAGACATGCATTCACCTGCCCAACATGGACGCTGACTTTTAAAAAAGTATTCATTTTGCTCAGTGCCATGTTCCAATAGGTCAGATAGTGACGCCTTCTTTACATAAGAACATAAGTATGGTCCTATAGAGTCAGACCAAAGATCATCTGGCCAGTCTCGTGTCTATCAACAGTCGCCAATGCCAGGTGCCCCAGAGGAAATTAATAGAACAGGTAGTCAAGTGATCCATCCTCTGTTGCCCATTCTCTCCTCCTGACACAGGTCAGGAACACCATTCTAGCCCTTTCTGGCTAACAGCCATTCATGAACCTATCCTCAGCCACAGGGTGAGGGGTTGGAGCCAGGGCTTCTGTTCCTCAGGAGCAGTGGGGCTTAGTGATTTAGAATGGCGGGAGGACTGGAGCTCAGGGCTTCGCCCTGTGGGGAGGCAACACAACTCAGGGATTTAGCTGAGGGCAGTGCCAGTTTCAGCCGTAGCTGTCCCCCTTTAACTAAAGCCACAAGCCTTGGCACATACACCTCTTGCTGAAACCAGGAACAGAGCCTTGGAGAGTCCCAAGCCCTGGTGTCCTCCCTTGGGAAGCAGCCAGAAGTGGAGCTACAGGGCTGAATCCCCAACCCCAGCATCTCCACCACCACCACGCCATTTTGAAGTCCTGAATTCTGATGCCCCCTCATGGCAAAAGCCTGGAACTGCCCCCCCAACTCTGGAGTCATGAGGGTCAGAAACTTCATCAGCCCTGCCCGCAGTCTGTCCCTACCACCTTGTGGCTACTCCCTCATCTCCACTGTGGCTGAAGTCCATAACATCTTGTTCTGAGTTACAAAACATTTCTGAGTTACAAACAGCCTCCATTCCCAAGGTGCACATAATTCTAAAAGTTTTGTTGCAGTATCAAAGTTGATTAGATCCACAATATGCATCACAGCTTACTCCAGGAGGTGGTCTTTTGTTATTGCTACTGTATTAGAACTCTTAATGAAAAGTACATAGATGGAGGTTATGATATGGTATTATAACTAATTATTTCCTTTTAATTTACAAGAAATACCATTTAATAGCAAACTCCTGGTGACACAGTACAGACTAAGTGATTCAAAAATGTGGTTCTAGAGAAGATACAATTTTCAAAGAATGAAGAAGTGGGTCTGTCCCATGAAAGCTCATCGCCTAATAAATTATTTTGTTAGTCTTTAAAATGCTACTCAACTGCTTTTTTGTTTTCAAAGAATCACAGCTCCACTAAGAAATTCACCATTTGTTTACTAGAGTTTTATTAAATTTTGATGTTCAAGTGCTTGCTCATGTCCTTTCTGCAATGCTCGCCAAGTGCAGTGGTGTCAGAAGTTTTTCCCTGAACAGTACTCATTGGAGAATGCCTGCTGTGGCTCCCACACACACACCTGGGTGCCACTCTAGCACAATATAAGGGGCACTGAGCTGGACTACGCTCAGCTCCTTCTTGCCACCACTGAAGGTGTGTCAGCACAGTTCTGCTTCAGTGTTTGGCTGTGGCTTATCCCTGTTATAAGTTTTTTGTGGTTAGTTTACCCATAGTGTAGCTGGTTTACTTGACCCCCTTACAGGTTTTGCCCCAACCAGAACCTGCCTATTTTTCAGAGTTCAACCTTGCAAATACTGAACATTTTTTGTGCTAGTCAATGACCCACATTGAAGCTGTCCGCATTGCCTCAGTAAGGCTTACAGCAGTGACGTGTAAAATCTGTAAGGTCTTCAACTAAGGACTAAGAAGGAGTGCAGCATTCAACTTAGAGCACTCCTGCTAGTACTGGCTCTAACTCTGACACCAGCAAGCAGCTCAGAGTCGGCATCTGGACCAAAGGTCCAACCTGTGGCACCCAATCAGCACCATTGACTAGCTGGCCCACTAGCTGTTTCCAAACATTGGAGCTCTGTGGCATATTCAGGTGTTCTCCATGCTGGAGGCCCTGCAGGCTCCATGGGAGGTAGTGTTTTTGCTAGTACTGACATCTCAGGACTTAGACTCCACGTTCTAGGGGTGTCCCAACTAGATATGGCAGCATACCTTCCATGTCCTCACTGAACTCCAGAGAGGGAAGGGTTCAAGTTCCTTTCACTGACTGGCAATCATAATGATCCTGCTAGAGACAGGCAGACCCCGTTAACCACCCTCAGGCTCTCCGGCTGTGTCCCAAGTTAGAGGGATTCTTGATGCAGCTCACCGGTTTGGAAATACAGACTCTCAGAGGCATACACTCCATACTCCAAGCAGAATTCCGTTACTGAGGATCCCTCACACCCAAGCACTGTCCATATAAGTGATGTGGACTCTCTAAAGGACACCCCTCTTCTTGGGCACCCCTAGATATCAGCACTGTTTGTGCTTGGAGTCGACCTCCAGGTTGTATTCCTGGCATGGCTCCAGAAGCACTAGACATTGATCGCCAGCAGCAGGCTGCCACAGATGCACTGCACAAAGAAGATCCAGGGAGCAGGAAAACTTGGGGGGAATCCAGGTCCTTGACCCCAAACTCATGTTCCCAGGATTGGCACTGCTCTTGATGCACATCCCCAGTTTCATGATTTCTGAGTGGAGGTAAGGATGCTAGTCCTTCACTGAGGAACTCCACAGGAACAGTCCCCCTTCAGTGGGTTCCTCAGCACTAAACCAGTGCCATGGCAACTTGCCCCATGGTATCAGTGGCTTCCCTGGAGCCTTGCCCACCCATCTTAAATGAGCCAGTTGGTTGCCAGAGTCTTGGCCAGGCATGCAGCCCCCAGTCCACTAAAAAAGGTGGCTCACAACTTGGATTTAAAGGCAGAGGAGCTAGAAGACTCTCTGATAGCGTGTTTAACATAGTCTTGGCCACAGAGTGGCACTGCCCCATGAAGATTGAGTGGCCCACATCTCAAGCTCTGTGGCAAACTTTGTCCCCCCTAAGCCTTATCTCTGAGCACAAATATTTTATATCATCTAAAGGTCATGGGCTATGGTTACGCTATAGCTATCCATCAACAGAAGTCACTGTCGGAAGAGATTTCTTGACAAAATGTCTATCAATAGAATGCAGCCACACACAAAAGCCAATCGGACGAGCGCTCCACTTTGTTGACAGAGTGGCTGGACTGCCAGCTGCTGTCTCGATGAAACAGGCACCCGGAAGCACAGCATACAGAGCTGTCCATTATTCTGGATGCCCTGTCTGTCAAGAGAAGACCCCCTCCCCCCAAAGCATCCATGCAATGTTTTTGTCGACAGCATCTGTCGCCAAAATGCACTCTTCCTCATCTGGGAGATGCAGAAGGTTGTCAGTGAAAGTGCTGACTTTTGTCAATACAGTGTCAACAAAACACAGTTTGCATGTGGACGTTCCAGTTTTGACGACAAAACTGGGGATTTGTCAGCAAAACTCGTTAGTGTAGCCATAGCCCTAAATACCTTAATTCCTGTCCAGCCCTCAACTCGTTGATAAGGTAAGCAATGAGAATCAGGAGAGGCTGCAGTAACCCATTTCCTTCTTCCCCCAAGAATAAATATTCTAGGAGACTAGACTTGTTCAGAAGAAAAGTTTATTCATCCTCTAGTTTTCATCTGTGTCATGAACCATCAGGCTCTCCTGGAGACGTACAATTTTAACTTGTAGCAAACATGTCCAAGTTAGAACTTTTAAAGGTCTTCTGGAGTAGGAGACGCAAGCAGCCAGGGTGGCCCTTCAGCTACCTTCCAGTGTAGCAGACACAGCTACCCAAACCATGGTGTCATGGCTTCTCTTACTGGGCTTATCCTTGGAGGCACACAACTCAGTGCCAGATCTATTCTTCAATAGGAAGGTCCTGTTAAGCTCCATTGCCTAAAAGGCTCCTAGGCCAAGCTAAAAATACTTGTCCCACTCCCTTCCACACCAAATTTAAGCCTCAGTAGATTCCTACCCAAGGGGGCCAACCCCTCCAGGAGTCTTTGCAAAGGCAGTTTAAGCCATATAAGAAGCAGTTCTCCTGGTAGCTTCAATCTTCACACCAGCCGAGTTCATCCAAGGCTAGACAGGCTAGCAAGCGCTCATTTTGATGGGATGCATGGGGATGCCCTGCCAGTCTGTTCTCCAGATCCAGGCCTGGTCCCCTTCTCCAACTGTCTGTCATGCTTTTACCTAGCATAGGTGTCTAAATGAAGGAGAAAAAGTCTACATTCATTCTAGTTAAGAAAACAAAGTTCGTAGGAGTGGTACTGGAGGCCGAGACCAAGAGAGCCTCCCTCCCCTGCAACAGGTTCCAGACTCCAGGGGCTCTCATCATGAATGTTTCTTGGTTTCCAATAACTACAGCCAGAATGAGCCTATGCTTCTTGGAGTACATGGTGGCTTGTACTTATGTTGTTTGACATGCCAGACTCTACATGCACCCATTGCAGATATGTCTGGCTTCAGTCTTCTTGCAAGCCAAGACCCATTTGGACAAAGGCCTCATGATCCTGTCCTCCGTCCTGTGGTGGATGGTTCCAGAAAATGTGTTACTTGGAATCTTTTTCCAGAGCTGCCTTCCCATGATTGAGCTTATTTCAGACACAATGGACCTTGGCTGGGGGGGGCCCAGCTGGGGGTTACCAAGACCCAAGGCATGTGGTCCCCAGAAGAGATGAGACTTTACATCACCATCAGGGTGCTCAGAGTGGTACATTTCACCTCTGAAGCATTCTGCCTCAGTCTCACAGGCAGAGTGGTTAGAGTCCACATGGGCAATGTGGCCTCCATGGTCTATATCAACAGGCAAGGTGAAGGCCACTCTGCAGCTGTTTTCCAGGAAGCCCTTGCACAATGGGACTTCTGTGTCATGCATGACATCGATTGGGACCAGCTTCTGGGCAAATTGCTTAAGCTGGGACTTCTTTTCTCATCATGAGTGGATGTTGCACATGGAAGTGGTCCACCCATTCTTCCAGAAGTGGGGTGCTCCCTAGGCAGACCTGTTTGACACTAGGCAGAACAGCTGTTGCCCCCTCTTCTGCTCCTTGTGGGGGCTTGGGTGCATGCTCCCTGTCAGATGCCTTTCTCCTGTCTTAGATGGAAGGCCTGCTTTATGCATTCCTCCCATTCTTGTTCATCAGTAAGGTCACCCAAAACATTGAGTAACAGGGTCTGAGTCGTCATAGCTCCACTATGAGCATAGCAGCACTGGTTTGGGACGATGTTCAGTCTAGCAGTGCTCCTTCCATGACTGCTGCCGTACCATACAGACCTTCTGTTGCAGGACCGCAGCCATCTCCTTCATCCCCACCTTGTGTCCCTACACTTCACAGCATGAATGCTGCATGGTTGAACTCACTGGAGCAGGCCTGCTTGGAGGGTGTCTACCATGTCCTCCTCGAGAGTAGGAGACACTTGACATGACAAAGCTATGTAGCTAAGTGGTCAAGATTTGTGTGGACAATGGACTGCAGCATCTCCCCAGTGGAGGCGGCAATCCAGTTGATTCTGGATTACCTGCTTCACCTTAAGGTCTGGGTTGGCTTGCTCTTCACTCAAGGTTCATCTGGTGGTCACTTCTGTGTTTTCATCCCCTGGTGCAGGGACACACGATATTTTCCCATGGCATGATGACTAAGTTACTTAAGGCGCTGGAATGTCTTTTTTCCCCCACGTCAGAACCCCGGTTCCACCTCGGGATCTGAACCTATTCCTATCTAGGTTCACAGGCCTGCCATTCAAGCTGTTGGCCACGTACTCCTGATGTTACTAGTCCTGGAAGGTAGCCTTCCTTTTGGCAGTAATGACAGCTAGGTGCGTTTCAGATCTTAGAGGCATGACCTCAGAGTCACTGTATACAGCCTTTCATAAGGACAAGGTCTAGCTCTGTCCCACTCTGGATTTCCTTCCAAAGGTAGTGACAGGCTTCCATCTGAACCAGGACATTATGTTAATGATTCTCTGTTCCAAGCCCCACTCCTCCAATGATGAGAGGAGTCTTCATTTGTTGGATGTGCCATGGAAATCTTCCTACCTGTTTGTTGGCATGCCTGAATGTATGAAAGGCCAGTCAGGCTCAACAGTGGATATCTAACTGGATCACTTCCTGTATCCATGCTTGCTATGACCTGGATGGGGTTTCCCTGCCACCTTTCATGAGGGTTCACTTGAGGGTGCAGGTATTGTCAGTGGCATTCCCAACCCAATACAAGATTCCAGTACAAAAAATCTGTAAAGTGGCTACGTGGTTATCCATGCACACATTCACCATTCTCAATGCCATGACCTCCCAAACTGGAGATGATGCAGGGTTTGGCAGGGCAGTACTGCAGCCTTCTTGTTCTTGAATCCTGCCTACCTCCAAGGTGATCCTGCTGTTAGTCACCTATTATGGAATGGACGTGAGCGAGCACTCAGAGAAGAAGAGACAGTTACCTGTTCTGTGACTGGTACTCTTCAAGATGTAATGCACATGTCCATTCCACACCCCTTCTTCCCCATTGTGAGAGTTTTCTGTCAAGAAGGAGCTGAGTAGGGAGGTGTGCAGCACCCCTTACACTATGCCAGAGTGGCACCCAGTGGAGGGAGGGTGGCATTGGAGACACTCTCCTTCAGTAGTGCTATGGGAAAAACCTCCGGCACCAGTGCATATGGTGAACATGCACACCTATTGTAGAATGGACATGAGCAGCACATGTCAAAGAACGCCAGTTATGGAACAGGTAACTGTCTTTTGTTTAAACTCCCTCAATGCAGTATTATATTAAAGAAATGAAACTTCATGAATTAATGTGTTAATTATTATGACTCACTACAGGTTGAACCTCTTCTACTCCAGAACACTCTTATCCTGCAAACTCTGTAATCCGACCTGATTTCAGTTAGCTGGATGATCATATATCATGGGTGTGGCCAAGTTTCCTGTGGTCCCAAAAAGTTTGTTTACAGCCACTAGTCCTGGCTCTCAGTGTTCTGTGCCGTTATTTAGCTGTAATTTACCGCTAAATGTCTTCTAAGGGCCCAGTAAGCAGTGGAAATATTGGTAATGTGCTAAAAAACAATGACTTACAGTCATCCGGCAAATTCTCTCATCTAGCACTGGTCACGTCCCAAGGGTGCTGGACGAGAGAGGTTCAGCTAGTAATTATGTATACTATATAAAATACCATTTGAGGTGCTACTTTCGAAATCGTTTTCTGATAAAATAAACTGCCAAAGCACATTTTTAATGATCAAATTTAGGAATATGAATGTTCCCCGACAATAGTTATTTTACTTTTGTCTGTCAGTATTGTACCAATATTTATTGTCCAGTACCTGTTTGTTAACAACATGTATGTTTCTACTTTGGCTCTTTCTTTTGATCTTTTATTCTTTTTGAGCACCGAAAGGAGTAACCTATCGAGCTTTTGCTGGAGGATGTTATAAATGAAAATTTAGTATCTATTCCATCAGCTTTGTAAACTGGGAGAAGTGGTGTGTGCGCACCAGTTATACTCTGGGAAAATTAAGAAAAGGTTTGAAATCCATCAAAGTGCAAGAAAATTTCCACTTTGTTTTGTTTAAATTCTGGATTAATTTGTATAATCGTTTTTTTATGGGAGGTGCATTATATTGCTAGATATTTGAAATCTTTAAAACTGAAAGGTTGGAAACTTATAAACTATTACAATTGCATTTTAATTTACATAGACTAGTGTAAATTGAGACTATTTGCAGCAGTTTCTTCACATAACAAAGAGTGGGATTTAAAAGCTGGAGCAGGAACAATTCTCATAACTAACTCAAAGTACAATATAATCACCGTAATTTCAAACATACTTGATTAACATTTAATTTGCTTCATATAAACAAATCAGTTCTATTAATAATTACAAGCATACAACATGATTAATTTGTCAAGTTTAACCTGAATAGGTATTAAAAATCTTCTTGCTTTCTAATACTAGTCTAATAAAGGATTGCTGTGTCTTAAGTAGGATTTTTTGAAGTGGGGGTCTGTCTAAAATAATAGCACTTGCTTTTATTTTGCAAAGACTTATACAGTGTGTAAATGATCATCAGAAATAGAAAATTTCTTGCTAGGTAATGGTACAGAAACTTTATATAATTCTTGTGGAGCAACATAATTTAAGCACGATTTTAACAGAATTGTGAGGAGAGATGAAGTATGTCTTACAGGCTTTACTTCTACGTCTTGAGGGTTGATTAAAAAAAAATAAATATGAGCACTGAGTGTGGTGCATTCCATTCTGCAGTGCATGTTTTTAATCTAATTTAAGTGCCTTTGACGTCAATAGAAGGAGAGTCTTGACTAGTTTCAGTGGGAGCGGATTCAGACTATTATCAAGTTAGCATGGTTAGGAGAAAAATTTCTTGTTGGAGACTTCTCGGATGAAATGTAAATGATTCTAGATAAGTACCCAGTACCTGACATTAGTCATGTAAATGAAGAATATTGTGAAAATGGACACAGTTGAATATCTATATAAGCGATGTATAAGTAGAGCTGTTTCAAGCAGCTGAAAAAAAGCAAGTATATACAATGCTTATACGTTCTTAAACCAGGGAACCTACAAAAGAATCTTGTTATTTTTAATTACATTACTCAGATTTTATATAATTTATCTTTTAAAAACAAATAAAAATGATGTGAGATGCCTTACTTGAACCACAACATGAGCTTAAGTAAAAGTGAGGTGGTTTGAATTAATATGAAAATCTGTATCTCACTAGTACTCATCTTAAATATTAATTAGTTTATTAATGGAAGGATTTTGAAATATAAGCATCAAAATGTTGATTAAAATTATAAATCTTTCTTGGCTTGGAACATATTTCAGAACAAAATTAATTTTAAAATAGATTTTTTGTCTCAAAAATAATTTGAGGGCAAAATTAAAATGGTTCAGATTTTTAATCCTATTATTAATAAAAATGTCAAATACGTAATTTGTCACTCACACCTGCATCTGATATTTTGTGGGTTGTTAAAACTAGAGTTTTCTGTTTGTCCTGCAAATATGTAAATCTGTAAGCACACATCGCTTCCAGTTACAAAGATAAAGGAATCTATAAATTTTGCATTTACAAGATCCTGCAACGAAGGCGTTGTAAGTTACTCTTTCTGGGCATCACAGGTTCAAGCAGCACTGATGTTAAGGAGAACCGCAACATGGACACCGTTCCACCAAAGGATAGCAGTGTGCAAAGTACCGGGGAGGGGTCTCAACTCTCCAATGGTGGTGGTGGCAGCAGCAGAAAACGCCCATTGGAGGAGGGCAACAATGGACATTCCAAGTTCCGCCCTAAGAAGAGGAAGAAAACTCCAGGTCCTGTTTTGCCAAAGAATGCTCTGATGCAACTGAATGAAATTAAGCCTGGTTTACAGTACAAGCTTCTCTCCCAAACAGGACCAGTTCATGCCCCTATTTTTGTGATGGCTGTTGAAGTTAATGGACAGGTGTTTGAGGGATCTGGCCCTACAAAAAAGAAGGCAAAGCTTCATGCTGCTGAGAAGGCTTTGAGATCTTTTGTTCAGTTTCCAAATGCATCTGAAGCACATTTAGCAATGGGGAGAACGCTCTCTGTAAACACAGACTTTACATCTGACCAAGCAGACTTCCCAGACACGCTTTTCAATGGATTTGAAACACCAGTTCAGACAGATAATTCCTTTTATTTGGGATCCAATGGAGATGGATCCTATAGTTCCAGTATAGACTACAGTCTGTCGTCCTCCTCAGTGACTGGTAGTCTGATCCAGTCCCCTCTCCCTACACCATCACCATATCCATCCACCAGTGGAAAGAACCCTGTGATGATTCTTAATGAGTTGCGGCCAGGGTTAAAGTATGAATTTCTCTCAGAAAGTGGAGAAAGCCATGCTAAGAACTTTGTGATGGCAGTGGCAGTAGACGGTCAAACTTTTGAAGGCTCAGGAAGAAACAAAAAACTTGCAAAGGCTCGTGCTGCTCAGTCAGCTCTTGCATGCTTATTTAACATGCAGCTGGATCAGACACCATCTCACCAGCCCATTCCAAGTGAAGGTCTCCAATTACATTTGCCACAGGTGAGAAATCTCTTCATTTTTCTGTAATATATTTAAACAGTTTCTGGGAGTATATCAGCTGCCCGTTTTTTAAACATTTCAGAGAATATTTCTAGTTGTAACGCTCTTTGTTTCGGCATGACATTTCTCCATTGATCTACCAGTGTGAAATAATTTTATTTGATTGGGAAAAAAATGCCACTTTGTTGGTTTTGTTAATCTTAATTGCTGTGTAATGCAATACAAATTCCACTGTAGTGACAGTTAATGCTAAGGGACTGTTGGAACAATAATTTTGTTTCATGTTCTGCTCTGTCTGGATTGTGAGCTCAAGTTAGAATTTATAGCTCAGATTCTATATGAGAACAAGTCTATATGAGAACGATTTTTAACAAAGAAAAAATCAGTTTATTGGTAAACAATTTCCAAGAGTGATAGATATTGAATAGTAGTTGTCAAGCAGAGGCTGAAGTATGAAGGAAATAAGATTGACAGGAGTCCCTTATTTTAACTATTTAAATAAAAAAGACAGTTTCAACACACAAAAACAAATAAGTCTGTAAATATTTATGATATTAATGGATTGTTCAGTCATCTACTAGTGTAGTTATAATGAAGTTTACAACAGCCTTAGAAAATATATGCAAAGTAAATATTCTAACCATTAAACTAGTCAGATAGCCTAAGTACTGAGCATACCAAAAGTAATCCAGTAAAATTTGATAGCTAAAAAGGTAATTTTATTGAGCTGTTGGTGGAAAACCTAAAAGGAAATGTACAGTTGTGTAAGTATAAGTCCTCTTATTCGTTGAACAATATTGAGATTTTGAAAATAAGCTACGTTCCTTCAAGATGATATTAAGTTTTTAAAACTGTAAAACAGTAGATAACAGCTCCAAAGTGTGTGTTTTATGAACACACTTTAGCTTTTCTTTTTAGTGGTGCTTGCCGCATAAGGAAAAAGCTTGAATGATCTGTCGTGTGCAATGTTGTTGAAGCAGTGCTGGTGCCAGAATACTAAGGAAACAAGATGGGTGAGGGTGATATCTTCTATTGGAATCACTTCTGTTAGTGAGAGAGGCAAGCTTCTTCCCAAAGATCTCTGTGTAAGTTCAAAAGCTTGTTGCTCTCACCAAAAGAAATTGATCCAGTAAAAGATGTTATCAACCATTAAGAATCAACTTTATTTGGAAAATAATTTAAAAGTACAAATGCGAAATATGATTAAAATAAATTCTTTTAAATCACAATATCCTGCTTGCTGATTTAAGTCATTATTAAAATCAGTGACTTAACTCCCTGTGGTTTAGATCAGTCCATCCAGACAAGAATGCATATATCTTAAAGAATTTCAAGCAGTCTAATGTATCACTAATTCTTATAAATGTCCCATCTTGCTAATAATTTGGCTTAATGAATACCTTGTTACAGTGATTTCTAGTAGTTAACAGCGTTACAGTATATGAGAGATTTTCCTGTTGTTTTAATGTTACTTTTTAACTTTAGAAGGTAGTCCTTTTGCTTTTGCAGGTGACTTCTGCATACAGGGTCCACATGAGCACTCCCTGATGACATTTTATATGTAAATGAGATTTTAAGAAATTGTGCAGTCCCACGCTATCTGAGCTCCTTCTTTGTGCATCTAGCTACAGCCATAGAAACCTTCCTTCGGTTCCTATTTTTCAACAAAATCTCACATTATATCTGTATGCTACACCAAGAAGGCAAACCACTTATATCAGGCTCCAGAACACAGGTTTCAGTATTTCTTCAAGTACTTAACACTTGGTCTGTGGTGGTCTCTAATAGGTAGTGTAAAGATACCTGGTTTGGCAAGTTATCCTGATCTAGTAGAGAATGCCAGACAATCCAGAGATTTTGAATTTAGTGTTTATTTTGGCTCCATGGAGAATATGTGTTGCAATTATCAGGCCATTGTTCAATATTGATTTGAATTCCAAAAGAGAGTGCTCCTTTTGCTTGGTCATTTCCTTAAAAAGCATAGAAAGGAGGTGAAGGACATTGCAGTTCAGGTTACACAATATCTAAGCATTCCCTCTGCTTCATATGCTATATTAGATACACCCTGAAGAATTGTATCTAGCATTATTCTGCACCATTACTTAAGTCATCTGCTCTGTTTTTAAGGTTTAAAGCAAGCTCTCTGCTGTGATATTGAGGGATTGTTTAGCATGGGGTGTCCAACAGGTGGCCTATGGGTCAGAATCCAGCCCACCGAGCCTTTTTATCTGGCCCACGGGGGTGGTTGCCATGGCAGTGCCAGTTGCCACAGAGCCTCAGTGGCTGGTGCGTGGAGCCACCACTGGCCTCTGAGGGAGAGCCCTGGATGGGGTTGGCAGCAGAGCTCCAGCAGCCAGAGCATCAAGCTGCCACCAGCCACAGGGAGCAGAGACCCAGCTTGGGTGCGGGGCTGGCAGCAGAATGGTTTGGGACTGTGAAGGCAGTTAAGCCTGGGGATGGGCAGGGGATGGGTGTCAGAATGTGGGGGTTTAAGGCTGGGGGTAGGAATGGTTTGGGACTGCAGGGGGTTCAAGGCTGGGTGCTGCAGGCCTCAGGGTCAGTTTGGCGCTGCGAGTGATTTAAGCTGGGGAGGGGGTTAGCCTATTTTGTGTTTGGCCACCCCGGAACACACAAAAAATTGCCATTTGGCCGCCAATTAAAAAAGATTGGACACCCCTGATTTAGCACATAAGCCAGTGGAACTCTCAAGAAGAGGATAGAATAAGTGTTCCACCTTAATAACAGAAGGGCAGTTTAGATTCATTGTCTCTTTGCTTCCAGAGGCTATAACTCCTCCCATCTCTTGCCAGAACTCTTTTGCATTGGTAGCAAAAGAGGATGCTAGTGGGAGATGCTTTATGGAGAGGTCAGGTTCTTCTGTTGCTCGTTGTGATTAGCACCCACATAATTATCAAATGTGATTGGTTAAACAGGACCTTCTTCATTTCTGAGACATCCTCCCCTGTCTCCTCACCCTGCATTTGTGGACCATTTTGACTCTTTCCTTACAGAATGGAGTGAAGTATCCTGAGATCACAAGATATTAGAGGTAGTACAACTTTAGATACTACAGTCCAGTTCCATGTTGTTTTTACTCCGCTCCTCCTCTTCCTCATCCTTTTTTCAGGTATCTTTTTCATGAAAGTATACTCAGAGTACAGATGGGTTCTTGAGTAAGGATGGAATCCACAGAAGTCCCAAAGGAGTATTGAGAAAGCGCTTTTATTTTAGTGCTTCATTTAAAGAAGAATAGTGTCTTTTGTCCCAATTTGATTTGGAGAAAATTGAACAAATAACATCAGACATTTCAAATTCTGCAGATACAGATTTTTATTTTTGTTATCCCTGTACTCATCTAACATAATTCTCACCAAAGGCACTCTTTTGTGGGAGACATCAAAGTTGATAAAAGCTCTTGACTGTAGTAGACCTGTCCACTGAACAAAGAATATTCATCAAGTACAGCAGAATATCGTTCAGCAGAGCTATCCTGATAGGTCAGGCAAATGGAGAAGATTTTGTCTATTGGCTGTGAGGAGCCATTTATCACCATATTGTCTATTTTAGAGTATTTATTTTACTTTGACAGCCTCTTCTTGCCATTGGTAAAAGTGCACCATGTGCAACGAATGCAAAAATGGACAGCTTTAAGCCCTCTGGATAGTCACAGACATGAGATACTCCAAAACAGGTGGTTACTATCACATTTGGTCAGGTAAATTATCCTAATGGTGGATCTCAATGTAGTGCTGACAAGTTTAATAGCTGTACCATTTCAGACTATCGGAGAGTATTCTTTGCTCCTTTTTTGCAACTGATGGCATTTTTAATTCCAGCTATAGCTTCAAGATCAGTGACTTAGTTGCCGGTTTGCATAGTTGATTCTGCCTTCAGTATTCTGTACAGGAACAAACTTGTCCTGTAACTTCAATCTAAAACTTTACCAAAATTGTTACCCATACTCTATCAAAATCAGATTATTAATCTCCCAGTTTTTCTTTCCAGAACTTAATTTTTATCAGGGGAATCATAGAATCATGGGGTGGAAAGGACCTCCTAAAGGTCAGTGAATCCAGCTCCCTGCTTAAAGCAGGATCAACCTCAACTAAGTCATCCGAGCCATGACTATGTCAAGCCAGGACTTAAAAACCTCGAGGGATGGAGATTCCACCAGCTCCCTAGGCAATGCATTCCAGTACCCTCCTGGTGAAGTAGTTTTTCTTAATATCCAGCCTACTCCTCTCCTGCTGTAACTTCAGATCATTACACCTTGTTCTGCCATCTGTCACCACTGAGAACAGTTTCTCCCCATCCTCTTTAGAGCACCCCTACAGGAAGTTGAAGACTGCTATTAAATCGCCCTCAGTCTTCTCTTCTGCAAGTTCAGATCCCTCAGCCTCTCCTCATACATCATGTGCTCCAGCCCCTTAATTGTTTTCATTGCTCTCCGTGAACCTGCTCCAGCACATCCACATCCTTTCTATACTGGGGGAACTGAAACTGAACGCAGTACCTCAGATGTGGCCTCACCAGTGCCGAATAGAGGGGAACAACAACTTCTCTAGATCTGCTTGAAATGCTCTTCCTAATGCAGCCCAGTATGCTGTTGGCCTTCTTGGCTACAATGGCACACTGTTTACTCTTATCCTTTATCCACTGTAATACCTAGGTCCCTTTCCACTGTACTGCTGCTTAGCCAGTCACTCCCCAGCCAATACGAATGCTTGGGATTCTTCTGTCCCAAGTACAGGGCTCTACACTTCTTGTTGAACCTCCACAGATTTCTTTTGGCCCAATCCTCCAATTTATCCAAGTCACTCTGGATCCTGTCTCTACCCTCCAACATATCTGCCTCTCCCGCTAGCTTGATGTCATCTGCAAACTTGCTGAGGGTGCAATCCAGTCCTTCATCCAGGTCATTAATAAAGATATTGAACAACACCAGCCCCAGAACTGAGCCTTTTGGTATGCCACTTGAAACCGACCACCATCCAGATATTGAGCCATTGACCACTACCTGTTGGGCCCGATGTCAAGCCATCTTTCTATCCATCTTATAGTCCGTGTATCCAATCTATACTTCCTTAACTTATAGGCAAGAATGTTGTGGGAGACTGTATCAAAAGCTTTGATTCTTGCCCATAAGTTAAGGAAGCATGGATTGGATACATAGACTGTAGATGGACAGGCCCAACAGGTAGTGGTCAATGGCTCAATGTCTGGTTGGCAGTTGGTTTCAAGTGGAGTACCCCAAGAATCAGTTCTAGGGCCAGTATTGTTCAATATCTTTATTAATGAGCTGGATGAGGGGATGGATTGCACCCTCAGCAAATTTGCTGATCACACTAAGCTAGGGGGTCAGGTAGATACATTGGAGGGTAGGAATAGGGTCCAGTGTGACCTAGATAAATTGGAGGATTGGGCCAAAAGAAATTTGATGAGGTTCAACAAGGAGAAATGAAGAGTCCTGCAATTAGGAGAGAAGAATTCCAAGCACTGTTACAGGCTGGGGACCCACTGGCTAAGCAGCAGTGCAGCAGAAAAGGACCTGAGTATTACAGTGGATGAGAGGCTGGGTATGAGTCAACAGTGTGCCATTGTAACCAAGAAGGCTAACGGCATAGTGGGGTGCATTAGAAGAAACATTTCCAAGAGATCTAGAGAAGGTATTATTCCCCTCTACTTGACACTGGTGAGGCCACATCTGGAGTATTGTGTCCAGTTCTGCCCACTCCCAGTGTAGAAAGGATGTGAATGCATTGGAGAGGGTTCAGCAAATGGCAATGAAAATGATTAAGGAAGATGGAGCACATGACCTATGAGGAGAGGCTGAGATATTTGGGCTTATTTAGTTCGCAGAAGAGAAGACTGGAGGGGTGATTTGATAGCAGCCTTCAACTTACTGAAAGGGGGCTCTAAAGAGGATGGGAGAGACTGTTCTCAGTGGTGACAGCAGAACAAGGAGCAGTGACATTACAGAGGGAGAGGTATAGGTTGGATATTAGGAAAAACCTTTTCATCTGACAAAGCAGGTCTTTGCCCACAAAAGCTTATGCTCCAAAGTATGTTAATCTATAGGGTGCCACAGGACTTCTTGTTGTTTTTGAAAATACAGACTGACTCGGCTACACCTCTGATATTTCACTGGGAGGGTGGTAAAGCACTGGAATGTGTTACTGAGAAAGGTGTGAAATCTCTATCCGTAGAGGTTTTTAAGTCCCGTCTTGACATAGTGATGGCTGGGATGATTTATTTGGAATTCATCCTGCTTTAGGCAGAGGGCTGGACTAGATGACCTCCTGAGGTCCCTTCCAGCCCTAGAATTCTGTGTTTCTATGATTCTGTGAAAACCCAGTTCTTAAGATGAAAATGGAGAGGAAAAAGAGAGGCCAGTGTTTATATAGCAAGGAGTTGTGGGGGAGGGAGGAAAAAAAGGTTACCTGTAGGGCCAGCTAATGAAGCAAATTAAACAGGCTGTGTCTCATTCCTGTGACTGTCAAAGGTGGGGAAATTGTCCTTGTAATGCATCAGGTAGTTAAGATCTCTATCCAGGCCAAGGTTAAAGGTGTCAAATTTGTATGTGAATTCCCACTGAGACGTCTCGATCTGTAATCTTGTAGAAAAATTCTTTTGTAGAAGTATGGCTACATCTAAGTCCATTGTTGAATGTCCAGGGGAACACTTGAATCTCCCTGATATTATTTATTTAGTAATATTTTTCACAAATACCATTCTTGCTCAATAGTCAGCTTCACCTTCAAATTTGTTCCCAGGTGAAATTCAAGATATTCATTCCCCCCCCGCCCTGCAAGCCTATATATTCTTTGTTTTCTGGCTATCTTAAAGATAGCTTTTGTCCTCAGATGATATGTTGAGTTCAGATTTGGGGCTGGAACTAAGGCTGTGGCCACGCTAGCCCCTCCTTTCGGTAATGGTAATAAGCCACTTTGGGAGCTGCTAATGAGGCACTCCATGAATATGCAGTGCCTCATTTAACATAATGGTGGTCATGCATGCTTTGAAAGTGTCAGTTTTGAAATGCACATGACCCATTTGGTTTTGGGAAGAAGGGGCTTTCGAAATCAGGGGGTTGTTTCAAAAGGCCCCCGACTACACGGGTGGTGTGCATTTCGAAACTAGCACTTTCAAAATGCATGGGGCCACTGTTATGCTAATGAGATGCTGCAAACTCATGGCAGTGCCTCATTAGCATCTGCCAAAAAGGCTTATTACCATAGCCCCTTGGAGGGGCGAGCGTGGCCACAGCCTAACAGTCTTGAGATTTAAACAAACTTGTGGTAGGACATTTTCAAGGAGTTTTCCTTAAATCTGTAACTAATCTTCACTTGCAGTCTGACAGACTGTAAGTTTGTTGATGCTTATGGCAAATTGTAAAGCCTTCTGTATTATTCTAGGCTTTCCTGAAGATTAAAAGAGAGAATGCTAATTTGATTGTCATTGGATTCTGTGTACAAATCATCCATGTAAAAATCTGAATGTTTTTGTAATAAAACAATAGAATAATGTATAGGTCACCTCGAGCTGAGGGAAGAGCACATTTTTATAAATGTGAAACAAACATAACTATTACTAATGATAAAAGTTTTTTTATTTTGGTCAAGGGGACTGATTTTTGTTGCATTTTAGTCTTATTTTCAGGCCCAGTGTTTAGGTAGTTGAAGTATTTTTGACATACAAGGATAAAGGCATTGAGTCATATATAGCACTTTGAAATGTTGTATGTTGAGATAAAAGCATGAAATCTTTCTGTCATTCATTCGTTTACATAGGCCCAATTTTTCAAAATTGTCACTAATTTTAGGTCCTTTAGTTTTTAGGTTTTCAGTTTGAGGACCAAGAACCAAAACTGTAGTTGAGGTTTTTAGGAGGTGCATCCTCAAAAATCAAATAATAGATATTACAAGTAGGATATATAAAGTTAGTGGACACTGGGAACTCTTGTCACTAAAGAAGATCAAGGGAAGATAAAAAAAAAAGTGTGATTTTTTTTTTTTTTAATCCATCATATTAAGTGCTGGCATAGTTGTTTCTTGTTTGAGTATCTGTAACACATATTTCTGTGATTCTGCAGGTTTTAGCTGATGCTGTTGCGCGTTTGGTTGTTGATAAATTCAGTGATCTGACTGATAATTTCACATCTCCCCATGCACGTAGAAAAGTTCTGGCTGGAATTGTCATGACAACAGGTAAAATATTTATCAGTACTACTTTTAAGTGCTCAGATGCCATGGTGATAGTTAGAAAACATTTATCTCTACGTTTCATTTTTCTTTCCTCAAACAGCTCCTGGACATTTTTAATGCATAATTGTAATGATGGAGTAAATAACAGAATAATTAAAGACAAGGCTTTGCAAGGTCTTTATTGTAGGCACTGCAGCAAAGTTCTTCAAGTAGCATTCTGCAGGGTCTCTACCTTGGTGCATATGCACCACCGTGTGCCTGTCTGAGATTTTAAGTAATACTACCTGTTCTGCCCATGCACACTCTGTGCACATACTCATTCTTTATACTGATGGGCTATAGAGCTGCACAGGCAAGCACTGCCCTCAGTACCTTCCCTATTGCCTTCAGCCTGAGATGGTGTGTCCAACGTCTCTGCTTCATTTACATGTAGCTAGGTAAACATAGTATCAGATGGGGTAGCTGTGTTATCTATATCCACAAACACAGCATGAGGAGTCCTGTGGCACCTTATTGACTAACAGATTTGTAGGAGTATAAGCTTTCATGGGCAAAGCCCCACTTTGTCCCATGCCTCTGCAATGGGACCGAGTGCATCTGACAAAGTGGGTCTTTGCCCATAAAAGCATATGCTCCAATACATCTGTCGATCTATGAGGTGCCACAGGACTTCTCTCTCTCTCTCTCTTTTTTTTTTTTAGTTAATTATAGTTATTTGCTGTTTCTGAGTTTAGTTTAGTCATAGAATTTAGTTCAAGGAGTCTGTTGTTCATTTTCCCCCCCTTTGTGCTTTCCCCACTTGAAAGGTTATTCTGTAATACAGCGTGTTCCAAGATTCCCAGACTTGAGCATTGTCTTTCCTTCTGTGAATCTATCCTAGGCAGTGACAGGCACTCATGGCACCTCCATTGTTTGGAAAACATCCATATATGAGCCAAATTAAGATGTGCTTCTCCTTAAATCAGATCTCATAAAATAGATTAATAAAATTTAAATTGTTAATGAAGGACAAATATTGGCCACTAACCCAGGTGCCAAGAATCCCCATGTACATGAATCTCCAAGCATTTTTAGTGTCTCTCTAACTCTGTATCGAGGTCGCTGAGACCCTTAAGGAATACAACATGTGCTTCTGCATCTGTGGTACGGAGCCTTACACAGTAAGACTCTTTTCTGACAAGAGGAGCGGGACTGTTAAGTCTCCTACTAAGAAGTTTCATCCACCAAGTTAAAAAAAAAAATGTTCTAGAGGCCTCAGGTTCCAGAAGCTGACTGTTGAGAATTCCAGTTGCTAATTCCTCTAAGAGCCAATACACCAATAAACTGGATTAGGTATTGATGTTCAACATCAACAGAGAGGTAGTCGTGTTAGTCTGTACTCCAGCAAAAAAACCAGCAGAAATGTAGTATTTTAAAGACTAACAAAATGATTTATTTGGTGATGAGCTTTCATGTCTATTCTAATAGACAGTCAACTTCAAAAAATCTGTACGTTCATCCTTTACTATATCTTTGTTAATTATACTTTGTCCCAGACTGCTCTAGTGGTACCGCCTGAGTCTGAACATACTCAGTGAAAGCATTTAGTGCCCACAGCACCTATACGTTTTAGACAATTGCCTGTCTTGGTACTATGTCAATCTCCACAGGATCCTTCTTCAGCTTTCTTTCAGATCATCTTTACTAAAGGAGTATGATAGTTAAGGTGTCTTATGTTGGAGTCTGTGATTTTACTCTCAGAGGCAACAAAAGTAAAGATGTTTTGTGGCTTCCAGAAGTGGGCCACTTTGCCAAAGCCATCAACACAGTGCAAAAAAATTCTTCTTGAGAGTGAGATTTTATTGACACATCCCTAAAACCACTGAAGTTGTAATCAAGTGTGTTGGGTTACAATGATAAAAGCTGCCACTAGGAAATTACTTCCTTATTTCGTGGATGAACAGCTGCCATTATGCATATCTACCCATCTGATTGATTTTGAAACTACTGAACAAGATCAAGAAGGACAAGGCTAATACTTTAAATTCATCAACTCGGCCAAGATAAGAGTGATATCCTTACCCAGATTTGACTTCTCATCAGCTGCTGATAATTCTAACCAGCTGATGTCTTTTGTCTCAGGATTCTGGCCAGATGTTTTACCCCAAACTGGAGGTTCTGTGTTGCAGGCATGGTTGCTAGATGGCTCTTAAAAATAGAGACTTCCTGTTCAATAGAGATACAACAGACATTTCTAGACAGTAGAAAAACATCTGCATGATATACAGGAACAGATTTTCCTGCTGTGTACCTACCAATGATTTTCTCAGTTCACTTTTGTCTTCCTACATTCCTGGGCTACTTGTTTGAATTTAAAAGGTCAGGTCTAGCTGTGAGGCCTATCAAGGTTCTCTTGGTAGGTGAAACAACTTTGCATCCTTCTGTGAAAGGTTTACAATGCTTGCTGATGCCACATCATGAAGATTCATGAACATGACCGATCAAATCTTTTTTCACAGCTTACAGAGCTACCCTGATACGGGACTTGAACTTTCTCCTTAGGGCAGAGATCTGGGGAGCTTTAATTGCAGATCTCCCCATCACTGTGCAGTATTTTACAAGGAGGAAGTCTCATTACAACCACATCATAAATTTTTACCTAAGGTGTCTTCTGAATTTCATATTAATCACACCACTTATAGTTTGTTTATTCCCATAAGCAGTATCAGGATGTCAGAAGGGCATTTGACTCCTTTCTGAATAGAACCCAGCCATTCAGAAAGTTTCTCAGACTGTTTGTTTCAATCAAGGACAGGTCTAAAGGATTCACAGTATCCACTCGAAGATATGATTTGGCTCTCTTGGTGTATTATCTCACTTTATGAACCTGCAAATATTCAGCCTCTTAAATCGTAAGCCCATTATGTTAGGTCACAATCTACTTCTCTTGCATAACTGGAAGATGTTCTAGCTGCTAAATTTGTAGAGTTGCAACCTGGGCTTCAATACATGTTGTCTCCATGTACCATACAGTAGTTTATTCTTCTAAATCAGATGTGTTAACTAGCAATGCAGTTGTGTCCTCAGCAATGCACTCTGCTACTCCCACTTCTGTATGGGGATAGTGTTTGAAAGTCACTTGAATGGGAACACCCAGAGGGACATTCAAAGGAGAAGAGGAAACTGGCCTCGTACAGTAACTTGAGTTCTTTGAGGTGCGTGTCCCTGTAGATGCTCATCTGCTTCCCTACTTCTTTAATTCAGAGTTTCCCCTGCGGGATTTTGCAGTAGGAAAAAACTGAGGGTAGTTTGCCCATGCAGCTCTCTGTATCTTCAGTACAGGGCAAGAGGGTGTGTAGAGCACGTGCACAGGCTTGAATTGGCACTGATATCAAAAATCTCCAGTGGAGGTGCATGCACACCTGAAGTGAAGAACTTGGAAGGGCGGGGGCGGGGGGGAGCGCATCTTAAAGAATTCCTGTTACTGTACAAGGTGGGTAATTTCTTATTCCTGGAAACACCTCTCTCTCATGTTCAGAGTTGTCACCATATCTAGATATGGTAAGTGTGTCTACTGAGACAAATCAGATTCTGTGGATAAATGTCAGGGTGGTAAATTCAAATATATTATTAGGATACAGTACATTTCATACCAGAACTAGGTCATGTTCTGTTTGTCTTTTAAATCTTTTCAACTGTGCAATTTGTTTAATTATTGTTACTGTGATATACATCGTTTTTAAGAATACTTGTACTTAGTACCAAGATTACTGCAGTAAAATTACTTACTTGCAAGTGCAGCTATACAGAGTTTAATAGCAAATACTGAATCTCCTGATTCAGCTAGTTTTACCGAGTATGCAAAGTGCCATAAGAGTCTGAGCTTTCATTTCCTGCACATCTTACCAGTCTCAGGATCTAGACAGTTTGAACAAGAGAAGCTTTGCAGTCCTGATCACTTATTAAATAAATTTTATTGCCACTTTTATGAGTCAAGCCTGATAAAAAGAAAAACTAAATATGTTTTAATATATAGTGTTCCATTTTGTCAAAGTATTACACAACAGGTAAAACAAAGTGTCTGCTATGCACTGATAGATGTAATGACTTATATGATTGGATTGGATAATTTTTGTTTCCCTTCGCACATACATTTTATTTTGCACTGTTTTTAAATACAAAATTTAAGTGGAGTGGGACCAACAGAATGTATGAACAATAGGGGAACCACCTGTCCTAGATTTCAGTGTGCATACTGTAATATGTCATAAAACATATCCAATGAGGGGCTTCTTAGAAGTATTTGATCAGGTAGTAATTATGTTCTCGAGCAATTAACCATTCAGAGGACCATATCTCTGTGTCTACAGGAGCCCCTTCCCTTCGAAAGGGACATGTTAATGAGCGGGTTTGAAATATGCTAATGAGGTGCCACGATGAATATGGAGCACCTCATTAGCATAATAGCGGCTGTGGTGATTCTAAAGTGCGGCTTTTCGAATCGCGCACCGCCCGTGGAGACAGGACCTTCTAAAAGGATGCCCCCCCCCATTTTTCGAAAGCCTTTCTTCCTGTCACCAGATAGGAAGAAGGGCTTTTGAAAACTGGGGAGGGGGGCATCCTTTTGGAAGGTCTCGTCTCTACGGGCGGCGCGCGATTCGCAAAGCTGCACTTTAGAATCGCCACAGCCGCCATTATGCTAATGAGGCGCTGCATATTCATTGCGATGCCTCATTAGCATCTTTCGAGCTGGCTCATTAACATGCCCTTTTCGAAAGGAAGGGGCTTGTGTAGACCCAGCCTAAATGTTTGTGTCACTGTGTAGGCCCAGATTCTCTCCTGCACCTAGATATATTTGAAACAAAAAAAGAAAAAAAGAAAAACAGCAACTTTTCAGTTATGGCGGCTGAATTTTCAAGTCAGAGCAGCCCTAGTCTCATTCAGAAACTAGCTATGGATGTGGAACAATACACTTGTGAAATGCCAGAGCTCAACCACTCCCTTTCCCCATTACTGACATATATCCTACATGGAGGAGAAATGGAAGTATCTTATCAGTCAGTACACAAGGTATTTTGCTAAATTTGCATATTAAATTATACTGTTCAGAATTATTCTATGAGAAATCAGTGTTTGGATGTTCTATGCTGCTCCATTTTGCTATTCAGAATAATAAAATGTTCAAAAACATTTGGTTGCTAGTTGCATTTAAAAAAAAATCTAATGTCTTCCTCAGCCTTGAGAAACACCTTATGGAGGTTGTCAGAGGGCCACAATTGAACCCTGGCCAGGGAACACCTCCCCCAACCCCTTTATATGTCAGCCTGAGCATATTAAGAGGGTACCTTCTGCCATGTAGCCACAGTCTAGCTCTGCTGGTACCAGTGCTAAAGATGCTGCAACAGGGTCTAGTCATGAATCACAGAAGCATGCACGTGAGCCTGTCTTTAAGTTTCCCTCCAGGTCTAAGAAAGATGGCATGCCACCTATGACTGCTGGCCAAGAGGGTACACCATGCTCTAGGGTCCACAAAAATGACAAATGGCCATATTGTTCATCCAAAATGCTTGTCTTGGTTATGGACTTGTACATCTTAGCATCAGCTTCACCATTTTCTGGTAATTTGCTAGTCCCAAGACAGGTCCCCTTACCAACTCTGGTTCTGTTGTAGATTTGATGTGAGACTGGGAGGCACTCATGGGCCTCATGAATTGTTCTCCCAGGAAAGGATGAGGTGCCTTTGTGTCCCAATACTTCCTCATACTAAGAGACCTATGTCCCCTGTATCAGACCTGCTACTTTTTGTCCATATTGATATATCATACCCTGCTCCGTGGGAAAGACTTTAGTTCTGCCACTGAGGATGCACACATCACATGTGGCCCTCCACTCTTCTTCTGAAAGCGTGACTATCAAAGGGTTCTGGTAGCACTGTGTCAGTACCCTTCCTAACTTCAGCCCATGAGTCACTGATACCCAGCCCCTCGGGCACCACCACAGCAATAGCAGGATCAACTAGGTTGGTAATTTTGAAGCTCATGACCCTAATATTCACCTTTGGAACAGTCCTGTTCAGCATGCAAGTACCATTCTGTGTCTCAAATCCATCCTTTATGAATAGCCATTCAGAACTCTGTCTTGACGATGCTCTGATCAGCCTGGCCCTGGCAATAACTTTGAATCTGAAAGGACTTCCCTCATTATCCTGACAAAAGACTGTGTTGTGGACTTTCCCAAGACAACTGTTTGCTTTAAAAGCTGTTGTGAAGCATAGTTCATACTTTGTGTACCATTAGAGAAGAGGTACAAGCAGCGTCACCTGCTGGGTGTTTTATACACAAGGTGGCAAACAGAGTGACCTTATTGATTAACTATGACAATTTTCAACTGGTATGCACTGTGCAGGATACCTCTGTCAGGTGCACCCGCATACTGAAAGGAATAGAAAATAGGTAGTATACCTCTGGGCTCTGAGGTTCAGTACTCCAGTCTTCTGCTCAATTCTCTAGTGGTTCAAGTAGCTGTAGTTGTCAAGCCACCAATGTTGTGGCCAACTGTCCTTTTCAGGGACCATATCAAACAATTTTTGCCAGGATGGAGCATGATTACAATAGAAACATGGGTTCCAGATGTCATCATGTGTGGCTGTACCATTAAGTTTATGAAAGTAGCCTTTATGGTCACCATTACCTCTGCACGAAGAGGTGGTGAACTGGGAGCTATGATAGAAAACCCTCCTTTCACTATATTCCATATGGACAAGGTCTCAATCCAACTGTATACTTAATTTCTACCAAATTTGTTTTCCTGCTTCTGCTTCAACAAACCCACATCCCTGCCAGCTTTTTTTCCCCCAAACTGCATGCCTCAAGTGATGAATGGCAGATCCACTCCTGGTTTACCTTCTAAAAACAAAGGGTGGTATATAGTGTATTGCCTTCCTTAGTTATGTGTTGCTGAAGGTAGCAGTGCCACCTTCATAGTTGGGTTCCTGACCAGCAGCTGCCATTCTTTGGCTGTCCAGATATAAAGGGTGGGGAGGGAAAACCAACTACGTTATAAGAAATTTGTCACGCTGTCACATCACTTGGTTGGGGTAGGGGATTCAACTGGTTTAATACAATGGCATGAGAAAGGGTCATTTTTAGATTGGTATTCCATTTTGATGGTCTGAAGTGGCAAAGTTAATATTTTAAAAGAAACAGATTTTATTGGGTACACCATGATAAATTTGCATTTGTAATTACAAAGAAAAAAGTAGAAGGTAAATAATCTGAAACAGAAGTGCATTTTTCCGTAAATTCCTGCGAAATAGGATGGATACTCCATCTACTACAGGATTTTCCACTACATTCATCCCTCACTATATGAGCACAATTGGTTCCCAAATTTCTGCTCATAGGCGAAAACTCCTAAGAGCAACACTAAATTCCCATTAAAAGACATGTAAAAGTCTCCAATTCATTCCAAGTGCTTGTAACTTGACATACACCAGTTGAGTTTAGGTACTTTTCTGATGTATTTGAATAGTTTGGCACCGGAAATAGGATGTAGTGTATGTATGTAGAGCAGAGATTCCTAACCTGTGGGTCAGGACCCAAACATGAGTCCCATTAGATTTTTAAATGTTGCCAGCTGGGCAGTTCCCAGCTACATGCGTCTGTTAAAGAAGCCATTTGCAGTTTCTTAACACTGCTGCCTCGGGCACGTATCTATCAATAGAGATAGCTGCCATCTCCAGCAGCTATGTCTATCACAAGAGATAGCAATTACCTTATGCCTAGGTGCTGAAACCTTTATACTTGAGTTAAGTGCTGGGAGCAGGAGGGCTGGGGGAGCCACCCAGCCTGGCAGCCCCAGTGAAGAGTCTGCAGGAGAAGGAGGAGTGTCTAAGGCTGGGGCTGTTGAGGGATGTTGGGGGGGGGGGGTCTAAGAGTGGGGGCAGTTTGGGGCTGCTACAGGGTGTAAGCCTGGGGGCAGTTTGGGGCTGTTGGGGGAGGGGAGTTAAAACCTGGCTGAGGGTGAGGTCTGCAGGGTGTGCAGAAGGGGCGTCTAATACAGTAAACCCTCAAGTCACCCAGGGGTTGTTCCTGCAACCCTTACATAACGTGAATTTCCCTGCAAGGGGAGTGGAGCCAGGAACCACCGGGGCTGGTCACTTTCCTGGCTCCCAGAGTGGCAGGAGCTGGAAACCAGGGGCAGGCTGGTTCCAGTCTCCCCATTGCTTGCTGGGCCAGGAAACTGATCAGCTCATGGCTGGTCAGTTTTATGTTCCCACCAGTGCAGGGGAGGGAACCAGGCTAAGAGCCTTCTCCCTTTCTTCCCCCAGCTGCAAGGCTGTCAGACAGCTGCATGTCTGAGGGAAGGGAGGGAGAAGGCTCCAGCCGCAGAGCTGCGGGTCTACCCAACCTTGCCTTGGACTCTGCAGTCGTGGGGCTGCAGGTCTCCCTACCCCCAGCCAGGGACCCACTGCTGAAGCGGAGCCAGTCACAGGGCTGCGGGTCTCCCAGGACCCCACGGCTGCCTCTGCTCTAGCCGCAGGCCTGCGGGTCTCCCTGCCCCCAGCCAGGAACCCTGCTCATATAGGCGGAGGAAGTCCACTCATCTAGTGAATAAGGTAAGTGTATATGTTCCTTGTTTTAGCGAGTACTCATTAATAAATGACTTGCTAAATGAGGGATGAGTGTATCTGTAGTTGTGGAATTGGTGTTCCAAGAGATTAAGGCTTAAAAAAACATATTCATAGTACCCAGTCAAACAGAATATAGAACATACAGCACTTGCTTCACCGACTTTTTTGTTATAATTGTATAACTTAGCAACCACTTTGTGACTTCTGTGTTAACTAAAAAACAAAAAGCAAACATTAAGCAATAATAAAAAAATTACAAATAAGTGCAATAAACTTGGCATAACTGGTTTAAATTTTGGACTTAAACATATTGTCTGTTACTGAACAGTCTTTATAAAATAATTTGATTAAGCTAATCCATATTACTGAAGTTGATTCCAGTACTTATTCTGAAGATATTGTCTTTATTAGGAATTTGTAGGGTACCTCCTATGCAAACCCTTACATTCTAGCTTTGACAGCATTGCACATGTGCAATATCTGTATCAGAATTGTTAAGAAAACATGCTTTACCTTTCACAACACATGCTGTATATAGCCAGGAGTCTGAAATACATGATTTTACTTCAGAGTACACAGACTATATTGTATAGCATAGAGTTGTTTTTTATTTTTCATGACACCAGGAAAGCATTGAAATGTTAGCAGACAAATCAATGAAAATACAGTGCCACTCCAGAACTCTGAACTGCTGAGCTGCAGCAAGAGCTCAGGACACATCCTGCAATCTTTGAGTCCATTGGGATCCTGTCGAAGTAAGGACTCCTTGCAGATCAAATAGTGGCATCGATAGCTGCCACAGGCCGTGAGGCAAGGTCAGAGAGGGTCCGGGCCAAAGGTGGAAGTAGCAGGACCTTGGAAATTTGGCTCTCAGCGGCGCTGGGCCCTCCCACTTCCCTCAGAGTTGTGTGCAGTGCTGTTGCAACAATTCAAAGGGGCCAAGAGTTCCAGCTCTTGCTATCATTGCCAGAGTTCCAGCCGCAGCCAGAGCTCTAGGCCTTTCTGAAATGATGGGCTCAGGGGCAGCTGCCCTTCCGCCTTCCCCCTGTTGGCAGGCCTGAGTGTAAAGGTTTCAGGACCAAAACTTTGGCTCCTGCAGACATGTTTCTGTATGATTAAAAGCAGAGAGTAAGGGAAGGAGAGAATCTAGGTATACGGAGGAAGAAGGTGAACCCATCTTGTGCTGAACCAAAAAGTAGTTGTGTAGCTCTTTAAAGACTAATGAAATAATTCTTTAGGTGATGAGCTTTCGTGGGAAAGACCCATTTCAAATCTGGAAATTCTGATCCATCTCATGCTATTACAGAGAAACTGAGTGGTGGTAGTCACTGATAAAATGACTGTAATTTCGGGCATGTAATCTGTAGTGTAAGTCTGAAACTATTGTAAAATTCAGAGTAACAACTGTCATACCCTGTGTCTATACAAGCCCCTTCCTTTCGGAAGGGGGATGCTAATGCGGCGCTGCCATGAATATGCAGCGCCGTATTACCATAATGGTGGCCCCGGCAATTCAAAAGTGCGGCTTTCGAATTGCTCGCCGCCTGTGGAGACAGGGACCTTCCAAAAGGACCCCCCTAGTTTTCGAAAACACCTTCTTCCTATCTGGTGTTAGGAAGAAGGAGCTTTCAAAAACTGGGGGGTCCTTTCGGAAGGTCCTTGTCTCCATGGGCAGTGTGCAATTCGAAAGCTGCACTTTCAAATCACCACAGCCGCCATTACTGCTAATGAGGGGCTGCATATTCATGGCAGTGCCTCATTAGCATCTTTCAAACCCGCTCATTAACATGCCCCTCCCAAAAGGAAGGGGCTCATGTATATCCAGCCATAATGTATAACCCCATCTCTCCGAATCCTTCCTGCACCCGCATAGGGAAGTGACATGGACAAAGTAGCACCTGTCATTGCTGTCTACTACCTCTTGAATGCTCTTCCACATCCTCTTAGGGTTTGTCAAGTGGCAGAGTGAGCAGTGACACTAAGTGCTCCTTCCATCCAGATCCCTTTTCCAACATAGGCTGCATAAGGAGAGGGCAACTCCTGGTGCTGCACGGGCCAGGTGGGTACAGTGAGCTGGAGGCAGAGCACCTGGCTTTGCTGCTCATTCTCACTTTCAGCTCCCGATGCAGCACAGAGGACTGTTCAGGGGAACACACACACCCAAACACATTGCTCCATTGGGCAAAAGCCAGGAGAAATCTGGGCACCAGAATGTTTGAAGAAAAATATTTCTTTTTTTAAGAATTATATAATTTCTTTTTTGTAAGAATGTATTTGAATTCCAAAAAATGAAGTCAGTTATTAAATTTTGGGGCATTTATCTACATTTTCTTTCTGAAATTTGTTTCCCAGGTACAGATGTGAAAGATGCCCAGGTTATAAGTGTTTCCACGGGAACAAAATGCATAAATGGAGAATACATGAGTGACCGTGGTCTTGCATTAAATGATTGCCATGCAGAAATTATATCTCGTAGGTGCCTGCTTAAATTTCTTTACACACAACTTGAGTTGTTCATAAGGTAAGTTTAAAGACACTAGCGTTGTGTTTTGAATAATATGTGGCTATCTCCTGATTACTTGAATTGTAATAGAAAGCTGAGTAGTCCCATGGGTGGAGGCGGGGTAGAATAGCAAAAGTTGGTGAAACTTCAAATTGAAAATTCTGGCCCATGTGATGAAGTGTGAGTTTAATAAACCAAAAATATTCATTAAAAAGGAGGCATCCATAAGTGTAATGTACTCTTATTTTTATTTAGTTCATAAATAGTGAATTGTGAACTGACTATATAGTTATTTAAAGTGTAAACACATTTTAGTTATTCAGCTGTTCTTTGCATTAGTGGAAATAAAATTACAATGCTATTAAGTGAAACAGCAAATGTACAGTTTTGTTTTGCTAACTGTTGGTTCTTTATACATTGACTTGTCAATATCAAATACTCTTTAGTTCTTGTTTCTAATTTCTTTTTATTTAGCATGGTTTGCAATAACTTTTAGGTGCTGTATTTGATGCCATACTTTAATTATTGTAATATATAGCAAGTTGTACTTGTATCTCTTCAGGTTATGACTACATATCTCTGCTTTGTTTATGTTCCAGTAATAAAGAAGATCAACAAAAATCCATCTTTGTCAAGTCTGAACGAGGTGGATTTAAACTGAAAGAAAATGTGCAATTTCATCTGTATATCAGCACCTCTCCATGTGGAGATGCTAGGATTTTCTCACCACATGAAGCAGCACAGGAGGGTATGATTGTAGCTACAAAGGAACTGCTTAAATATATTTAATTATAGACCAGTGGCAACATTAGACGTAAACATTTTATTTCCGGCCTTTTGTGTACAGTGTTTGTTTTTAAAAAAATGATATCTTCTTGAAAGTCTGGACCATTTACTTTAAATATAAACAGGCAGACTGGCCATTTGGTCTAGAGGCTACAACCAGAAGTATCCTGGATTGTGTGAGGGATAAGTCAGTAACTTACAAAGGCTACATCTACACGTGAAGCCTACATCGAAGTAGCTTATTTCGATGTAGCGACATTGAAATAGGCTATTTCGATGAATAACGTCTACACGTCTTCCAGGGCTGGCAACGTCGACGTTCAACATCGACGTTGCGCAGCACCACATCGAAATAGGCGCTGCGAGGGAACGTCTACACGCCAAAGTAGCACACATCGAAATAAGGGTGCCAGGCACAGCTGCACACAGGGTCACAGGGCGGACTCAACAGCAAGCCGCTCCCTTAAAGGGCCCCTCCCAGACACAGTTGCACTAAACAACACAAGATCCACAGAGCTGACAACTGGTTGCAGACCCTGTGCATGCAGCATGGATCCCCAGCTGCAGCAGCAGCAGCAGCCAGAAGCCCTGGGCTAAGGGCTGCTGCACACGGTGACCATAGAGCCCCGCAGGGGCTGGAGAGAGAGTGTCTCTCAACCCATCAGCTGATGGCCGCCATGGCGGACCCCACTATTTCGATGTTGCGGGACACGGATCGGCTACACGTGCCCTACTTCGATGTTCAACTTCGAAGTAGGGCGCTATTTCCATCCCCTCATGGGGTTAGCGGCTTCGACGTCTTGCCGCCTAACGTCGATGTTAACACCGAAATAGCGCCCAACACGTGTAGCCGTGACGGGCGCTATTTCGAAGTTAGTGCCGCTACTTTGAAGTAGCGTGCATGTGTAGACACAGCTAAAGTGTCTTTATGGAACTTATTGGGATTTCTCATTATTGCTGTCTTTTAATACTTTCTGTTTCTCTTCTCTGAATTTTCTATTTGTTAATGAGACAGAGTGAGGCAATGGATTTTATTTAAACAACCTCTGTTGGTGAGAGTGTTGGTCCAATAATAGAAAATACCTTATCCACTTCGTCTTTCTAATATCCTGGGACAGACATGGCTACAACTAAAAATACATTGCCTTCTCTCATGTCATAACCAACTTCTTCCGTACAGTTATTTTTCAATTGACTTACAACAATTTTGTCACTTAGATCAGGGAGACAGACACCCAAATCGTAAAGCAAGAGGGCAGCTACGGACAAAAATAGAATCTGGAGAAGGGACAATTCCAGTCCGATCTACTACTACCATCCAGACGTGGGATGGAGTATTACAGGGAGAGAGACTGCTTACCATGTCTTGCAGTGACAAGATAGCTAGGTAAGTTACTAAATGTTTCGTTTCTCTTCTCTACTACTCTGGTTTTATTCTGAAAATGGAAACTCCAATTACTACAGCTTGCATCTTAAAAGGTAGGTTCCTGGAAGGTGTACTTAGAATCATAGAGTTGGAAGAGACCTCAGGAGGTCATCAAGTCCAACCCCCTGCTTGAAGCCAGACCAATCCCAACTAAATCATCCAAGCCAGGGTTAAAAACCTCCAGGGATGGAGATTCCACTACCTCTCTAGGTAACGCATTCCAGTGCTTCACTACCCTCCTGGTGAAATATTTTTTTCTAATATCCAGCCTACACCTGCCCCACTGTAACTTGAGACCGTTGCTGCTTGTTTTGCCAACTGTCTCTACTGAGAACAGCCTCTCTCCATTCTCTTTACAACCCCGCGTCAGGAAGCTGAAGGCTGCTATCAAATCCCTCTCATTTTTCTCCTTTGTAGGCTAACTAAGCCTAAATCCTTCAACCTCTCCTCAAAAGTCATGTACTCCAACCCCCAATCCGTTTTGTTGCCCTCCACTGGACTCCCTCCAATACATCAACATCCTTTTTGTAGTGGGGTGGCTCAGAATTGGACACAATATTCCAGATGTGGCCCCACTGGTGTCGAATAAAAGAGAATAATCACTTCTCTCAATCAGTTGGTAATGCTTCCACTAATGCAGCCCAATATGCCATTAACCTTCTTAGCTAAAGGGTCAGATTTTTGACTCCTGTCCAGCTTCTCATCCACTGTAATGTCCAGGTCCTTTTCTGCAGACCTGTAGCTGTGTTTGGAATTCTTATGTCCTATGTTCAGAACTCTGCACTTCTTCGAGTGTCCCCGTGTGGGCTCCACAATAGGTGTCGGGCTCGCCTGGCGCCGCAGATCGGAAATCTTCCAGCAGTTTCTCCTGGATCGCGTATGTGCCAGCGCACACCTCCCCCCTGTGCGCCCCTGGCCGCGTGCGCGATCCGGTCCCCGCCAGTTCCTTCTCAACCACCATCGGCTGCAGACGGAATCTACTCAGGCTAAGGCCAAAGTCAGATTAAATAGTGGTTTTTTCTACGTGTCATTTGTTGTTTTTGGTTATTAAAAAAAAAAAAGAGAGAGAGAAAGCAAAGACAAAGAGAATATCAGCAAAAAAAAAAAAAAGAGGAGCGGAGAAGAGAAGAGCGGATGTGAAGGCTATTTAGGCTGCCCGCTGCCCCGCAGGCCGGTGATCACTATTTGGGGTGGAAAGGCACGGATTAAGTGCTAAGTACCCTATTAACAGTAAAGGACTCACCGCAATGGCCTCTTCAGGTTTTAAAAAGCGTGAGTCATGCCGTGAAGCTATGCCGGCCTCTGTGGGACATAGCGAATGCATCCGATGCCTGGGGGAATCACAGTCTACCCAGAAGTGTTCTCACTGTGCTAAGCTCACAGCCAGGGCCAGGAAGGACAGAGCGATGAGGCGTAAAATGCTCTTGTTGATAAGGCTCTCCAGCCGGACTTGCCGGAGAAGCCTCACCCAGAAGGGCCCTCTGGGTTGCATAAGAGGAGGGCAGTTTTCTCTGACCCCCTCGGTGCAGAAATGGAGGAAACTCTCCCTGGCTCGATCCTTGCCGGCGTTTGCAGCGAGCAGGACTAGTGGAGCACACAGCCCCCAGGCGCATACTCAGGCAAGCGGCAGCGCACGTGGCAGAGGCTGAGCCTCCGGTTATACAATAGCCGGCACGCGCGGCTCCTAGAGCGTCAGCGAGGCAAGCGATGGACCCGGCAGCACCGCCACAGGCGGCACCGGCCCCCGCGGCACCAACAGTGCAGGGGCACCAGGCACGGAGCCTGCAGGCACCGGAGGAGGATACCTGCGCAGCACCGCAGCTGACGGTGCCGAGCGCAGCGCTGACAGCGGGGCCGAGATCCCCGGCACGGAAGGGGGTGATGCCGGCCCCGCAGGGGAGGGGCAAGGCAAAAATCAAAAGCCTGGCACCGCAGTCCATCTCCGGACAGGGCTGCGCTGCTGCTAGCACCAAGCCCTCCCCCTGTGATACACATGCCGCACTGAAGGCCTGTGTCTCCACCGGCCCATCCGGAACCTTCTTTTCCGTTCCTCCAACCAATGTCACCATGGCTTGGGCCACCTTCACCATTTCTGGGATTGGATCCCCTGGAGTACTATTGCAAGCCAGTTTCACCTCTATCTGTGTCGTCGCGGAGGTCTCGCTCTCCCAAACATCGGGGGTACGCACCCCGTGAGTGGTCTAAGTCTCCATCCCCGGACCCTTGCCCATGCTGCCATGGTCGTCCTTATCATGCTGGACACAGACACCACAGGCCTACACCCAGGGGCAGGTCCCCCCCGGCCGCTCAATACCCCTGTGGGCACTCCCGATCGGGGACAGAAACACAGTTGTCTCAAGGGGAGTTAATTTTGGAACCCCGAGACTTTCCTTTACAATCCTCCAGCGAGCAAGTGTATCATCGACTGCAGGAGCCCGAGGGTTCGAGGGAGGTTTACCCTAGTGGTTCCTCCTCATCCTCCCCAGATGAGGCCATGGCCCCCGGGGATGTCTCTCCCCCGGATGACCTTAAACAGTTTCAGGAGCTGTTTAAAAGGGTGGCTTTCACGCAAGACATTCAAACGGCAGAGGTGCAGGAGAAACATCACAAACTCCTGGAAAATTTGAGACCCCCGGCTTCGTCCAAAATTGCTATTCCGCTGGACGAAGCCATTCTGGAGTCAGCCATTACTATATGGCAGACTCCGGCCTCTGTTCCGCCTACAAACAAGAGAGCGGATAAGAAGTACTTCGTCCCGGCAAAGGGCATAGAGTTCCTCTTCAGTCACCCACAACCATATTCTTTGGTGGTTGAGTTGTCCCAGCAGAGGTCAAAGGCTTCTCAGTACAAGTCGGGGGGATTGGACAAAGATGCTAAGAAGCTAGAGCTGTTTGGCAGGAAGGTATACTCCTCTTCTACCCTGCTATTGAGAGTGGCAAATTATGGGCACACCTAGCAGACCATAATTTTGATAATTACTCCAGGCTTACTCCCCTCATGGATTCACTTCCGGAAGACAAAAAGCCAGTGTTAAAGGTGATTATTCAAGAGAGCTACGCAGCATCGCGGACGGGAGTCCAGATTGCCCTGAACATGGCGGACACGGCGGCACGTTCAATGGCTACAGCAGTGGTCATGCGTAGAGAATCCTGGCCCCAGACGTCGGGTATCCCGAGGGACCTACAGGCGAAGATCGTGGACCTTCCCTTTGATAAATAAAGGCTGTTTGCAGACTCAACCGACTCGGTCCCTCAGTCCAGTAAGGACTCGAGTGCTACACTTCGAACCTTGGGCATTTATACTCCTCCATACAGGAGGGAAAAATTTTATCCTCAGCAAAGACGCTACGCTTACAACCACAGCATGCTCAATATCAACGGGGCTACGGCCAAGGGCGCTATCAACAGCAGCAACAGTACAGCACTCCTAGGCGACGTTCTCAACAAAGCCATATGCCCTCAGGTCGGGCCCAAAGGCAGCAAGTTTGACGGGTATGTCGGGGGCTGCACTATCAATACCCTCGCTCAGTACCACTCTCATCTCATGTTCCATCATCACCTCAGACCGTTCCACTCCCAATGGCAAAAGATCACCACAGACAAATGGGTGCTGGAGATCATAGCCACGGGTTACGCGATCCCCTTCCAGTCGCTTCCACCGACAAAGCCTCCCACCAGGCCTCACCTCAGGGATGCTGCCACAAGGCGAGGCTCAAGCCGAAGGTGAATCACCTTATGTTCATAGGGGAGGTGGAAAGAGTGCCGGAATAATTCCAAGGGAATGTTTTTATTCACGCTACTTCCTACCAGAGAAGAAAACAGGAGACTGGAGGCCCATCTCAGATCTTTGGGGCCTCAACCATTACTTGCGCAAGCAACATTTTCGGATGATCACAGTTGCCTTGATACTCACGGTACTGGACGATGGAAACTGGGTTGCAGCACGTGACTTACAAGATGCTTACTTTCATATAACAATCCACCCGGCACACAGGCGCTTCCTCCGCTTCACGGTCAGCCAGGAGCACTTCCAGCACAGGGTTCTTCCGTTCGGCCTCTCCTCAGCCCCCAGAGTCTTTACCAAAACCCTGGCAGTGGTGTCAGCCTACCTGCACAGACAGAGGGTGTTTATTTTTCCCATATCTGGGCGACTGCCTGCTAAAAGGGGCCTCGAAGGCAGAGGTCTCACGCATGATATGCGTCACAATGGTCACGTTTTTCTTCACTGGGCCTAGTCATGAACCTCGCAAAGTCAAAGTCCGAACCCACACAACATATAGAGTTCATAGGGGCACGCATAAAATCTATCACAGCAAGGGTGTACCTACCCGATGCCTGCTTCCGCGCCATCAGTTCGCTGGTGCAAGTCATCACGTACAGCCCCACGGTGCCGGTCTTAACGTGCTTACAGCTGCTGGGCCACATGGCGGCAGCGACGTTTGTGGTACAGAATGCCAGGTTGCACATGTGAAGTCTGCAGCATTGGCTGGCGAGCGTTTACAAACCGGCATCCCACACTGTCCACAGGGTAGTGTCGCCCACAACAGAGGTGCGCAGATCCCTGGTGTGGTGGGAAAACCCCGAGAATCTGCTAGTGGGGGTGCCTTTTTCACCAACCACAAATTTCTATTTTTTCTTACTACCGACGCCTCCCACATAGGATGGGGAGCGCACATCGGCGACAAGGTAACGCAAGGGCTATGGTCCCCTGCGGAACAGACACTGCACATAACCATGCTGGAGCTCAGAGCAGTGTTCAACGCCTGCAAACATTTTTGAGATTACCTACATGGCAAAGTAGTCGGGATTCAATACCGACAATACCTCCACTATGTTTTACATCAGTCGACAAGGAGGAGCACGATCCCGTGCCCTATGTGCGGAAGCAGTCCAATTGCAGAATTGGTGCATCGCCAACAACATAACGTTGAAAGTCTCGTACTTGCTGGGTGCTCACAACGTGAAAGCAGATCAGCTGAGCAAGCGCTTCGCAATCACGCACGAATGGCAGATCCGCTGCGATCTGCTACGGCGCATTTTTCGTACATGGGGGTTTCCCCAGATCGATCTGTTTGCCACAAGGTCTTGCACAAAGCCAGAAGGGAGAGAGCTCACATGATACTCATAGCCCCGCTTGGGATCAGCAGCAATGGCTTCCCTTGCTTTTGCGCATGTCGGACCGCCCACTGCTCCCTCTACCGGTGTTGCCGGACTTACTCACGCAGGCTCAGGGGTCCTTAGTGCACCCGCACTCTCAGGGTCTGCACCTACAAGCATGGCTAATCCATGGCTCAGCTCTTTAAAGAGCACGTGTACGGAGGGAGTACAACAAGTCCTGGAATGTAGCCGAAGGACCTCCACCAGGAGGACTTACAAGCAGAAATGGACTTGATTCACAGCCTGTTGTTCCACCAAGCAGTTAGCTCCACTTGACGTTCCTATACCTGTAGTACTAGAATACTTATTGGACCTCAAGAGAGGCAGGCTTTCTCTATCCTCGCTAAAGGTCCACCTCGCCACTATATCAGCCTTTCGGCATACAGAGGAAGGGCCCACGGTATTCGCCCATCCTATTGTTACCAGGTTCTTGAAGGGGCTGGTAAACCTGTACCCCCCTCGGAAACCGCTTCCACCATCATGGAATTGGTGCTGAGCATGCTATCGGGTCCACCTTTGAACCATTAGCCACAGTTCCCATACGTCTCCTTACGATAAAAAAACAAAAACAAAACCTTCCTCCTTGCAACTACGTCAGCCCGTATGGTGAGTGAGCTCGCAGCAGTGATGGCAACGCCGCACTGCACAGTATTCTCAAAGGAGGCGGTAACCTTAAGGCTGCACCCAGCCTTTGTTCCAAAAAGTCTCTTCGGAGTCCAATCTTAACGAGCCAATAGTTTTACCCTCGTTTTACCTGAAGCCTCACAGCTCCGGCAAGGAGGCACGCCTGCATCTCCTAAATGTGAGGAGGGCGTTGGCCTTCTACATAGACAGAACTAAGTCCTTCCAGAAAACGGACAGGCTCCTAGTCTCTCTCTCTCTCCCAGGTCAAAAGGAGAAGGTCTCTCTTCACAGAGAATCTCTAAGCACATTGTGTCCTGTATAAAAATGTGTTACGAGCTTCAAAATGCTCCTTTGCTGGCCCCGCCCAGGGCTCACTCCACCAGGGCGGTGGCAGCGTCAACAGCCTTCTTCAAGGGCATCGCGTTAAAAGACAGCTGTAGAGCGGCGACCTGGTCATCTTACGACACCTTTGCCGAGCATTATGCCCTGCCTCGGGTATTCGAAGAAGATACCCGTCTGTCGACAGCAGTCCTCTCGGGAGCAAGCTGCACATAAACCGATTACCCACCTCCTTACTTGGGTTACTGCTGGGTAGTCACCTATTGTGGAGCACCCACGGGGACACTCGAAGAAGAAAGAGAAGTTACTCACGGTAGTAACTGTGGTTCTTCGAGATGTGTCCCTGTGGGTGCTCCACCACCCACCCATCCTCCCCGCTTCGGATCTCTGTCTAGTGTTTTTCAGGAGCATCCAAGGCGGTTGGTCAAGGAACTGGCGGGGACCGGATCGCGCATGCGGCCAGGGGTGCGCAGGGGGCCGGCACACGCCGGTGCATACGCGATCCAGGAGAAACTGCTGGAAGATTTCCAATCTGCGGCGCTGGGCGAGCCCGACACCTATTGTGGAGCACCCACGGGGACACATCTCGAAGAACCACCGTTACTATGGTGAGTAACTTCTCTTTGTCCCTGTTAAACCTCATCAGATCTATTTTGACCCAGTCTTCCAACTTGCCTAGATCACTCTGGACCATTTTCTTACCCTCCAGTGTCTCTACCTCTCTCTGTAGCTTAGTGTTATCTGCAGACTTACTGAGGATGCAGTCCATCCTCTTGTCCAGGTCATTAATGAAGATATTAAACAAAACTGGCCCTAGGACTGACCCTTGGGGGACTCCAGTTGATACCGTTTGCTAACCAGACATCAAGCCATTGATCACAACCTGTTGAGTGTGACAATCTAACCAGCTTTCTATCTACCTTGCATTCCATTTATTCAATCCATACTACTTTAACTTGCTGGCAAGTATACTGTGAGAGACCAAATCAAAAGCTTTGCCAAAGTCCAGATGTATCACATCCGCCACCTTCTCCATATCTACAGAGCAAGCTACTTCTGTACAGAAGGCAGTCAGGTTGGTTGGGCATAACTGACTATTCCTGATCACTTTCCTGACTTCCAAGTACTTCAAAATGGACTCCTTGAAGATCTCTTCCATGATTTTTCCAGGGAGTGTGGTGAGGCTGACCAGTCTATAGTTCGCTGGATTCTCCTTCTTCTCTTTTTAAAAGTTGGGCATTGTATTTGCATTTTTTCCAATAATCTGGGACCTCCCCTGCTTGCCAGGAATTTTCAAAGATAATGGCCAATGGCTCTGCAGTCACCCCAACCAGCTCCCTTTGTACCTTTGGTTGCATTAGATCTGGCCCTGTGGATTTGTGTATGTCTCTAAGAACATAAGAATGGCCATACCGGGTCAGACCAAAGGTCCATCCAGCCCAGTAGCCTGTCTGCTGACAGTGGCCAGTGCCAGGTGCCGTAGAGGGGGCGGACCAAAGACAGTGATCAAGCGCTTTGTCTCCTGCCATCCATCTCCAGCCTCTGACAATCAGAGGCCAGGGACACCATTCCTACCCTTGGCTAGCAGCCTTTTCTGGACCTAACCTCCATGAATTTATCTAGCCCTTTCTTAAATTCTGTTATAGTCCTAGCCTTCACAGTATCCTCTGGCAAGGAGTTCCACAGATTAACTATGCGCTGAGTGAAGAACAACTTTCTTTTATTAGTTTTAAACCTGCTACCCATTAATTTCATTTGGTGTCCTCTAGTTCTTGTATTATGGGCACAAGTAAATAACTTCTCTTTATTCATCCTCTCCACACCTGTCATAATTTTATATACCTCTATCATGTGCCCCCTCAGTCTCCTCTTTTCTAACCTGAAAAGTCCCCATCTTTTTAGCGTCTCTTCATTCGGGACCTGTTCCAAGTCTGTAATCATTTTAGTTGCCCTTTTCTGAACCTTTTCTAGTGCCAGGATATCTTTTTTTAGGGGAGGACACCACATCTGTATGCAGTATTCAAGATGTGGGCATACCATAGATTTATATAGGGGCAGTAAGATACTCCTTGGATTATTTTCTATCCCTTCTTTAATAACACCTAACATCCTATTTTCTTTTTTGACTGCCTCTGCACACTGCGTGGATGTTTTCAAGGAACTATCCACGATAACGCCAAGATCTCTTTCCTGATTAGTTATAGCTATATAAGCCCCGATCATATTGTAAGTATAGTTGGGGTTATTTTTTCCAATGTGCATTACCTTACACTTATCCACATTAAATTTCATTTGCCATTTTGTTGCCCAATCACTCAGTTTGATGAGATCTTTTTGAAGTTCTTCACAGTCTGCCTTTGTCTTGACTATCTTGAACGGTTTAGTGTCATCCGCAAACTTTGCCACCTCACTGTTCACCCCCTTCGCCAGATCATTTATGAATATATTGAACAGGATTGGTCTTAGGACTGACCCTTGGGGGACACCACTAGTTACCCTCTCCATTTGGAAAATTTACCATTTATGCCTACACTCTGTTTCCTGTTTTTTAACCAGTTCTCAGTCCATGAAAGGACCTTCCCTCTTATCCCATGACAACTTAGTTTACATAAGAGCCTTTGAGGTACCTTGTCAAAGGCTTTCTGGAAATCTAAGTATACTATATCCACTGGATCTTCCCTGTCTGCATGTTTGTTAAACCCCTTCAAAGAACTCTAACAGATTAGTAAGACATGATTTCCATCTGCAGAAACCATGTTGATTTTTACCCATCAAATTATGTTCTTCTACGTGCCTGACAATTTTGTTCCTTGCTATTGTTTCAACTAATTTGCCTGGAACTGACGTTAAACTTACCAGTCTGTAATTGCCACGGTCACCTCTAGAGCCCCTTTTAAATATATTGGTGTTGCATTAGCTATCTTCCAGTCATTAGGTATGGAAGCTGATCCAAAGGACAGGTTACAAACTAGTGTTAAATAGTTCTGCAATTTCGCATTTGAGTTCTTCCATAACCCTTGGATGAATGCTATCCAGTCCCAGTGATTTGTTAACATTAAGTTTATCGATTTGTTCCAAAACGTCCTCTAATGACGCTTCAATCCAGGAGAGTTCCTCAGTTTCATTTCCCACAAAAAACAGTGCAGCTTTGGGAATCTCCCCGACATCCTCAGCTGTGAAGACTGACGCATAGAAATCATTTAGTCTCTCCGCAATGGCTTTATTGTCCTTGATTGCTCCTTTTGTATTTGTATTGTCTAGGGGACCCATGGTTTTTTAGCAGGCTTCCTGCTTCTGATATATTTAAAAAACATTTTGTTATTACTTTGTGAGCTTCTGGCTAGCTGTTCCTCAAAGTCTTTTTTGGCTTTCCTTATTACAGTTTTACACTTAATTTGGTAGTGTTTATGTTCCTTTCTATTTACCTCACTAGAATTTGCCTTCCACCTTTGAAAGGTGCCTTTTTATCCCTCACTGCTTGTTTTACATGGGTGTTCACCCATGGTGGCTCTTTTCTCTGTCTCTTAATATGTTTGTAAATTTGGGGTATACATTTAAGTTGGGCCTCTCTCTTCTCTCTTCTTCTCTTCTCTTCTTAAGCTGTTCTTTCCTTACTGAGGACTGCCCACCTCCTCCACATGCTGTGCTGCCCAGTGCAGCAGTCTGGGAGCTAACATTGTCTGAGAAGACAGACAAAAAAACCCAAACATGAATATTTTGCTTTTTTCCACATCATCTGTCACTAGGTCACCTTCCCCATTTAGTAATGGCCTCCTGCATTTCGTGACCCACCACCTTCTTGCTAACAAGCCTGTAGAAACCTTTCTTGTTACCTTTCACATCCCTTGCTAGCTGCAAGTCCAGTTGGACTTTGGCCTTCCTGTTAGCACTTCTGAATGTCCAAGCACTATATTTATACTCTTCCCTAGTCATCTGTCCAACTTTCCACTTCATGTAAGCTTTTCATTTTTTCTTCTTCTTCTTTTTTAAACTTAACGTAGTAAAACCCTGGTTATCTGACATAAATGGGACCCACCTATGTTTGGATACCAGACAATGTTGGATAATGGGAGTGGGGTGGGGGGTCATGGTGTGGGAGGTTGGAGTGGGGACTGTGTGGGCCCTTTTTGAAGTGCAGGCAGCCAGCTCCCTCAGTGGGCTGTGGGACGCCAGCTGCTGCAGAGTGGGTCCCTGGGTGGGCTGCCACTGCTGGCCTGGGACATAGAGTCCTGGTGGCTGGGGCGTGGAGCTGCCACTAGCCCCGGGGTGCAGTGTCCTGGCTGGTCCCAGGCAGGGACATCCAGCTTGCAAGTGGCAGATTGCTGGCTGCCCCAGGTCAGATCCCTGGAGCCAGGTTCCTGGGTGGGCATCCACTGCCAGCCCAGGGCACAGAGTCTCAGGTACTCCAGGGGTGCACAGCCACTGCCCTTGGGGCGCAGAGCTCCAGCAGCTGGGGCGGGCTGCTGGCTGCCTGAGGCTGTCTCTCTGGACCTAGCTTCCAGGGTCTGGAACTGCTTCCACTCCTGGTGTAGAGAGCCTGCCAGCCCTGGGGCACAGAGCCCTGGTGGCTGGGTTGTGGAGCTGCTGCCATCCCCGCAGCGTGGAGCCCTGGCAGCTGGGGCGTGGAGCTGCCGCCCCCTCAACTTGCAGAGCCCCAGCTGGCCAGGCATGGGCTGCTGGCTGCCCCAGGCAGGCTTTCCATAGTCGACTCCCTGGAGCCAGCTCCCTGGGCAGGTAGCTACTGCCACTCCCCGGGGTGTGGAGCCGCTGCAGCACCGGGGAGGGAACCCTTCCTGGCCAGGGGCGGTCTGCTGGCTGCTCCAGGCTGGCTGCCCAGAGCTGACTCTCTGGAGCAAGCTCACTGAGCGGTTGGGGCATGGAGGCGCTGCCAGCACTGAGGTACGGAGCCCTGGCAAGTTGGGTGGGTTGCTGGCTGCCCTGGCGCCATATCCCCAGCCTAGCTCCCTGGGCAGGCAGCCTTTGTCACCCCAGGTGGGTAGCCATCCCCACCAGCCCAGGGCATGAAGCCCCAGCTGGCCTGGGTGGGCAGCTGCTGCAGGCCCTGGTGGGGCTTCTGCCTGCCTGCTGGGGGAGATTATCCAACCCTCCCCCACCCCAGCTATCCAATATTCTGTTGCATCCCACGCTGTTGCAGGCGGTGTCAGATAAAATGGAGTGTTGGATAACCGGGGGTCGGATAACCGGGGTTTCCATGTATCTGCTTTCTGTATGTCTTGAACATCTGGATGGACGGATATTCTAAATTGTTTTCAGATATTGTATTGACAGCATTTTCTCTGCATCTCTCATTAATGGATTCCTAAGGTGAACGTAGAAGATATCAGTCAAGCTTTGCCTAGGACCCCCTTTCTTTCCTCATGATTAAATGCTCTGGTTCTACTCCCATTGAAAACATCCTCAGTTAAAAACCTGTTACCTGGTTGCTATAGTTGAACATGACCTTTTAAAAAAAAATGACTGGAACACCTTTTAATAAATGTAGCATTTTCATTTATGAAAATGTGACACTGGTTTATTTATTCTCTTTAGTTATGGTGCTCTTTCATTAGTTAAATCTTTTGTTAAAACTTTCAAATAATAGGCTCAGCCGGTCTCTTGCCCCCACAGTTAAACAGCTTCTATCCTCTGAAAAGTGTAGCAACCTCAGGGAAATTTCAGGAAAACGCCACACTGGCTTTTCAAACCAGCTCTAGATATCCACAGTACCGCATAGGGTACCACAAATCACACAAAAGAAATGGTGACAAGTATCGGGGTAGCTGTGTTAGTCTGTCTCTGCAAAAATGATGAGAAGTCCTGTGGCACCTTATAGACTAACAGATATATCGGAGCATAAGCTTTTGTGGGCAAAGACCCATTTCATCAGGTGCATGTAATGGAAATTACTGAGGAATGTATAAATATACTGGCACATAAAAAGAAAAACACTGAAAACTGAGTCCATGAGAATAACATGCGTTCCCTTGTTTATTCTTTACTGGCCAAGCAGTTTTCTGACTTACAATTCAAGGGAACACGTGGAACTGCCAACTCTTTAAATCCATCCGAGACATGAACATTATGTTTGTATTCATCACCAGCTTTAAAAAAAAAACACAGAGATTATCCTGCCAAAATTAATTTGACTATGTTGTTGATCCTTTGAGACACACAACAGAACTCATGCTGCTCTCTCATAGGTACTCATATTAAGGCAGAGTGGAAATGTATGTGTGTCACTAAAGAACCCAGATGTGACCCTGAGACGCACAGAAGGGATGCTATATAAGGAGTAAGGAGACTCAGGCTATGTCTAGACTACATTCCTCTTTCAAAAGAGGAATGCAAATGATGGACATCGAAAATGCAGATGAAGTGCTGATTTACAAATGGCTTTTTTAGAGGAGATTTTTAAAAAAACAGTGTAGATGGGTTTTTTTCTGAAGAAAAAACAAAATCCTCTTTTGAAAGACCCCTGTAAACCTCATTTTTTGATGAATAAGTGTTCTTTTGAAAAAGGTTTTTTCCCCCGAAAGAACTTTGTCTACACAGCTTTTTAAAAAAAAAAATCTCTTCTGAAAAGCAATTGGATTAGATTATGCAAATGAAGTGTGAGATTTGAAAATCAGTGCTTCATTTGCATTTTTATTTCCTCATTTGCATTCCTCTTTCAAAATAAGAATGTAATCTAGACATAGCCTCAGTGTTTACATTTATAGCCATGTTCCGCCAATTTCACTTGAATGAGTTTATTACTATGCAGTTTCCGGTATTTGGTGCCATACAAAGGTAACATTATGTTCAAACAAAGTATTTTTGTAATGATAAAGGCTATTTAGCTAGTAACTAGAGCATTGGCTTTGTGCACACACAGGATTGTGAGTTCAGTTATTTGGGAGGTGGTTCTTGGTCCTGCTGTGAATGCAGGGGACTGGACTCAATGACCTCCTAAGGTCACACACACATCATGGAGCTGGAAGGGACCTTAGGAGGTCATTGAGTCCAGTCCCCTGCCCTTGGCAGGGCCAAGCACCATCCCTAACAGATTTTTTTTTTTAATTTATTTGCCTCAGACCCCTAAATGGCCACCTCAAAGATTGAACTCACAGCCATGAGTTTAGCAGGCCAATGCACAAACGATTGAGCTATCCCTCCCCACCCTTCTAGTTCCATGATACATATATGATAAATCCTCTGATCGGGCAAAACTATTGAGTTAACTGTGCCCATTAAAGGTCATACAGGCAACTCACTGACTAAACTTTCTGGCTCCTGAACATCATCTTCTCTATAGTCTAAGCTAAGCCACAATGTCACAGCTCCAGTCTGCTGCCTGTGGTCCTTCAGTAGCAGCTTAATACTGTGCTAGCTCGGCTATGACCCCTCTTAAGAATGCTGCAGACCTCTAGCAAGTGGTCTCTAGCCATTCATGTTTTTATTGCTCAATTCTTGTCTTCTTTCTAGTCTTCACAGTGAAGAGGTCTGGAGTGGTCAGTGCTGTAAACTCAGTTCAGGCTACTGATCCTCTTTCATGATGGTGGGGAGGCAGGCCTGCCACTTATCCTGCTACTAGTAACCAATAAGTATGTGGCAATGTATGGTCTTTCTCTGTGAGGCTGACCATGTCTTGTTAGAGACAGACCTTGTTTTTTGCAGGCTACATGTTAGATCCTGGAGATTTAGAATTTGTGGCCATCAGAGCCAAAGACTAGAATAAATTATGTGAGGTATGTAGCTAGACTCTGGCCATTGATCTATGAGCTTATAGGGCCATCATATACATCCAAGTTGGTTCATCTCACCTATGTCTACCTAACTCTCTCAAGGTGCAGATATTCCATTCCTAAACTCAGTAACTCTTTGCTCCATAGGCATATCTTCCTAAGGAGAACTGAATCATCCAAAGACTCTTTTATATTTGATTTCTACTTGCAAGATCATATCATTCTATATCAATCCTCTGTCACTCCACATCAGTAGATTAAGGGACAAACAACATGATAATGCCCACTGCTGTAAAGCAAAGAGTTATGCATCTCTGTCCCGGATAACTTAGCTTCACCAGAAAATCCTCTTACCAATGTTGTCTTTTCTCCTGAGTCAAGAATGTTTCTGCATATTCTCTCTGCTTTCATGATCTCAAGCAGCCCCAGGATCTTGTCATCTCTCAGTAAGGAATGCCTGCCTTTTAAAGCTACTGATTCCGTTGCCTGTGGTCTGGGCTCTAACCTACTGCCATGGGATAGAAGAAAATAGATATATATGGCTAGGGGATATTACTTCCTTTTCTCCCATTGTGCATCCCACCCTCTGACCCGGTGGGAGTTTGGTTCCATTACTACTTTGCATTTTATTTCTCTCACTACCTTGCATATTGTTCTTATTCTGCTGGTCTTTCTCACATGAGTGATGGGGACCTGCTGAGGCTTGTATAATCAGGAGTGGGGACTCACAACTCTTTACCTCCTTGCTTCCCAGATGGTGGCACCATAAGGCTTTCTAGCCCTTAACCCACTTCCATTGGATAATAAATAACAGAGTCTATCACAAACAGAATTACTAGTAAATAATTGTATGCTCTTTTCCTTAACACACTTATTGACACCACTTTTTGGCAAGTTTTGCATTTTATGGTAAATATAATTTCATTGTTTAATCAGTGCTGTTTTGGCGGTAAACTGAGACCTCATAAACAAAGAATGCCCAAAATAAACTGATACTGCATACTATAAATGATTTGAATGCTAATTGCGTAAAGCAATTCCCTGTGTACCTACCTCTATTACTGTAAAAGTAACAGGATGTTAGGAAGGGAGTCATGAACATTATGCTGTCACTTGCTGCTACATTTACACGTCCTCATTCCTATTGTTACTCCAGAATAGCATAAATAAATAGTTTTTCATACCAGCAGTGCTCAAACTGTGGCTCAAAACCCCAAAGTTGACCTAATTTTAATGTTATTGCCAGGGTTGGCTTCGGCTTGCTGGCAGCACCAGCCTCACCAGCCCAGCATGTTAGGACTCAGGTTATAGTCTCCATGCCTGGGGTTGAAGTCCTTCCCTCCCTTCACAAGGCGTGGGTGGGCAGGCTCAGGCTTCTGCTCTGTCTTGGGGTCATGCAGTAATTTTTATTGTCCGAAAGAAAGTCACAGTACATTGAAGTTTGAAATCTCCTGTTCTAGTCAATCAATTATTTTAAAATTTGCAGCATGAATTGCCATCCTCTTATTACAGCAAGAAGTATGCTGGCATAGTCTGTGCTAGTGTATTGGTGTAGCAGTAGACATATTTATCTTCCTCATTCAAAAATAAAATTGGCATATGTTAGTTTGAGGCAGCACTTTGACAGCATAGCAAGGAAACCAAGATTTTCCTTATTTGCAAGATTCTGATGTGAACCTGTGGTTTCCCTTCTCTTGTGTTAAATGTGAAAAGAATGAAAATAGTTAAAAGCAAGAAGTAGAAAAAAAATGTTACGTGTAACACTGGGGCAATGTTAGTAGCAGAGATAAAAAGTGCATACTGTATAAAGGGAAAAGAGATATATAATATGGTAATTCTGCAAAGTTCACCTAATGCACTGTAAAGAGAAAATCCTTCAAACTGCATAAATATTAGATTTTTTTTTAAATTTGTAACATCATTGTATGTATTTGTACGTTTCAACTGGATGTCCAATAAAATCCTTGAAACAGCTACCATTGACTGCAAGAATCAGCTGGGTGAGAGTTTAATTATATATTAACTGAAAGAAAAACTGTTGTCCTATGGGCTGAAAAAATAACTGTCACATAGGAGGGTTTTTTCAAAAGAAATAAGTTGGGCAGCCAGCACTCTTTTGTACCCTGAATATGCAATTGATTTGCAGAAGGCATTGTGGGATCTCAGAAGCAGAACAAATTAACCATGCTGGTGTATGGTATTTTCCTTTTCATCTTCAGTATAGTAAGGGTAAGAGAAAAGATTGTTGCCTTGTGCTTTAAATAATTTAAATAATTTTATAAGGCAGTCTTATAAGCTTATTATTTATTTTGCGTATTTTAGCAACACATTCAGTTGTACCTTATAACCTCTGGCCTGTGCTGAGAGTGTGGTGGGGCTGTGCTATCCAGCAGCTCAAAGGAGTGCTGTGCCTCAAGTGTATGCTTCCCTTTGCTGCCCCAGTTGTTCCAGGCTCCCTACTAAAAGTGGCTAACACCACAGGCCCCATATTCAGATGAGCACCAGAACCACAATTATAGCTAGTGCCTATGCAAAGGCACCAGAGGAAACCTAAGTATGCCTCCTTTGCTTCTTCATTCACTTGCAGACCATTATGATTAAATTTGTTGCACTAATTCTGCAGAAGTATTCTGCAAGTACAGTGCAAGACAGAGACAGACGGGCTTACGCCCCAGCATGGTGACTGAAATTTCAAAAGCTTTTTAGACATGTGGCAGTCATCTAAATCTTAATGCTTTTGAACTTGTTAGTATTTTACTTCTGCACATATTGGTTCCATACCAATCTTACCTATGCTGAGGATGGTCATGATTTCCATAGTCGGTATCCATGAAGCTGATAAAAGGGGTAAAGAATGTGCGCATATGACCTCCTAAACTGGAGTCTCTCAATGTAGACCTGTGCAGAGTCCCCAAATACCTCAGCACTTAGAGAGTTGGAGTTATCCATTCTAAGCAGCAATAGAAAAAGTGTGACTTGTGGTGAAGGGGACAGAATTATCTTTGGGGAGGAGGAGAATCTTTGGGAAATATCCAGTCTCTCCTGCATTCTGACACAGGGAGAGAGGGGACTTTACTAGTGATGGATGTATTTTGAAGTCATCAGTGTCTACTTCAGGTTAAATAAGTCTCATCCTGTACTATGTGGCTTACATTCACTCAGCTGGATAGATCTTATCCCTCTTGCTACACTAAGATGTTTGGAGAGGTCTCACCAGCTGTGGCAGTGGGAAACCAGAGTCATGGACTCTGCCTCTGAAATTGAGACTTGGCTGCCATATCACATTATTGCAGCACCTGCTGAAGTTAGGATTCTGGTATATGCTCCACAGGCATGGTGAAAAGCTAGGCTGTGGAACTCAGGCTGGGTAGACAGCTACAACAAGGTCAGGCACTGGGCAGGAGGAAAGTTTGAAAGTCTAGTCCGTTGAGGTTGACTTGATGTTTCTAGTAGGGATTACTTGTTCTATTAAAAAGAAAGTGTTTTTTTTTTCCTTCCCCTTAGGTGGAACGTATTGGGTATTCAAGGATCCTTACTTAGCCTCTTTGTGGAGCCAGTTTACTTCTCTAGCATCATCTTGGGGAGTTTGTATCATGGGGACCATCTATCCAGAGCAGTATACCAGCGGATAGCAGAGATAGAAGATCTACCTCCTTTGTATGCGCTCAACAGACCTTTACTTAGTGGCAAGTATCTAATGGAGAAGGCTGTATGGTAACTGAATCTGTTCCAACAGTAACATAATTTTGCAGTTCTCAAATCTTTGCAAATTATGTACTGTGAACAAGTTGCTTTGTGACTACAGCAAGAAAGACATGACCCAAACCTAAAATTAAACTAGCATTGCTCCCTTACAAGATTCTAGCAGGAGTTTTTGTAAGGGCTCCCTTACAAGATTCTGGCAGGAGTTTTTGTAAAAATCTTCTATGTGAGCCATTTCATGTGGCTCTGTTTATCTGCTATTTTGAGAATTCCACGTACCTTAGCAATACATTGGAAAAGATGAGACCCTGGGTTTGGTGAAGTCTTTCTTTCCCAACTACAGAATAGCGTGAGGTTTTAGTGTTGCTATTCTTGCCATTAGTTATTTTTTGAGCCATCTTCATTATGTAGTAGTGTGCTAAGATACACATTTTTTTCTCAATTCTTAGATCAGTAATCAACTCAAAATGAACAGAGAAAACTTCTCTGCTGACATTGATTGCATTTTCTTCCCATCCTTAAGCTTTGCTAGATGCAGCATAAGTTTTAGCTATCATGGTGCTCCACTTGCCTTCATGGCCTGGCTACCATAATAACAACATTCGGATCTAACAGGTTGGTGCACAGGTACTGCATTTGGAGCCCAACAGCACATCCCTTAGGATTACCTTTAAATAGACTGTCATATTTCTGTTAATCAGATATCTTTCATTATCTCCAGCTACCATAATTAGCTAATGTTGCAGTTGTTTTTTCCAGATATTGGTTGAATCCTGGAATGTTGTTTTTTTTAGAATTTTGTTGAGTAGGAGTAAGCAGGAAGGCAAGACCTGACTTCTACATTCATCTCTATTTAAAGGACACAGTTAAGGTAGTTTTTAAAATCCTTTTAAAAATTAAATTCTCTATTACTTACAATAATGCCATGGCAAGTTTAAAAGTTAAATGTTTCCCTCACAGTATGGGTGTTTCCCCAGTACTGGTCACACTGCATTGTTTTACAGCATTTGGTTTGCAACATGTTTTTTTTTTTATTTTGCTGCTGGCAGAGGGAATGAGAACAAGTACATCAAATTAACCACTATCCATTTAGCTACAATGAAAGTTTATTTATAAAGGTCACAAGCTTATGATACAATAGAATGTCAAATGGTTTATTTGCCAAAAACCATTAGTATTAGTAATAATAACTAGTAGTTACAGCACACAAAATCCAACAGTCTGTTGTTTTGACCATAACTGATTTACAAATATTTTAAAAATTGTAGTTGCTGCCTGGTTTCATAATTGTTTTTCTGATTCCATATTTATATTGTAAATTCATTGAGAATGCAATGCTTGTTATAGTCTCTGTGGAATGTTTAGTGCATTTTCAGTTCTATATATTCCAGTGGTAGGATTTTAAGGGCAACTGTACATCTGACATAAAATAGTTGTATCTCTTTTATGACTGTATCAAAACTTTATCATTATTATTCTGAGATGGAACTCTGAAATCTTTCAGACTATTTGAACAGCATTTTAAAATACCTTTCAGACTGGACATGAAACTATAAGAAGAAAATTAATTGTATTAAGCAGATTTTTGGATTAAAGAAAATTGGGTTTTCTTTTGTTTGGCAAGGTAGTCCTGTTCAGAGCCCATCATACGTAGATTCATATGGTGTACCTCTTCAGTCAGAGATCCACTGGCCAATCCAAACCTCTCCTAATCCCTTTTTGGGTGTGCAGATGAAACTACATAAGACTGTGCAAACCTAAGTCCGTCAAGCACTCACGTGGAACCCGCAAGGAAAACACAAAAGAAGAAGACCTCAGACAATGTGGAGATCTACTGAGACTGAAGGACAAAAATTGGGGTACTTTTGGAGTCATCTAGAAATGTTGTTCCGAGATAGTGAAGTGGAGAAGACTTGTAGATGACCTATGCTCCACTTGGAATACAGAGGTTAAGTAAACATGCTTTATAATTGTATAGTCAAGGAGCTCCATCTGTTGATTTTACCAAGCAGAAGCTGGGATGGGCTGTTCCAGGCTCTGAGGCAATGTGCTGAAGGCCTCTTGGTCCTACTACACCATGTCCCAGAAGGGAACTGTAGAGGCTGCCTAGAGTGGCTGTGGGAAAAGCAACCATTCAGGGCCCAGCAAGCTCATATCAGAGGAGTTGCAGTGCAGAACTAAGGGCAGCTGCCTGGAGCCAGAGAAGCATGGATGGTGTTGCTGGTGGTCTGAAGGAGCTACAGGACTGCAGTCAGAGCCGTTGCCTATAGGGACTGGGGGAGCAAAGGAGGCATTCCTTGTGGGCCACTGGGACTTGGCAGTTGTAAGTCCTAAGGTAAACATGGAGAACAGAAAGGGATTATGGGGAAGTGGCCTATGGAAACTGTCATACAGCCCTGAAAGGGGAACTGAAAGGTTTAGTGGCCCAACTGGAGAGCTGGCCACAAAAGCCCAGAGAACCAAGAGTCTCCAGGGAAGAAGCACAGCTAAGTCACCAGAAGGCTGAATCACTGGAGATGTATTGTCCTTAGAGTGAGAGTGCAGGCACATGCACTCAGGCAGGAGGATACTCATGAGAAGTGAGTGCCACTGCATTACCAAAATACACTATGTAATATAGCTGGAAAGAAGGGAAGGCACCTAAGGGATGGACAGGGTTGATGCTAGTGACAATACACAAGAAACAAAGTGCACTGGAGCACAAGGATTACCAAATGATTGCCCTAACAGGTCACCTAGGCAAGGTGCTGATGATGATACTGACGGAGAGACTGAGATCGCAGATAGAACAACATATAGCACACAAGCAAGTGGGATTTAGGAAAGATAGAAGTACCACACAGCAGATATTGGCACGAAGATTGATAGTGGAGAAAGCTCAATGAAAGACCAAGAACATCTACAGTTGCTTAATCGATTTTTCAGAAGACATTTGATAGTATAGATCAGAAAGTGGCTTGGGCGGTATTGGAGTCATAAAGAGTGGATGGCAGACTGATATGATTGTTGAAGGATAGCAACAACAATACGGAGGCAGCGATGAGAATGTGTGGATAGTTGGAAAGTAGGTTTAAAATGAGTAGAAGTATAAGACGAGACCCAATATTGCTGAGTATCTTCATCACACCTAGAGAGAGCAATGGACAAGATCAAGGAAGAGGTAGAAAGGATATCTGTGAATGAGATGAGAATCAACAACTTGAGGTTCATGGATGATATAGTTATCATTGAAGAAGATGAAGAGAAGCTAGCAGGAATGGTGCAAGTGCTCAAAGAGGAAAGAAAGCAGTACAGACTGATTAGGAACATTGATAAAACAAAAGCAATGGTATTAGGAGATAAGAAAATAGTTAGGAAGATTAGTGTAGATGGGATCGAACTAGAGAGTGCACAGAAATTCACAGCATAATGTATGATCTAGATTGTAAGAAGGAAATAGAGACTAGAATAGTGAAAGCAAGAGCGAGTTTGAAGGCAATGGATAAGATCTGGAAGAGCGAAGCAATTAGTTTAGAAATGAAGGTGAGCATCTTGAAAATGTGTATTTATCAACATGTTGTATGGATGTGAGACATGGGTGATCACAAAAGATTCAAAGAGAAGGATATTGGCATTCAAGAGGATTTGTTATAGAAAGATCCTGAGAATAGGATGGATGCAGAAGGTGGGGAATTATATAGGAAGATACAGCCAAAAGCGAACCTACAGCAGAAGGTTATTCAATGGAAATTACAGCTATTTGAGCATATCTGCAGAATGAACTATGAATGAAAAATCAAGACCCCGGTATTTGGCATAAAGGACAGTTTGAATAGGAGAGGCAGACCCCACAGAGAATGGGTAAATTATATAGAAGATTGTCGAGGAACTATTCTACAGAATCTAAACCACTCCCCACTGGACAGGGAAAGATGGAAGAAAATAGCGTGGGAGGAATCAGACACCAGTGAGCGCTGAGCCCATGGTTGTTGATGATGATGATGATGATGATGATGACAATAAGAGTTTGTATTGGAAACAAAAAATTGATATTGGGCTGTTCAGCAGACAATGGTATAAAAGATACAATGGCCAGAAGTTGAGTCTAAACAAATTAAGTTGTGCTCATTTTGTAGCAATGAAGGTAATTTACCATTGGAACAAATTACTGAGAGTTGTGAAGGATTCTCTATTCCTGGTAATTGTAAAATCAGTATTGGATATTTTTCTAACAGATCTGCTCTAGTTCAAACAGCAACAATTCCAGAAAGTCCCGAGGTTGTGTTATACAAGAAGTCAGAATCTGAGAGGCTTCAACCAGGCCTCAGCCACCAATTTAGTCTCTGTCTGAGGAGCTGTGATTTCATTGTGTGCTTCCAGGACACATCTTAGAAGCCCCATTCGTATGCCACTGCATCAGCATCTTCCAGGGACAGACGTAAGCACTGCTCCAAAGATGAGCTATCTCAGGCATCTGAAAAACTGAGACGAAAGTGTCATCAGATACATGACAAGTTCCTAAAGCCTGAAAAGGCCCTTCTTGTGCCCTAGTGCAATTTCCAAGTCTGCACATGCAGTACTGTGCAAATTTCTTTACAGCACTATTCCTAGTACTGACCCATCTGCACCAACTCCAGCACCAATTATCTTCTTACCTAAAAGCCCAAGAGTGAGAGCTTTAGTGATAGTAGCCCTCACTTGTTCTACCTTGGTACAAATTGTTCCAATGTTACCCATTACCTTGACACCAGATATTTCCATCCTGAGCTTGTAAGTGTTGCTGAGTGACTGTCGGTTGGCCTTATGCTAGAGTTAACTCTCCTTGAGAGAAGGAGAATGATGATATCTAAACCACTAGCTTGGGTGTCACAGGCACGCCAAGTTAAAGAGGTGTATACCTGGCACTGACCCCTCCTTTGCTAAGATAAGGCAAAATTGTCCCTTTCTGCAGAGGAAGCACATTCATTTTCCTCCTCTTCCGCTGGGCAAAACTCATCTACCTGTCTCTGTTGCCCACATTGGGTAGGTCACTGGGAGTCAGATGGGGATAGTATGGACCAGTTCATCTTCCTTGTATCCCTACCCCGATGTACCTTCCATCGCATTACTCCCATATGTGACCTTACTGGCTGGCCTCAGGTGTTCATCCTTTCTCTTAATAGCCTGAAGAAAATCCTCTCATGCCTGATTCAATATCGGAATTCAGAATAATCCAGGATATGATGAAGTGCATGGCAGAGACCATGGAAATACCTCTGGAAGCAGTCCAAGAGAAGGAATACGAACATGTGGGTGATCTACACTAGGGAGACCTGCTATTCCCATTAACAAAGGTCTACTGGAGCCTGAAAAGATATTTGGTATCCACTTTCATCCATTCGAGCCCTACTGAAAATCACTGACAAGGAGGTGCCAAGTCCCTGATGAGAAATTCAGCCTGTTTGGCTTAAAATGTCCCAGATTATCATTTTAATGTGACAATTAAATAATACAACTCACATGTGCTGCGTACCTACTTTTTTTTTATTAAACGTGTTTCATATTTAAAACTGATTTATTAAACATAAGGAGAAGGATCTCTTATTAGTGAATTGCATTGATTGACCTTCAAGATCTTAGAACCAGTCCATCTAATCCCTGCACACTTCATATTTGTTCATAGCTTGGAAGAGGAAAATAAAATTTTGTATGTTCTCAACCTGCAATTTTTTTTTCAACTTTGAATTAATTACTAACTGAAAGAGTTGAATACATGTTGAACCTCCCTATTCTGGAACTCTCTCACCTGGCAGCGTCTGTAATCTGGCCATCATGATTTTAGTTAGCTGGATGACCACTTATCATGGTTATGGCCAAGTTTCTCATGGTCTCGTAAAGTGTGTTTAAAGCCACCAGCTCGGTGTTCTGTGCTGTTGTTTAGCTGTAATTTACCCCAAATGTCTTCTACGGGCCCAGTAAGCAGTGGAAGTGCTGGCAGTGTGCTAAACAGTATTGAGCTCCTGGGGTCTGTCAAATTCTCTCATCCAGTACCAGTCAGGTCGCACGAGAGGTTCAGTGTGTACCTGAAGAAGAGGTTAATACTGTGAATAGCTGGTTTAGCACTTAAACTCTAGTTTCAAATGCTTACCTAAAGATTTCAACCAATTCAGTGGTTTTACTTTCTTTAAAACTTTGGCAGAAAACATGCATGGCTTAAATATTATTTTATTTCATCAATGATTTTATAATAATTTTAGACTTCATTGTAGATGTTTGTAATTTCACATTTAATTTTAAATGGGTTAAATTTCTTTAAAATAGCATTTTACTGTAAACAAAAATATTATGTAAAAATCCAATTTTAAATATTTTTAAAAAGAATCCATAAATTTATATCCATTGTAAGATAGCAGATAATTGATACACTAGGAAGTAAGCTATAGTCAAATTTGTAACCTGAATAGAGGTTGCTAAGCCCGGTTCTGATCTCATCAAAGTCACCTCTCATTTTCAAGCTTCATGAAGTAGTATAACAATGGGTTTTAGATGTCATAACGTCTAATTATTTGAGGTGTTACCCTGTGGGTGCTCCATTTCAACTGTGCCTTCACCTTTAATCTTACTAATGCCTGATGCATCCTATACATCCCTGTGACTATACTGAGCCTATAGTTGTGGGGTGAACCACACTCAGTTACTTCTCCACTGTAAAGTCCCACAAGAGAGAGACTGAAGCAGAGGAAGAGGCTGGGTAGCAGATCACTCACAGGTGTAAACATCTTGAAAACAGCTAATGCCTGAGGTGAGTATCCTGTCCTCTTTCTCTGAACAGTGTTCCTGTGGGTGCTGTGCTTCTGGTTACTCCTAAGTAGTACCCAGCAAAAGAGGCAGGTGGTTCTAGTCAGAATCCAATACAGAGGAGAGAATTGCATTGCCTAAGCCATGTCATATCTGCCAGCAAGCACCAAAGCTTAACAGCTAGAAAAAGTATGAAGAAAGGACCAAGTTGTCAATCTATAGGGGTCCACAACTGGTAAATACTTAAGTCACATACAGATGTAGAAAGTACTTCTATTGAGTGTACAATCATGCTCAAAAGAGTATGCTGGAAAGAGGAGAGCAGGTAGGTGAAATCTGATGACTGTTACAGCAAAGACACATTATTTCAATTTTAGAATGTAAATATTCCTTGTAGAGACTTTTCTGTGAGTTAATAAACTGTGTTGTACAGCTGATGAATAGGATGTACAATTGCCATGTGAAACTATCTGACTGAGGATATTGTGAAGCAAAAACTATAACAGGATATTGAAAGGATGGGAAGGGATAGTGTCTCTCGCCTGTTTGTCAGAAGCTGGGAGTGGGTGACACTGGCTAGATCACTTGGGCTGTGTCTACACTACGAGGTAAATTTGATTTTTAATAAATTAGATTATTTAACCTTGATATTATGAATTAGAATTGTGTCTACAAAGCTTCTTGAAATTCAACCCATCTTTTTTCCCATGTCAAGTCTCCATGTCCCCATTGCCCTGTGCAAGTTCAACAGCATGAGCAGTGCATTGTGGGTACCAATCCCACAGTGCCTTAGCCTTGGTTGCTTGTGAGTGTTTCATGTTTGAATCCCAGAATTCCAAGCACTGTCCCAGAATTCAGAGCACCAGTAACAGCGCAAAAATGGAATTGAAGATTGCGCCACTTCCTGCTGCAGCATTCCAGCGCAAACATGGATCCCCAAATGCTCCAACTCATAGCACCAGATTGTTTCAGCAATCACAATGGCTGTTGCATAATTTTTTTTCTTCAGTTGTAAAGCTCAGTGACAGTTCAGTATCATAATGGTGCTGATAATGATGATAACAACAATGGTTTGGAAGAGCAAATCTCTCAACTGCGGTCCAAGAACTCAGAGCTGCCGGCTGCCCTGGATGCATTGATGACAGTGGAGCAGCAGTTCTGTACTTGTGAGACCAGTACACACTGGTGGGACCACATCATTTTGAAGTCTTGGGACAACCAGCAGTGGGTGCAGAACTTTCACATGCACAATTCCACTTTTGTGGAAGTTTGTGATATGCTGGTCCTTGCCCTGAAGTGCAGCAACACATGAATGAGGCCGGCTTTAACGGTTCAGAAGCGAGTGGCAACTGCACTGTTGAAGTTTGCAACACCTGACAGTTACCAGTCAGTGGCAAATCAGTTCGGGGTGAGCAGATTTGCAGCTGGGTCTGAGGTGATAGAGATGGCCCATGCAATCTGTTGGCCTCTCCATAGGAAGACTGTGGCCCTGAGAGATGTACAGGCTGTAGTGGATGGCTTTGCTGCCCAGGGGTTTCCTAACTGCGGTGGGGCAATAGATGGCACACACGCGACCATTATGGTCGTGGACCACCTGGCCTCTGAATATGTAAACAGAAAGGTGTATATATAAACATGCTGTTGCAAGGGTTGGTAGATCACAAAGGTCGTTTCACTGACATTGACGTTGGCTGGTCAAGGAGGGTTCATAACATGCACCTCTTCCAAAATTCTGGACTGTACAGAAAGTTCCTGGATGGGACTTGCCCCCCAATCAAAAAATCATGATTGGCAATGCAGAGATACCCATTGTTATATTGGGTGACCCTGCTTACCGTCTGCTCACTTGCCTTATGAAGCCCTACACAGGAGCCCTGGTCCCCAGCAAGGAAAACTTCAATCACAGACTCAGCAGGTGCACAATGGTGGCGGAATGCACCTTTGGCCATTTAAAAGCAAGGTTCAGATGCTTATTGACGTTTAACTAATGTCCCCACCGTCATTACAGCATGCGCTATTTTGCACAACATATGTGAAGACAAGTGGCAGAGTTTTCCGTCCATCTGGAATTCCGAAGCTGAGGGCATAGGCCGGGCTTACTCGCAGCCGCCTGCACGACCATTTATCAGTAGCCACACTGAGGCAGCAGCAATAAGGGATGCTTTAAAAAGTAGCTTCATGAATGATCTGTAATGCACTTGCTACCCATGTATTTCTCTGACATAATGCCAATAAATCATACCCTGTCTTGATGAATGAATGCTTTTACTTAGTGGAAGGGGTTAAATTGCAGTAAGTAGAATGCTTGTGGTGGGCAGCTGTGCCTTAAGCCCTCCCCCAGCTCACACAGTTCCCTCAGCTGCATGTCCACTGCAGACCAGGGAGTATCAGTGGGCAGCTGTGCCTCCAGCCCTTCCCCCAGCCACCCAGTTCCCTCAGCCACGCGTCTGCTGCAGACCTGGGAGTATCAGTGGGCAGCTGTGTCTTCAGCACCCCCCCCCAAACCACCCAGTTTGATTTGTGTTTCCCCCACACTCCTGCATGACATGAAATCACACCGAGCTGAAAGGAATGATTGTATTTTGTGGGGAGTAGAGGTTTAAGTGGCAGGGAAAAGAAGTCTTCTCAAGGGTGCTTGAATAGCCTTTTGCAGTGGCCCTTGCGGCTGGAGCAGCAGGCTTTCCTTGCCCTCCCTCCCTGCATTTGGGGACCTCGAAGACAGGGGTGGGTGGGTGACCTCTCATCAGGGGACTCCAGCCAGCGGGTACTGGCTCCTTCAGTACTGTGTTGGGAGTCCCTCTGCAGCTGCAGCAGTGAGTGCAGAACCTCTCTTTACTCCGTAACTGCTGTTACAAGCTTTGCTGCAGCCTCACTCAGCTTTGCTGCTTGCTGCTGCTAGAAGTGCACCACTGAGCTGTACTATGACTCCACTGAGCAGTGTCCTTTGTCAGCTTGATGTGCTCTGCCTCAGTATTTTCCAAGTATTGCAGGACAATATCCTGTTTGCGCTTCTTTTTTCTTTTGTTCCTCTCTGCTATGCTATGCATTGACTCTGGAAAATGAAGGTCAAAATTAAGATACAATTCACATAAAGTGCTTTGAAGTGGAATGAATGGGTCTTTGTGTCTATTATCAGGGAAGAACACTGAAAGCTTATTAAGGGTGTGATAGTAAGCATACATTTTACAATACATCAGTTGCCATCACTTATCCAGTACATTTCTTTGTGGATATGGTAAGCTATAAGCAATTGTCCACTTTTTGGGGGGAAGAGGGGGCTGCAAAGCAGGAGTAGCCACCAGGTGTCCTGGCCAGGGTATCCTGGCACAAGAAAAATTCTTTTTCAGCTGTTCCTAGAGCAGTCCTCCCCAGTGATTAAGTCGTGTGGAGGGGATGGTGAGGAAGGGTTCAGTTACCTCCACATGGAAGGCTGGGGGGAAGGGTTTGATGTACAATAAAAGTAATGTAAAGAAAAATAAAATAAATAATCCAAAGAGAGGCTGGATATAAAGGGACATGAGAGGGGAGATGCCCAGCTGTGCATGGCAGCTGTATGGTGCTGGGGAGTCCTGAAAAATCCATAGAGAGGCTGGATGTAAAGGGACAAGGGCAGGGAGATGCCCAGGAGAGCATGGCAGCCACATGGTGCCGGGAGTCCAGAAAAATCAAAAGATATGCTGGTGGAAGGGAACATGGGAGGAGAAATGCCCAGCAGGGAACGGCAGCCATATGGTGCCCCGTGGAGTCCTGAAAAATCAGAAGAAATGCTGGGGGAAAGGGACATAGGAGGGGAAACGCCCAGCAGAGCCCAGCAGCCACAAGGCATGCTGGATTCCTGAAAAATCAAAAGAAATGCTGGTTGGAAAGGGCATGGGGGTGCAGCGAGAAGCCCTGCTGAGACTGCAGACTGTGTTTGGGGGGCTGAGCGGAGTGGAGAAAAGAGTGCCTGCCTGCTGCTGCAGGCAAACATAAGGGGGCAGGAAGCATATTTTAAAAAAAAAATGCAAATTTCTATGCTTCAGCAGGTTGCCAAAGAAGACATCAGCCACCACCCACCGTAACAAATACGGAGAAAAAATACCTACTCGTGTTGTGTGACCAAAAGCCTGGAAATTTTGCTAAAATGCTGTGTGGTGCCATGACACCAGATCACTATCTGGTTGCTTGGCATGGCAAGGTGTGCTGCCGTGGAAGCTGCACAAGTCAGGCCTGGCCAAGAACCTCATGGAAAAAAATACAAGAGTGCCTGGATGAAGCTTTCGAGGAGATCTCTAAGGAGAAGCGCTCCATCCCAAGAAACTTTAATATGCTGTTCTGAGGGGCACAGAACCATAGCTAGCAAACCTGTACCCATACACAACCCTATAGCTATACCCACCTCCAACCCGCATTTAGCATGCAGAATATGTACTAACCTGAACAGCTTGGTCCAGGGGGCTTGGGGACTGGCATGGAGGGCCCCACCATGGAGGGGCCAGCCGTGAAGATGAACGGTTCCAGGTCTATGGTGAAGAGTTCTGGGATGTTGGGAGCAACTTCCTTGGGCACCATGCTAGTTGTCCCCTTCCTCCTGTCTGTTGCTGTCTTCCGGCAGGCCACTCAGCTCCTCCAGACTCACCCCAAACTCCATACCAGGACCTCCAGAAGTGTTGTAATTCAGACAGGGCTCCATGGTGGGGTTGATCCCCATAAGCATGTAAGTTGCTCATAATAGCAGCACATATGTGAAGCTGGCCCTGATCGCTTGTTGGCTTCCCAGACTTTTTGATAGGCCTGCCAGAGTTATTTCACCTTCACCTAGCATTGCATTGAAACCCAGGAGTAACCTCGGGCAGTCATCTCACGCAACATCTGATCATATATTGCCACATTTCTCTTGACCACCTGAAGTCTCTTCACCACCGATTGGTCTCCCCAAATCATGACAAGATCCAGAACCTCCTGGTGTGTCCATGCAGGGTCTTTCTGGCGACCCTGAGAAGTACTAGGGAGATCACTACCGTGAGTGCTCATGATTGCAGTAGATGACTAACGATGCAATTGCTACCAATGTGGTGCGCTGCAATGGGCAAAGGAATTTTTTCATAATGGGCATCCATTTGTAGGGCTGGGCACTGCTGAATTCCAATTCAAATTCAGATTCAATCAAAACTTTGCAAACTTACTGTGACCTTCTTCCTGTGCACCTGGATGGAGAGCAGCATACAACGAAGTGGCCATACATGCAGGGTCACCGCATAACTTTGTGGGATACATACAGGACACTTCTTGAGGCTAATAAATTTGAATTAAGGACGTGGCACTTCCACACTAGCGCTGATTCAAGATTTTAAATTTGAAATTGATGCTATACCTTTCCTGTAATATCAATATTTTGTAATCAGTATTATGGCTCAATAAATTGAGATAATAGTATTAACTGTGAAGACAGTGATGTTTTAATATCGAGTAAACTCCTTGAAATTTGATTTTATCTGGTAGTGTAGACACATCCTTGGTGATTGCTTGCTCTGTTCATTCCTTCTGGGGTACCTGGCATTGGTCATTGTTGGAAGACAAGATACTGGGTTAGATGGACCTTTGATCTGACCCTGTATGGCCTTTCTTATGTTAAGATGGGAGTGAAGAATTTCATTGGCAGTAGGCTGGGATTGAAAAGTAGTTGCCATGGAGGATGAGAGATGAGGCTGATTAAACAGTGAGAGAAAACTTTTCATGGTCACATTGGTGCAATCAGTATGACTTTAGCCTGATTTTATTAGGAATTTGTAGTAGTGGTATCAGTGGATATGCATAAAGAAACCTAGTTATACAGGAGATGATGAAACTGTCTCCTAGGACTGGAGTTCCTTCTGAAATAATATCTGATGCATTCTGTGTTGGTTGCTGTGGCAAAAAGATCAACCTCTTGGAACTTCCAAGCTAAGCCTATCTTGTGGAGAACTCTGGAGTTCAGTTTCCCATTTATGATTTAGAAAGAAATCCTTGTTGAGTTTGTCTGCTATGATGTGCTGAATCCTGGGAGGTAGGAGACTGAGATGACCATCTGATTGGATATGCATCAATTCTAGGAGTTTTATCACTTTGGCTCAGAGATATGGGGAATGTGCTCCATTCTTAAGAACATAAGAACAGCCATGCTGGGTCAGACCATAGTCCATCAAGCCCAGTAATCCTGTCTTCCAACTGTGGCCAGTGCCCCGGAGGGAATGAACAGACCACTTAGTCATCAAGTGATCAATTCCCTGTCACCCATTTCCAGCCTCTTGCAAATAGAGGCTAGGGACACCGTCCATGCCCATCCTAGCTCATAGCCATTGATGGACTCATCCCTCATGAATTTATCTAGTTCTTTTTTAAACTATACTATAGTCTTGGTCTTCACAACATTCTCCAGTAAGGAGTTCCACAGGTTAACTGTGCGTTGTGTGAAAAAATATTTCCTTTTGTTTGTTTTAAACTGCCTGTTAATTTCATTTGGTGACCCCTAGTTCTTGTGTTGTGAGAAGGAGTAAATAACAATTCCTTATTTATTTTCTGCACCACAGTCATGATTTTATATACCTCTATCATATCCCGCCTTAATCGTCTTTTTCCCAAGCTAAAAAGGCCCAGTCTTCTCTCCTCTTGTGGCAGACATTCCATACCCTTTATCATTTGTGTTGCCCTTTTCTGAACCTTTTCCAATTCCAATATATCTTTTTTGAGATGGGGCAACCACATCTGTACACAGTATTCCAGATATGGATGTACCATGGATTTATATAAAGGTTATGTGATATTTTCTGTCTCATTATCTAATCCTTTCTTAATGAGTCCGAACCTTTTGTAGCTTTTTTGACTGCTGCTGCACGTTGAGTGGATGTTTTCAGAGAACTATCCACAGTGACGCCAAGATATTTTTCTTGAGTGGTAACAGCTAAGTCAGACCCTATCATTTTATAAGTATAGTTGGGATTATATTTTCCCACGTGCATTACTTTGCATTTATCAACATTGAATTTCATCTGCCATTTTGTTGCCAATAGCCCAATTTATTAAGATCTTTTTGTAGCTCTTCACAGTCTGCTTGGGGCTTAACTTTTTGCCACCTTACTGTTTATCCCTTTTTCAAGATCATTTATAAATATGTTGAATAGGACTGTCCCAGTGCAGAACCCTGGGAGATACCACTATTTACCTTTCTCCATTCTGAAAACTGACAGTTTGTGCCTACCATTTGTTTCCGATCTTTTAACCAGCTACCAATCCAAGAGAGAGCCTTCCCTCTCATCCCATGACAGTTAACTTTGCTTAAGAGCCTTTGGTGAGGGACCTTATCAAAGGCTTTCTGAAAATCTAAGCACGCTATACCCACAGGATACCCCATTTCTACATGCTTGTTAACCCTTTCAAAAAGTTGTAATAGATTGGTGAGGCATGACTTCCCTTTACAAAAGCCATGTTGACTCTTCCCTAACAAATTATGTTCATCAACGTACCTGACAATTCTGTTCTTTACTAGAGTTGCAACCAGTTTGCCTGGTACTGAAGTCAGATGGACTGGCCTGTAGTTGCCAGGATCACCTCTGGAGCCCCTTTTAAAGATTGGTGTCACATTAGCTATCCTCCAGTGATCTGGAACAGAAGCTGATTTAAATGACAGGTTATAAACTACAGTTAGTAGTTCTGCAATTTCACTTTTGAGTTCCTTCAGCACTCTTGGGTGAATACTGTCTGGTCCTGGTGACTTATTACTGTTTAGTGTATCAATTTGTTCCAAAACCTCTTTTAATGACACCTCTATTTGAGACAGTTCCATCAGATTTGTTACATGATAAGAATTGCTCAGGTTTGGGAATGTCCCTCACATCCTCAGCTGTGAAGACTGATACAAAGAAATCATTTAGTTTCTCTGCAATATCCTTATCATCCTTGAGTGCTCCTTTAGCATCTTGATCATCCAGTGGCCCTCCTGTTTGTTTAGCAGGCTTCCTGCTTCTGATGTACTTAAAAATTTTTTTGCTATTACTTTTTGACTCTTTGGCTAGCTGTTCTTCAAATTCTTTTTTGGCCTTCCTAATTATATTTTTACACTTCACTTGGCAGAGTTTGTTTCTTTCTATTTTCCTCACTAGGATTTAACTTTCAGTGTTTAAAGAATGCCTTTTTGTCTCTCACTGCCTCTTTATTGTTTAAACATGGTGGTACTTTTTTGGTTCTCTTACTACATTTCCTAAATTGGGCTATACATTTAAGTTGAGGATCTATTTTGGTATCTTATGGTTCACATAATATGTGAATGCCACATTCTGTCCTTATCTTTATTGATTTGGGTCTGCTTAGAGGTAGAAAGCATAGGCAAGCATTTTTGACTGCTCTCAATTTCAAAAGCTTGATATGAAAAGGCTGTGCCTATAGTGTCCATTCGCCCTGAACTTTCTGAGGTCTGAGATGTGCTCCTTCAAATCTAAAGTTAAGTGGCTGGTGGGGATTGTAGAGAATTCTGGAAGATCAGACTACCTGCACACATTTTGGTTGAGTGACTGCAGAATGCAATGTGGAACAAAAAAGCTATGTGCCTAAGCTGTGCTTTCTCAGTTTGTAAACTATGCAAATTCATCCTTGTACGACTCCAAGATGTTAGCCAACATGTTGCCCTATGAAAATGTAAGCTGGCATGTTGCAGGAGTTGAAAGTGATATAATACTGGTACTTTAGAACTGCCCTGAATCCTTGAGATGAGACTCATAGGTGCAAGAAATTTTCTGGAAGGCAGGTATGCTCTGCCTATCAATATATCCAGGGAAGTTCTCATGAAATCTAGACACGGTAGAAACAAGAGAACATGTTAGAACTGCCTTATACAGATATCAGAAAGCAGTTAATGCCCAAATGACATAGGTCAGTGACAATTATTGCCTGAATTTAGAGAATACTCATATGAAGGGCAAATAGTGACATGAAAATATGCATGAGTCATGAACTACTGTTCTCATTGTAGTGAGGGAATTATTGGTAAAATGGTTAACATCCTGAACTTTTGCTGTTTAATTGGTCTGTTTAGATACCTACAGTCTAAGAAGGTCTCTACTCTCCATTCTTTTTGTGGATCTGGAAGTACTTTGAATAGATTCCCTAACCCCTGTGCTGTACAGAAAAAGGTTTTATTGCACCTAAATATAGAAGAGAAACAATCTCTTGCACAATTAATTAGTCATGAGATGGGTCCCTAAATAGTTTCATGATCAAGGAGTAGATGGGGGGAGAGATTTGAAACAGATAGCATAACTTCAGTTACTGCAGTTACTGCACAAGGTGACAAACTTCTTGTAGTCTCAAAGAACTCAGTTTAAAGCCTCAAGTAGCTGTTGAAAAATCATGAAGGTATTTTAGAACCACAGCTATAAGAATAGCTAACAATATCACATGTATAGTACTATCCAGACATTTCTTCATCTATAAACAAAGTTGAAATGTTCACATTTTCATTATTTTGTACCTCTTCCCTTTCAGGTATTAGCAATGCGGAAGCCCGCCAACCAGGAAAAGCACCTAATTTCAGTGTGAACTGGACAGTAGGAGACACTGCTCTTGAAGTTATTAATGCCACAACTGGCAAGGATGAGATGGGTCGTGCATCTCGCCTTTGTAAGCACGCTTTATACAGTCGCTGGATGCGTATTCATGCAAAGGTATGTGTGCAAGTACAGGAGGAGTTGTTCAGTTTGTGTAGGTTTGTTTTTTTTTTTTTTAGTGCTGAGTTTCTACTTTGCTCAATCTTATGACCAGCTTTCTACAAAAAGCTGTGTTGGCTTCATGTGGTGTAGCTGTTCCAAGTGGATACAAAAATCTTCTGTAAAATGTTTTTTCAGATTTAGTAATTGGTGTGTTACTGAGTCATGTGCAAGGGGACACAAGTACATGGTTGTTTTTTTTTTAACCTATTAAGAAGCAATAAAAGAATTGTTGTACTTTATAATAGTGGGGTTGCTGATGACATGGCAAAAGGTATGCTGCTTTGCTGGGTGGAATCCACAATGTTTTGGTGCTGGTGAGAGATTAGGGGGAGTTTTGAAACATTATGAGGTAATTAGTTCACTAGAATCTAGAAGTTTCTAAAAGGTAGGCAGCGTCCCTAATAACATGCATTGTGACTGCTCATCTTAGTTTTCAGTCTTCTGAGTGCTGAAGTCAGTAATTAACTAGTTCTCTATCTTACTGTATTAAATGTGAAAGTTCTAAATATCAGTACTGCAAAGGTTTGATTAGTCTTCAGAAGTCAGCAGACCTTAGTACATTAATTTAATTGGCTGATGCTAACAGAGGTGGTAGGAAACAAGCAATTGAATAAACTAAAACAATCAGAACAGATAATTCTAAAGTAAAAGGTAAACATTTCCAAATGTATAAAATACCAAAGCAGAAAGGATTCGTGCTTATCTCAGAGAATGCAAAAAATGATTTTCTCTGGATTCTTTAAGTGTGCCACTGAAGGCAACTATGTTGAAATGGAAGAGCAAAACATTGACGAGTTTATTGATATTGCACATACGAAATTTGATTCTGTCATCCCCATCTGAACATATTCTCACTGATAATTTATATGTATTTTCCAATCTTTATAGCAGATTTAAGATACTCAGCTAGTGTCAATCACTGTAAGCCTTTTAGAGAGGGGAGCTGGCTTCACTTTTAGCCTTCCCTTTGGAGGGAGCTTGAAAACTTTAGTCACTCAGCTGTGCAATCTTAAGCACATGCACGCAGAACCTCCCACTTTCTGGGATACAGGAATCAGATCATGGTCTTAAACAGGTGATTTTTATTAAAAAAAAAAAAAAAGAGAATGCAGTGAAATGTTACTTAGTTGCCTACACATCTCATAGATCTGAAAGGTACCTCAGGAGGTTATTGAGTCCACTCCCCTGCTTTCTTGGCAGGTCCAATCACCATCCCTTTTTTTAATATTAAACAAACAAACAAAAAAAAACCTCAGATATGCCCAACATCTCTAAATGGTCCCTCACAGATTGAGCTCATGACCCTGAGTTTAGTAGGCTAATGCTCAAACCACTGAGCTATCCCTCCTCTCTAGATGTTACAGAACACCTTAAAAAGGGATTAAAGCCACAGAGAATTGTTTCCCTGGGATTCAATTTGGAAAGTTACAGCGTAATGAGATAGTTACATCTGTTCAACATAGAGAAGTCTAACAAACCTGAAAATAAACTGATAGTGTCTGACTAAACATTCCCTCTTCTACTCACATGTCTGCAGTTTCCAGTTCCAATTCTATGATAAGACTTAGTCCTTCCTTAGGCATGAATACCACTGGATTCTCCATACCTGGCTTATTTAATGTCCTTCCAGAAGTCCACATTCTGTTTTCATCGGCTCTCCTGGCCTCCTGCCAATTCCCTTTCTGCTTCCCTAACATTCCTGGGAACTCTCTAGGAATCTCTGTCTATGGTTTCAACCCGTGCAGGCAAAACAATTAGGATTTGGATATCAAGAGTTAACTACTCAGAAAATACTTTAGTTAACTAAATGACTGGAAAGTAAGTCCGTAAAAGGTTATTCCCCTGCTCCATTCATCACATGTCCCTCAAATCACAGACACTGCTGGGCAGCCTGCCGTAGGGTGGCTCCAGACTGGCTGTGGTTTCTTCCTGGAGGTCTAGGAGAAAACAAAGTTAATAAGATACATGGACATACTGAATTTACTAGTGGTTATATGAAGATCTAAACAATATCTTCCATATTCATGGAATACAGTAACTCAGATTACAGGGATGGTTTTAACAGGCTGAATCTGGGAAACTCTCGGGTGGAAGAGTGTATCAGCCACTTTGTTAGTGTTATATTTCAAAATTTAAATCTTGGAGACCTAACTCCACCAAAGCTTCCTGTGAGTCTCTTTCGCTGTGTGATGCCATTTCATCACAGCAGGAAACTACTCCAGAGCATATACAGTGGTGTAACATATCTTCTGTGAGACATATCAGTGGCTTTCCCTGTGAGAGAGTTTCTTGCTAACTAAGATAAACAACAGATTAAATTGTGGATATGGCCCTCTGTGCAGCAAAGCTGCTCCCTCACCATACTCTTGACACACGTCTGTGGTGACAAAGAAAGGTTTGTAAAACTCTGGGGTACTTAGTACAGGATCAGACATAAGAGCAGCATTAAGCTGCTTAAAGACTTCTTGACACTCCCCAGTCTACTGCATTTAGCTGCTTCTTCCTTGTCAGTGGAGCGGCGCTCTGACTGTAATGCAGTACAAATTGCTTGTAATAGCCTACCAAGCCTAGGAACAATTTTTTTTTAACTTAGGGATAGACCGGTTCTGGAGAGTCTGTATTTTAGCCTGTTGTGAGGGGAGAGAGGTGATAGTTCCCAAATCATTCTGGTTAGGCCTAGTTGACACTTTTTACCCTTAACTGTTAACCCTGCCTCCCTTATACAATGGAAAATAGCACATACGTGCTCCAGCTATATAGGGCCACATCATCAAGATAGGGTACTGGGTGTGTCTGCTATCTGTAAACGTCTCTGAGCTTGTGCATTTAGTTCCACTGCTGGCTCTGAGCCTCTTGAACAGGTTCATCTACTACTGCAGGTGTAGGCTCTAATCCTGGCATTGGTTGCTCTGCCAGTTTAAATTCTTGGGCCGTTACTGTGTGGATTCTAGGGACTGGAGCTACTGCTATTATCATGGATGCTGATCTGGAATCTGGTTCTGCCACCTCTCTCTGGGTCTCTGGGGACACAGCCTGGATCCTCACAGAAAGCTCAGTAATGGGGTTAGATGTGGAGGCCAGCTTAGCCTGGCTGCGGGTGACTACCCCAACCTTCCTGGCTTGCCTCGTGGTTGGCTAAGTCCTATCTCTCCAGCATGGGAGCGGGATAATCATCATAGACTTTATCAGTCCAAATCCCTGGCCAGCCTTTGCACTTAGTGGGCAACTTGGCTGTAGGCAGGTCAAAAGAGTCTGCCTTGAAGGGTTGAAATGTTACTTGGGCCTCTGGGTTGATGAGTTCAGAGTCCACTAGGGACTGACAGATAGCTTACACTTGTGCTACAGTGGCTATCCATGCAATAACCTTCCTTCAATCCATACGTATGGTCTCCCTTCACTCGGTGGGGATCTGAGAGACATCTGGACCAGAGGAATCTTGACGTGACTCCAGTGCAATGAACAGCAGGTGCTCTTAGGACAGTTGGCCTTCACATGCTCCAGCTCGTTTCATGTAGAACATTGCCTGGTGGCTTGTTATTGGAGCAAGTGGAAATATTGGTAATGCTGCTAGACAATATTGACTTACTGTGGTTTGCCAAGTCCTCTGGTGTGGAACTGGTCAGCTCCCAAAGGAGCCAGACTAGAGAGGGTCAACTTGTATCGCAGAAAGGGTTCTGGTGGTCATCGTGGGCCACAATCTTAGTATGAGTCAATATTGTAAAACCATTTAAAAAAAAATGAGCATCATTCTGGGATGTATTAGCAGGAATATTGTAAGCAAGAGAGGAGAAATAATTCTGCCACTCTACCCTGCACTGATTAGGCCTCGGCTGAAGTATTGTGTCCGCTCGTGGGTGCCATCTTTCAAGAAAGGTGTGGGCAAATTAGAAAAAAAAAATCTAAAGAACAGCAAAAAAAAATGATTAAAGGTCCAGAAAACATGACCTATGAGGGAAGATTAATTTCTATTTTTAATTTTGGAAAAGAGAAGACATAAGTTTTCAAGCACATAAAAGTTTCTGATATAGTCCAGAGGAAAGGATAACCTCTACGTTTGGTACCAGCTCAGTGGCAGGAGTTGCTGGGACAGTGTCAGAAGTTGACACAGAACCACCTTAGGACTTCCCTCCAGATCTTCTGTCAGGGTTTACTCCCTTAGCCTTACTCCTTCCCAGGATAACCCACAAGGCAGTGTGGCGTCTTCCTCCGCCTTCACAGGAGTTGTCGATTTGCAGCACCACACCCCCGGTCCGCCGTTGAGACTGTGCATTAGAAGGGAGAAGGAACAAGTCCCTTCATAAGGTCGGTATGTGAGACAGACCAGACCCCCCTGTAGTGAGCCGGTATGGCATCCTGCTGACTCAGAGGCAGAGGAGGCTGCGCAGAGGCCCTGGTGGGCGGGCCCAGAGCCAGAACACCAGTGGCCTGCCCCTCAGAGGGCGTGGCCTAGGGCTAGAAGGGCCAAGGGCAGGCCTCGGGACCCATTAAAGCCTGGGCCTCCAGGCAGGGTGGAAGGGCCTCCGCGAGCTCCCCGGCGCCAGGGGCAGGGAGCCCGCTACCGGCCGGCCAGTCCAGAGAAGCAATCCCCCAGCGTCCTCGACCTGCCAGGCCAGCCACAGATCCAGATGCCCCAAGGGACCTACCTGGACTTCCCAGACCTGCCAGGACCCTCACGCCGGTGGAGACCCCCTGCCTTGGAGGAAACCCTGGACCCTGCCAGACCGGCGAGGGTGAGAGACCACGAGGCCCCAGGAGTGGCTTGCCCCGGAGCTCTGGCGGACCCCTGCAGCCCTCAGGCCCAGGATTGCCCTGGGCCCACTGTGCTACTGCCGCCAGACTACCCCGGTGACGTGAACATGACCGACTGGCTGGAGCCCCCAAACGTGGATGATCTGGAGGAGGCTGACCCCGCATGACCCCCTGACCAGATGGACTGGGACCTTCCCCCGGTAGAGGTAGGCAGTGGCCTGGGGAACGATGCTTCCAAACCCATGGCAGTGTGTTGCGGCCTGGATCCCCACCGCCGTGGTCATGTGTGAGCGACACCCAGGGTCCCGGGCTGGGTCGCAGTGGAGTGGGAGGGCCCACAACCCCCTACCCCCTCCTTGACGGGGCAAGCCCGTGCTGGGCTTGGGCTCCAACCCCTTGTGCTGCTGCCTCACCCCAAACTGAGGGCTGGGCCTGTGCTCAAACCCTTGTGCTGCTGCCCCACCCCAAACTAAGGGCTGGGCTGGGCTTGCCTTACAAACTGTGAACTGCTGCCCTGCCCTGGACTGAGGGCTGGGCTGGGATTGTGTTACAACTGTGAACTGCTGCCCTGCCCTGGACTGAGGGCTGGGCTGGGATTGTGTTACAACTGTGAACTGCTGCCCCGCCCTGAACTGAGGGCTGGGCCTGTACTCTAACTGTGAACTGCCGCCCCGCCCCGAACTGGGGGCTGGGCCGGTGTTATAACCCCTTTTTGGTTGCTGCCCCGCCCTGGGCCAAGGGCTGGGCGTCCCAGGACTCCTACACCCCCTCACTGTGTTTCGCCTGCGAGCTGATGCAGTTGCCCGGGGGATGGCGTTGCTGTAATGCACAACAGCTGCTAGCAGCCAACAGTGAGAGTTGAGTGGTGGGTGAGGACCAGTGCTTCCATCCGCCTGAAAAGGCGCAGCTGCCGGAGAGTCAAAGGTACTACCTCTACCCCAGACACCCCATATCCACCCATATATCAGTCAAGCCGAGAGGGGGGGCCTGGTGTCTGGGCAGCCCAGGGTCTCCATAAAAATTGCCCAGGCTCACGCCTGGAGAGGTACTCCAGCATCGCTTAACAGCATTGAACCAACACAAGAAGCAACAGATACCGGTTACAAGCTCTTGCTCGATTGGCATAGAGAATGAGCGCCAGGGGTTGCTTCCGATGGTGGGAGAGATCATCGCATCTCATTGGACAGTCACCGCCCGCCTTAAGCTGGACAGCCCCCAGCCAGTAGGGTACTGTCTCGCCACAGTTCACTTTCCTCACTGGGTGCATGAAGCTTAAGGTTCCCAAGCCTGGCAAGTGACTGAAATGAGCACCAGACAAACCAACAAGAAAATTATTAAGAAAAGGAAATCATCAAAGTTTCAAGCTTGCTTGTTGGAATGTATGGACCATGTTGACCGGTTTGACTGAAGATCTTCAGGACATCAGCAACACCCAAAAGACCGCTGTCATCAACGAGGAACTGAAGAGGCTCCAAGTTGACATCGCCACTTTGCAGAGACGTGACTTGCAGCTTTGGGATCCCTAAAGGAAAAGGACTACACCTTTTTCTGGCAGGGCAAAGCCCAAGAGGAACCCAGGGAGCATGGTGTTGGCTTTGCCATCAGAAACACCCTTCTGCAAATGGTGGAACTAGTCACGGGCAGATCAGAAAGACTCCTTCAGGTCAAACTTCAAACCTGCGCCGGTCCTGTCCACCTGATCAGCGCTTACGCTCCAATCCTGAATGCCACACCAGAAGCAAAGGACAAGTTCTATGACGAGCTCAGTGCTGCCATAGTGCAAATATCTGCTCGTGACCAATTGTACCTTTTGGGTGACTTCAATGTAAGAGTTGGAGCCGATTGTGACTCATGGCCCTCTTGCCTAGGTCACTTTGGTGTTGGAAAAATGAATGACAACGGAGAGTGCCTCCTCAAACTTTGCACGTACCACAATCTGTGCATCACAAACACATTTTTCCGAACCAAGCCACAGCACAGTGTCATGGAGACACTGACGCTCGAAACACTGGCACCAATTAGACTTGGTCATCACCAGATGCTACAACGTCAGAAAAGTCCTCCTGACACGCAGCTACCATAGTGCTGACTGCGATACAGATCATTCGCTAGTCTGCTCCAAGCTCAAGCTGAGACCCAAGAAGCTGCACCATTCTAAACTACCTGGAAGGCCCCACATTGATGCCAGAAAGATGGCAAACTCAGAAAAAGATGAAATGTTCAGAGAGAGACCCTTGAGGAGAATCTGCGCAGCAGTCCTGGGGGTGCTGATGCAACATCCAGATGGCAGCATCTGAGGGACACAATCTACAATACGGCCTTGTCAGTGTTTGGAAGAAGAGCTGGAAACACAAATGACTGGTTCAAAGCTAACTCCGATGAGATGATTTCAGTCATCGAAAAGGAGCGCGCCGAACTCCTGGAGTATAAATGCTCACCCAGTCAGAGTACCCAGCAAGCACTCAGAGTAGCCAGAAAAATAGTACAGCAGACAGCCAGGCACTGTGCCAGTAACTACTGGCTTAAGCTATGCAGCAGTATCCAGACCTGTGCTGACTCTGGTAATCTCAGGGGAATGTATGAGGGCATCAAGAAGGCAATGGAACCCCTCCAGAACCAGATGGCACCTCTGAAATCCAAATCTGGTGAAGTCATCACTGACAAAGCCAAACAGATGGAGCGATGGGTCGAGCGCTACTCTGACCTGTACTCATGTGAGAACACTGTGGTTGATACAGCCCTCAGTGCTGTTGAGCTCCTGTCAGTCATGGACGAGCTGGACCAGGAACCAACTGTGGATGAACTGAAGAAGGCTATTGACAGCACTGCATTACGAAAAGCCCCAGGCCAGGATGGTATACCACCAGAGGTAATCAGGTGTGCCTTGGACACACTCCTAGAACCCCTACATGAGCTGCTGTGCCTGTGCTAGAGGGCGGGTGAGGTTCCACAGAATATGCAGGATGCCAACATTGTAACCTTGTATAAGAACAAAGGAGACAGAAGTGACTGCAACAATTACTGTGGAATCTCCCTCCTAAGTATCACTGGTAAATTGTTGGCTCATGTCATCCTCGGCAGACTCCAGAAGCTCGCTGAGAGGGTGTATCCTGAATCACAGTGCGGATTCCACGCCGAGAGATCTACCATTGACACAATCTTCTCCCTGAGGCAGCTGCAGGAGAAATGCAGGGAGCAGAGGAAGCCACTCTGTCACTTTCATCGACCTGACCAAGGCTTTCGACTTGGTCAGTAGGGTGGACTGTTTAAGTTGCTCCACACGGTAGGCTGTCCACCACGGCTACTCAAGATGATCCAGTCTTTCCACGAAGACACGAGAGGAACCACCCAATATAATGGCAAATCATCGGATGCCTTCAGCATCAGGAGTGGCATCAAACAAGGATGTGTCCTTGCTCCGACGTTGTTCGGGATCTTCTTCGCACTCCTCCTGAAGCATGCCTTTGGATCCTCAACAGAGGGCATCTTTTTGCCCACAAGATCTGATGGGAAGCTGTTTAATATTGCACGGCTGAAGGCTGAGTCTAAGGTGTGGGAAGTGCTCATTAGAGACATGCTGTTCGCAGATGACACTGCTGTAGTGACACACACAGAAGGCCAGCTTCAAAAACTGCTGGATCAGTTCTCCAAAGCATGCAAGGACTTCGAGCTTACCATCAGCCTAGAGAAGACAAACGTACTTGGTCAGGACGTTGCTGAACCGCCATCAATCAGCATTGACAATTACACACTAGAGGTCATCCACGAGTTTACTTACCTCGGGCCCACCATCACCAACACCCTGACGCTGGAGTCTGAGCTAAACAGGAGGATTGGAAAAGCAGCCACAACTCTGTTCAGACTTATCAAGAGAGTGTAGAACAACAACAAGCTGTACACTCACACCAAAATGCAAGTCAACAGAGCCTGCATCCTCAGCATCCTCCTCTACGGCAGTGAGTCTTGGACCTTGTACACCCACCAGGAAAAGAGACTGAATGTCTTCCAGTTGCGCTGCCTCAGGTGCATTCTTGGGGTCTCATGGAAGGACAGAGTGCCCAATAACGCTGTCCTCGAGCAAGCTGGAATTCCAACCATGCATGCCCTCCTCAGGCAGTGGCGGCTCCGCTGGCTTGGCCACGTCCATGGGATGCATGTTGGAAGGATCCCAAAAGGCACCCTGTATGGCGAGCTAGCCTCTGGCAAAAGACCTCCCGGACGCCCACAATTGCGCTACAAAGACGTCTGTAAGAGGGACCTCAAGGAGGTAGGCATAGACCCAGATAGTTGGGAAGAGCTGGCAGACGACCGCAGCAGCTGGAAGCAGGAACTACACAAGGGCCTTCAGAAGGGCGAGATGAAGATCAGACAGCTGGCAGAGGAGAAGCGAGCCCGTAGAAAGGACAGCAAGGACCTGCCAGACACCCAGTACATATGCAGCAGGTGTAGCAAGGACTGTCACTCGTGTGGGCCTCCACAGTCACAGTCAATGCTGCAACTGATGATCTTAAATGGAGTTACGAAGGGCATGATCCATAGTCTACACAGACTGAAGGATGCCTTGGAAAAGTTTCTACAAGGAGGAGGGAAAAGAATTGTTCTTCTTAACCTGTAAGAATAAAACAAGAAGCAATGGTCTTCAATTGCAGCAAGGGAGATTTAGGTTGGACTTCAGTACAAAATTCCTAACTGTCAGGGTGGATAAGAACTGGAATAAATTGCCTAGGGAGGTTGTAGAATCTCCATCACTAGAGATTTTTAAGAGCCAGTTAGATGAATGCCTGTCAGGAATGAGCCAGATAATACTTACCCTTTCTAGAAGTGCAGTGGACTTGGCTAGATGATCTCTCAAGGTCCATTCTAGTCCTACGATTCTATAGTTCTGTACTGTCAGTGTTCTCTTTCAGATAAATATAAATTCTCATGGATCTACTGCTATATGATGCAAGTGAAGGAACACAAGAAAAAAAGAAAACAAAAATAATTACCCTGACATTCATGAAAGATGGATTAGTTGGCTGAACATGAGAAATGGCATTAAATCTACATCTAGGGACAATGCAGAGCACCTTGTCCAAATTGCTGAAGATATCATCCTGTAGCACAGAAAAGAGTTCCCTTAGTCTTGCACAAGAAAAATAAAACGATGACTGTCTCAGGTCCAGTCATCCACAATATCTGATGCATGAGTTTTCAAAGCAATATTGATACCTCTTTGAGAAAGAAGTAGTAATGAACAGTCCTGTAGAGGGGCATGTAAAGGAAAAATCTCATGTAACCAACATCAGCTTTAGAGCTAGCTGTTTGAAGGAGGCGGATTGGTGCCCCAGCATCCTCAAGAGAGGATTCTCAGGAAGGCTGCATTGTATCCACTTAGATTAAAGCTTGAACTGAGCTCAGGGAGTGCCTTTGTCAAAGGCCAGCATGTATTTTATACATTAAAGAGCTGCAGAGATGCATCAGTATAAAAGGGCCATTGGCAGAGGTTTCAGATAGACTCTACAAATAAAGATGAACTCATGGTCCCTTCTGACATAAAGCTCTCTGAGATTATTATAGCCTTGATTTTTCTTAGAACGGTTGATGAATAATTCAGGTTCATCAAATACTGGTGAAATTTCCTGAGATGACGCTATTCGACGTTCCAGCTCTGCAGAGTTGCTACATTCTACAGGAGCAGAACTGCCAGCTTTGGGGAACTTCTGCATAATATTTCACCTATTAATCTATCCTAGAAAACTGAAAGCTGCTTCAGTCAGTACTGCTGTAATGCATCCCCCTTTCAGGGGGCAGGGAGGACGACAGGATGTTACATGTCAGGTTCCCATTCATACTGCACAGGGCATATGTACCTCCTGCTTAAGGTCTGGAATACTGCTTCCCTCCTCCAGCCCTGCTGTCTGGGGTGCCTTTGCAACCACAAAGGTGGGTGAAAACTGTCTCACGAAAAGTAGAAAGGGTGGGTCTCCATGGGAATTCTAGCCAGTTTCTATCATACAATATGATAATGGCAGTGCTTTTTTTCTAGAAAAATTGCTGCTAGGACTCAAGCCCCAAAAAGTCTGCCCTCCAACCCCTGCCCCCAAGGTTAACCTATTCCCTGCAGTCCCAACCACCCCCGTCTTAAATCCCCTCCAGCTCCAAAACATCCCCCGCCCTCAGGCTTAGCCCCCCTTGCAGCCCCAAACTTGAACCCCCAGCACCCTCCTTCCACTGTAAATGAATGCCCTCCCGGCTCCCCCAGGGCCAGGCACGCCCAGAACCAGGAACCCTCAGAACCAGGCACCCCCAGCCCTCCCCTGCTCTAAATCAGTGTCCTCCCTCAGAACTAGGCAATCCCAGCCCACCCCCTCAGTTCAGCCCAACTCACTGGAGTTACTGATGGAGCCAGGGATGAAGGCTTCCAGGGCTGCGCCAGGCCTCCTGGGCTGGGCTGGGCTGAGCTGAGCTGAGCTGAGCTGCTGGTGTCATGCTGGGCTCCGAGGCTGCGACTGGCCACAGGCGCTGAGGCAGCATGTGTCACCTTGGGCCACAGCAGCCGGGGCAATGTTGGACAACAGGAATTGTGTGGCTCCCAGCTAGAGCCTCAAGAGCTGTGCTGGGGCTGAAGAAATAATGTGGCTTCCAGCTAGCTGCAGAAACCCCCTTGGGGAAATGGGGACAGGGACCATGTCTTCCGCTGCCACCATGCTTGTCCCAGCATGTGGTGGGGCATGTGTGTATAAAGGTAAGAGGGGCACCCCATGTGTGTGAACCACATTGGCCACAACTCAGTACCCCATTCACCTGTGACAATCTGGAGGTATATTTGACAATGCAGCCACCATATGTGGCTCAGAGCCACCCAGCCACCTTCTAGATGGTGACACTAGGAAAAAAGGTGCCAGAACACTCTTTCATGGCCTTCTAGCAGAAAAAAAGCCCAGGATAATATCAATTTGAAATTCAAGGTGCTTGTGGAAATGAGTAGATCCTCAGAGTAGCTATTGGACCAGTAGTTCTGCTGTGAGCTGTGAAGTGATGTGTGGTTGGATATAAACTGACTGATAATATTCTGTTTGGAAAGGGTAGAATACAGTGTTTGTCATTCTTTCCAATTGCTGCACTCATGCTCTCATTTTTCTTGATTCTGTTACCTGGAATTGCTGTGTATAACAGTTTTTCTTTCTCTTTTTATGTGTGCAGCTTTCCTCCAGCCTGCGCTCAAAGATCCTCAAACCAAACCTGTACCATGACACTAAGCAAGTGGCCACTAAGTATCAAACTGCCAAAGAGTGTTTGTTTAAAGCATTCCTGAAGGCAGGGCTTGGAGCCTGGGTGGAAAAACCAATAGAGCAGGATCAGTTTTCTCTCACTGTCTAATTGATGGCCAGCACATCACTTTGAAACGGGATCGTTCTGGAAATCCTGGCTTCCTGCATCATTTTCTGGCATCAGCTGTCAAAGCATCTTTTTAACACTTTGAAATTAACTAGCAAATTGACTTTATGTTTGGCTCAAATGTTGAAAGTCCGTGATAGGTTGCAACGATAATTCTATATTTTGTTATAAAAATAATTTTGGTTTACTTCTCTAGAAAATACTTTTACTGTAGGAAAAAAAATCAGTAAATCTGCATTTAACAATACCATATTATTCATATTTTTCTGGCTTAAAAATAACTTTTTTTTAATGCAATGTAAACGAGTGCATGAAAACATGTATACTGCATTAGGTTTTACACTGCATTTTTAAGTCTGTAGCTTAATTTTCTTTAAAAGCTACAACGTTAATTTCTGTACTCATTAGCCTGCCTTTTAGTTTTTGTTTTTAAAATTGCAGCGGTTTAATTGCAGGGCCTATGGGGGACAAAACCAGAATGGATTTTGGACAGCTAACTTTTCCATTCTTCCTGATCTTTGAAAACCAGCTGCTGAACATTTCATGTATTTGATGTATGTATTTATTAGTCTGTGACCTGGTTTTTAACATACAGCTTTTTATTGTTTTTTAAAATACTTTTACCTCCCATTTACATTGTAAAGTCATTATTTTTATCACTGAAAACTGGAAACAAAAAATAAGTATTTGTAAATTAAGAAAATTAGTCTGCAGCATACAAAACCTATTTAGAAGTAGACAATTTGTATATTCCAGGAACTCATGTGAACACTATATCATAACATTAACAGTAATGTGGCAACATCAAAAAAAAAAGTTGTTCTGTTGGAGAAATAATTCTGATTTGCCGAAAATAACCCATTAATAGAATATTAATTACATTTTTTCTTCAGCAAAATGAGAGGCCTACTAAGAATAAAGGAATTGTTACACTTTTCTTATGGTTATCAGAGGCTTGACTTAACGGGACTGTTGTGTCCCCTGAAGATTGTATTGCCTGTAGCTTCACATATGTGATAGTCAATAAAGGTGACAGTTCTAGTTTTGTTTGCTCTAGTATATAATTAGAATAGTATTTTATTTATAAAAGCTTTTATGTTAAAATTTTAACCTATGCTAAAAGTAAAAATGAAAAACACTGCCAGGTGTGCTAAGTCAATAGATGCATAGACAGCATATACAGAACATTTTGTAAGTGAAATGGAAGCTTGAAAATGGATTGGAGAAATCTTACCAGCTATAATTCTATAGTTACATCCAAAATGTCAAAGCACATGATGTGACTTGTGTGTATTAAAGATGTTGTGTGTACAAATTCTGAAAAGCACCTCAAAGTATTTTAAGTTCTATTTTTAAGTAGTTTATAATAGCAGTAGCTACCTCAGCACAGGGCATTTCTTGGGAAGTTAAGTGGCTCTGTGTGTGTTTATGTCAAGTGATGCAAAAACTATTTCCAGACAGTTGTAAATGTGCTGGAAATGCCCTGTCCTGCAATCATTATTGCTTAATTAAAAATCAAAGGGGGTGGGGGGGAGTTATCAAGACTGAAGTTGCTTCGGTATTTTATTATACCTCCTAATTAGAGTATTAGTAGCAATACATTAATGTGTAAAATAAACTCTTGAAGAGAAGAAACATCTAGAATATGTGAAGGCAAGTAAACTGCATGCTCTTTCAAAAAAAAAAAGTTTTACATTGTATCTTATCTGTCTTTGCAAATGTCTTTGGCCTAAACTCGCAATTTTGCAATTGCTTAAAGTTAAGCACAAGTAGACTCACAGAACTACTCATGTGCTCAAAATTAAATGTGTGCATTGATTTGCAGGATTGAAGCCAAAATGTGAAGAACTGTAAATTAAGGCAACTTGTGAACTGTCTAGCTGATCTAACCATGTGGATTTTCTTGGCATTAGCATTACTATTAAATGAAATCTCTGTTAAGGGACTCTGTCTACTGATGATTAATATTACTTTGCAATCTTAACCTATTTTTACCAATCTTTTTACATTTCACATTTGGAAGTTGAACTCTATGTAGGTTTTATTTTGAATTTCAGGGAGTTATTAGATGAGATTATTTTTTCTTGATGAAGTCCAGAATGTAATATATTTAAGTATTATCATAGGCTTAATTTTTAAGACATTAAAATTTACTATGAATACATGAAAACTGTAAGTAAGAGTTCCATGCAGAATTCTTTTTGATAAAAGAACATTTGGTTAATATGAAGAATGAGTTCTCATTTATTTTAGTTCTACAGTTTTCAAAAATCTTTTCTGGCATCATGTGCAACTCATATCTGTTGTCTGGGAGCCAGTGCATACCTACTTGTTCATTTTGGTCCATAAAAATCCAAGGCTGTAGGAAAAAAGCATTCCTCTATGGCTATGTTTACACTAGAAGAATCTGTCGACAGAATTAACTGTCCACAGGGAAATCATGACAGAACCTCTGTCAACAGATTGCATCTACACACTTGTTTTGTCAACAGAGAACTGGCAGACTGCACTGCCCTCTGGTGCCAGAATGGCAGCTCTGCAAAGAGGGCTGCCCAGCAATCAGAAGCCCTCTCTGTCAACAGAAGTGTCCACGCTGCATTTCTGTCGACAGTGCTCTGTAGACAGCTTGGCTGGGTCTACACTAGAGAGCTTTGTCGACAGAAGGGGCAGTGTAGACACTGATGAAGCAGGTCTTTGCCCAGAAAAGCTTATGCTTCAAAATATCTGTTAGTCTATAAGGTGCCACAGGACTTCTTGTTGTTCTCTGTCAACAGAGAGGGCTTCCGGTTGCTGGGCCATTCTGCTTTCTGGCACCAGAGAACAGTGCAGTCTGGCAGTTCTCTGTTGACAAAACAAGTTGTGTGTAGATGCAATCTGTTAACAGAGGTTCTGTCATGATTTCCCTGTCAACAGTTAATTCTGTCGACAGATACGTCCAGTGTAGACATAGCCTTTGTTTTGCCTCAAATTTTTGAGGGATACTACTGTTGAGGCGAATGCAGAGTTTTGTCAAGAATCTGTCGACAGAATGCTTTAAGCATGTGGATGCTCCGAGTTGTCGACAGAATGCCCCTTCTGTCAACAAAACTCTCTAGTGAAGACACAGCCTAAAAGATTTGAAATTGTTATATTGAGCTAACTTCTGACGTGTCCCTTTTTGTCATCCTGTGCCCATTTCTATTCTTGGCTTTTGTATTTGCCATAGACCACCATGATCAAGCACAGATAGCTTTTTAAGCATTTAAGTAAACGATTACAAAAGGTAAAGGCAATATGGCTTCCAACAGCTGTTAAATGTTGGTGTTGACCTTTTCCTAGCAAGCATTTAGCTTGCCATTTGTTTTGAAAGGTTGGATGATCTTTTTCAATATCTTCATTGTGCAGTTTAGTATGAAGTGGTGGCGGCTGATGATAGCAAGGATTTGTTATGCTATCCTGGGAATTCCAGTTTTTTCTTAAGTTGATATAAGTATGTATCTCAGGTTCTTCACAAAATTTAAATGAGTAAGGAACTTTAAAGTTAATAAATACCTGGAGGTATATAATTTAAGATGTTCTTCCAACTGACATTCTAGCTATAATGTAAGGTGATATGTTAGTAAATGCGGACATTGTAAATGTAATGTTTTTTTTTAATGTTCTGTAGGGGCATGGAAAAGAACTTGGACCTGGAGGTGAAACTTGAATTATTTGGTTGTCTGTGCTCAGGATTTAATAACCATAGAACATTTCTTGTCAGTTGCTGATGAATATCTTCACGTTAATATGCTATCTCTTTCCTAGTGCACCATGAAGCTCCCAACCCTTTATGGTTGTCAGTGATAAGAATTATGAAATTTAGATAGTGTTCAACTTAGACATATACAACAATGGGTTCTCTGCACAGGTGACAGTTTCAGTATGTTCGTCAAGCTAGATAGTACAAAACACACTTTTGTAGGACAGAAAATAATTAGTGGAAAAATGTAAAAGTAGGGGGAAAGTGTAAAAATTCTCGGAGTAGCAGCACATAGAATCATAGAAGCGTAGGACTGGAAGGGACCTCGAGAGGCCATCGAGTCCAGCCCCCTGCCTTCACGGCAGGACCAAGCACTTTCTAGACCATCCTTGAAAGCCATCTATCTAACTTATTCTTAAATATCTCCAGTGATGGAGCTTCTATCACCTCCCTTGGCGATTTGTTCCAGTGTTTGATCACCCTGACAGTTAGAAACTTTTTCCTAATGTCCAACCTGAACCTCCCCTGCTGCAATTTAAGTCCATTGCCTCTTGTTCTATCCTCAGAGGCAAGGAAGAAGAAGTTCCCTCCCTCTGCCTTATGACACCCTTTTAGGTATCTGAAAACTGCTATCAGTCTTCTCTTTTCCAAACTAAACAAGCCCAATTCTTTCAGCCTTTCTTCAGAGGTCACGTTCTCTAGATTTTTGATCATTCTCGTTGCTCTCCTCTGGACCCTCTCCAGTTTCTCCGCATCCTTCCTGAACTGCGGTGCCCAGAACTGGACACAATACTCCAGCTGAGGCCTAACCAGCGCAGAGTAGAGCGGGAGAATGACTTCTCATGTCTTGTTCACAACACACCTGTTAATGCATCCTAGAATCATGTTTGCTTTTTTATTGCAACAGCATCACACTGTTGACTCATATTTAGCTTGTGGTCCACTATAACCCCTAGATCCCTTTCTGCTGTACGCATTCCTAGGCAGTCCTTTCCCATTCTGTGTGTATGACACTGATTGTTCCTTCCTAAGTGGAGCACTTTGCATTTGTCCTTATTAAACTTCATCCTGTTTACCTCAGCCCATTTCTCCAGTTTATCCAGATCCTTTGGAATTATGACCCTATCCTCCAAAGAAGTTGCAACCCCTCCCAGCTTGGTATCATCTGCAAACTTAATAAGTGTACTTTCTATTGTCAATATCTAAATCGTTAAAGAAGATATTGAACAGAACCGGTCCTAAAACAGACCCCTGCGGAACCCCACTAGTTATACTTTTCCAGCAGGATTGAAAACCATTAATAGCTACTCTCTGGGTACAGTTATCCAGCCAGTTGTTCACCCACCTTATAGTAGCCCCATGTAAGTTGTATTTGCGTAGTTTATTCATCAGTATATTATGTGACACCGTGTCAAACGCTTTACTGAAGTCTAGGTATACCATATCCACTCCTTCTCCCTTATCCACAAGGCTTGTTATTCTATCAAAGAAAGGTATTAGATTGGTTTGACATGATCTGTTTTTAACAAAACCATGCTGGCTGTTCCCTAGCACCTTACCATCTTCCAGTTGCTTGCAGATGAGTTCTTTAATTACATGCTCCATTATCTTTCCTGGCACAGAAGTTAAGCTGACTGGCCTGTAGTTTCCCGGGTTATTCTTGTTCCCCTTTTTATAAATGGGTACTATATTTGCCCTTTTCCAGTCTTCTGGAATCTCTCCTGTCTCCCACGATTTTCCAAAAATGATTTCTAAAGGCTCAGATACTTCTTCTATCAGCTCCTTTAGGATTCTAGGATGCATTTCATCAGGCCCTGGTGATTTGCAGACATCTAATTTTTCTAAGTAGATTTTAATTTGTTCTTTTCTTATTTCAACTTCTAAACCTACCCCTTTTTCACTAGCATTCTCTATGTCAGGCAGTCCTTCACATTTCACAGTGAAGACTGAAACAAAGAAATCATTAAACGTGTCTGCCATTTCCAAATTCCCTGTTACTGTTTCTCCCTCCTCACTGACCAATGGCCCTACCCTCTCCTTGGTCTTCCTCTTGTTACCAATGTATTTGTAAAAAGCCTTCTTGTTTCCCTTTATGTTTGTAGCTCGTTTGAGCTCATTTTGTGCCTTTGCCTTTCTAATCTTGCTCCTACATGCTCATGTTGTTTGCCTGTATTCGTCCTTCGTAATTTGTCCTAGTTTCCATTTCTTATACGATTCCTTTTTTATTTTGAGATCATGCAAGATCTCCTGGTTAAGCCAAGGCAGTCTTTTGCCATGTTTTCTATCTTTCCTACGCAGCAGGATAGCTTGCTTTTGGGCTCTTAATAATGTCCCTTTGGAAAAACTGCCAACTCTCCTCAGCCGGTTTTCCCCTCAGTTTAGCTTCCCATGGGACCTTACCTACCAGCTGTCTGAGTTTACCAAAATCTGCCTTCCTGAAATCCATTATCTCTATTGTACTGTTTTCCCTTCTGCCGTTCCTTAGAATTGTGAACTCTCTGATTTCATGATCACTTTCACCCAAACATCCTTCCACTTTCAAATTCTCAGTAATTTCCTCCCTATTTGTTAAAATTAAATCTAGAACAGCTTCCCCCCGGTAGCTTTTTCAACCTTTTGGAATAAAAAGTTGTCTGCAATGTAATCCAAGAATTTATTGGACAGTCTGTTCCCTGCTGTATTAGTTTCCCAACATATACCTGGATAGTTGAAGTCCCCCATCACCACCAAATTCTGAGCCCTGGATGATTTTGTTAGCTGTTTAAAGAAAGCCGCATCCACCTCCTCCACCTGGCTAGGGGGCCTGTAGTAGACTCCTAGTATGACCTCATCCTTGTTTTTTAGTCCTCTGAATCTAACCCAGAGACTTTCACCCCATCCATCTCCACCTCTGTCCAAGTGTGTACATTTATAATATACAAGGGAACACCACCTCCCTTCTTTCCCTGTCTGTCCTTCCGAAGCAGGCTGTACCCTTCAATACCAACATTCCAATCATGAGTATTATCCCACCAAGTTTCTGTGATGCCAACGATATAGTTGTATTCATTTATTAGTACTTCCAATGCTTCTTGTTTATTTCCCATACTTCTTGCATTTGTATATAGGCATCTCAGAGATTGATTTGGTCTTGCCTCCCAGTTTTGCCCTGGCCCTCTTTTTACTCTCCCAGTGTAGCCCATACTCCCTCCCATTTCAAGTTCATCTCCCAGCTATCCATGCTCTCCACTTACCTGCAGGCTTTGCTGCCCTGCCTCTGTCAATCTTAGTTTAAAGCCCTCCTCACTAGGTTAGCCAGCTTCTGTCCGAATATGGTCTTCCCCCTCCTTGAAAGGTGAACGCCATCTCTGCCTAGCAGTCCTTCCTGGAAAAGGATCCCGAGGTCAAAGAAACCAAAGCCTTCCTGGCAACACTATCTACGCAACCAAGCATTCACCTCTGGAATACACCTGTCTTTGCCTGGGCCCCTACCTCTGACAGGCAGGATTGAAGCGAATACCACCTGCACCCCAAACTCCCTGACCCATGCCCCCAGAGCCCTGAAGCCACTCTTGACCTGCTCAGCATCACACCTCGCAGTATCATTAGTGCCCACATGGATGAGAAGCATAGGATAGTGGTCAGAGGGCCGGATAATCCTCGACAATGCCTGCGTAACATCTCGGCTACGGGCCCCCCAGCAGGCAGCACACCTCCCGAGATGAAATGTCAGGGCGACAGATGGGTGCCTCTGTCCCCCTCAGAAGAGTGTCTCCAACCACCACTACTGTACATTTCCTTCTTGCAGGGGTGGTAGTAGACTTCCCAGCCTTGGGGGTACGAGGCTTCTCCTCTTCTGTACGGGGTAATTCTTGGTCTCCTGTATCGAGTACAGCATAACGGTTTTCCAGTACCACAGGGGGAGGGTTCTGAGCAGGGGTGGGATGCTGCCCGCTGCGAGAAGTAACCAGCTGCCAGTGTCCACCCTGGTCCACCTCCTCCAGTGGTTTATTAGCGATCCTGTGCACTGGGACAGTTACCTCCGCAGTCTCCACCTGAATACTATCCAGGAACTGCTCATGGACTTGGCTACTCCTCAACCTGGCCACCTCCTCCTGTGGCTCCCCCACCTGCTGCCTGAGAGATTCCACCAGCAGGCACCTTTCACACTGAATATTCCCCTCAGCTTGGGTATCAGTAACTGGGAACGGCAAGCCACACTCCTTGCAGAACCACACCAGGATCTGGGTAGAAACATCCATGGTCAGGCAGTCTGTCTGGCTACAGGTACAAGTGGAGGAGACAGCAGTAGTGCTGGCACAGGTGTTGTGGGTTTTCCTAACCATTATAGTCCTCTGTCACGCTCCCTCCTCAATTCTCCTGTTTGCAGCTCCCTGCCTGCTTCACTCCCCTGGTCACTCCTGCCTCTGGCTTTTAAGCCTGCTGGCCTCTCTCAGGCCCTCCCCCTATGAGTCACACAGGGGAAGGCTGATCAAGGGAGCAAAAGGTCAGGCAGGCAGTCCTACCTGCCACTGAAACTGAAACTCCCCCCACCTGCAATCAAAATGGCAGTTCAAGTGCCAGCAGTTCAAGCACATACTCACTCACCCAGAGATCAGCACTCTCACCTGGTAGCTTCTTCAGCAGCAGGGTCACTTGCTCTCCTCCCTCGTAAACTCCCCTGTCTGCTTTGCTTCGTATGATAATCCGCTGCCTCTTTCCTCAAGCAGATATTTGTTCCTGTAGCATTTTCGGGATGATGTTTCTGGGCAAAGTGGCTGGCGTGCCGGTTGATATAACACAGCCACCTGGCTGATCCCACGTATCAAGTGGGGAAAAAGTGGCTGGAGTGCTAGTTGATGTGACACAGCCACCTGGGTGATCCCAGGGCAGTATGACAGTCCCTTGCATGGAATGGTACTTTGCTAATAATTTGGAAATTTTGTTGACTTCCATGCCCCATGTTGGACATGTCTGTGTAGTGAAATGGGAAACCAAAAATCCTTCAATGCAGGCTTTTCCCCTGCCTGAGGGAGATTGCTAAGCATAACAACTAAAGCTCTTTCCACAACTTTACTATCCTACTCTTCCCTCAAGCAGAACTCTCTTCCTGTAGTATTTTTGGGAATGATGTTTCTGGGAAAAGTGGCTGGAGTGCCAGATGACATAATACAGCCACCTGGGTGATCCCAGGGCAGTATGACAATCATACCTAAATTGTTCTTTCTATGGGGGGAAAAGCAGCTGAACAGCCAGTATACGTAATTCAGTCACCTTCTGAAGCAAGCCTCTTTGGTTTTCCTTTGTCTACTTCTTTGGTTTTCCTTTGTCTACTCCCAATGCAATGTGGGAAGATGACATCACATACCACAGCCACCTGTGGGACACTTCTTTCCCCATACTGCACCAGTGAAAAAACCCAGAATATTACAAGTCTGATGGAACTGTGGGATAGGTTCCTACAACGTACTGCTGCAGCAGTCGATGTTCAGCAATTCAATGTGGCAGCACTAAGTTGACCTTGTGGGGACTTCGTGGGGAGGTGAGGATACTCAAAATCAAAATTATAAAACCTGACAAAATCAATTATAATAAAACCAAATTTATATTGTGGTGTAGACATAGCCTCAGACAAAAAATTTAGTAGGTTAATTTTAATGTAATCTAATGAAAAATCTGTTTATAATTGAATAAATATGTATTCTCATACCTTAAAAATCACAATGTATTAAATATCCATGTACTGTTTTTGAAGTCTCATATTCTAAAGTGCTATGGTCCCTTTTCGTCTCAAGACATGGTAGTTAGTGGTGGTGAGGATCCATGGGCAGTGTTTGAGTCTGCAGCTTCTCTCATGGCTTATCCATCCCATATTGGATTTGCATAGTTGATTGCAGTAACTGCGTGTCAGTCTATTTCTGAATTCTTGAGTCTTAAAGGTTTTCATTTTGAGACGAAGTTCTTTTATGTGGCTTGCACATATACTATCGAAGGATGATGTGCCCTGTCGTAGCAATCGTCACCCGGTATTTTGATCTGATGATGTAGATACCCAGGATTTTGGATGTTGAATTTTTTTCGTGGTGTTTTTGAATGTATACTTAAACCTTAGCTTTGGTCTTCCTCTTGTTCTCAACCCATATGACAGTTCACATAAGAGGATTTCTTTGGGAAGATGGTTCATCACCCATTCTTCTCACATGACTAAGCCATCGTAGTTCTCTGCTACTGAGGATCACTATGAGGCTGGATATGCCAGATGTGGACAGAACATCTGCATTTGATACTTTAACTTGCTAGTTGATATTCAGTCCTGGTTCAAGTAGGTGGTCCATGCCTCAGAACCATATAGCAGGATACTCAATACACTGTCAGCTTAGGATTGTTCCATGCTCGTTTCATAAGTTTGCCAAAAATCATAGCTGCCATCTCAATTCTGATGTTCAGTTCTTGGTCTATGGATAGGGTTTGTGGTGACAATAGATCCAAGATAACAGAATGGTTGAATCACACCTAATGGACTGTTACGCAGAATGACATTTAGTCACTGAGGTATACCTTGAGTGAATATAACAGTTTTCTTCTTGCTTATATCAAGGGAAAACAACTTGCAGGCTGTGGATAGAGAATCCATCAGTGACTGTAGCATGTCTTCATTATGAGCAACGAGAGCTGCATCATCTGCAAAGAGGAGCTCCCTGATGAGGACTTTCTTGACCTTAGTTTTGGCCTTGAGTCTTGCCAGGCTGTAGAGACAGCCATCTAATTTTGTGTGAAGAAATATATTGCTGCATGAGTTTTGAAATGCGCCATTTAGTAGAACTGAGAAGAATATGCCGAAGAGGGTAGAAGCAAGAACACACCCTTGTTTGACTCTGCTGTTCATTGCAAATGGTTCTGAAGAGCTTGAGAAAGTTCCTCCTCCATAGGCTCTGCATCTAGCTCAGACATTTCTGGAGGAGTTGAGATGACGTTGTCAAGTTTCAGGTTGTACTGTACACACATGGGAATAAAGACTTGAGTAGTGTTCCACTCATCTGGACATCTGAAGCTTTTTGTCTGTGATCACCTGTCCATTTAAATGCTTCAGTGGGGTGACTTTGGTAACATTTGGTCCAAGTGCTTTCTTCAATCCATCATACTTGGTTTTCAGATCACCCAAATCAGATGCCTTTTGAATATTAGAACATACTTGTTCACATACCACCTGGATACTCTCTGAAGAACAGGTCTTGCATGTCAAAGTTGATCTCGTGCTTTGAGATGGGTTCTTTGTTATTCAGATGTGCCCACACGTATCCACAAGGCACTGGGGAATTTTCTGAGCGGGTTGTCTTCCCTGGGGTGACATAAGGAGTCGTGCTCCCTTTGACGCCAGTGACCAAATCATGGTTCATACGCCATTTGGATTAACCAAAGTAATCTAGGGACCCAAGTGTTCCAGACCCTCATCTCATGCAGAATGAGGGGGAAGAAGCCAGTCTGTTGGCCCACCCGCCATCGTGCTCGAGAGTCCACATTGTCTGCTCGGTGCCCATGGGCTGCTGCTGGTGCTGCTGCTACCCCTGCTCAGGGCTCGCAGAGGACTATGTGCGCAAGAAATAACATGACAAAACTGATTAGCCTGTGTGGACATAGGGAAGTCAATGGATATGATATACCTTAACTTTAGCAAAGCTTTTCATAGTCTCCCACGATATTCTTGCGCTTAAGTTAAGGAAGCATGAATTGGATAAATGGGCTGTAAGATGGATAGAAAACTGGCTTCACAGATGGGCCCAATGGATAGTAGTCAGTGGCTCAGTGTCTGGTTGGCAGTTGGTTTCAAGTGGAATGCCCCAAGAATTGGTTCTAGCGCCAGTACTGTTCATCTTTATTAATGACCTGGATGAGGGGATGGATTGCACCCTCAGCAAATTTGCTGACACTAAGCTAGGGGGTCAGGTAGATACACTGGGGGTTAGGGACAGGGTCCAGAGTGACCTCGACAAATTGGAGGATTGGGCCAAAAATTTTTTGATGAGGTTCAACAAGGACAAGTGCGAAGTCCTGCTCTTGGGATGGAAGAATCCCAAGCACTGTTACAGGTTGGGGGCTGACTGGCTAAGTAACAGTGCAGCAGAAAACGACCTGGGGATTATAGTGGTTGAGAGGCTGGATAAGAGTCAACGGTGTGCCCTTGTAGCCAAGAAGGCTAATGGCATATTGGGGTACATTAGGAGAAGCATTTCCAGCAGATCTAGAGAAGTGGTTATTCCCCTCTACTTGGCTCTGGTGAAGCATCATCTGGAGTACTGCATCCAGTTCTTGGCCCTCCAGTATAGCAAGGATGTGGACATGCTGGAGCGGGTTTGGTGGAGGGCAGCAAAAATGATTAGGAGCACATGACCTATGAGGAGAGGCTGAGAGATTTGGACTTCTTTAGTTTGCAGAAGAGAAGACTGAGAGGTGATTTGATAACAGTCTTCAACTTTCTGAAAGGGGGCTCTAAACAGGATGGAAGGAGACTGTTCTCAATGGTCAGATGACAGATCAAGGAAAAATGGTCTGACGTTACAGAGGGAGAGGTGTAAGGTGGATATGAGGAAAAACTTTTTCACCAGGAGAGTGGTGAAGGACTGGAATGTTTTTACCAAGAAAGGTGGTGGAATTTCCATCCCTAGAGGTTTTTAAGTCCCAGCTTGACATACGATGGAGCTGATCCTGCTTTAGTCCGGGGGCTGGACTAGATGACCTCCTGAGGTCCCTACCAGCCCTAGAATTCTATGATAAATGGCAGTGAGGATTGGGCCACCTCGATCCTCCCCACCACCGCCTGCTCCCCTGTCACTGAGCTCCCCACCTGCTCGCAACCCAACCCTACTCACGCCCTAGCCTGCTCCCAATACCGCCCTGGTCTCAACCTCCCTCCCCGCATCCTCTGGCCCAATCTGAACCCCTGCCAGCAGCCCCTCCCCACATCCTCTGGCCCAGCCTGCTCCCAACACCCCACGACCCATCCCACTCCCAAACCCCCCTTGGCCTGGTCTCCTAACCCCTGCTCCCCACAGGTAAGTTAAGGACTTACCACAAGTACAGTCCAGAGGAACCGCCACCTCCTCCACTTCAGCTGCACACTGCAAAGTGGCTCCTGCCGCATGGTGGGGCAACCGCATGCTGACAAGGCACCAGCAGCCATGCGGTCAGGCACCTCCAGCCACACTCCGCGGCTTCCCCTATACCCTCCAGCCCACTCCCAACACGCCCCCAGCCCACAGCTCCCCCTGCACCCTCAGGCCCAGCCGCCTGCCTTCTAATGTACTTATTTACGAAGTCAAACTCCTTCAAAATCTGAATCAGTCTTCAATTCACCAAACAGTTCATTAAACTCCGCTTCGATCATAGCTGCTCCTGCATCATCATTATATCAACTATGCTGTCTTCACACACGTTCCTTATCAGCCTCCAAAGTGGCATCAATATGGCATCATTTTCTGACCCATCAAGTGCTGATTCATTTTGGAAATGCTTTTCTTCTCCCCTGGTCATTTCTGAGTGAATGGACTCCCACGCATTCTTGATCCGGTGATCAGATTTATTTCAGGTCAGACCATATTTCGGGCAGTCTGTCTTTAAAGGGCTTGTTCAGGCAGACATCAAATGGCTGTAGAAGAGAAGTTAAGCCAAGTATTACAGCCAAGGTAGTTTTAATTTTTTTGACCACGTTTCAACTTACCTGTCTTGTGTGCTCAGAACATGTTCGAAATGAGCACAGCAGATTCTTCTTCAAGTGGTCCCCGTGGGTGCTCCACAATAGGTGTCGGGCTCGCCCGGCACTGCAGATCAGAAATCTTCCAGCAGTTTCTCCTGGATCGCGCATGCGCCAGTGCGCGCACGATCCGGTCCTCGCCAGTTCCTTCTCAACCGCCATCGGCTGCAGACGGAATCCGCTCAGGCTAAGGCCAGAGTTAGATTACTTAGTGGTTTTTTTTCCACGTGTAATTTGTTGTTTTTCGGTTATTAAACAAAAAAAAAAAAAAAGGATAAAGAGAGGAGCAGAGAAGAACAGAGCGGACGTGAAGGGCCATTAGGCCTCCCGCTGCTGCAGGTCGGTGATCACTCTTTGAGGAGGAAAGGCACGGATTAAGTGCTAAGTACCCTCTTAACAATAAAGGACTCACCACAATGGCCTCTTCAGGTTTTTACACAGCGTGAGTCATACTGTGAAGCTATGCTGGCCTCCGTGGGGCATAGCAAAGGCAGCCGACGCCTGCGGGAATTGCAGGCTAGCCGGCCACGTTTCTCACTGTGCTCTGACCCCCGCCCCCCCCAGTGCAGAAACGGAGGGAACTCTCCCTGGCTCGATCCTTGCCGTGCATCTGCAGCGAGCAGGACGAGCGGAGCACACAGCTACCAGTCGTCTTCCCTCCCTGGCTCGATCCTTGCCCTGCATCTGCAGCAAGCAGGACGAGTGAAGCACACAGCTACCAGCCGCATACTCAGGCGGCGGCACCCTCACAGGCGGCACAGACCCCCGCGGCACCAGCGGTGCAGGGGTGCCAGGCATGGAGCCTGCAGGCACCGGAGGGGGATACCCGCGCAGCACCGCAGCTGACGGTGCGAGCACGGTGCTAACAGCAGGGCCGAGATCCCGGCAGGGGAGGGGGCAGTGCCGGCCCCGCAGCGGAGGGGCAAGGAAACATCAAAAACCCGGCACCGCAGTCCATCTCTGGACAGGGCTGCGCTGCTGTTAGCACCAAGCCCTCCCCCTGTGATACACACGCCGCACCAAAGGCCTGTGTCTCCATCAGGGGAAAAAGGAAAACCAAAAAAAAAAAAAAAAACGCCTTCTCCGTTCCTCCAACCCATGTCACCACAGCTTGGGCCACCTTCACCATTTTCTGGGATTGGATCCCCCTGGAGTACTGTCACAAGTCAGTTTCACCTCTATCAGTGTCACCGTGGAGGTCTTGCTCTCCCAGACATCGGGGGTACACACCCCATGAGTGGTTCAGGTCTCCATCTCCGGACCCTTGCCATGGTCGTCCCTATCAGGCTGGACACAGATAAACCACAGGCCTGCACCCAGGGGCAGGTCCCCACCCCCGGCCGCTCAATACCCCCGTGGGCGCTCCCGATCGGGGACGGAAACACAGTTGTCTCAAGGGGAGTTAAATTTAGAACCCCGAGACTTTCCTTCACAATCCGTCAGCGAGCAAGTGTGTCATCGCCTGCGGGAACCCGAGAGTTCAAAGGAGGTTTACCTTAGGGGTTCCTCCTCATCCTCCCCAGACGAGGCCATGGCCCCTGGGGATGTCTCTCCCCGGGATGACCTTAAACAGTTTCAGGAGCTGTTTTAAAGGGTGGCTTTCACGCATGACATTTAAATGGCACAGGTGCAGGAGAAACATCACAAACTCCTGGAAAATCTGAGACCCCCAGCTTCATCCAAAATTGCTATTCCACTGGATGAAGCCATTCTGGAGTCAGCCATTACTATATGGCAGACTCCGGCCTCTGTTCCGCCTACGAATGGGAGAGCGGATAAGAAATACTTCGTCCCAGCAGAGGGCATGAAGTTCCTCTTCAGTCACCCACAACAAATTCTTTGGTGGTCGGGTCGTCCCAGCAGAGATCAAAGGCTTCTCAGTACAAATCGGGGATCAGACAAAGATGCTAAGAAGCTAGAGCTGTTTGGCAGGAAGGTATATTCCTCTCCTATCCTGCTATTGAGAATGGCAAATTATTGGCACACCTAGCAAACCATAATTTTGATAATTACTCCGGGCTTACTCCCCTCAAGGATTCACTCCCGGAAGACAAAAAGCCGGTGTTAAAGGCAATTGTTCAAGAGGGCTACGCAGCATCGCAGACGGGAGTCCAGATTGTCCTGGACGTGGCGGACACGGCGGCATGCTCAACGGCTACAGCAGTGGTCATGCATAGAGAATCCTGGCCCTGGACGTTGGGTATCTCGAGGGACCTACAGGCGAAAATCGTGGACCTTCCCTTTTACACACAAAAGCTGTTTTGCAGACTCAACCGACTCCGTCCCTCACTCCAGTAAGGACTCGAGAGCTACACTTAGAAGCTCGGGCATTTATACTCCTCCATACAGGAGGGAAAAATTTTATCCTCAGCAAAGACGCCATGCTTACAACCACAGCGTGCTCAATATCAAACGGGGCTATGGCCACGGGCGCTATCAATAGCGGCAACAATACAGAACCCCTAGGTGACGTTCTCAACAAAGCCATACGCCCTCGGGTCAGGCCTCAAAGGCAACAAGTTTGATGGGTATGTCGGGGGCTGCACTATCAATACCCTCGCTCAATGCCACTCTCATCTCATGTTCCATCATCGCCTCAGACCGTTCCACTCCCAATGGCAAAAGATCACCACAAACATATGGGCGCTGGAGATCATAGCCACAGTTACGCGATCCCCTCCCAGTCGCTTCCACCAACGAAGCCTCCCACCAGGCCTCACCTCAGGGGCGCTGCCACGAGGCGAGGCTCAAGCACAAGGTGACCCATCTTATGTTCACAAGTGCGGTGGAAAGAGTGCCGGAATAAGTCCAGGGGAAGGTTTTTATTCACGCTACTTCCTATCGGAGAAGAAAACAGGACACCGGAGGCCCATCTCAGATCTTCGGGGCCTCAACCGTTACTTGCGCAAACAACGGTTTCAGATGATCACAGTTGCCTTGATACTCATGGCACTGGACGATGGAGACTGGGTTGCAGCACTCGACTTATGAGATGCTTACTTTCATATAACAATCCACCCGGCACACAAACGCTTCCTCCGCTTCACGGTCGGCCAGGAGCGCTTCCAGAACAGGGTTCTTCCGTTTGGCCTCTCCTCGGCCCCCAGAGTCTTACCAAAATCCTGGCAGTGGTGTCAGCCTACCTGCACAGACAGGGGGTGTTTATTTTTCAAAAGAGACCTCGAAGGCAGAGGTCTCACGCATGATGTGTGTCACAGCGGACATATTTCGTCGCTGGGCCTAGTCATCAACCTCGCAAGTCGAAGTCCAAACCCACACAACATATAGAGTTCATAGGGGCACGCATAACCTCTATCACAACAAGGGTGTACCCACCCGATGCCCACTTCCGCGCAATCAGTTCGCTGGTGCAAGTTATTACATACAGCCCCACGGTGCCGATCTTACCATGCCTACAGCTGCTGGGCCATATGGGGGCAGCGACGTTTGTGGTACAGAATGCCAGGTTGCACATGTCAAGCCCATAGCATTGGCTGGCGAGTGTTTACAAACCGGCATCCCACACTGTCCACAGGGTGGTGTCGCCCACAACAGAGGTGCGCAGATCCCTGGCGTGGTGGGAAAACCCCGAGAATCTGCTAGTGGGGGGTGCCTTTTCACCAACCACAAATTTCTGCTTTTCTTACTACTGATGCCTCCCACATGGGATGGGGAGCGCACATCGGCGACAAGGTAACGCAAGGGCTATGGTTCCCTGCGGAACAGACACTGCACATATCCATACTGGAGCTCAGAGCAGTGTTCAACGCCTGCAAACATTTTCGAGATTACCTGCATGGCAAAGTGGTTGGATTCAATACTGACAATACCTCCACTATGGTCTACATCGATCGATAAGGAGGAGCACGATCCCATGCCCTATGTGCAGAAGCACTCCGATTGTGGAAATCGGTGCATTGCCAACAACATAACGTTGAAAGCCTCATACTTGCCGGGCGTGCACAACGTGAATGCAGACCAGCTGAGCAGGCACTTTGCAATCACGCACGAATGGCAGATCCGCTCCGATCTGCTACAGCGCATTTTTCGTACATGGGGGTTTCCCCAGATCGATAAGTTTGCCACCCAGTACAACAAAAGTGTCCCCAGCACTGCTCCAGAGCAGGAGTGGGGTGGGGGTCCCTGGGGGACGCTTTCATGTTTTTCATGGAAGGGCTCCCTACTTTACGCGTTTCCCCCGCAGTGCTTATCCACAAGGTCTTGCACAAAGTCGGAAGGGAGACAGCTCGCACGATACTCATAGTCCCGCTTGGGATCAGCAGCAATGGTTTCCCTTGCTTCTGCGCACATCGGACTGCCCACTGCTCCCTCTACCAGTGGCGCCGGACTTACTCCCGCGGGCCCAAGGGTCCATAGTGCACCCACACCCTTAAGGTCTGCACCTACAAGCATAGCTAATCCATGGCTCAGCTCCTTAAAGAGCACATGTACGGAAGGAGCACAACAAGTCCTGGAATGTAGCTGAAGGACCTCCACCAGGAGGACTTACAAGCACAAATGGACTCATTTCACAGCCTGGTGTTCCGCCAACCAGTTAGCTCCCCTTGACGTTCCTATACCTGTAATATTAGGATACTTATTGAACCTAAAGAAAGGCGGGCTTTCTCTATCCTTGCTAAGGTCCACCTCGCCGCTATATCAGCCTTTTCGGCATACAGAGGAAGGGCCCATGGTATTCGCCCATCCTATCGTTACCAGGTTCTTAAAGGGGCTGGTAAACCTGTACCCCCTCGGAAACCGCTTCCACCATCGTGGAATTTGGGCTTGGTGCTCAGCACGCTATCAGGTCCACCTTTTGAACCATTAGCCACAGTTCCCATACGTCTCCTTACGATAAAAACAACCTTCCTCCTTGCAACTATGTCAGCCAGCAGGGTGAGTGAGCTCGCGGCAGTGATGGCAACGCCGCACTGCACAGTATTCTCAAAGGAGGCGGTAACCTTAAGGCTGCACCCAGCCTTTGTTCCAAAAAGTCTCTCCGGAGTCCAATCTTAACGAGCCAATAGTTTTACTCTCGTTTTACCCGAAGCCTCACAGCTCCGGCAAGGAGGCACGCCTGCATCTCCTAAATGTGAGGAGGGCGTTGGCCTTCCACACAGACAGAACTAAGTCCTTCTGGAAAACGGACAGGCTTCTAGTCTCTCTCGCTCCTGGGTCAAAAGGAGAAGGTCTCTCTTTGCAGAGAATCTCAAAGCACATTGTGCCCTGTATAACAATGTGCTTCGAACTTCGAAAGACTCCTTTGCTGGCCCCGCCCAGGGCTCACTCCACCAGGGCGGTGGCAGCATCAACAGCCTTATTCAAGAGCATCGCGTTAACAGACATCTGTAGAGCGGTGACCTGGTCATCCTATGACACCTTCGCCAAGCATTATGCCCTGCCTTGGGTATTCTGAGAGGATACCCGTCTGTCGACAGCAGTCTTCTCGGGGGCAAGCTGCACATAAATCGATTACCCACCTCCTTACTTGGGTTACTGCTGGGTAGTCACCTATTGTGGAGCACCCACGGGGACCACTCGAAGAAGAAAGAGAAGTTACTCACCTGTAGTAACGATGGTTCTTCGAGATGTGTCCCCGTGGGTGCTCCACCACCCGCCCATCCTCCCCGCTTCGGATCTCTGTCTAGTGTTTTTCAGGAGCATCCGAGGTGGTTGGTCAAGGAACTGGCGGGGACCGGATCGTGCATGCAGCTGGGGGCACGCAGGGGGGCGGCAAGCGCTGGCGCATGCGCGATCCAGGAGAAACTGCTGGAAGATTTCCGATCTGCAGCGCCGGGCGAGCCCGACACCTATTGTGGAGCACCGACGGGGACACATCTCGAAGAACCATCGTTACTACAGGTGAGTAACTTCTTTTTTCTTTAAAATTGCTCCTGGTCTCTTCTTCCACACTTTTTCAGGCCATTCAATAGTTCCACTTTCACCCCTCCATCCCTTTTCATGTGCATGTACAAATGACACTCTCAGAAAACTTCAAGTTTTTAGGCAAGGTTTTACTTTTAAAAACAACAACAGGATGGAGCTTTGATCCTTTGGCTAAACATGACAAAACCACTGTAAAATGCTCCCCCCCGGACCATGGCCAGTGGTTTTAATTCAAATTGTTTTTTTCATCAATGCAAGCTACCATTCTGTTCCTGGACAGATCAAAGGTCTTTGGAGTTTCATCAATATTTCCTATTTGTAACAGCTCAAATGCATATCTTAGAAAATAATTCAGTTATAAATTTTGTAGGACTTTCCCTTGGAATGTCATCTATTTTATCAAAGTGAAGTTATTATTGTTTTGTTCATTTTAAAGCAGCCCTGTAGATTGGTATGTTGGTTGTGATAACAGGCTATTTAAATTTCATTACAGAGTCCATCGATTCTGCACATTATATTTTCAGATTGGCTTGAGTCTTAGGAGGTCCAGTCATTGACATGCATGAAGAGATCAAATTGCACAGTAGCAGCATACCAGTGCTATAGCACTATCATCCACTGTATTTTTCTGATTGGCTTATAAGGTCTAGCATTTTGTGAAATTTCATTCAGATCTGCCTCACCACTCTTTCAGCATTCATTTCTAACAAATTTACTCCACTAAACAAAGCCTTTGCAGCTTTTAATGGCTGCTGTATTAATGTCAATAAATTATTTTACAATCAGTATAAGTACCATATGTGCTATAAAAGAACCGGTAATTATAAATTAGTCCTGTAGAAGAACAGTACTAGAAAACGCAAAGAGTTATCACTAGGACAATTTAACTTTAAGGAAGCACATGTTTTTAAGTGATTTGTTTACATGGACATAAATGATATTATCAATATCCAAATATTCTATTTATATTAATACACTGTACTATGTTTATCTCAATTGTAAAATAGCAAATATACAATTTAATTAAAAATTAAAGGTTAGTACTTTAAAAGAAACTATAACAGGGGTCAGGAAACCTCTGCTCCCATCTTGTAACGTTAAGCCTCTGGCACGCTGGGATGGTCTGTTTACCTGAGGTGTTGACAGGCACAGATCCTCTTAACTCCCTATTGCTGTTGCCAGCCAATGGGAACAGCAGGAAGCAGCACAGGCTGAGGGATGTGCTGGCCATCCCCAGTTGTCTGGGAATGAATTGCAAACACTGCACAATGCAGGACTTCATGACTTCTGACACTTCAGGTAAACAAAATGTCCCAGCAGTTTACCCTGGTGGGCTGGGATATGAAGTTTGCCAAGCCCTGAAATATAAGGTGGGCTTATGAATGAGTCAGGGCAATTTTCCATATTTGACTACTCCTCTTTGGTTGAGAGGCTGCTCAGCTTATAAACTAATGGGATAATGATGAAGCATATATGGTATGTAGTCTGCACCTTAAAGTCTCATATCTATTGATCACCTTTTCTGTCATCAGTCCTCTGGACTAGACTCTTACACATTAAAATGAGGTAAACTCTTGCCTTAGGACATCTAATTGGTTAAAGTAATCCATAACTATAGATAAAGCCAGAAATCTGGCTCCCAGACAAGGACCCCAAAAAAATGTACCTTCAATCAATCTATGACTGATATGCTAGTGCACTCAGGCATCTTTGATTTTAGACTGATTCAGATAATAAATTAAACCTATTACAGAAAGTCCATGCACTGCACAGTAAATTGTCTTTGAATTTTGTGATGCATGCTTAGCTAATATTGTAACTGAATTCTTTCCAATTTCTGTTTAGGTATACTATGCTATTATTTTTTTTCTCATTTTGGTATTTTGAACATACTGATATGCTCACCTGTGCAAATGGGCTACTCTCCAAAGATGGGAAAATAGGTGGTAGTTTTATATTACTGTTTGAGGTTTTTGGCCTACCAAACCTCTTCATGGTGGCAAGATTTTAAAAAAAAAAAAAAAAAAAAAAAAAAATTGTAAACAGACCTTTGTATGTCCAAACAACAAAGCTAATTTATCCACCAAAAAGGGAGCTAATGGGTGTCATGTAAATAGGCTCTAACATGTTTGTGAGACAGTTGCTCCCTGAACTTTCTTTGATTGAGAAGTCAAAAGGACTTCATTCCTAACCAAAACTCATACACAAGAAAAATAAATCCCAAAAAACCAATTCAGCAGCTAAAACACTCATCTGTTCCATCTGAAAAAATACCAGAACTGATTAACTTCTTCAAATGGACTGTGTAGGAGCACTACCTCTGACACAAAAGGTAGGTAGGTAGTAGTGGATTTTTTTTTCCAAGTGGATAAAAGCTCTTCCCACCACTGCTAATTATCAAATTAAAACCTGTTAAAAGCCCCATGACAATTTGGGGTATTGTATTTCTCATAATCGTAATGGCTTCTAGAGTAACTTCTGCAGTCTTAACTGACTGACCACCTTTTGCGGTAATGCCCAAAAGAATACTTGAATTGTGGCAAACTGGTGACTCCTAAATGAAGAAAACTAAAATATACACATATTTGCAATCTTTGCAAAAGTGTATAAAAGCAAGGGCCATTAGCATACAGCTGTTAAAATTACAAGAATCCATGTGAGAGGCGAAAGATTACTTTGATAAAAAAACAACAAGAGAACACTTGGGAAGTTGGAGAGTTGGTCATATCAGTGATAAAATAAGGCCTCTAAACAACGGTGAGGGCTTTACCAAAATCAAGTGATAAACTCTGTTCCTCAGTGTATAAAGTCAAAATAACAGGCAGCAGAAGAAAGGGGGTTAAAACTGACCATGCAAATCAATCAAAATTGTATCAGGATAAAGACTTGCCTTTGCAGGTATTCAGTAACACATGATCCTCGGAGGAGTATAAAGTTGGACTGAATTACAGCAATCTGCAGACGCTAGCACCATTCCTCCTTTTCAGCAGCCTTGGCGTCCTGACAGTTGGTTCAGCGCAACATGTGGCCACTGAATTAAAAGTAGATTCTTGACTTCTATATGGAATCTGAAGTGGACTTTGGTGTAAAAATTCTAAACAGTGTGAAATCTGACATTGTAATAACCATGGTCTGGAGTTCGCAGAAGCAATCTGCTGTAGTCTCATTTTTGGAGAAGAATGAGCTCATCATCCTCAAATGGAAATATAGCCACATGAGTGGTAGACTATATGTGGGATAACACTAAGTTTACAGTGTGGCCTAATGGGACTACATTAACTTTAAATAAGATGCCAATTTGTGTGTCAGGGATGTATAGAGTAAGTGCTTTTTTGGACTTAGATGAACAAAAAGATGTGTTATAGAAATATATTCAAACGTTGAAAAGGATTCCTCACAGAGATGGAGTTCCAAAGGGCTAGGCTGTGTCTCCGAGTTCATTATTATTCCAGTTCACTGCTTAAAAGGAATAATGTTCTGCACATCACATGTGGAAGAAATTGGAAATTGCTGCTTCAACCTCTTGTGTTATTTGTTTTTATCTGAACAGGGTCAGAAATCCATTGAGGTAAACACAAAACTGCACTTTTTAAAGGATCACTGAAAAAATGTAATATTAAAGTCTCAGACATAAATACAATCACTCAGGCAATTGCTGTACCATTGCAACACAAAAGTCACAGACCTTATCATGTAAGCTAGCTTTGTCCATAACTGCCATCAGTCAGACACAATTGCTCAGGCTAACTCCAAATTATTAATGCGTTAAAAAACATGAGACATCCACATCAGACCACTGCAGCATTACTCAGTCCAGCAAGACAGGCCAAAATCTACCATTTTGGCTTTGCTCAAATCCAGCTGCACCAGGTTCTCATTTCAGTCTGATCTCAGAAACACAAAAGCTGTTGGAATGCCTCATTCCTTATTCGTTTTTCACCCTTGAAGATAGCAATCTCAGGGCAGAAAATGAGCCAGTCCTCTTTTCCTTTTGGTGATCACAGGCCACAACAAAGACCTCAGAAAGAAAAGCAAGCTCAGAGCTGGTCACCATTTTTCATTAGAAAGGTGTTTTTGGAGTTTGGTTTGTTTGTTTTGGCAAAAAAAAAAAAAACAGAATAAAAAAGCCCCGAAGACTGTGTTTGGAAACAGGAAATTTTGTGCAAAACAAAGGTCCAAGTTTTTAAGGACAAAAACGAAACAAAACAACCCTCCATCTAGAATGAAAAATGTTCAGTTTTTAACCAAACACGTTGAGGGAAGTTTCCACAGAAACCATGGTCTTTTCATTTTCTTTCAAAAGTTTCCACAACTTCTTCCCTGTCACAAGGACAGGGGACTGGACTCAATGACCTCTTGAGGTCCCTTCCAGTTCCAATAGTCTATGAGTCTCTGATTCCCTAGCCCCATACACATGTTTAAGCTAACAGCTTTGGCACTAAAGGCTCCAAGCCACACCTCAGAACCTCCAGAAAACCAGGCTGGGAGGAAAAAAAAAATCCCACTCACAGAGGGAGGGAACATTCTGTCAGGCCATGGCTGCAGAGAATTACAGCCCAGCAATTTTCCATGCTCTTAAGTGTCCAATCTGTACAGATGATCTTCTGAAGAGAAAAGAGCTTCAGCGTATCTTAAAAGAGGGTGTGGTACCAGCTCCCCCTCAAGGACATGACTCCCTTCAGGTTCTGTTCTTTCACAACCCACTTTCACACCTCCATCTCCCTCCCCAGTGCTCTTCCTTGGAGTCCTGCAATCCCATCCCTGAAGCTCTAACATGTTTGCAGCTGCCCAGTGTTGTAAGAGCAGAGCAGCACTGAAAGAGGCTGTATCCTCCCTTGCTGTGACATGAAGCGTGTCTCATGGCAAACTGTCTCAATGCCACAAGTTCCTAACTCTCTCCATTGCAGGAGATCAAAAAAGCAGTCAAGTAGCACATTAATCTTAGAGAGCCATGCTCGCTGTAGTCAGTGTAGTACGTTGATGTAATGGGTTTTTCACTGTCAGTCCCTTGGATACAATGTCCATTTTCTTGTATTGGGAGAGAAAGATGATGTCTGTCTGGATCTGGGCGAGTTTTTTCGTGTAGTTGATGGATCTCCATTGCAAACGGCTAAATGTAATGCCTTGCATGTTGAGTAGCAGAGAGGGAGCCGTGATAGTCTATCTACTATCAAAACAAAAAAGCAGTCATGTGTTATTTGTTTTAATAAAACTTGACTGCTTTTTTGTTTTGATAGTATATAGACTAGCACAGCTCCCTTTCTGTTCATTTCAGGAGATGTGTACTTAGATTTGTTTTCCCCACTTGGTCCTGCTCTTTCCCCAGCTAAATTTAACTTGTCTTTTTAACCCACTTCCCATGTCCCAGCTCTCTGTATGTTGCTCCTTAGTCCATGCTGGGGCTCACAACTGCTCCTGATTTACCTGATCTGTGGGTGTTTGTGGTGTGTAAAGGGGAGTTACCTCCAAAAGGGCCAGGAAAGGCAACTGGAAGAGAAGGAAACTGTAGAATTAGAGCATGCTGCCTATTAGCCACAACCAGGCCCACCATGAGAACAGGTGCCAGAGCCATTCAGGCTAAAATGTGGAATGGTCAAGAGGAAAAAGGGAGAGTCATAGAAACAGCCTGTCCAAAGAGCACATACCTACCTCAAGGAAATGAATGAGCTCTTGCCAATCCAGACGAAGGTAACGCGGCATAAAGTAATGCTACAACATGTAGGCCAGTCTGAGGAACAGTGTGCCTGCAGCTAAGTGAGGGGCTCCAGACATATGTCACCTGGCTCTATAGCTGCTCTGTGACTCCTAACAAACTGGGCAAGGTTACTATAAGCACCCTCCCCGTCTGTCTACAGATAGTACTGTGTTTTGGGCATGTGCGTCCACAGATTGTCCAACAGCACACTATGGAACTGGTCCTCCTAATGTTGGGTTTCAGTCAGTCTGTGCTTGTTCCAACAACGTGTGGAGTATCATAACTGAAGGACATCAGTCTCATCATGCCTTTGGCACCCTGCTTACATGTCTGACAACTGCAGCGTGATTTCTGCAGTGATGTAACCAAACAGCAGAGATGAGCAAGACAAAGCCTGAAGGCCAAATCTGGCCCACCAAGTCAACAGATCTGGCCCATGGACTGCCCCAGTGGGACCCTTAGGTACAATGCAGCCAGCCACTTCAGAACAGTCCCACACTACTTTAAGCAGATTCCTCCTCCATGTAGTCTCCAGTTTCTGGCCAAAAGGAGCTTAGAGATTTTACTAGGGGATAGGAGCACCATGCAAAGACTCCTCCTGCCCCCCAGCCTTTGCAGCAGAGCTTCACATAACTCAAAACTGCTGTCAGAGCCATCTAGGGTTGCAGAAGGCAAGGAGCCTGCCTAGATAAGTGCCTCCAAGCCAGAGCCTGACTCAGGTACCCCAGCCCCCCGTACCCCCCCCCCACCTCCCTGCCCCAGGTCACCAGCCAAAACACACTGCACATTCCCCCCCCGCCCCCCCACATCACAACTCCCTTCCAGACCCTGCACCACCTCCTATACCCCTCCCCCAGGCCAGAATCCTCTCCTGAGCTCACACCTCCTTCCAGACCCTGTCTCCCAAGCCCTTGCCGCAAATCACAACTGTCACTTTCACACAAACTCTGACCCCTTATCCTGTCTTACACCCCAATGCCCTACCCCAAGCTTCCTTCTGCACCCAACCTCTATCCCAGATCCTGCACTTCCTCTATAGGAAAATGTGGTCTTTGAGCACTTACCAAAATCTTGGATTGTCCCCATGTTAAAAATTATTGCCTGTCCCTGCCACAGAGTGACTGTCTCTCTGTTTAGAGCATTGAGGCTTCCCAGTGAGTCAAAAAACTCAGCCAACATTTTCAGATGCCTTGTTCCTCTGAAAATCTCTCTGCAGGTGGGCATCACAAACAGACACACCCAAAATCACTAATCATTTCTGAAAATCTTGGCTACTGGTAACAACTAAGTTCTTCCGATTCAATCCCCCTCTCCATCGGCCATATGTCACACTTCAAGAATTCGTATGAAAGGTCCACAATAAACGCTACAAATGCACACAGGCCATGTCCATCTGTAACCCAGGACTGCATTCTCCGAAATACAATTTAGCACATATATTAAAAAGTTTATGGCAACTCCACTAGGAACTAAGTTCTCAAAAATGCCACGTCATTATCTATTGATTGCTGAAAGCTGAGCTCTTGGGGCTGTGTCACAAGTTACAGAACAATGTTAGCAGCAACATCTCAGATGGAAATCCTGAGTGCCGTATGTTCATTTCTCATGGATCAGCTGAGTCTGTACTACTTCCTGTACAATTTCTAGATACAGTTGACCAAATGATGCATCAACAGATGCTGCAGGCCCAGCAGCTTTGAAGTATCAGGTTTACACTGTCAGCCAGAGTAGCCAAATACAAGGATTTTTATACAAAAGAGACAAAACACTGAGGCAGTCTTCAAATTGACCTGAGATGACTTGTGTGATCCTGCACAGAACACTGTAATGGTCTACTCACAAATGCACAGTGTGTGCTGAGGTGGGTTGCATTTTGCTTGGGTATAATCATTCAACATTCTGGAGGTCTGTGTTAAACTTTGTAAACAGTTTGAGAGCGATAAGGAATATAATCATCCATACCCCAGCTCTACTGTACTATTCTGCATGACTGGCCCTCCCTGCTCAAGAGAAGGTCATCTACAACATGGGAGTCATGCTGTAGGAGATTACAGCAGGTGAATTCCAGTTCTGCCAATTAGTTATGTTAAGTCTTGTTAAACCTACCAACTGAAGAGAATGAAACCCCATTCGTAAATAATCTTATAACAAATCCATCAAGCCTTGAACATTGAAGATTTAACAATCGGGGGGAAAAAAAAACGTGTTTAACACAACAGTTACTCTAAATTGAAATACAGAAGAATAACATGAGCTGGCAAAGAACAATTAAATCAATGTTCATGAGTTGGGGCAAAGTCTTCCCAAGGACATTCATGTACACTCATATGTTGCAGGTATGAATGTGGTATGTGCTTTCTTTACAATATGCTGTACTAACAGCAGTGCACACTCCTCTGCTGAAACAATGAAGGCTTTTTATGCTGTAGAGCAGATGGGATTTCAAAATCACCATGCTGAGCATAATAAACACACCACTTTTAAGGTTTATGTGCTGAGCCACAATCTGTGTAAGAGGTTTTATCTGAAATGCAAGCAGTTGTGTGCAGACACAGCTCAGAAGCAGTTTGACCTCAGATGGTCTGCTTCCACCACCTTGTCGTAAAGAGACTATATGTACTGCTATTCACTGATCTAAAGAAATCACACAGAACCAACTGACCATCAAATAATTTTGAGGGGAGTGATATTCAAATGGTGCCTGTCTGGTATGTTTTCCACAAGGCTTTTATGGAGTTACTCCTCATTTTATAGTGGTGTTGAGTAAAATTTCAGAGATTAGTTAATGTTACTTCCTTCCCATTTTTGGATCTTCTTTGGAGTATTGCCTTTCGAAATAAGTGCAGGCATATAGACCAATTCTGCAGCCATCCCAATAGTGGAATTTTTGCAATTTTAAACTTGGTGATGGTTGTTTTGCACACCTTTCACTCCCCTTCGATATCTCCAGCAATGAAAATCCTACTTCCAATTTTCCCAGAGTGAAATGCAGAGAATGAATTAACTGACATTTTTCTAACCATCACAGAGGAAAAGATGGTATCAACTTCAAGCAGCTCAGCTGAGTTTTGTCATTATGTTTTCCTGTCTAAAGATACAATCAAAACCTATCAATCTGTTTTGCAAATGCTTTGGAAGCCCACTGAACAGCCAGAGAGCAAAGAGGCAAAACAGGTCAGAGGCAGAAACATGGTGCACCCAGCTACACAGACATATCAGTGTAAATGTATTTGGATCACAGATGAAAATCATCCTGTTTGTGTGCTGAAATTAGCTATTGTGGAAGAACATATGCATTACAGCAGCAACAGAAAGACTGTTATTCTGGGACCACACAGACTGCTTTAGGTCTGCATGCAGCTTTTATCTTAGGTTGAATGCTTCCCATGACAAGTGCAAAACCAAACTGCTTCACCAAGAATGCTGGCTAAGTGTGTTCCATCTGCATGTGTAATTCAAAGAGCAGTAGGTGAATACACCTGCTCTGATAAATTTAGTCCATAAAACACTGCCAGATTATCAGCACCTACACAGTGTATTTGCAGAGAGCTCCTTCTTCACTGCCCAGGTCCTAAGACTGCACTAACTCTGCACAAGAATGAATGGCAAAGGGCCTATAAATGGCACCAAGACAGAAGGGGATAATGGACAGGTATAAGGCAGTTATGATTCTGACACCCTTGGAGGGTGCTACATCTTGCTAGCTGTTCTAAGTGTACTGGCTCTGCGTGAGTGTATATAACGGTTAGATTTTCAGGCCAGGAAGAGATTGTTATAAACATAATTCTGAATGATCTCTTTCACAAACCATGGCTGAGAATTTCACCCAGTCAGTCCTGCAGTGAGCCTGTTAACTTCTAGTTGAGCTAGTGCATATTTTTAAAAATAGATATCTGATCTCTATTTAAAGACTGCAAGTAACAGAAAATTCATCACATCTCTAAGTTTTTCCAGTGGTTAACTCACCTGTCAAAAGTCTGCACTTTAATTCAGTCTAAATTGTCTAGCTTCAGCTTCTATTCATTGGGTCTTGCTATGTCTTTGTCTATTAGTTTGAAGACCCTTAGAGCATAATGATCCCTAGAATAATGGCCTATTTGACTTGACAGAGCAAGGTCATGACCTAGTGTGGCAGGTGAGGAAACCCAGAGTAGTAAACAATATAGAAAATTCATGTAAGATACTATAAAGCATTTTATTAAATAACAAATTGAGGTACAGTTAGGGGTATACTTTGTGCAGCATGCAGGCTGCATAACAATTTCCAACTCAGCTGGAAAAGGCACTGCTTTGAGAATAACCAGACTCCCACAAGCTTCATTTTATCACTGCAAAGAAACCTTTGCTAGTAATAACAAAGGAAGTTGGAGATTACCCACTTTATGACTGTATAAGCTTTGCCACACAGAGCACAAGACAAGCCTGTCTGGGAACATACAGTCAGCTTGAAGAGCACACGAGGGGTATATTGCCTACCTCAAGTGTGTAGGTATTACGTCATGAGAAGATGACGAGGGGGACAAATGAAGGAGTGGCAAAGGATGCTGCTGAAGGAATGAAAGAGGTGGAGGGTGGACAGAGAGCACACTTGACAACATTAGGAAGAACCAATTAGCTACTGGGTAGTCTGTATAAATTTAAAAGAAAAACATATCCTGAACACAGTACCCCTTTTTCCTAAACACACTTTTCGAAGACGTGACAGAATCATGAGTAAGAGTACAACTGCAACACAGAAGTTTACCTGATGCACGCTGCATGTAAGCAACTTTGAAAAGTTGGAGGTAAAAGATGTTACACATGCTTCATAGCTGTGAAATGCCTTCTCACATGATTACTGCACTCTCTTCTGCCCACAGCACAAGTAGGCTGTGTCTACATTACCACCTTCCTTTGAAGGAAGGATGGTAATGAGGCTATTCGGAGTTTACTGATGAAGTGCTGACGTACATAGGCAGCACTTAATTATGCAAATTGCCCCCCACGGCAACTCCAAAGTTTTAAACTTCGAAGTACTGGTATGTGTCTAGCTGCTGCACACCCATTGGTACTTCGAAGTGCCAGGGCATCTTCAACGTCCCCTTAGTCCTAAAAATTCTGAGGCGCCGGGGGAGGGGGGGGGCGGGGCGGGGCGGGGTGTGTGTGTGTGTAATTCGCTTAATGAAAAGAAAAAGGGGTACCGCGTTCAGGGTATGTTTTTCTTCTAAATTTGTACAGACTACCCAGTAGCTAATTGGTGATAATGTAGACACAGCCTTAGTGTAGCAGCTCTCCATTCTATGATGGCTGACAGAGGGGGATGTATGACAGAGGAGGTACCCTCTGTGCTACTTTCACATGACTTTTGGGTTGCCAACACTTCATGAATTTTAGCCACTGATCTCTCTGCCAAGAATTGCTATTAAAGATGCTAGTCTGTGTTCTGGTAAAAAGTGCCACCTATCCTTCCTTATAATGAATATCAGTATATTTTTGTACCAGTCTGAAAAGTGCAAAAATTACTATCTGAATCCCCCCTACCATCAGAAATGCAAATTCCGTGCACAATCTGAAATCCTCAGTCCAGGTTACAAAACCTAAACGTCTTCCTTGCAAACAGATAACACTACAGTGAGTCAAAACAAAGTTCAGAAGAAAATAACTGAACACAGGGATGTGGTACAAACTGTAGCTATAGTGACAGAGAGAGAGCCATGTTACTCTGTATTCTATCAAAACAAAAAAGCAGCCCTGTAGCACTTTGAAGACTAACAAAATAATTTATTAGGTGATGAGCTTTTGTGGGATAGACCCACTCCTTCAGATCATAGCCTTCTCAATCATAAAGCACAGAAGTCCAAAAATTGTTATAAAGGTTGGCAAATCAGAAGAACAATGGGGTGGGGAAGTTAAGAGTTAGGTTAAACATCAAACTACGTAGAAGAGTCCTTACAATGGGTCAGGTAACTGCTGTCCCAGTTCAAACCACGTGTTAATGTGTCGAATTTGAATATGAATGTTAGTTCCCAACATTCTCTCTGTAAATGGGTTGTTAAAGTCTCTTTTCTGCAGAACACAAACTCTCAGGTCTTTTACAGAATGGCCCACTCCATTAAAGTGATGGCTGACAGGTTTGTGTATTTGGAGATTTTTGATGTTTGCTCTATGCCCACTGATTCTTTGGTGAAGAGTGTTTGCAGTTTGTCCTATATACAAAGTATGTGGACACTGTTGGCACATGATGGCATATGTTAGTTAAGGAACTGGAGAATGTGCCAATGATTCTGTAATTAATATGGTTAGGTCCAGTGATGGTACCTTCAGAATAGATATGTGGACAAAGTTGGCAAGGGGGCTTGTTTCGAGGAAAAGTTCCAGGATTAGTATTATTGTGGTATATAGTCTGTGGTTGCTAGTGAGAATTCTCCTAAGGTTGGGAGGTTGTCTACAGGAGAGAACAGGCCTGTCACCTAGGGCCTTCAGGAGTGTGGCATCATGATTTAGGATCGGTTGTAGGTCTTTAATGATCTGTTGATGTGGTCTGAGTTGGGGCTGTAGGTAATGACAAGTGGTGTTCTGTTATTAGCTTTTTTGGACCTACTTTGGAATAGTGGTACCCAGAAGTCAAATACTCCAAGATAGGCCAACAGTTCGTAACTCAAACCACTGCAATGCATCATTAAAGACCTACAACCTATCCTAAATCATGCCGCCACACTCCACAAGGCCCTGCGTGACAAGCCTGTTCTCTCCTACAGACAACCTCCCAACCTTATGAGGATTCTCATGAGCAACCACACGCTATACCACAATAATCCCAATCCTAGAACTTTTCCTTGCAACAAGCCCCCTTGCAAACTTTGTCCACATCTCTATTCTGAAGGTACCATCACTGGACCTAACCACATTAATTACAGAATCATTGGCACATTCTCCTGTTCCTCAACTAATGTCATGTATGCCATCATACGCCAATCATGTCCACATACTTTGTACATAGGACAGACTGCAAACACACTTCAAAGAATGAATGGACACAGAGCAGACATCAAAAATCTCCAAATACATAAACCTGTCAGCCAGCACTTTGATGGAGTGGGCCATTATGTTAAAGACCTGAGAGTGTGTTCTGCAGAAGAGAGTCTTTAACAATCGCACAGAAAGAATGTTGGGAACTAACATTCGTATTCAAATTCGACACATTAACACATGGTCTGAACAGGGACAGCAATTACCTGATCCATTATAAGGACTCTTTTACATACTTTGATGTTTAACCTAACTCTTAACTTCCCCGCCCCATATACCTTCTGCCCACTCTTCTGATTTGCTAACCTTGATAACAATTTTTGGACCTCTGTGCTTTATGTATTGAGTCTTATCTGGTAAGGTTATGATGTGAAGAAGTGGGTCTGTCCCACAAAAGCTCATCAACTAATAAATTATTTGGTTACTCTTTAAAGTGCTACAGGGCTGCTTTTTTGTTTTGATAAACTGTAGCTATGTTGCAGTGCTAAAAACCCAAACAAAAAACAAAACAAAAAAACCCCCGACATCTATTTCAGAGTGTTTGAGGGAAAACATTGCTGCCACTTCCTAAAACAATACCTAAATCAAATGTTTACAGAGCAAGTATATTGTTGCTGGTGTGCCAGAACAATAAGAACTGAATCCTTACATCACTTTGTTTTGACCAGTTATATCAGTGCCTGACCAGGTATTACTACCCTGCTGTGCTTAAAACCCAGATTCTGAAGTTATATCTAGGCGGTGGGTGCTATTTCAGGATACGGTGGTATCCTGAAATAGTTGCCTGCATCTATGTAATGTACAATCTCAAAACAGTTTTCAAAATAGCAGGCGTGCTATTCTGACATCCCTGTACACCTCACTGACTGCCTCGAAATAAGTCTTTATTTCGGTATGTGGCGCTGTTGAGACAGTGCTACATGCTGAAATAGCTTATTTTGAAATCTACTCAAAATAAGCTATGCAGTTTGCATAGCGCAAATTACGTAGCTTATTTTACGCTTACGGCACCTTATAGACATAGCCTGAGAAAAGACCAGAAAGAGGAGGAAGTAATAGCTTAGCTGAAAAGATATGCTGTCTGTGGGTGTTCTCAGCCACTTACTGTAGTCCTTTAGAGTGGCTTTCCTAATAAACAATTTTCCAATGTGTTGGCTGTTCACAGTTTCTCTCTTTCGCACCACAAAATCGATTATAAGTTGTCTTGGGGTCAAATCCCAGGATCTCCCTCTCCTCGTGAATCCGGAAAGAAAATGTTGAAACTGATGTGCCTATAAAATACCTATGAAAAACAACAGAACTGGAGAAGGGTTTGTTTTTAAGATAAAATTTTTTTTCCAATTCCTAATCTATTTTTAGTGGGTTACTTGCAATCAGAAACACAAACATCCCTGTAACTCATTCAGTCACATTTTAAGCTTGCAAGATTCAACAATTTTAAAATCTGACTTCAAATACAAACTTAACAGACACACAAAAAAATCAAAACTAGCTACCTAGCATGTGCACAGATCCATTGATCAATAATTGCTATTCCTCCATCTTTGTAGAGTTCTAGTTCCTCCCAAGTGGGTTCAAACCTCACCATCTCAGGCAGTAATTTCTTGAGCTCTTCGGTCTCTGAAAGAACAAAAGTATAAGCCACCCAGCACAATAACAACATTTGAAAAAAAATGACTAGCGATGCCCTATATATGTTTCACTGGACAGCTGGACAAAACTGGCTGAAAGGTTACAAAGTAGATGTAGCTCAACATTTTCCTAGGACTTATAAACACCTCTTGCTACATGCATGGGTCGCTTTGGGGAATAGGTGTCAAAGAGTGTTAGACACACATTGCATGGATGAGATAGCAAATGCTGATGGAGCGAGGGAGCCTGGAATTGAGACCTGGAAAATGGATGGTACAGGCTGACTCTCTCTATTCCAGCACTCTCTCGTCCAGCGCTATCTGACATTTTACTGAGCCAGATGACCCTTGGTCCCATAAAGTTTTTTTACAGCCACAAGTACTGACTCTCAGGGTTTGGTGCTCTTACTTACCTGTAATTTACCGCTAAATGTCTTCTAAGAGCCCAGAAAGCAGTGGGTAATGCTGCTAGACAATACTGACCTCCCATACTTCAGGAAATTCACTCGTTTGGCACCAGTCAGGTCCTGAGGGTGCCAGACTAGAGAGGTTCAACCTGTACTATTAGTCTCACTTTCTAATCCCACAAAAGCAACAGAGAATGACTGCACATCTGGACTAAATGTCCCAATGACCCTCCCTCTCAATGTTTTTTTAAGGTCACCTTTAAAATCATATGAATAAGTTGCAGAGAAGGGGAGACAGAAGAGAAAGAAAAGACAAAATACCCACTCCTCACGAAGAGAGACTATTAAAAACAATGCAAAAAATACTTTCCTGTGAAAAATTTAATGCGTATGTGTAGCCAACCAGGCTTGGGTTCCCCAGAAAAGAGGCTGCACCCAGAAGGCGAGTGCTATATTTGGTTTATTGAAAGCGCGTGATACCCGCGGCGGGAGCCCCGGAGACGCCACAGTCACCCGTGGGGGAAGACCCAACACGCCAGAGCCTCACTCGGGGAGAGGCTCTGTAACAGGCCTCCTAACACTAGCTGATAAAGCTGAACTCATTAACATAAGATTGCCTAAAATTGCCGATGCTGTTCTTATCACTACCTCTTGTGGCCTACAGCCAGCGTAGCCTTGAAGTCTTGGCAAGCAAGCCTTGTGGTAACATGGTAAACGTGTACTGCTTTGTTAGCCACGTGAAGGCAAACTGCTCCTGACTCTTGGGATGAATGTCAATAGAGAGAAACGCATTGGCCAGGTCTATGACGGCATGCCACGGCAAGGCCACCACAGTGATGCGCTCCAGGATGGTAACCATGTCCAGAACTACGGCTGTTAGCTCCGGGGTTACCTTATTGAGTTCTCGATAGTCCACTGTCATGCACCACGATCCATCCGGCTTCTTCACTGGCCAGATGGGGCTGTTGAAGGTGCTCAGCATGGGGCGAATAATCTCCGCCTGTAGCAATGCAGCAATAGTGTCACTGATCTCATGCTCTCCTCCAGGAATGCGGTACTGCTTGACTGACACCGGGGTCTGGGGAACCGGCAGGCGCACAGGGTCCCATCTGGGATGTCCCTGCAGTAGGGGCTCCACAGTTCTGATTGCCCAGATGTATCGGGGGTGCCCAAAGGCAAACAGCTCATACTGCGTATCCACACACCGGCCATGCAAGACATCCATTCCAATGATGTATTCACCTAAAGGTGCAGCCAGCACAGTCACCCGAAAGGGAGGGGCTTTCCCCAGCGTTAGGGTGACCTCCACCGAATAAGCGGTGGTCTCCGCTCCTCCGAGGCCCTGCATGACCACCGCGTGACCCACAGTCTGGGTAGAATGCAGAATGGTCACCTCAGCTCCAGTGTCTAACAGAGCTAGCACATGCTGTTCCCCTCCCCGGGAACACCTGATGGTTAACGGGACGAATGGGCGCCAGTCCCCCTCCACCCTGTTGCACCGCCACAGCCTGTACCGCAGGGGACCTGCCTCCCCGTCACTTCCTAGGGGGAAGGGTCCAGTCAACCGGGGCGCTGGGCTCGGTCCTCCCCCCAGCTCCTGTACCTTTCTGGGGTGCCTGAGTCTCGCCCGCCCTCTTGGAGGCACCCACATCCTCACTCTGCTGAGTAGGAGGCAGTTGTAACCAACGCTTGTACAAGTCTGGTGTTGGCAAACCACTGATCTCCTCACGGGGGACTCCTGCCTTCAGCAAGTCCATCCACCTGGTTCTCCGGGTCACCTGAGCATGCCCTTGCTCCTGTCCAGGGGCTCCCGCCCGCCCGCCCACCTTTTCCTTTTGTGGCGTGGACCGCTTTTGCGCCTATGACAGCCTCTAACTGCATTGACGTTCCAACCAAGTCACCTACATTCCCGCCCACTGCCATGACCACGGCCATAAGGGAGGCCTTCAGCTCGAGGGGGGCAAGGCATAACAGAGTGGCCTTGATGGATTTATGGACCCCTATATTGTCCAGTCCCATGTCGACAAAAGCCACAGCCCACGCCATGCCCAGCTGTCGCAGCGCACTCACCCCTTCGGGGATCGTATGCCAAGGCCTCACCAGTGATTCCAGTTCCCCTGGGGAGGGTAGACCTGGTCCACCACCGCAGTCAAGCAGCGGTACAGGGATGGCGCTTCCATGGCATTTCCCTGTGCATCAGTAAGACCTTGCATAGTCTGCAGCGCCTGTCTGACCTGTGAATCCTGGGACAACACACCCATCTGGTAGAGTTCCACAAGCAGCAACAACACAGTGTTGCCCGCGTTGTCCCATACGCGCACTAGCCAGGCCAACAGGCCTTCCCCTGGCTCCTGCTTAAAACTCTTCACCATCTCCTGCAACTCACTTGTCTTAAACATCTGCCAGACCTCATTGCATCAACCTCCTTCCGCCCTCAACTCCCGAATGGGGCGCGCCTGTCTCGGGTCGGTTTGCACAGCCTCCCCGTTCACCTCCTCCTCCTCCTCCTCAGATGAGGAAGAGCTCCAAATGTTACCATCCCAGGTCTCAGGGTGCCAAGTGGCTAGCGCAAGGACCACACGCACTTGAGCCGTCGACACCGGTTCTTTCCCTAATTTCACGCGCCGCCGATTTGCAACTCTTGCTGCCAACACCTCACAACGACGGGTTAACTCTTGCGTCCTTTCGGACTGTGAGGTAACCACCTCCTCTGCTATTGGCCATGCATCCGCCAAACCGCGACATTCCTGCTCCTTCCCTGCCAGCGCCTTCTGCAGGCGGAGAAGCTCATGATCCAGAGCCCAGAGGGCAGTTAGGAAAAGCCATGCTACCTCTCCCACTGCCCTTTTTTCCATCCGTGGCCGGCAGCTCAGCCGCAGCCGACGCAACACCCCTTCTACCTGTACTGGCGTCACGCCTGCCGCCTCCTGCAACTCTGGCCAGTCTGCCGGGGCTGCCCAACAGGCCACCATCCGCGCTACGGGCCCCCATCGATCTGCTGAGGGCCATCCTCGTATGCGCTGCAGGGACAGAGCTGGCTTCCCTGCCTCCCCCACTTTCAACCAAAAAGGCATCGTACCTGGAGAACCCTGCTCGCTGCGCCAATTGTAGCCAACTAGGCTCGGGTTCTCCAGAAATGAGGCTGCACCGAGAAGGCGAGTGCTATATCTGGTTTATTGAAAGCGTGTGACACCCGCAGCGGGAGCTCTGGAGACACCGCAGTCTGTTGGGTCTTCCCCCACGGGTGACTGCGGTGTCTCCGGGGCTCCCGCTGAGGGTGTCATGCGCTTTCAATAAACCAAATATAGCACTCGCCTTCTGGGTGCAGCCTCGTTTCTGGGGAACCCGAGCCTGGTTGGCCACAGAATTAAAAATGCTATTTTAACTTGTCTAGAAAATGAGTTTTATTCTCTCTCAGGACAGTTACAGCATGCCCAGAACCTCCCTCCTTTATCAGTAGGCCTCACCCCTACCCTTGAGAAGCCAACACCATGGCTAAATAGTTCAGTCTCCTCACTGATATACTCTGATCTACCACTGCTGCCAGTTACAGCTAGTCATGTTGATTGTGCTCTGTGGACACGTGCTCCCTGGGAAATGAATCACGATGCCTGAGGATGGTCAAAAAGCCTGCATGAAACACTAAGTGACCAGTGTCTAGGCACTACTAATTTGGGATGGAATCGAACAGTCAGCATGCAGATGAGAGGCTCCAGAATGCCTTTCAATTTCCTGAGATGTTCAGTGTCAGGAAGGCTATCATTATTGAATAAACCATGATGACCAATCTCTATTGTGAAGTAAACTCAAGAATTAAAAAAGGTTTGAAGAGCTGCATACCTTCCACAATGGCATCAGTGGCTATGAAAACGCTCTCTAGTTCATGAATCTCCATGAGGCTGCGGATTTTTTTTACCGCTCCATGAAGACTTGGCACATCTTCTCTGTGACCCCAGATGAAGTCTTTTCTTCTCAGGTGAACCCCAAGGTATGGGCCTCCTTTAGCAGTACCCAGCTTTACCTGTCAGGGAACAATCAGCACATGGTGTAATCAAATACACTGGTATCAACTGAGAATGAAAAGGGTCTTTGTACACAAACACTTGTATTGCAAGTATTAAATCATTGTGTTAAGCCAACTGAAGTGAGGAGCTCTTAGGTATGTGTTGTTTGGGGGTCCATGTGCTGAGCTGTTGTTTCAAGGGCTGTGGGCTGAGGCTAGCAGTTGGAAGCTGTGAGTTTCTTAATGAAGCTTTGAAACCTGTCCCTTTGTTCATTCAAGCCTTAACCAGGGAGCAGTGCTATGTGCTGGCTGCACATATTGCTGCTGCAGTTTCTGCTGCATCTCACCCAAGCAGTCCTCCTCCTCCTCTGGAGGGAGAAGTGTGATACCTCCCATGAAGAGGACACCCTCCAGGCTGCCTCAGGGCATCTTTGGCACCTGCACCCTTGGGTCATCAAGAGTGTCTGGCAATACACTACCAGCTCAGACTGGTGGGACCAGCTGGTCAGGGAGCAGTGGGATGACCAGCAGTGGATCCAGAATTTCCACATGTGAAAGGAGTACTTTCTGGAGCTCTGGAGCTGACTCGTCCCTGACCTCCAGAGGGAGAACACCCCCTGCAGTCTGCCATCCCCCTGAAGAAGAGGGTTGCCATTGCCCTCTGGAAGCTGGCCACCCTTGACAGATACCATTCTGTGGGGAACCAGTTTAGCATGAGGAAGTCCACTGTCGGTGCTGCCCTCATGCAAGTAAGGAACTTCCAGACTGCAAGCCCTGTATGGTGGGGGACATAGGGTGTCCGGCCCAAGGGGGACCCTTGGGGAACAGGGGCAGGGTGCGACGGAAGGATGTGGAAGGGGAAGCCCTGCCCTGGGGGACTGTGCTGTCCCACCTGGACACAGTCCTGCGGCTTGTGGGACACCCTCTGAAGGACTGGAGGGATCCTGAAGAGCTCAGAGGAGGCGGAGAACACCCTGGGGCCAAGAGCTCAACCCTTCTAGACCCTCAGCCGTGTGTCCCGCCTCCTCTGCTTGCAGATCACAAGGGCCATACCCTCCCTCCTGCAGCAGAGGCTCGTCCACCTGGCTGATATTGATGCAGTCATGCCTGGATTCGACGTCCTGGGTTCATCAACTGTTTCAGGGACATCGATGGGACCCACATCCCCATCCAGGACCTGGACCACAGTGCAGCACAGTTCATCAACAGGAAGGAGTTCTACTACATCATGACACAGGCCTAGTCAATTACTAAGAACACTTCATAGATGCGTACATCAGGTGGACAGACTGGGCACATGACACAAGGGTGTTCCACAACTTCAGCCTGTTCCAGAAGATGGAGGAGGGCACTTATGTCCCCTTCCAGGAGCTGGCCAACAGAGATGTGGCCATGCCTTTGTGTATGGTGGGGGACACTGCCTACTACCTCATTCCTTGGCTCATGAGGCCCTATACTGGACACTTAGACCCCACCCAGGAACTCTTGAATGCTTGCCTCAACCAGGAACATATGCAGGTAGAGTACGCCTTCTGAAGGCACGTTTTCACTGTCTCCTGACACACCTGGATGTGGGGGAAGACAATGTCCAAGTTGTGGGGGTGTGTGGCTCAACCTTGCTCCTGACAGGGGGCCACCCACCAACCATGCCTATGAAGAGCCGGGCGTAGCCTCCATCTGCCAGGCCCATCGAGAGGGGCTGTGGATCCCAGAGGCCCTGAGGGAGAGATTCTCTCAGGGACCCCAAAAACACCCCCAGGGCACCACCAGTGGGGACCTCAGGCCCACAGCCCCATCACAACCCCATGCCCCCCACACCCCCCTCAAGAACGAGGGATACGAGGGTAGTGCAAAAATAAAAACTTTACTACGAATGAAACAAAATATGTGAAAGCTCATCTGGGATATTAACTGTGTACAGGGAGAATGGTTGACAAAATATATACATGGGGGAGCACAGGATGGAGGGGCAGGCACCAGAACAGAGAAGGGGGGGCATGGGACAAGGGAGCGGCAGACTTCAGTCCAGGCATGGGGCAGTGGGCCGTGATCCTGTGGTGGAGCAGGACGCTGAGCAGCCCCAGCCATTGGGAGCCCCTTCCACTGTGGGTTCAGTGTCCCTGCTGAGGCTGGGTTGGGGCTGGTGGCATGGAGAGATATGGGTGGCAAGGGGCTGAGGCAGGGTCAAGCTCAGCAGGGAGGTGGGGTGGGGGAGTCTGGGCAGCAGCAGGGTTGGGCTCAGTGGAGGTGGTGGCGGGGGAGAGCTGGGGAGCAGGGGGTGGTTGAGGACAGGAGCCATTGCATGAGTTCCAGGACAGCTGGTCCTACCAGATGGCAGTGACGGCATCTAGGCAGGACATTAGCTGGTCCCATGCTCATGCCTGCCACTCCCAGTCCCTTGCCCACCATGCCTTGTCAGCCTGCAGCCGCTGCTTCCGTATGTCAGCAACCCACACAAGGCCCTCATCCTGGCAAAAGGCCCTCTGTCCACGGGCCCGCCCACCCCACAGCGAGACACCACTGCATCCTGACACTCGTGGTTCTGGTGGCACATTCAGCTCTGGCTCTTCCCAGGGAGCTGACTGGCCCCAGTGGAGAGATGGAGCTGACCTGGCTCTCCGATGGTACAACTGGAAGGAAGACAAGGAAGAGAGATGGTGAGTCCTTCCTGCCAGATGCCCTGCCCCACCACCACGCACTCATGTAGCTCAGGGTGCTGTGCATGGGTGCGGGTGCTACCTGCATCCTGTGGGCATGCCCACAAGTAGAGGGCCGCAGTCCCCAGTGGTGTGTCTGGTGTCAACCCATTGCCCATGCAGCTGCCCTGCTCCCAGCTGTGTCAGGGGCAGGCAAGCTCCCCCCTCCTGGGGTCCTCCACTCATGGGCATGCCCATGGAGCTGGCAACAGGCTGGCGCCCGTGCCAAGGCTGCATGGTCAGATTAGGTGGAACACAGCACCTTGCATACATGCGCAGGTGCTGAGCTCACAGAGTGGGATCCTGCCCAAGCTGACCTGGTGGGGCTCGCAGCATGCCTCACCCTTGCTTGCCCCCATGCCCTGGGGTGTGCACCCTGTGGGTACTCACTAGCAGGTACCTCAAATACCTTCAGGGAGGCCCCTGGAGGTCCAGGGCAAATCACCAGGGTCCCACCACTGGCCAGGGATGCAGCGTCACCCTCCTCCTCGTCCAGGATCACAGGCTGCTACTCATCTGTGTGGGACTCCAGCTCGAGGTGAGGGGGGGAGGGAGGGAACGAACGACTCTTCAACCGTGTCCAGGGGGACGGGCTTGCAGGAGGGGAGGTGTCCTCTGCTCAGACAAGCTCATACCGCTCCTGGTAATATGGGCAGCTTGGCCATCGTGCCCCCAACTGGCAGGCAGCATCCTGGGGACAGGGTATACCCTTCCTGGGGCTTTCTGGTCTTTACTGGAACCTGCTCCATAGTCTGGATGGGGTGACTCTGGGCCACCAGCGTGGTGGCAACCTGGCTGTAAGCCCAGGGCTTTTTTCCTTTTGGCAGCTGGGTTGAGAAACACCGTCTCCTCTGCCCGAGGCTGAGCCGGTCCCAGATCTCAGGGTCGGTCCAGGATGGCACTTGCCACCTCCTGACCATGGGTGTGTCCTGGGCCTCTTCCTCCCACTCCCTGGAGGGGCCGGGGACATCCTTGGGTAGCTGGGAAGCCACCACGTACCTGGTGTGGCTTCAAGGGGTGGCTGGCAGCAGGAACACGTGCTGGCTGGGCTGCTTGCACACTGGCTACTTCCTGGCACAGGGTTTCCACAGCTCCCGTACCTCTAAGGCTAGCTGAAGGTACAGAACACAGAGCTCTGATTGGGGTGGATAGGGTATCTCCCGGCTCCAGCTGGCCAGTGCCACTGTGGACTCCTCTGTCGAAAGAAGCCCCCAGCTGGAGCATCTGAGATAAGTGGGAAAGGGTACAACAAAGGAGGACCACTCAATCAAAAGGAGAAAGTAGGCCAATCAGCTTATTATCTAAGGTGTTTGTACACAAAAGCAAGAAGCCTGGGAAACAAACAGAAGGAATCAGAGGCCCTAGCACAGTCAAAGAAGTATGAGGCGACTGGAAAAACGGAGACTGTGTAGGATGACTCACATAACTGAAGCACTGTCATGGAAGGGTATAAACTGTTCAGGAAAGACAGGCCAGGAGAAAAGGAGGGGTAGTTGGGATTTGTGTGAGAGAGCAATATGATTGTTCAGAGCTCCAGTTTACGGAGGGAGAAGAGACAGTTGACTGTCTTTGGATTAAGCTCAGAAGTGGAAGCAACAGAGGCGATGTGTTTGGTGTCTGCTATTGGCCACCAGATCAGGTAGATGAGGTAGACGAGAATTTCTTCAGACAACTACGAGAAGTTTCCAAATCACAGGTGCTGGTTCTCATGGGAGACTTCAACCACACAGACATTTGTTGGGAGACCAATACAGCAGCACACAGACAATCCACAAAGTTTTTGGAGAAGGCTGGGGATAAACTTCCTTGTACAAGTCCTGAAGGAACCAACCTGGGGCCATGCGCAGCTGGACCTGTTGCTCACCAACAGGGAAGAAATAGTAGGAGAAATAGAAGTGGGTGGAAACCTGGGCTGCACTTATCATGAGATGGTAGATTTCAGGATTCTGACACAAGGAAGAAAGGTGAGCAGGAAAATAAAGACCCTTAATTTCAGAAGAGCAGACTTGGAGACAACTGATGGACAGGATCCCCTGGGAAGCTAACATGAAGGGGAAAGGAGTTCAAGAGAACTGGCAGTATTTTAAAGAGGTCTTATGGAAGGCACAGGAACAAACTATCCCAAAGAGCAGTAAAAAAAGTAAATATGGTAGGCAACCAGCTTGGCTTACAAGGGAAATCCTTGGTGAGCTTAAACTCAAAAAGGATGTGTAGAAGAAGTGGAAACGTGGACAGATGAGTAAGGAGGAGTATAAATAAATATGGCTTGAAAATCCTGGGGGATAAACAGGAAAGTGAAAGCATGACTGGAATTGTAGACAGCAAGGCATATGAAGGGGAACAAGAGAAGCTTCTATAGGTATGTTAACGATAAGAGGGTTATCAGGGAGGGTGTGGGGCCATTACCGGATGAGGAAGGTTACCTGGTGACCTATGATGTGGGAAAGGCTGAAGTACTCAATGCTTTTTTTGCATCAATCTTCACGAACAAGGTCAGCTCCCTGACTAGGGCACTAGGCAATGTAGTATGGGAAGGAAGTGGACAATCTTCGGTGGGGAAAGAACGGGTTAAGAGGTATTTACAAAAGCTAGACACACACACATCCATGGCTCCGGATTTAATGCATACAATGTACTGAGGGAATCTGCAGATATCATTGCAGAACCTTTGGCTATTATCTTTGAAAACTCGTGGCAATCAGGAGAGGTCCCGGATGACTGGAAAAAGGCAAATGTAGTGCCCATCTTTAAAAAATGAAAGAAGGGCAATTCACAGAAATATAGACCGGTCAGCCTCACCTCAGTCCCTGGAAAAATCATGGAGGGAATCCTCAAGGAATCCATTTTGGAGCACTGGGAAGAAGGAAAAGTGATCAAGAGTAGTCAACGTGGATTCACCAAGGGCAAATAGTGTCTGATCAATCTGATTAGCATCTATAATGTGGTAACTAGCTCTGTGAACATGGGGAAGTCAATGGATGTGGTATTCCTTGACTTTAGCAAAACTTTTCATACAGTCTCCCACGATATTCTTGCCCATAAGTTAAGGAAGCATGGATTGGATACATGGACTGTAAGATGGATAGAAAACTGGCTTCACAGATGGGTCCAACAAGTAGTAGTCAATGGCTCAGTGTCTGGTTGGTGGTCAGTTTCAAGCAGAATGCCCCAAGTATTGGTTCTAGGGCCAGTACTGTTCAACATCTTTATTAATGACCTGGATGAGGGGATGGATTGCAACCTCAGCCAATTTGCTGACAACACTAAGCTAGGGGGTCAGGTAGATATATTGGAGGCTAGGAAAAGGGTCCAGAGTGACGTAGACAAATTGGAGGATTGGGCCAAATTTTTTTTTGATGAGGTTCAACAAGGACAAGTGCAGAGTCCTGCACTTGGGACAGAAGAATCCTACGCACTGTTACAGGCTGGGGACCGACTGGCTAAGTAGCAGTGCAGCAGAAAATGACTTGGGGATTACAATGGATGAGAGGCTGGATATGAGTCAACAGTGCACCCTTGTAGCCAAGAAGGCTAATGGCATATTGGGGTGCATTAGGAGAAGCATTTCCAGCAGATCTAGAGAAGTGGTTATTCCCCTTTTCTTGGCTCTGGTGAGGCCTCATCTGGAGTATTGCATCCAGTTCTGTGCCTCCCAGTATAGAAAGGATGTGGATGAGTTAGAGCGCATTCAGTGGAGGGCAACGAAAATGATTAGGGGTCTGGAGCACACGACCTACGAGGAGAGGCTGAGAGATTTGGGCTTCTTTAGTTTGCTGAAGAGAAGACTGAGGGGTGATTTGATAGAAGTCTTCAACTTTCTGAAAGGGGGCTCTAAAGAGGGTGGAGAGAGACTGTTCTCAATGGTGACAGATGACAGAGCAAGCAGCAATGGTCTGAAGTTACAGAGTGAGAAGTGTAGGTTGGATATTAGGAAAAACAATTTCTCCAGGAGGGTGGTGAAGGACTGGAATGTGTTACCAAGAGAGGCGGTGGAATCTCCATCCCTAGAGGTTTAAGTCCCGGCCTGACATAGTCATGGCTGGGATGATTCAGATGGGGGTCGATCTTGCTTTGGGCAAGGGAGTGGACTGGATGGCCTTCTGGGTTCCCTTTCAGCCCTGGAATTCTATGATTATCTTTTTGTCAAAAGAGGCATTCTGCCTCCAAGGGGAGTGATGGAACTCTCCCAAGAAACCTGCTGCATTCTGTCAACTGATTCTCAACAGAATGCTTTTTAGGTGTGGACACGCCATGAGTTTTGTCAACAAAACGCTACAGTGTAGACGTAGCCACTGTGTTCTGAGCTTGCGTTTGTCTGTTTCGAGGTCCATGTGGTGAGCTGGTTGTTTTGGAGGACAATCTGCTGAGGCTAGCAGTTGAAAGTTGTGAACTTCTTAATGAGGTTTTGAAACGTAACCCTTTGTTCTTTCATGAAGCCTTAACTGGGGGCCAGGGCTCTCAGGAGCTTCAGCTAACAGGGAGTCTCACGGGAGAGTTTAGAGGGGCTAGATAAAATTGTCATTATGTAAAACTTTTAAACTAAAATCCAAACCACCTGATTTACATAAAAATCCTATCAAGAATTAATTATCTGTAGGAGAGAATGCAGGCAGATGCTCAGCAGTGCACTTTGCTTGAAGTACTTTGGAACTCTGCTTAAGAACAAGGGCAGCTTTATGTGCTTACCACATCGAAGGAGGGGTAGACTCGGTTATAAATTTACAATGGGCAGGCTTCTGAACAAGGCAGGATGGTTCAGACCGGGATCTTGGGCTGAGGAGCTAGGGGAATTGGCTGGACCTCTCTATTACTATTTCATGAGTGGCTAGGAGCAGTCATGTAACTCAACTGGTTCGTTGCCTGGGGATGGCTCTGTGAGTGCAGAAACTGGAGAAGTCTGCAGTTTGTCACTACATGACAAATGTGAGAGGAAGCCCATGTTGGTAAGCCAGGGGGCTCAGCAATAATCCAATTCCAGGTTGCGCCCCACTGAACTGTCACAGCAGGACCATATGAAATCTTGAAGTGCTTCTCTCTCTCTCTCTCTCTCTCTCTCTCTCGCACGCGCGTGCACACACACGTCGTTCCAGAGAGGGAAAAACTGTAAGGGCAGACAGACTACAGATGCTGAGTGCTGGAATCACCACATTCAGAGTTAATTCCCAGTACCCCTCAAAGTGCAATCAAAATACTAAACAGACCATGAACTACTTTACCTTCATCTGTGTCCAGTCCTCATTGTAGTCTGTCCTGTCTGCCTCATCAGTGGATTGAAGATATTTCCTCCTAAACTCATCCCCCACCACACGCAGGTGTTTAGCGAACACCATACTTCGACGGGTCTGTCAGGATAAAAGGAGCTGCTGAGTGACTGACTGGGAGTAGGGAGAGCGCTATAAAATGCATGGGAGTAACTGTTTCCATTCAGAGTTCCTGGAATGGGGCTACTTTTAAACACATTCCTGCAATGCAACAATATCCAGCACATAAACAGTACCTTTTGTCAACCGGTGGATAACTGCACTTACATCCCACTTACACAGATTGCCACTGTACAAGTACCTTTTTACAGCTAGACCTACAGATAGGGAAATAGTGATTTTAAATTTTTGTACAACACATTTCAGCATATGAGAGCATGTACTGTATTTATTTTACTAACTAATATATTATCAGCACCTAGTCAATTGTTAATGCATCTGTTACACAAGTGTCCACAAGGGTCATACACAGGGTTCATCAGCCATTTCTCATGGCAGAAGAAAGATCTAATACGTATTAGCACTTTGAATCCTCAAACTAGGAAAGCTCTATTTTGATGGAGGAAATAGTTTTCAATGAGGTTCCTGTTAATTAAATCCAGTTGAGAAACTAGTTAAGTAAATATTCTGATGTTACAAGTAGTTTGTTCAGAAATACACAGTGAGTCAGCCAGTGAATTGGATGGGATTAAAATATAGGATTCTACATAGCTCTCCTTTCATCTCTCTAGCTGCTCCACTATCTTAAAAAGGCATTTCTGTACCACATCAAGTGCAGTAGTAGTACAGCCCATCTTTCAGAAAGACAACTGCAAAAAGACTTGTTAACTTGCAAAATTAATATTGGAATTAAATAAGTTCTAAGTGACATGCCTCTGTCCACCAAAGCCCCAGTCATATTAAAAGAAAAACTGGCAAAAATTAAGCTACTTTCTATACCTGAGGATGTTAATATATTTCAAGTGTATTTTGCGATACATTTATCACCTAGAATCGAGTAAGAGCAAAAGCCTCGTCAATGCAAAAATAGGGAAGTCCTCCGTTACTGACTTCAGTGAACCACAATAATCAGAAGTTTAATCACATTCTTGATTTATGAGCAAACTGATTTAATGAACACTGTATGAAGATGCACTGAGGATGCTTTGAATTTATTTTCAAGACAAATAACATTTGCGCTTGTTATGAAAGCTTCTTCTCTTGTCAGAATGGTAAATTTTGACAGGGCTAGTCTAACCTACAGTCTGCCCCGAGTAAGGTACTACGGATAACTGCGCCACTGTAGAAGCAGAGCAGGCCCTCTTTTCTACTTACTCTAGCAGTAAGTGATGCTTGTTTGCTTCCTTTTTCTGTTACAGCTGATTGCCCTGAACTCCAGCCATAGCAATGGCTGGGCACAAAGAGAGCAGAGCCAGGGCTCCTTCCCCTCCACATTGGCTCCTCATAGCTGAGAATCAGACAAGCAGCCACTAGGTAAGCAGCCTGCTAGTGCTTCTAATGAAGCAAGATGAAACAGAACTGCATTGGGATTATTCCTATGTGTGACCCTCTCTCACAACCACCACCACAGGGCAGCAGCCTGCAATTACCGGCTTTTTCTCTGCCTATTATTGAAATAAATAAATAAGCACAACACAAAGCTGAGACACAGAACAGTGAAAATGGAGAGTGTTTGACTCCAAGAGACATGCATGACTTATATAGAAGTCATTATAAACATAATCCCCAAACCTGGGAAATTAATTTACTTAAGGTCACTTGGTATGTGTGTGCTCTAAATGCTACAAATTATATAAACAAACAGAGAAGAAAGTAGTGAAATAATTTCAGAAGTTTGCCTCCACTGCATAACTGGTGGTTCCTCCTTTACCAAGATATTTGTAGCAGTCAGACATCTTTGTCACCTACCTAGCACCCTTTCACGTTCCTTTCAGTTTGCTAAGGTCTTTAAGAGCATTCTTTTTGTTGGGCTGCTCTCGATTAGTGAATACACAAAAAGTACTCAATCCCACAGATTAAAAACCACAAGAAGTCCTGTGGCACCTGTAACAGTTTCCCCTGTCAACCCCCTGTGGGTCCCTGCCCTTCCTGGCGGTTCTCTGTTGTGCCTCGGAGACTCCTTATCTGCCTAGGTCTTTCCAGAAGCAGGCATCTCTGCTTAGCGAGCCATCCTCATCATAGACAAGTCCAGAATGGGGAGGATACACCCAGCCCCCTTGCAGGCCTTCACCTGCTCCACGGAGGTAACCCTCTGGGGAAGGTTGGGGGTAGTCCAGTCCCGCCGCCCTCTACCCTGGACTCTGACCCTGGGTCCCTAAGAGGACAAGACGTAGCTGGAAGGCCCTTCAACCCTGCCCCAATGTAGCAGCCTCACCCTGGGCCACTTCGCCCACCACTGCTCCAGCCTTATCTCCGGTGCACCTTCCAAATCTTTCCCCTCTGCTACCAGGCAGGGAAATTTTTATAGGAAGTTCAGGACCTCAGCTGGCCATAAATGCTCATTAGACACAGCTGTGGCTGACTTCTAACAAGGCCCCAGCTGCCTGCCCTAATTGGGCTTACTCAGGGAACAGAAAAGCATTAACCCACCATCCAGCATATCTGCCTTCTAGCAGGCTCCTGCAGCCTACAGGCAGCAGTCTGCCACACACCTTATAGACTAACAGATTTTTTTGGAGCACAAGCTTTCATGAGCAAAGACACATCTGACAAAGTGGGTCTTTGCACATGAATGCTTATGCTCCAAAAATCTGTTAGTCTGCAAGGTGCCACAGGGCTTCTCATTGTTTTTGTGGATACAGACTAATGCGGCTACCCCTCTGATCAAGCTAGTGTAGGCTTTCAAGGTCCATTGTGCCTCTGTTAGAGACAATATATTATCAATTTTAGAAATTATGATCCAACCACATCTGTTATTATGGGAGATATTTTCCCTCACAAGTAATTAATATTTTTTTCCTAAATTACCCACGAAAATAATTCATTAACCGAGCTGACAGTATTACTCAGTCTTCATCAAGCATCTGTGTGCTTGCTGAATTGATTCCTAGGATTATAATTTTTTTTTACTCTCTTAAGCAACCTCATCTCTTTTTGAAAATTGGAAAGCAAACGTAACATCAGAAAACCAAACCCAGCAAGACTGTTTAACTCATCTTCAAGTTTGAAGAAATTCATGTATCCACACCAGAAGCTCTCTGAATTGTGTAAACAAAACTAGTTCTGCTTCGCAAGAAATGTGAAATAGAGAACATTCAGTCCATTATAATCATACCATATGCTGTTTTCTTATTGCTGAACCACTGATTCCAGTGACAAAAACCTCAGAATCACCATCTTGATGTCCCCTTTTAAAAGGCTATGGTTGGGTATTTCTGAAACCCTCAGGACTGATTTAACTCCACTCAATGAACTCCAGAATTAGGCCACTGTTTCAGCATTTTGGAAAATCCCAGTTGAAATGTTTATAGGTTCAGGCTTGTACCTGAAAGGATCTGTGATTAGAGCCCTTCTGACTTCAACTATCCTCCACACAGGAGAAGAGGTCCACCCACCCATGCCCCACCCTGCTTCTTGCAGGATTGCAGCCATGGAGGCAAAACACTGGAACTATGCTAAATTCCTCTGCAGCAGCACATGAAACATTCTATGTCTGACACAGCAGACATACATCCTGGCTCCATCAGGTGGCAATATATATAGTCATCTGAGATTGGTTTAATCTCAGAGTTAACAGCAAAATCATTAGCAACACACAAAGTCAGTACTAAGTTTTTATTAATACCAAAAAGTAAAGCTGGAGAAGCTAAATAGAAAATACTCACATTCCAATAATCTCTCCCTCCATAGTGGTCATGAAGAAGGTTTTCAGCTCTGTCTAACATCACTGACCTATTAAAAATTGTAAAGCTGAGTGCAATTCCCTTAGAAATATAACATACGTTACTGTTTCCTTATATTGTACCAAGGAAAGCAAAGATTGCCCTCTCTGTGCATAGTAAACATTGAGAGTGAAACACTTTCCTCATCATGCTGTATTTAAAGTAACATGACCCTTGGCTTATTTGTTACAAGGAAGGCTTCCCAAACGGTGGCACAGGGACCAGAAGGGATCAATGCAATGCTGTGTGTGAGAACAGTGCTAGCTCTTCTCATTACTAATATTAAATAAAAACTCTCCTAATATTACTTTCCCGTCTATGAGCTTATTGCCACAGAGCTTTGAGGGAACATAAATGGTATGCCTGATGGAGTGTGACCCTGTGGGGATACAGATTCCACATAATTGACTTATTTTTGTGCATCACCCCTCCCCCGCAACATAGAAAAATGTTTGTGAAAGAAATCTGTGCAGGAATATGCACCTCTTTCCTGGCGATCCAGGCAGCATTCAGCATTCCTGAAGCTGCCTCAGAGATGCAAAACATTGTGGTCTGTGTCTACCTATGTGCGAGTTCATCACTATCAAGAATGGAACTAGATGTGCATGTGCGCACACCAACAAGCGGCAGAAACTCTCCCTCTCGATTGCTAGTGTGGCTCATTCAGGGTGGGAAGGGGTACGGCTTTTCTTACGCAAAAGGCAGGCTCTGTCCCCCAGACACAAATATAGCAGCCTGCCTGCAGTGACACCGTCAATGTTCCAACTAATAGTTAACTGCTCCCATTTTCAGTAAATTCCCTCGAGGATCACAAAATCTGAAGTTTTAATGCCCCTACGTTGGCAGAATTAAGGATATAAAATTTCTTTTAATAGGTTAACCAGCTAAACACTAGGTGTAACCAGTTAAGCAATTCAGCAGGGCTGTGTGTACTCTTACCAAAAAATCTGAAACACCCATGCTAATGGCCAGATAGAAGAATACTAATGAGGCACTGAAATGTGTATTCAGCGCCTCAATAGCATGCCACCAGCCGTGGCACTTCAAAATTGCTGCGTTTCACTCCTGCACGGCTCGGCTACACGGGGGTCCTTTTAAGGTCCTCAAATTACAATACAGAAAAAGTTATAATGTCAATGTTTCCTAAACATTTGAAAGTTAAATTATAATCACTTAGTAACTAATAAACTGCATTTGGGAGATTAATTTAAATTGTATCTGAGAATACCAAACATATATTAATAATAATTAATAGCATGTCTTTTTAAATTTCTCAGACTTTCACAAGTGCACCATTGCCCTGGACTTGGCTAGGCTCTTTGGAAAGTGCTTGGTTCTGATTGTTCTGATACTTCATGTCCTGCTTGGTAAATGTTTTTTATTTGCCCTCAAAGTCTTTTTTTAAATGAATGAGTAAAGTAAATTCTGAGCTAAAATTTAACCCCATTGTACCACTTTGGCACAGGAAAAAAATGAGAAAGGGCATAGATCTTCCTAGCTGAAGTTTCCTTTACTCTCATTTATAAGCTTTACATCATTCTGCTTAGGGATGTTAAAATGTAATCGGTCAACTGGTATGGGGTGGAGCAGCCCCCCACCTGCTGTGGGCAGGGGGTTGTTACAGCCATACAAGGCCACCAGGGGCAGGGGCACTCCAGCCGGGCCAGAGTAGCCCCATCCACAGTGGCCCCAGGAGGGCAGGGGCAGCCTGAAAGGCAGTCCAAACCAGACCAGGACTACTCGGGCTCAACTGGAGTGCCCCTACTCACGGCATGCCCACTCAGGGCTACCTCAGGCTGGGGCTGCTCTAGCCACACTGGAGCACCCCCCATTCATAGTAGCACCATGGGCAAGGACACTCCAGTTGGGTTGGAGCAACCATGGTCCCTGCTATTCTGTGAGCAGGAGCACTCCAGCCTGGCCAGAGCAGCCCTGTCACCTCGAGTGGCCTTTTAAGGACCCCTGTGTAGCCGAGCCGCGTGGGAGCGAAACACAGCAATTTTGAAGTGCTGTGGCCAGCGGCATGCTAATGAGGGGCTGAATACACATTTCGGCGCCTCATTAGCATTCTTCAATCTGGCCATTAGTATGGCCGTTTCAAATTTTTGGTAAGTGTAGACGTAGCCCAGGTGTCTGTGAAGGCAGGGGGGCACGTGGGGAGGCCACTTGAGGTGACAGGGCTGCTCTGGCTAGGCTGGAGTGCTCCTGCTCACAGAATAGCAGGGACCAGGGTTGCTCCAACCAACTAGAGTGTCCTTGCCCATAGTGATAGTATGAATGGGGGGTGTTCCAGTGTGGCCAGAGCAGCCCCTGCCTGAGGTTGCCCTGGGTGGGCATGCTGTGAGCAGGGGCACTCCAGTCGTGCCCGAGTAGTCCTGGTCTGGTCTGGACTGCCTTTCAGGCTGCCCCTGCCCTCCTGGGGCCACTGTGGATGGGGCTACTCTGGCCCGGCTGGAGTGCCCCTGCCCCTGGTGGCCCTGCGTGGCTGTAACAACCCCCTGCCCACAGCGGATGGGGGGCTGCTCCACCCCATACCAATTAACCGATTACATTTTAACATCCCTAAGCAGAATGATGTAAAGCCTTATAAATGAGAGTAAAGGAAACTTCAGCTAGGAAGATCTATGCCCTCATTTTTTTCCTGTGCCAAAGTGGTACAATGGGGTTAAATTATAGCTCAGAATTTACTTTACTCATTCATTTAAAAAAAAGACTTTGAGGGCAAATAAAAAACATTTACCAAGCAGGACATGAAGTATCAGAACAATCAGAACCAAGCACTTTCCAAAGAGCCTAGCCAAGTCCAGGGCAACGGTGCACTTGTGAAAGTCTGAGAAATTTAAAAAGACATTCTATTAATTATTAATATATGTTTGGTATTCTCAGATACAATTTAAATTAATCTCCCAAATGCAGTTTATTAGTTACTAAGTGATTATAATTTAGCTTTCATATGTTTAGGAACTGTTGACGTTATAACTTTTTCTGTATTGTAATTTAAGTAAATTACCAAAACAATTGAAACTAGTGTGATTATATTGCATGACTTTGAGAAATAAAATATGTAGAATTTTTTAATTTCAGTCCAATTTTTAGTTTTTTGGTGCAGAATCCCCCCAGGAATAAAATGGGAAGACAGACTGTCTATATTTGTGGACAAGGTAGGGAATAAGCCAAGACATCTTTTTATTAAGCTACAGTTTACACTCTGAAAACATTTGTGATTCCCTCATGTAACAGGACCAGGCCTCTGAAAGCAAGCAAGAGAACATCTCCAATGAAGAGAGGATCTGGTCACTCCTAGTATATTTCAAGGGACTGAGTAAACAACTATCAAATATAGTAAAAGCTGAGTTATCCAGGCTTGTATCAACCAGAAAAGTCTAAAAACCAGCTTCTTCAATCTTCTTGGAAAGTTTAATTCATAGTTTGGTTGGCATGGGCCTGACAGGCTCATATCTGGGCTCCACGTGCCTCTCCCTACAAGCAATGATGCATACCTACTGCTGATAGGTAGAAGAACAGACACAAGAGGTTCTGAATGTGGGAGAGGTATAGATCTACAGGTTGGGTATGGAATCTGAGAGGGAGTTGCGGTGTGGGAAGGATTTTGGAGTGCTGGATCTGGGAAGGCACTTATGTCAGGTGGCTCCCTGAAAGCAGAGACCTCTCCCTACTATTCCTGGCAGATCTCTGACCTCAAGTGGCTCCCTGAAAGCAGAGACCGCTCCCTACTATCCCTGCCAGATCTCTGTGTGCTGTCCCCACTCACATGCACAGCCAATAGGAGCAGCAGGAGTGGCACCTGATGGCAGGGGACAGTACACAAGGACACGTAAATCCTTAAGGGGAACTGCCTGTTGTGAGTGCTCCCTCAATATCTGGAATCCTGACAAAACTTCTCCAACTCCTTGCCCTGAGCCCCTCAACCCATCCAAACTCCAAGCCTTCCAAGCTTGCTATGTTAGTTCAGTCCTGACAGCAAATCAAATGGCTACTGCAAAGACAGCTGAGGACAGGATGGGAATAAGATATATATACCTCAACAGTGAGAGAAAGAAGTTCAATGATACTGCTTTGCTGAAGTGCCTCAAAAGATGTTCTCAGATTATAGTTACTGCCTCTTAAGCTACAAGACAAGTGAGTGCAAGGAGTGGGGCTGACAAAGGAGATGACAACATCATGTACAGTGTATATTCAGACTGTAGATTATCTATGGGCAGGGTACTTATCTCCTTGTTCTGTGTAATACCAAACATGGTACTGATGCTCATATACCAAAAATCAACTCTATGGAAAAAAAATCATGAGCATTTTTAAAGTCTTGAAGTCAGCTATAATTTAGAGCTCTGATGGCAGATACTTTATAACGCTTCTTACGAGCTATATTTTTCCAGTTATGACTTACCATCATAGTGTAACATGTCAGAAGCTATTGCCCTCTTTCTCTTAGCTGTGAAGATAGGTTTCTGGATGCACACACAAAAATAACAGAGGCAACTCACCGCGCTGAAGTGTTTTTCAAAAGAACAGGAGCTATGATAGAAGCTGATCCTTGGACAGACAGACAAGAGACATTTCGGCCCCGTGTTTCTTCATAACCCCAGAACCATCCCCTGTAAGATATTAAGGGTCTCCGATAAACTATTTTAAAATGAATTTGCTGTGCACAGTAAAATTAGTTACCAAAACAACCCAGAGTAAAAACCATCTTCAGTCTCAACAGAAAAATACATGTCTTTAAATGTCATTGTATGTAATAGTGACTGATTTAAATGTAGGTTCCAGATTTTTCAGGGTACATTTTATTATTACTGTGGTTAAAATAATCAAATAAAAAAATCAACTTTTTTTCCCTGTAATCAAAAGTAACTATTTGCAGAACTAAATTTATCAGGTTTTATATGAAAATAAGTTTGTAGTTTATCCAGCAAAATAAAAAAAAAAAATTGATTCATAAAAACAGCCATACTGGGTTAGACAAGCAGCACATCTATCCCAGAATCTGTCTTCCATCAGTGGCCAATGCCAGGTGCTTCCAAGGGAATGAACAGATCAGGGTAATCAAGTTATCCATCTCCAGCTGTATGGTCCCAGCATCTGGCAAGCACAGACGTAAAGCATGGGGCTCCATCTCTGGCCACCTTGGCTAATAGCAACTGATGGACATATCTCTTATGAACTTAATTCTTTTTGAACCCACTTAGTTTTGCCATTTACAACATCCTTTTTCAAAGACTTTGACAAGCTGTGTATCGTGTGAAGAACTTCATTTTGTTTTAAACCTGCTGCTTATTATTTTAATCTGGTGACATGTTCTTACATTATGAAAAAAGATAAATATCAATTCCTTACTTCTTTCTCCACACCAGTCATGATTTTATGGATTGCTATCATAGTTCCCCTTTAGTTGCCTCTTTTCCAAGCTAAAGAGTCCCAATTCTTTTAATCTTTCTTCATATGGAAGCTATTCATATCCTTAATCATTTTATTACCTTGCCCTGTATTTGATGTATACCTTCCTAGAGAGGATGATCAAACTTCATCCAGTACTCAAGGCGTGGGAGTACTATAAATTTATACAGCGGCATTATGATATTTTCTGTCTTATTATCTATCTCCTTCTTAATTGTTCTTAACAGAGGCTGTGCCAGCCTCTTCCCATTCTGGGGGCCGAGGCATGCTACAAAGAAAACTGGAAGGTGGGGCTCCTCACATGAGGGCCTATCATGCTGCGGGGCCTTACCTCCCAGTCCTCTGCAAGTAAGTTCCATCCCAAACTCCTCCTCTAGCTCCCTCCTCTCCCTCTCCCACCTTCACAACACTGACCAGGGCTGTGGCAGATCCTGAAGTCCCCACAGTCGTTCAACTGCACACAGACAGTAAAAGTCACCATGAGGGGGAAGCAGTGATCAGAGGTGCAGGGCCCCAGAGTCCATACTAGAGAAGGTCAATTTAGGTAGCTGTGGTTAGCCCCACACTTTCCACGTGCCTTAGTTGGCATGAAGGAACAAAAGCTACTGAAGTGCTCTCCATTTTCATTCATGTTGCCTAGGCCTTCTTGTCACAGGGTCTGTTCTCTGCCTGTACTTATGCTTCCGATTTTCCCACTGAAGCCACCCATCAAAATCAACATATCTTTCCTTGCTTTCTGGTTCATCACACTGTGTAGTTTCTCACAGAAGTCTGTTTTATGTTCCTCAGCTGCTTCATTGGTTGATGTATAACATTGCACAATCAGTATCTTTTATACTTTGGTGTAGAATCTGACTGTCATGATGATACTACTGCCAACTCCATTAAAGCACCAAGTGCCTCTCTTGATAACATAAAGCCCACACCTTCTGTGTGCAGTGCATCCTCTTCTTCGTGTTCTGAGTAGATGAAGGTTTCACCTGTTGCCAGCCATAGCTGCCCAGATGGTGTCCATCTTGTCTCACACAAGCCCAAAACTGCAAGTTTGTACTCTCATCTCCACTGCAATCTGTGCTGATTTTGCTGAAGGTGTCACCCTCCTTTCACACCACCATGAAAGAAAAGGTCACAACACTAGATAAAACTGCCTCAATGACTGGACTGAGCATTAGCAAGGGAAAGACCAAGACAATGAGGATCAACCAGTCCAACAGCACCACCATCACGCTGGGAAGGAATGACCTGGAAGATGTGGAGCAGTTCACTTACTTGGGGAGTTTTATGGGCAGAGATGGAGGAACAGATAAGGATATCATTGTCAGGACAGGGCAAGCAATAGCTGCATAGATGACCCTCTGTACCATATGGAGTTCACAAATAATATCTGCGAAAAAGAAACTGCAGATCTTCACCACAAATGTGAAGAGTGTGCTCTTGTATGGATGCGAGACCTGGCATACTAAAAAGTCTTCAAATCATAAACAGATGCCTGAGGTATATCCTTCACATCAAATGGCAAGACTGTCACAAATGAGGAGCTTTGGAACAGAGCAGGATAAAAACCAATGGACATTCAAATCAAGAGAAGAAAGAGGGGATGGCTAGGCCACACTTTCAGGAAACCATCAACCAGCATAATTTGTCAAGCTCTCACATGGAACCCGCAAGGAGAATGCAAAAGTGGTGGACCTTAAACAATGTGAAGAAGGTCTACCGAGACCGAAGGACAACAACTGGGGTATTCCTGGAGCCAGCTGTAAGTTTTGTCCCAAGACAGAGTGAAGTGAAGAATACTTGTAGATAGATGACCTATGCTCCACGCAGAGTACAAGGATTAAGTAGTAACAGTAGTAGTTGGCATGTCCTGGCAGGCAGGCATGGGCCAGACATTACTCTTGGGCAACCCAGCCTTATTCCTGCAAAACTGTTGGTGCTGCCACCTTCAGAGCTAGGAGCTCCAGACTCAAACCGCTCAGACAGGTGTGACAGGTGGAAAGTCCTACTGCTCCCCGGTCCATTCCTTCTGCCTGTGCCTTCCCTCAAAGGCCAGAGCCACAGTCCCCCACACTCCTAGAGGAAGTAGAAAAAGGTGAGATGATGGAAGAAATAGGGTTGGAGAAGGGAGCTTGGCTGCTCCGCTTTGCATAGGTGTTAATGGTTTAGAAGGGAAAGAATTCTTTTTACAACACAGTTCTTTAGGAGTTTTGTAGCAATCTGAAACTGAACTTTTTTTTTTTTTTAAATCCTGTGTTACTTTACTATTTGGTGCATGGTAAGTTAAAAACTGGAAGAACTTTACCATTGCTCCTGTTTATTTGACTTTTCAATTAGGACGCATCCACACTGCCCCTCCCTTTCAGAAGGGGCATGTCAATACAGTGGTGGCAAGGTGCTGTCATTATGCAAATGAGGTGCTGAATATGTATATCAATCCCTCATTAGCATTTTTGAACCTCCACATTTACATGCCCCTTCTGAAAGGGAGGGGCAGAGTAGATGCGGTCTTAGAGTTGGAGTTCCAGATAAGTGATTTCCATTAAGTTTTAGCATTTGTTTGCAGGGGGGAGTATGTGAACCATTAGGCTGAAGCCCTTATCTTAATCTGGCCTTGCCCTGGGGAATGAGGGAGCTAGCTAGGTCAGGACTGCTGGGGCAGGGGTGAGGGAGAAGAGAGTCTCAGAGATGTAGCCGTGTTAGTCTGTATCTTCACGAAACAAAAGATTTTGGTAAGTGGTGAAGGGCTGCACTTTTCTATGGAGCAGGTGCAGGGTCTGGAACAGAGGTTGGACGCAGAAGGGAGTCTGGGGTACGGGTATAGGGTACAGGAATGGATGTGGGGTCTGAGAGTAGAAAGAGGGGGTTATAACCTGGGGCAGAGTATCGGGATGTAGGGTCTGGAAAGGGGTACAGGTGCAGGAGAGGATTCTGTCTGGGGGTATAGGAGTGAGTGCAAAGTCTGCCACAAAGTTTTGTTCTGTGAGAGGGAGGGTGGAGAGTGTTTGGGTGGTGACCCAGGGCAGAGAGTTGGGACTTGGGAGGTGCTGGGGTGCGAGAGCCAGGCTCTTACCTAGGTGGCTCGAGGACAGTAGCCCAGACAGTCCCTCAGGCACGGACCACCCAAGGCTGAGAGCGGATGCATGCTCCATGTGCCTCCCTGTGTCATGCTGGGAGGTGAGAAAGGAGGCTGTGTGTGATGCCCCAATCCCCAGCACAATCTCTTAGCTCCCAGCGGCTGGTTCAGGCCAACAGAAGCAAAGAAATTATGCTGGGGGTTGGGTTGGAGGCAGCCAATGGAAGATGAAAGATTGTCCTGGAGGCAGGGGACAGCACATGAAGCACTCCTCCCACCCAGAAGGAGAAAGGCAGATGGAGCAGCCAGCCGCTCCGAGCCTTGGGGCTGCTCCCTATGGAGAGGTCATGGGCCAGATACAAAGGCTTGGTGAACCATATCTGGCCTGTAGGCCATACCTTGCTCACCCTGATGACAAGCGGTGTCATTGTGGTGCCTCAGGACTAAAAGAACCCACGAAAACTGCATCAGATGTTTGAGCAGAAAACAGGTTTTAACAATAAAAATCAGAATCCTTATTAATCATATATGAAATATATGATAGGAAAACAATACAGATATTGCACAATTACTACCTTTAACAGAATTTAGAAGAAATGCAGATGCCCCATCTTGCTTGGCATTTGTAATCAAAAGCACTATTTGTCACATATAGATGTTACAATATACACTTGATATAATCCAGAAGGATAAATGGCTCATACTAAAAATAAGACCAATAGTGACAAGACATGCGAGGTCCTCGACAGCAGGATGTATCAAAATCAAAGGTAACTTCTGTTTTGGAATCTAAACGGCCAGCAGACACAAATACCCGTGGGACCAGCTGGCAAGGTTCAAAACTGAATTATCACTGATATAAAACATATTACCAGTTTAAAGGTGTTTCAAGTCTTTAAAAAGCAATTTGTCTCCTAAGAACACCCATACTGGGGCAGATCAAAGATCCATCTAACCCAGTATGATGTTTTCCACCAGTGGACAATGCCAGATTCCCCAGAAGAGAACAGGTAATCAAGTGATTCCTCCCCTTTCATCCATTTCAAGCCTCTGACAAGCAGAGACTAGGGACACCATTCCTACCCATCCTGGCTAATAGCCATGGATGGACCTAACCTCCATGAATTTGTCTAGTTCTTTTTTAAGCACTGTTGAATTCCTGGTATTCACAACATGCTCTGGCAAGGAGTTTCATAGGCCTACAGTGCGCTGCATGAAGAAATTTCCTTTTGTTTATTTTAAAAACCTGCTACCCAAAATTTGGCGACCTCTAGTTCTTACTTTATGAGCACGAGTCAATAACTTTTCCTTATTCACTTTTTCCACACCAGTCATGATTTTATAGACCTCTATCATATCACTCCTTAGTCTTCTCTCTTCTAAACTGAGAAGTCCCAGTCTTTTTAATTTCTCTTCATATGGCGCCTGTTCCAAACTGCTAATCATTTCTGTTGCGATTTCCTGAACCTTTTCCAATGCTAACACATCTTTTTTGAGATGAAGTGACATCTGTGCGCCACATTCAAGATGTGGGCATATCATGGATTTATAGAAGCAACATTATATTGGCTGTGTCTACACTAGCTCCCAACCTTGAAGGGAGTGTGGTAAGTAGGGTGTTGGAAGATTACTAATGAAGTGCTGCAGTGCACTTGCAACACTTCATTAAGCCTAATTCTCCCCTGCAGCAACTTCAAAGTGGCAAACTTCGAAGTGCCACTTGCGTGTAGCCATGGCTAACCCACAGGTACTTCGAAGTGCCTGCGCTACTGTAAAGTCCCTTTACTCCTTTACACAACCGGGGCTGCCAAGGTGCCAGTATTCAGTTCTGGCACAAAAAAAACTCCACTGCTCCTACTACGCCTTCCCCTAAGCAAAAACACTGCTCTTTAAAAATGAAGCAAAATTAGCCTTGAGTACCCCAATACTTATGAACATGGACAATAAACTTATCAGCATGCATACATAAGTAAATATCTCATTGACTAAAACTATATGGGATAAAGATGGAGTCACATATCTCGTAAAATATTACCTGTAGTATTCATGTTTGTCTTTCGAGTACATGAGCTGATCAATGCAAGGCCTCTCATCTATTTTCTCTTCCCAAGTTCCTTCTTTCCATCCTTCCACATAACTTTGTAGGACATATACCTGTTCTATAAATGGTCCACCTGACTCTGAATTGGAAACAAAGAGAATTAACTATCAGCATGTACGTGTACTTGACATCGATGTGTAGCAGCACTGATTGCCCTATTTTAGATAACAAGCTGCTATAATTTCCAACATAGTCTACACAGTTGTGGTTAATGTACTGAACAAAACGACAGGGTAAGCTGTAGAAACCAAAGTCAAGCAAGAATTATTCATTACCACTTCCATCTAGAGGTTGGCTTTTGTGGGCTAGATAAATTCAAAAGATAGATTCACCATAAACTTAGACTGCTGAGTAAAACAAATATTTTATCACCTTTAAACGTCCTCTCCCTTTACCCATTCTCTTGAAGAACACAAGAATGACCATACTGGGTCAGACAAAAGACACATCTATCTCAGTATCCTATGTTCTGACAAAAATATTTAGTCATTTCTTGTAATTGTTGTTCTTCAAGATGTGTTGTTCACATCCATTCCAATTAGGTGTGCCCGTGCCATATGCATGGTCATCAGAAACTTTTTCCACTATATGTGACCTTAATGATCTGATCCTTATTGCAAGCTATGCCGACAGAGGGGAAGGAGCTTGGGTATTGGAATAAATGTGAACAATACATGCCCAAGAACAACAGTTAGGCTGTATCTACACTGGCACAAATCTTCGAAATCGCCATATTTCGAAGACTAATGAGGCACTGAATTGAATATTCAGCACCTCACAAGCATTAGGACACTTCCAGCCGCGACACTTCAAACGCCCCACTTTCGAAAGCGTGCGGCCACATGGCGGTCTTTTTCAAAAGGAATAAGGCGATTTCGCAGGAATAGAGCAATTTCGAAAGGTGCAGTATCCTTTTGAAAAGGATCCCCCTGTAGCTGCGCCAAGCCGTGCGCTTTCGAAAGCCGGGCTTTCGAAGTGCCACTGCCCAAAGTGTCCTAATGCTAATAAGGCGCTGAATATTCAATTCAGCACCTCATTAGTAATCTTCAAAATGGCCACTAGGGGTAGACACACCCTTAGAGAAGGTAACCATTTTCTATTCTTCAAGGGCTTGCTCACATTGATTTCCATTAGACGGCTCCCAGCCTCCACTCAGAGAGTGCATCTACACTTGCATTCCTCTCTCGAAATGAGGTATAAATTTGCGTATCTGGCACCTCATTTGCATATTCTAATTTCAAAAGAAGAAACCCCGTGTAGACGCTGCTCTTTCGAAAGTAAGCCCATCTTCAAAAGAATCCTTCTTCCTATTAAACGAAGGGAAGAATTCTTTCGAAGATGGGTTTACTTTTGAAACAGGAGCATCTACATTGGCTTTCTTCTTTCAAAAGAAGCTCTTTTGAAATTAGAACATGCAAATGAGGCGCCAAATATGCAAATTTGGTGTCATATGCAAATTTACATCTTATTTTGCATTTTAATTTGCCTCATTTGCATACCTCTTTCAAAAGAGGAACGCAAGTGTAGATGCACCCAGAAAGTGGGGTCAAAGTTAGAGTACTACAGATTGCAGAACTGCTCTACCTATAGCAGCAGCAATTTTTACCTGCTGATCAATGAAACAGTGCATAGTGAAGGTACAAACTGAGGACCAGGTGCCCACATGCATATACCATGAATTGGGAACTGGCCTAAGAAAGCCATGGAAGAGGCTATGGCCCATGTGAAATTGACTGTGATTGCTGGTGCAGGGATACCAGCCAACTCATAGCATTTACGGATGCAATCCATAATCCACAAAGAGAGACACTGAGAAGCAGAAGGGAGACCCTTTATGTCCTTGGCAACAGCTAGAAAGAGCTGGGATGACTTCCTGAACAGTTTAGTACAACCTTTTCCTTATGAAAAACAGTGTAAGGGGACTCAGACCTCAGTGCTCTTAGCTTCAATACCCTTCTAGTGGATGACTAGAAAGGCCACTTCCACAAGAAGTAAAGCAGCAAACAAGTGGCCAAAGGCTCAAAGGGTTCGTGCATCTGCCTAGAAAGGATCAAATTCAGATGCCATGTAGGGAGAGGTGGTCATGTATGGTGGTAGGCTCTTTCCAACCCTTTGCAGAAACATATGATCAGGAGACTTACAAAAATTGACTGGGCACCCTCCACAGGGTGAAATGCCAAAATGGTCACTTGCTGGACCCTGCAAATGAAAGGGCTAACCCCTGAACTTTCGAGGGTAAAATTCCACCATCTGGAATGGAGGGCCTGTACAGTATCATAACACACTGAACCTGAGCTGGGAAAAGAGTTTGACTTGCACCAATGCCTCTACATAGGATTACCTCACTGCTGCCAGGGTTGAAACAGGGTGGAGAAGTGTGAGCTTTTTATATAGACTCAGGAACCCTGACAGGTGGCTAGGCAGTGCAGTAGTGGCAGGGACTGGAAGCTGCAAGCCCAGAGCCTTTTAAATTTCTGCTATTTAAAAGGCTCCTGGCCCCTGCCACTATCATGCTGCCTAACCACTGCCACCAGTTCCTGCAGTTATTCAAAAGGCTTATGGTTCCTGGCTCCACCGTTGCCAGGGTAGTGGCAGGGATTGGCACTCCCTGCTTTTTAAATAGTTGCAGAAACCCCAGGCAGAAACCAGGCAACTTGGCAGCAGCGGAGACTGGGAGCCACAAGCCCTTAAAGTTATACCTTGCCTTTCAGTGACACGGGGGTATTTTTAGCAATTATACTGTTGAAAGCCAGTCTCCTTACCCGTGTCAGCTCACCTTGCCACCCCTCCTCCCACAAGCTAAGAGCAGGTACAAGGCTAGGAGCATAGCCCTGGGGCTGTCTGCCGGAATGTTGGGCACGTAGCAGTGGCCACTGGGACCTGCTTCAGCACCCCCCACACATGCAGATCCTACACCTATGTTGCCTTCTAAGGTTTGGATAATGGTGTGGTTAACTGTTATTAAATTTAATTATTTTGTTGCATAAAGAACATAATATGGTCTTCTTACAATAAGTGGTGACGTACATTCATTAATAAGAAATGTGCAGCCCCATGACAGCTTACCAAAATTCATTGAAAAATTATTGTCCACCCCAGTGCTAGGAGAACTTGCTTTGCAATTATGCACTATAACTCATTATGAATAGTCAGAGAGAGGTAGCCATGTCAGTCTATATCTTCACAAAACCAAAAAGCAGTCCTGTAGCCCACAAAAGCTCAGAACCTAATAAATTATTGTTAGCATTTAAAGTGCTACAGGACAGATTTTTTGTTTTGTAAACTCATTAGGAGTAAGTCTTCCTACTCTAAAATAAGCATGGGAGAGAAAAGTTATGCACCTTGTTCAATCATTGAGAAAAGACTTGAAAACTCTTTAGAATAGTACAAAGGAATATCATCTGCCCCTTGCTCCAGTGCATATGAAACAGAAAAACCCGTACAGAAAACACAAAGATTTATTAACTGCTCACAGGTTGTGTTATAAATGTACTTTACCTGCAAGAAATTGCTCATACTCAATAACTGGAATGTTTTTACTGAGGCTTGGAAGATCAAAGAACTCAGACCAAGGGATTCGGACTTGATGAATGTCAGGACTCTGCCAGTGATAGAGACGTCCCCAAGGAGGCAGGACCAATACCCAAGCTTCTGTTTTCAGCAAGGTCTTTAGAAGAGAAGCAACACGGATATAGACATCTCTGCGTAGATTGAATCCCTCAGGAGGATTTACATCATACAAAAGATAGCTGGAGAAAGTAAGAAACTACAATCAATTTTGAGAGGCTTCAAACATTCACAGAGAATTTACCTGTTGCTAATTTAAAATCAATTTACTAGATACGACTGACCATACTACTGGGCCAGACCAAAGGTCCATCCAAGCACAGTACCCTGTCTGCCAACAGTGGCCAACGCCAGGTACTCCAACCGAGTAGACCAAACAGGTAACAATCAAGCTCTCTCTCTCTTGCCATTCATCTCCAGCTTCTGACAAACAGAGGCTAGGGACACCATTCCTTACTCATCCTGGCTAACTGCCATTTACGGACCTAACCTCCATGAATTTATCTGGCACTTTTTAAAACCCTGTTATAGTTTTAGCTTTCACAGCCTCTTCTGGATAGGAGTTCTACAGGCTGACCGTGTGCTGTGTGAAGAACTTTTTGTTTTAAACCTGCTGCCCATTAATTTCATTTCGTGTCCTCTAGTTCAAGTATTATGGGAACAAATAAGTAATTTCTTCTTGTTCTTTTTCTCCACACCACTCAAAATTTTATATACCTCTATCATGTCCCCCCCATCTCCTCTTTTGTAAGATGAAAAGTCATAGTCTTTTTACTGGCTCTTTATATGGGACCTGTTCCAAACCCCTAATCATTTTACTTGCCCTTTTCTGAACCTTCTCTAATACCAATACATTTTTTTGAGAGGAGGAGGAGACCACATCTGTATGCAGTATTCAAGATGCGGGTGCACCATGGTTTTATATAAGGACAAGACATTCTCTGTCTTATTCACTATCCCTTTTTTAATGATTCCTAACGTTTACTTTTTTGACTGCCACTGCACACTGAGAGGATGTTTTCAGAGATCTACAATGATACCAAGATCTCTTTCCAGATTAGTTGTAGCTAAACTACCCCCATCATCCTGTATGTATAGTTGGGGTTATTTTTCCCTATGTCCACTACTTTACATTTATCCACACTAAATTTCATTTACCATTTTATTGCCCAATCACTCAGTTTTGAGAGATCTTTCTGAAGTTCTTCACAGTCTGCTTTGGTCTTATTTATCTTAAGTTGCCACCTCATAGTTTACCCCTTTCTCAAGATCACTTATGAATAAGTTGCACAGAACTGGTGGCAGAACCGACCCTTAGGGAACACCATTAGTTACCCCTTTCCATTCTTAAATTTTACCATTTATTCCTATTCATACTACCTTACCAGTTTTTCTTATGAGTTCTCATCTCCGAGATAAAGAAAGCATATTGCAATAACTGTAAAAAGCTGCAAATGATACCTCGGTAAAAAAAAAAAAAGTCAAAATTTCACTAACTTTTGCACAAGTGCCCAAGTATCATGAAAAATATTCAGAGGCATTTGCCTCAAGGCTCTGTGTAGCAAAGAGATGGGGAGCCAAACTTACTGCTCAGGTGTGCTGGATAAGAGACGGGTGAAAAAGCAGACTGCAAAAAGCCCAGTCTCCCCACACAACGCTGACTGAATCGCTGCGCCTAACATACATGTCTCGCTCTCGCTACAGAAAATGGCTCTTTCATCCCACGCTATAGCAACAGCAGCGACAACTTATCATTCAAGCCGGTTCTCGCAGCAAAGCGCCCCTAACAAGCCACCTCAATACCATGTGCGAGGCCATCTGAGGCGGCCGCTGCTCCCCGCCCCCACTGGCGGAGGAACACTCAGGGCCCAGTCTGCAGGGCAGGCGGCGCAAGGGACGGTGGATCCGGCAAACCGCTGCCCCGAGGCTGGTCACTGGCAGGGCCTCCCTGCCCTGGGGCTGAGGCACAGCCAGGCCTCTGGGGATTCCCGGCCGGCAACCCCTCCTACTCCTTACCGGCGGCGGAACGCAGCCCGAGCCCTGCGCAAAGCCCCGGCGCCTCCCGGCGATGACGCCCAGCCCGCCAGTCCCTCACATTCTCCTCACCGGCGGTGGGAGGCGGCGGCGACGGCGGGGAGGGAGACTGCGCTGTGCCCGGCCTGGAAGGCGCCAGGGGATGTTTGGGCGGGCAGCAGGCAGAGTGCGGCCAGGCTGAGCAGGAGGCTACCCGGGCTCCGAGCCGCCATCTCCGGGCCGCGGCACGCTCCCGTCCGGGCCTAGGACGCGACGCTTCACTCTGTCTGAAGGGCGGACAGCGGGCTTCTTAGGCGCTGCCCGGCCAGATCGCCAGATTCGGGGCTGCGTCGCTTGCCCGCCGGCGCGTGGGGGCGCGGCGCGTTTGCCTCCGCCCCACGTCTCGGTCAAGTAAAACCCTGCCCGCGAGCTGCGAGGCTTTCCTTTTCCCCGTTAGTTCCGCCTTCCAGACCGCTCTTCCCTCCACTCGCCGGGGTGGGTTGACTTGTACTTGCTCAAGAGCACAGGACAGGCCGAGTCTAATTTTGATCCTCGTCCAAGAGTCCCGAAGCTCTTTGCCGTAGGGACAGGACGGTATGAGGAAACACAAAGCCGCAGGAAGAGTTAGGGACCCAACGCCGGGACCAATGCCACCATACAGGTTGCCGCAGCGAGTAGCCCTGGCCTCCCTAGCAGACCTCTCCGGTTGCTGGGACACACAGAGGTGCTGGGGGCTGCATGCCGCTTTCCTACACCCGGGCAGGGCTTGCAGCACGGGAGAAAACAGCCAAGCCTACTCCCCCAGAACATGTTCTCCGCTTTTTAGAAGGTGAAGTGTTTTTAGGAGGCAAGGACCAACAACAAAAAAGGATCAACTCCCGGGGGGGAGATTTTCTCAGGGTATGAATAAAAAACTTATGTGTAACCTTAAACACAGTTATTCCTAACCCCAGGAATGTAAGACTTGAGTAATAATTAGGACTATAGTTTACTTGCTCTGGCCAACCTCATAGGCCCAGAAGGGATTTACAGAAATCTAATCCCTGCCCTTCGCCCATATTATGTGACCTGGGGCTACAATGAGAATGCTCAATCAGAGCAGACAATATAAAAAACGGGTGGCATAGTGTTATCATTTGATTCACCAAGACACTAACAGTTTTTCCAGTGTCCTACTCAACATCAACAACCACCATGGGTTCAACACTTATTGGTATCCAATGCCTCCCTCACTATTTTTTTCCATCTTTCCCTGTCCAGTGCAGAGTGGCTTAGTTTTGTAGACTACCTCTGTACCAATCTACCATATTATCTACCCATTCTCAGGGGGGTCTGCCTCTCCTAGCTGTCCATTACGCTGAATAGCAGGGTCTTGACCTTTTTGCTTGTTCATTCTGCAGATATGCCCAAAGAGCTGTAACTTCTGTTGTATAATCTTTTACAGGAGGTTCTCTTTCGGCTGTATCTTCCTATATAATTCCACGTTGGTGACCTGCATCCATCCTATTCTCAGGATCTTTCTATAACAACTCTTGAATGCCAATATCCTTCTCTTCGAATCTTTTGTTATTGCCCATGTCTCACAGCCGTACAACATGCAGCTGAATACACACATTTTGAGACACTCCACTTCATTACTAAGCTACTTGCTTTCCTTTTCCAGATCTTATCGCCTTCAGACTTGCTCTTGCTTTCGCCATTCTCGTTGCCATTTCTTTCTTAGTCTAGATCATACATCATATTTCTCCCCAGATACATGCACTTCTCTATGTTCTCTAGTTTCATCCTGTCTACACTAATCTTCCTTCCTATTTCCTCATCTCCAAATACCACTGTTTTCATTTTATTGATGTTCATAATCAGGCTGTACCGCTTCCCTTCCTCATTTAGCACCTGCATCATTCTTGCTAGCATCTCTTCATCTTCCTTGATGATATCTATAATATCCATGAACCTCAAATTATCAGTTCTCATCCTGTGCACTGAAATCCCTTCTATCTCTTCCTTGATCTTCTCCATCCCTCTAAGGCTACATCACAAGAACATACGAATGGCCTTACTGGTCAGACAAAAGGTCCATCCAGCCCAGTATCCTGTCCGCCAACAGTGGCCAATGCCATGTGCCCTAGAGGGAATGGACTGAACAGGTAACCAACAAGCGACCTCTCTTCTGCCATCCATCTCCAGCTTCTGACAAACAGAGGCTAGGGACACCATTCCTTACCCATCCTGTCTAATAGCCATTTATGGACCTAAGCTCCCTTGAATTTGTGTAGCTCTTTTTTAAACCCTGTTATAGTCCTAGCCTTCATAGCCTCTTCTGGATAGGAGTTCCACAGGTTGACTGTGCACTATGTGAAGAACTTGCTTTTATTTATTTTAGACTTGCTGCCCATTAATTTCATTTGGTGTCTCTAGTTCTGGTATTATAGGAACAAGTAAATAATTTTTTCTCATGCATCTGACGAAGCGGGTCTTTGCCCACGAAAGCTTATGCTCCAAAATATCTGTTAGTCTGTAAGGTGCCACTGGACTTTTAATTTTTTCTTGTTCACCTTCTCCACACCACTCACTTGTATATACCTCTATCATATCCCCCATTAGTCTCTTCTTCCTTAAGATGAAGAATCCTAGTCTCTTTCATCTGTCTTCATATGGCACCCATTCCAAACCCCTAATCATTTTACTTGCCCTTTTCTGAACGTTTTTTAATGCCAGTACAGTAGGGTCTCAACATTCGTGAGGGTTCCATTTTGAGAACCCTTGCGAATGTTGAATTTTGTGACTATGGCAGCTGCCACCTGCTGGAGCACAGCTGCCTGCGCTCCCTGTCCCGGGGAAGCAGTGGCTGCTGGCACTCCTCACCCCAGAGCACTGAGATATGGCAGCTGCCGGCGCTCCTACCTGGAGCCCCGGGGAAGCAGCCACTCGCAAATTACTGAATTTGTGAACCTTAAGTTTGCGAATGTTGAGACCCTACTGTATATCTTTTTTTAAGATGAGGATGTGTGCATACCATAGTTTTATATAAGGGCAATAAGAGAATCTCCATCCTACATCTATACTTTCCATACAAGATCAACTGATCTGGGTCAATCTTCTGGGGTGCCGTTTTGCGCATGCGTGAAACGGCATGTTCCGGCGACATCATCAACCCCGGAACTCCTCGCAAGCCATAACCATTAAGGAAGGTTGATGGGAGGAGCACTCCCTGTCAACCTTCTGTCATGAAGACAGGCATGGAAGTTGATGGCTGCAAAGTTGATTTTTGGTATGCAATTGGCATACCAAAAATTGCATAGCAGCTGTCGACCTTCAGGTTTACCCAAACTGCCTGGAGATGAATCTCTGTCACCTGCTCACAGCAGGAAGGAGCCCCATCTGTGGTCCAGCAAGAGATTCTCCCCCGCTACTGCTGACTGGCAACATAAGTGCTCTGCTTAAGGCTCCCCTAAGTTCAGCTTTTCCCCTCTGCAATATGACAAAGCAGGGTTTGAGAATCTGCTACAATATCTTCTGGACATATGTACTGCACACTAAGTCCCTGACTCTGAAAACTGTACCATAGTTCATTTGCTTTCATTGTAGTTCAACATGCTCCTTAGCACAAGCCACTATGGCACCAAATTAAAGTTTAACTGTGTTTAAGATTAAGATTCAAAATAAAGGTAAGTAAAAGGATTTGGAAACATAAAGTTACCAATAAACATCCCCTCAAAAGATGCATGGCCTATACTTAAGTTACTGTCCTGTTCAAGAAAGTATTTCTTACCCAATGGTTAATCCTTCCAGTGCTAGTCCAGCTCACCTTTCTGTGATCTACTATTCATGACATATCCCCACTGACAGAACAGTTCCTTCCACAATGGATGGTCACTTCAACCATTTCTTTTCTTGTATAGTCATAGGCTATTGTCCCTTACCCCAAGGGGCCCCCTCTTTTCAGAGCTTTCCTGGGGTGCATTTTTTCTTAAGTATGTCCATGGTTGCATCTTCCCCAGGCACTAAGTATAGCATGGTTTTAGGCAAGGTGCTGATGATGATACTGACTGAGAGACTAAGATCGCAGATAGAAGAACATATAGCAGACGAGCAAGCGAGGTTCAGAAAAGATAGAAGTACCATACAGCAGATATTGGCACTAGAACTGATAGCGGAAAAAGCTCAACGAAAGAACAAGAACGTATACACTTGCTTTGTCGATTTTCAAAAGGCATTTGACAGTATAAATCAGAAAGTGACGAGTGGTGTTGGAGTCATATGGAGTGGATAGCAGACTGATAACGGTTGTTGAAGGATATCAATGACAATGTGGAGGCAGCAGTGAGAACATGCAGGGAGTTGGGAAGTTGGTTTAAAACAAGTAGAGGTACGAGACAAAGAGATCCAATATTGCTCTTTCAATCTGCTTTTGTATATGGACATGATCTGACGTCAGAAGATTTGCCAGAAGATCTTGTATAGATTTAGCCTTGGACTATTTATGGAATAATGTCCTAGTGAAGACTCACTGGGTAGCATCATTTTTATTGTAAAATTTTTTCAAAACCAACTTCAGATATTGTATACATGAATATATTTGACCAATTTAAATTAATTAATACTCTGATTCCATTCTTCTACCCTCTTTCCTACTAAAGATATGGTGGGAGGAGAACAGTAGTATAAAAGAGTAAGCACCGTAGTTTTCAACTGCTTCTATAGGTCTCCAATAGCTATTTCAACACACATTTGTGATTTACATTGGAATCCATTACTGGTTACAAGTTACACGCACAACTGCATTCTGCTTGAGCGATAAGCTCTTTGGCTAAATTTTGTTACATGCTACAATGCAAGACATTCTGTTGACACTACATGAAGTTAACATAGATATCTGTTAAATAAATCACTGGTAAGCCTGAGTTAATTGTGTCCACGCTACTTGGTAAAATGCAGATTTTATATTTACTGGGTCCTCTTTGTTTTCTGACATGGTCAGAAGTGGTTTTCAGTTAATGGCTGGAGGTTTGTACCAGTGATTCCATTTAACTCCTCAAGAATTTGTTTTTCTTTCTGATACATCTATGAGGGAAGGGGAAAAAAACCCTCAGTTAGCGTGCTCATTTTCTGTTTCTGTAAATATTTTATAATTTTAAGCATTAGACATTAAAGTACTGTTCTAATCTGAAAAATAAACTATGTAAAAATAGTAAATTCTTCCTCATAAGATCTACCCATCTTTGAATTCAAAGTCAAATCAGATAAGTTATAGACAAAAGTAACTGCAAGACCAATATGGTTAAGATGACGTTAGCTGGATTCTCTTCACACAATTGGGTTGCACAGGTGTCACACAGGATGTAATTTCACTGCCAGAAGATAACTACTGGTTATGAGTAAGTTACAAAGACTCCATCTTGAGTCTGCAGTGCTGGTCGTTAGGAAACGGTGTATTTTCCTGACCTCTGTCCACACATTCAATATAGTATCCTTGAGAAACAATAAATCTAGAATGTTCTGACTGTAAGTATGTATATTTGATTTATAACTTGCAGGCTTATATTCAAGCTTATCTATTTTAAAACTTCCACTGTTTTATTCTACCCCAGCAGTAATGTAAGGATCTACAGGGGATTGATACCTTTAGCACAGTTTTTATATTTAGGTAGGTGTGAATATGTAGAAATTTCTACCCTTCTAACTCAGCTAGTCTAAGGGCAAAGGGGCCAGTGTGCTGGCACAGAACGTGAGTTTCTTGTGTGATATCTGAAGGAGCCAAAAATACAATGACCCTGTCAGACTGGACATCCGACTTTACCATAGATATGGCACTTTTCGGCATTCGAACCACAGATGCCCAGTTTAGGAGATTATTCACAGGGGTGTGAAGCCACATCTCATGGATATTCAAAGGAGTGTCAGTCTAATCCCTGAATCAGGTGCATGTACCCTCAAAATCTTAGGCAGTGGAAGTCTGGTTTGGGCTTGGGAAGGCTTGGCCAAAGTGACTCAAGAAGGCCTATAACACCCCACAGCCAACAGCATTATGATGGATTCTTTTTCCTCAAAGAGAGGATTTTCTTCCTCAAACTCTCTTTTCCTTTACCTTTTCTATTCATGAGTACTAGTACCTCTTTAAATCTTTTCATTTCCTCTGTTATAATACTCTCTCACATCTCACCATCAGCAGAGCGAGACTAGTCTTTCAACTCCTCAGGTCTTCAGGCAGAAGCGTGAGTATGGTGTTATACTAAGCATTTGCAATTGTATACTCAGGTTACACTTATGTTATTAACTGAGACAATCAAATTCATTTATGTGTTCCTCACCTGCGGCATTTTTTTAATGTTATCTTAATATCAGTTGTAATAAAATTTGTTTTAGTTTGGTACTGCACAGAGTGTATGTGTGATTGCTGGCCCACCTCCAGACACAGAACTTTTTAGCTCTTAATGTCTGTAACGGGGGTGGAGGGTGAACTTCTCAAGGCAACAAAAAGTCTTGTGGCACCTTACAGACTAACAGATATTTTGGAGCATAAGCTTTCATGGGCAAAGAGCTTATGCTCCAAAATATCTGTTAGTCTATGAGGTGCCACAAGACTTTTTGTTGTTCTCAAAGCTACAGACTAATACAGCTACCTCTCTGATACTTCTCAGGACAGTCATTCTCGGGTCAGATTTGGCAAGCTGACACCCAAAACAATATTCCTAACCAGATTTCCAACTTCAGTCAACAAATGGATAGGCATTTATGGGATTGCACTCTTAGACTGCCCTTACACAGACCCTTTCGTTAAAGGATTTCAAATCTCTTCTACTACTCAGTTCTTCCAGATACACAGTACCTTTGCAAGATGCTGTCTGTCCTTAGCTCTCATTGATTGCACTCTCATTTCTACAGTTCGTTAAGAAAACTGGAGATATTCCCGCAGGCATGTGCATTTTGCCTATGATCCTGTCAACTCTCACAAAGAAAGCAAGGTTCCACTTGGCCAGTAATCACATGAAACCAAAAGAAATCTAGGCAGTCATACGTGTTTCTGCTACAAAAGGTGATTCTTGCCTCTGAGTAAACACTTAAATAATCCCCAAATTAGAGTTAGGACATCAGGTTGTTAAAGGTCCTAATTTTCAGAAAGTAAAAAGTAGGCCCTGACTAGATGTGTCATTAAACAGCTCATGTGACTTTTTCCACAAGAAAAAGGTGTGAATTTGATGTTCTGGCAAGACTCCAATGTGGTTAATTGCACTTGCTTATAGGAGTATACATACTCCAGTAGCCAGAAGAGAGAACTGGCATACCCAGGTTCTGTTGTCTACCCTAAGTAGTCTTCTGTGTGAACTTTTGCAAATAGTTAAACTCTTGTCTCTGTTTTTACATTTGTAAAAGAGGCTAACATCTTTGAGATGCTCTGCTGGAAGGCTATTTGTAACTGCATAGCATTGTTCCCTAAGATTCCATCTGCCATTTCAATTAGATTTTTTTTAAATCACTTCCTTTCCTAAAGTACTGTAGCCTTGCAGTGTATTATAGCTGCTATGTTGACTCCTGCTCCATGGAGGCATAGTTTGTCCCCACGGTTAAGGATGAAAGTATCCAGACTAACCCCTGTTTATGAACCTGCTACCATTCCAAATATGTAGTTTTTTGAGGATTCTCTAAGATGAAAGGCACTATTAGAACTTCATACTATTACTTTTTTGGTTTATGTGACTGAGTGACTAGCTGCAAAGTGCCCCTGAGAGCATCAAAATTAGAAGGTTATACTATGATATGCTTCAGGAAAATTTCTCTGCATTTACAATATGGTTTTGATTTGTACCATTACTGATATGCTTCAGGCATTCTTAATACATCTATCTCAGCTTAGGTACCTGCTCCCACTCTGCTTCTGTATTGTGCTGGTATCCTAGCAAATGGCACAGCCCATGAGCTGCAGTCACCTGTCCAAAGAAACAACAAAAACGGTTTTAGTATTTTACAGATTCCTAAACACGTATGCATGTGTGCATCACTGTAATATACAGGGGCTGTCTTGCAATATTTAACACAGATCTTCACCAAGAAAGGGACAGTAATAAAGTTAACTGCAGACTGAATCTCTCCAACTTGGAACTCTCTAGCAACATCCATAATCTGGCATGATTTTAGTTAGCAGATCACCACTTATCATAGACATGGACAAGTTTTCCACGGTCCAAGGAAAAGTTCCAGGATTGGTATTCCTGCGGTATAGACTGTGGTTCAGGGTGAGAATCCTCATAAAATTGGCCCGTTGCCAACTATGTCCACATATCTATTCTAGAGATACCATCACTGGACCTAACCAGGTTATTCACAGAATCACGGGCACATTCTCATGTTCCTCAACTAACATCATATATGCCATCATGTGCCAACAATGCCCACATGCTTTGTATATTGGACAGACTTCAAACTCTCTTAGACAAAGAATTAATGGGCATAAAACAACAATAAAAACAGTCCTGATTCACAAACCTGTCAGCCAGCACTTTAATGGAGTGGGCCATTCTGTTAATAACCCAAAAGTATGTGTTTTACTGAAAAGGAATTTTCACAACCGTTTGGAAAGAGAGGCTGCTGAATTCTCTTTTATATTCAAATTCAACACATTAACATGTGGTTTGAACCAGGATGACAATTTTCTAGTTCATTATAGGGGCTCTTTTACATACTTTGCTTTATTTAATTTTTGACTTGCCCCCCAGCTCCTTCTGCCCCTCTGCTCTCTGATTTGCTCACCTTGATAATAATTTTTCTGATTTGTCAACCTTGATTACTATTTTTGGTTCTCTGTGCCTTAAATATTGAATCTGTTCTGGTATGGCTATGGTCTGAAGAAGTGGGTCTGTTCCATGAAAGCTCATCACCTAATAAATTATTTTGTTAATCTTTAAAGTGCTACTGGACTGCTTTTTTGTTTTGATAGTATATAGACTAGCAAGGCTATCTCTCTGTTACAAACAGCATCACATGATGCATGTTTCTCAATCCCATCATTCCATGGGCAAACTGTCAGACTGCCAGTTGCTTTTTGCTGAAGCATGTGAGGGAAGTGTGTGTGACAGGGAGCAAGGAGGAACAGAGCAAAGAGGAACAGAGCGTATGCTGGACAGAATGAGTGCATCAGCTTGCTGACTCTAAGTTCAGACAGCTACCAGAAGCAGTCAGTCCTGAACAGCGTTCCTGTAAGAGGTGTACTTATGTGGCCACTCAGTAGAGAGTCAAATGCCACCCAACTCTTTAGCAGACGGCCCGCAGCTAGTTTATTTATTTCTACTGGAGCTGAACCTTTGGACATGTCACAGAGCACAAAAAATTTATTCTACACATGTATGGATAGAATCCACGCATGGATGGAAAAGATTCGATAGAACATTGGTCCTGAGGCAGGGGGTGGGGGCACCTTCCCAACATCATCCCCTGCCTCCCTCCCTGTCTCTGCACAACACAGTCTCCCTCTCTCTCACGGGCATACACACATGTGTACCACTGCCTGCTGTTTCAAAGTGTGGGAGACAAAAGCATTCTATGTAAATGATTTGCTCTTTGCTGCCAGAGCTGATCATGCTCAGCTGTCAGAACTTCCCAGAGCTTTTAAAGGAGAGGGATGCCTGCCTGTGTATCAGGAATACAAAACAGATGGGCTCAACACATTGAGCTGTGTGGTCATGTGAGGCCAGATATAGCAATTGAACAAGTTGCAATGTCTACACTGATGCTTTGTCACTATACAGAGTGAAATGCAATGACGTAAGGAAAGCGATCAGAATGGATAAGGCAAAATGGTTAGAGGAGCAGTGTGAAGATACAGAGAGATATTATGGCAAGTGTAAGACCAGGAAGACGTATAAAATGATTAAGAATATTAATAGGAAGTGGCAGCCAAAGCAGATGGTGATCAAAGGTGAAAACGAGGTGCTCATGAACAAGGAGAGGGTTGTACAGCGATGGATGAGATATTGCACCAATCTATACAAAGCACAGTTGGAGCTGAATGTCTCAGAGAGACCGTTAGAAGAACTGTTAGAAGACTTCAGGGCTCTGAGGGCACGGGTGAGGGAGTTTGGGGCACAGGTGGTATTCTCCTCAATTCTGCCTGTCAGTGGTAGGGGCCCAGGCAGAGCCAGGTGCATCATAGAGGTGAATGCCTGGCTTCCAAGATGGTGTCGCCAGGAAGGCTTTGGCTTCCTCGACCATGGGATGCTATTCCAGGAAGGACGGCTAGGCAGAGATGGTGTTCACCTTTCCAGGAGGGAAAATACTGTATTTGGACACAGACTGGCTAACCTAGTGAGGAGGGCTTTAAACTAGGTTTGACAGGGACAGGGGAGAAAAGCCAACAGGTAAGTGGAGAACATGGAAACCTGGGAGATGCGTCAGAAATGGGAGGCAGTATGGGCAACGTCAGAGTAAAAAGAGGGTCAGGGCAAAACAGGAAGGCAAGATCAAATCAATATTTTAGATGCCTATATACAAATGCAAGAAGTATGGGTAATAAGCAGGAAGAACTGGAAGTGCTAATAAATAAGTACAACTATGACACTGTTGGCATCACGGAAACTTGGTGGGATAACGCACATGATTGGAATGTTGGTATTGATGGGTACAGCCTGCGTAGGAAGGATAGACAGGAAAGAAAGTAGGGAGGTGTTGCCTTATATATTAAAAATGTACACACTGGGACTGAGGTGGAGATGGACGTAGCAGATGGACATGTTGAGAGTCCCTGGGTTAGACTAAGAGGGGTAAAAAAACAAGGGTGATTTCCTGCTAGGAGTCTACTACGGGCCGCCTACCCAGGTGGAAGAGGTGGATGAGGCTTTTATTAACCAACTAACAAAGTCATGCAGGGCCCTGGATTTGGTGGTGATGGGGGACTTCAACTATCCAGATATATGTTGGGAAACTAATACAGCGGGGCACAGACTACCCAGTAAGTTCTTGGATTGCATTGGAGACAATTTTTTATTCCAAAAGGTTGAAAAAGCTACCAGGGGTAAGCGGTTCTAGATTTGATTTTAACAAATAGGGAGGAATTGGTAGAGAACCTGAAAGTGGAAGGCAGCTTGGGTGAAAGTGATCATGAAATCATAGAATTCACAATTCTAAAGAAGGGAAGAAGGGAAAACAGCAAAATAGAGATAATGGATTTCAGGAGGGCAGATTTTGGTAAACTCAGAGAGCTGGTAAGTAAGTCCCATGGGAAGCAAAACTGAGGGGAAAAACAGATGAGGAGAGTTGCCAGTTTTTCAAAGGAACATTATTAAGGGCCCAAAAGCAAGCTATCCCGCTGTGTAGGAAAGACAGAAAATATGGCAAGAGACCGCCTTGGCTTAACCAGATCTTGCATGATCTCAAAATAAAAAAGGAATCGTATAAAAATGGAAACAAGGACAAATTACGAAGGACGAATATAGGCAAACAACATGAGCATGCAGGAGCAAGATTAGAAGGGCTAAGGCATAAAATGAGTTAAAACTAGCTACAGGCATAAAGGGAAACAAGAAGGCTTTTTATAAATATATTAGAAATAAGAGGAAGACAGGGACAGGGTAGGGTCATTGCTCAGTGAGGAGGGAGAAACAATAACAGGGAACTTGGAAATGGCAGAGATGCTTAATAACTTCTTTGTTTCAGTCTTCACTGAGAAGTCCAAAGAAGGAATGCCCAACACAGTGAATGATAGTGGGAAAGGGGTAGGGTTAGAAGTTGAAATAAAAAAATAACAAGTTAAAAATCACGTAGGAAAATTAGATGTCTGCAAGTCACCAGGGCCTGATGAAATGCATCCTAGAATCCTCAAGGAGCTGATAGAGGAGGTATCTGAGTCTTTATCTATCATCTTTGGAAAATCATGGGAGACAGAAGAGATTCCAGAAGACTGGAAAAGGGCAAATATAGTGCTCATCTATAAAAAGGGGAATAAGAATAACCCAGGAAACTACAGGCCAGTCATCTTAACTTCTGTGTCAGGAAAGAAAATGGAGAAGGTAATTAAAGAAATCATCTGCAAGCACTTGGAAGGTGGTAAGGTGATAGGGAACAACCAGCATGGATTTGTAAAGAATAAATCATGTCAAACCAATCTGACAGCTTTTTTTGATAGGATAAAGAGCCTTTTGGACACGGGAGAAGTGATAGATGTGGTATACCTAGACTTCAGTAAAGCATTTGATACGGTCTCACATGATATTCTTATAAAAAAACTAGGCAAATACAATTTAGATGAGGGTACTATAAGGTGAGTGCATAACTGGATAACCGTACCCAGAGAGAAGTTCTTAATGGTTCTCAATCCTGCTGGAAAAGTATAACAAGTGGGGTTCTGCAGGGGTCTGTGTTAGGATCGGTTCTGTTCAATATCTTCCTCAATGATTTAGATATTGGCATAGAAAGTACGCTTATTAAGTTTGCAGATGATACCAAGCTGGGAGGGGTTGCAACTGCTTTGGAGGATAGGGTCATAATTCAAAATGATCTGGATAAATTGGAGAAATGGTCTGAGGTAAACAGGATGAAGTTGAATAAGGACAAATGCAAAGTGCTCCACTTGGGAAGGAACAATCAGTTTCACACATACAGAATGGGGAGAGACTCTCTAGGAATGACTACAGCAGAAAGGGATCTAGGGGTTATAGTGGACCACAAGCTAAATATGAGTCAACAGTGTGATGCTGTTGCAAAAAAAGCAAACATGATTCTGGGATGCATTAACAGGTGCGTTGTGAACAAGACATGAGACGTCATTCTTCTGTTCTACTCTGTGCTGGTTAGGCCTCACTTGGAGTATTGTGTCCAGTTCTGGGCACCGCAGTTCCAGAAAGATTTGGAGAAATTACAGAGGGTCCGGAAAAGAGTGACAAGAATGATTAAAGGTCTAGAGAATGTGACCTATGAAGAAAGGCTGAAAGAATTGGGCTTGTTCAGTTTGGAAAAGAGAAGATTGAGGGGCGACATGATAGCGGTTTTCAGGTATCTAAAAGGGTGTCATAAGGAGGAGGGAGAAAACTTGTTCTTCTTGTCCTCTGAGGATTGAACAAGAGGCAATGGGCTTAAACTGCAGCAAGGGACGTTTACGCTGGACATTAGGAAAAAGTTCCTAACAGTCAGGGTGGTCAAACAGTGGAATAAATTGCCAGGGGAGGTTGTGGAATCTCCACTGCTGGAGATATTTAAGAACAGGTTAGACAGATGTCTATCATGGATGGTTTAGACAGTACTTGGTCCTGCCATTGGAGCAGGGGGCTGGACTCGATGGCCTGTCGAGGTCCCTTCCAGTCCTTGTATTCTATGATTCTATGATTCTAGTAAGAACATAAGAACATAAGAATGGCCATACTGGGTCAGACCAAAGGTCCATCCAGCCCAGTATCCCGTCTGCCGACAGTGGCCAATGCCAGGTGCCCCAGAGAAGGAGAACAGAAGACAATGATCAAGTGATTTATCTCTTGCCATCCATCTCCTGCCCTTGTACTGAAGGCTAGGGCACCATACTTTACCCCTGGCTAATAGCCATTTATGAACCTAACCTGTAAAAATTTATCAAGCTCTTTTTTAAACCCTAATAGAGTCCTGGCCTTCACAGCCTCCTCCGGCAACGAGTTCCACAGGTTGACTGTGCGCTGTGTGAAGAAAAATTTCCTTTTATTAGTTTTGAACCTACTACCCATCAATTTCATTTGGTGTCCCCTAGTTCTTGTATTATGGGAAAAGGTAAATAATTTTTCTATATTCACTTTCTCCACACCATTCATGATTTTATATACCTCTATCATATTGCCCCTCAATCGCCTCTTTTCCAAACTGAAAAGTCCCAGTCTCTCTAGCCTCTCCCCATATGGGACCCGTTCCAAACCCCTAATCATCTTAGTCGCCCTTTTCTGTACCTTTTCTAATGCCAATATATCTTTTTTGAGGTGAGGAGACCACATCTGCACACAGTACTCAAGATGTGGGTGTACCATAGTTTTATACAGGGGAAGTATGATATCTTCTGTCTTATTATCTATCCCTTTTTTAATAATTCCTAACATCCTATTTGCTTTACTAACTGCCGCTGCACACTGTGTGGATGTCTTCAGAGAGCTATCCACTATAACTCCAAGATCCCTTTCCTGATCTGTCGTAGCTAAATTTGACCCCATCATGTTGTACGTGTAATTTGGGTTATTTTTTCCAATGTGCATTACCTTACACTTACCCACATTAAATTTCATTTGCCATTTTGCTGCCCAATCACTCAGTTTGCTGAGATCTTTTTGTAGTTCTTCACAATCCCTTTTGGTTTTGACTGTCCTGAACAACTTGGTGTCATCTGCAAACTTTGCCACCTCACTGCTTACCTCATTTTCTAGATCATTGATGAACAAGTTGAACAGGATCGGTCCCAGGACTGACCCTTGGGGAACACCACTAGTTACCCCACTCCATTGTGAAAATTTACCATTTATTCCAACCCTTTGTTTTCTGTCTTTTAACCAATTCCCGATCCATGAAAGGATCTTTCCTCCTATCCCATGACCGCCTAATTTACATAAAAGCCTTTGGTGTGGGACCGTGTCAAAGGCTTTCTGGAAATCTAGGTATATTATGTCCACTGGGTGCCCCTTGTCCGCATGTTTATTAACCCCTTCAAAGAATTCTAATAGATTAGTTAAACATGACTTCGCTCTGCAGAAACCATGCTGACTTTTGCCCAACAATTCGTGCTCTTCTACATGCCTTGCAATTTTATTCTTTACTATTGTTTCTATTAATTTGCCTGGTACTGATGTTAGACTTATCGGTCTATAATTGCCAGGGTGTCCTCTGGAGCCTTTTTTAAATATTGGCGTTATATTGGCCATCTTCCAGTCATTGGGTACCGAAGCGAATTTAAAGGATAGGTTACAAACCACTGTTAATAACTCCGCAATTTCACATTTGAGTTCTTTCAGAACCCTTGGGTGAATACCGTCTGGTCCTGGAGACTTGTTACTATTCAGCTTATCAATTAACTCCAAAACCTCCTCTAATGTCACTTCAATCTGGGAGAGTTCCTCAGATTTGTCACCTAAAAAGGCTGGCTCAGATTTAGGAACCTCTGTAACATCCTCAGCCGTGAAGACTGAAGCAAAGAAATCATTTAATCGCTCCGCAATGGCACTGTCTTCCTTGATTGCTCCTTTTATATCTTTATCGTCCAAGGGCCCCACTGCTTTTTTAGCAGGCTTCCTGCTTCTAATGTATTTAAAAAAACATTTTACTATCATTTTTTGAATTTTTGGCTAGCTGTTCCTCAAAATCTTTTTTGGCTTTTCTTACTACGTTATGACACTTAATTTGGGAGTGTTTATGTTCCTTTCTATTTTCCTCGCTAGGATTTGACTTCCACTTTTTAAAAGCTGCCCTTTTCTCTCTCACTGCCTTTTTAACATGGCTGTTAAGCCATGGTGGTTCTCTGTTAGGTCTCTTACTGTGTTTTTTTATTTGGAGTATACATTTAAGTTGGGCCTCTAGTATGGTGTCTTTAAACAGTTTCCATGCAGCTTCCAGGGATTTTAGTTTAGTTACTCTACCTTTTAGTTTCTGTTTAACTAGCTTCCTCATTTTAGTGTAATACCCCTTTTTGAAATTAAATGCCAGAGTGTTTGACCGTTGCGGTGTTCTTGCCAACACAGGAATATTAAAAGTTCTTATATTGTGGTCACTATTTCCAAGTGGTCCAGTAACAGTTACCTCTTGGACCAAATCCTGCATTCCAGTCAGGACTAGATTGAGAATTGACTCTCCCCTTGTGGGTTCCTCTACTAGCTGCTCCAAGAAGCAGTCATTTAAGGCATCAAGAAATTTAATCTCTGAATCCCGTCCTGAGGTGACATGTACTCAATCAATATGGGGATAATTGAAATCTCCTATTATTACTGTGTTTTTTATTGTGATAGCCTCTTTAATCTCCCTTAACATTTCACCATCACTATCACTGTCCTGGTTAGGTGGTCGGTAATATATTCCTAATGCCATATTCATATTAGAGGAATGAATTGTTATCCATAATGATTCTATGGAACATTTTGATTCCTTTAGGATTTTTGTTTCATTTGATTCTATATTATCCTTCACATATAATACCACTCCGCCACCCGCACGACCTGTTCTGTCTTTCCGATATAATTTATATCCCGGTATGATAGTGTCCCACTGATTGTCCTCATTCCACCATGTTTCTGTGATGCCTATTATGTCAACTTCCTCCTTTGATATGAGGTACTCCAGTTCACCCATCTTATTAGACAGACTCCTAGCATTTGTGTAAAAGCACTTTAAAAAACTACCACTATTTATATGTCCGCCTTTCACAGACGCCCTGGATTTTTTTATATGCGATTGTTTCACATCTGATCTTGCCCATATATTATTTCCCACATTCCCTATCTGACTAACTTCTAGGGCATCCCTATCTATGGCGCCTCATGTAAGAGAAGTCTCCGTCCGATCCACGTGCTCCCCCGCACCAATCGGCTTTCCCCCACCTCTTAGTTTAAAAAGTGCTCTACGACCTTTTTAATGTTTAATGCCAGCAGTCTGGATCCACCTTGATTTAGGTAGAGCCCATCATTCCTGTATAGGCTCCCCCTACCCCAAAAGTGTCCCCAGTTCCTAATAAATCTAAACCCCTCTTCCCTACACCATCGTCTCATCCACGCATTGAGACTCTGAAGTTCTGCCTGTCTATCTGGCCCTGCGCGTGGAACTGGAAGCATTTCAGAGAATGCCACCATAGATGTTCTGGATTTCAGTCTCTTTCCTAGTAACCTAAATTTGGCCTCCAGAACATCTCTTCTACCCTTCCCTATGTCATTGGTACTGACATGTACCATGACCACTGGCTCCTCCCCAGCACTGCCCATAAGTCTGTCTAGATGCCTCGAGAGATCCACAACCTTCGCACCAGGGAGGCAAGTCACCATACGGTTCTCCCGGTCATCACAAACCCAACTATCTATATTTCTAATGATCGAATCCCCCACTACTAAAACCTGCTTCTTCCTAACAGCTGGCGCTCCCTCCCCCGGAGAAGTATCCTCGGCGCGAGAGGATACCATAGCACCCTCTGGAAGGAGGGTCCCAACTATGGGATGGTTTCCCTCTGCTCCCATTGACTGCCTTTCATCCTCCGTAACAGCATCAGGACTGTCAGACTGGAGGTGGGACAGCCCTACTATGTCCCGGAAGGTCTCATCAACAAACACCTCTGCCTTCCTTAGCTCCTCCAGTTCAGCCACCCTGGCCTCCAAAGCACGCACTCGGTCTCTGAGGGCCAGGAGCTCCTTGCATCGCGCGCACACACACGCCACCCACCCACAGGGTAGGTAGTCATACATATTGCACTTGACACAATAAACAGGATAGCCCCCACTCTGCTGCTGAGCTTCTGCCTCCATTTCCTACTCTAATTATATATGAGGGTTTTATTAAATGTTTCAGATAGAGGTTGTTATAAAGGATTTAAGTTTAAGGGCAATAGAAGTCACTGGCTCCCTCCAAGCTCCCCCTCTAAACTCCCCTCTCAAAACTCCCTCCTGTTAGCACTCACCCTGTTCGCAAGCTCCCTGGTCGCTTACTAGCGGGGTTTAAGTGCTCGGCCTCCTTGATAGCTCCTCCCTGATAGCAAATACTTACCGTAAGAATATTGTAGTAATCCTCTCCATTTTCTTGGCATTGATGATAGATATACTCTACGCCTAGGAAAATGTCACCAAGATTGTATTCATCTCGAAAATTAGGTTGTGGCAGCTCACCTGGTTTTAGATTCTGAAATACAGAAGCCCTTTAAAAAGTTATCATGCATAAGAATCTGGTTATACAGAGTACTTTTCATTCTTAAGGCTTTCCAAATTTGCCACAAACTAATGAGCTACACACAGATACAAAAATGGTGGTTCATGCAAATAGAACCTGAGACAGAAAGACTTTTTACTGGTAGAGGAAAATAGCTAGGGACGCAATAATATCCACCAAGACGGTAAACAGAACCTTGAGTTAACAATATCATATAAAGCTGTGAAATATTTGCTATATACAGTGTCAGGGAACTTATATAAGTCCAGCACCTAAAATTTACACATCCTTGATTTGCTTAGTTTAAGTCTAGACAGCCCACAGCAAGCATTCTGCATCCCAGGTTTAGAGACCTGAGCTAGTGGTAACATGCTAAAAACAGCTGTGTTACTTCAGGAGGACATCTGTGCCAAAATTTTAAAAATTCTGTAAAATTCTGCATATTTTGTCAAAATAACACAACATAAAAATGTAAGTTTCAATTATATTGGTAATTTATGTCAAAATATCTGTAGGTGGGTATGCCTGTAACAATACTGACAAAAAATAAACAGATTCTGGTAATTTTTTTTTGACAAATAGACTCCTTAGTAGGCATATTAACGCAGAACTTTGTGCAGTCATTACAATACAGAACTTAATTTCCTGTACCTAGCAGAAGCAGTGCAAAAACTTGGGAGAGTTGGGGTAATGGTCGCTGTGGTGCCATGTCAGTGAACCTGAACTCATCTGGCCCTTCATTCTGGCTATTGGAGGAGTGAGGCCAGCAGAAGTGATGTAAGGACATGCTGAAGGCACACATGAGAAGGTGTAGCACTGGTAATGACACTTGGGAGAACCTTGTTCAGAACTGTCTCCTCAGTGGACAGTGGTAATCCATGAGGGAATGGTGCAATTTGAGAGGTCCCGTTGCAGCAGAGATGAGGAGAGGCAGAGAAGGAGTAAAGACCAGCAAATATTGTCCCAACAGCTACCAACACCTGCCATTTCTGCAATAAGATCTGTGGCTCCAGAGTCCGGTTGGTCAGCCATCAATGGACTCACAAACAGAAGGGTGACATGAAGTCATCCTACTTGTTATTGAGTATTGAGTCCAGCATCACAGTGGCCTCTGGTGAGCCAAAGACAGAACTGGGGCACTCAAGCAAAATGTACTTAAGAAGGAAAATACAAATACAAAATTATGTGAGACAGAGGAATTCTGTGTCTACAGTGCTTTGAAGTTGCAGCTTGGGTGGGAGCTCAGCTCAAACTTCTGCCAGAGCCACAACTTTAAAGAACTGGAACAAGAAGTAATGGACTTAAATTGCAGCAAGGGAGGTTTAGAGTGGAAATTCGAAAAATCTTCCTAACTTTCAGGCTGTTTAAAAACTAGAATAAATTGCCTATATCTAATGTTAGTACTGGGCAAATCAGTTGAAACCACAGTAAAGAACAAAATTGTCAGACACATAGAAGAACATAATTTGTTGGGTGAAAGTCAACATGGTTTCTGTAAAGGGAAATCACATCTTACTAATCTATTAAAGTTCTATGAAGGGGTCAACAAATGTGGATTAGGGGGATCCAGTAGATGTAGCGTTCTTGGAGTTCCAGAAAGCCTTTGACAAAGTCCCTCACTAAATGCTCTTACATAAATTAAGTTGTCACGGGATAAGAGGGAAGTCTTTTCATGGACTGAGAACTGGTTAAAAGACAGAAAACAGAGGGTAGGAAGAAATGGTAAATTTTCAGAATGGAAAGAGGTAACTAATGGTGTTCCCAAAGGTCAGTCCTAGCACCAATCCTATTCAACTTATTCATACATGATCTTGAGAAAGGGATAAACTGTGAGGTGTCAAAGTTTGCAGACAATACTAAAGTTCAAATCAATATCTAAGATGCCTATATACCAATGCAAGAAGTATGGGTAATAAACAGGAAGAACTGGAAGTGCTAATAAATAAATACAACTATGATATCATTGGCATCACAGAAACTTGGTGGGATAATACACATGATTGGAATGTTGGTATTGAAGGCTACAGCCCGGTTAGGAAAGATAGACAGGGAAAAAAGGGGGGAGGTGTTGCCTCATATATAAAAAGTGTACACACTTGGACTGAGGTGGAGATGGACATAGGAGATGGACGTGTTGAGAGTCTGTGGGTTAGTTTAAGAGGGGTAAAAAACAAGGGTGATGTCCTGTTAGGAGTCTACTACAGGCCACCTAACCAGGTGGAAGAGGTGGAGGATGCTTTTTTTAAACAACTAACAAAATCATCCAGAGCCCAGGATTTGGTGGTGATGGGGGACTTTAACTATCCAGATATATGCTGGGACACTAATACAGCGAGGCACAGACTATCCAATAAGTTCTTAGACTGCATTGGAGACAATTTTTTATTCCAAAAAGTTGAAAAAGCCAGCAGGGGAGAAACTGTACTGGATTTGATTTTAACAAATAAGGAGGACTTGGTCGAGAATTTGAATGTGGGAGGCTGCTTGGGTGAAAGTGATCATGAAATCATAGAATTCACAATTCTAAGGACTGGTAGGAGGGAAAATAGCAAAATAGAGATGATGGATTTCAGGAAGGCAGATTTTGGTAAACTCAGAGAGCTGGTAGGTAAGATCCCATGGGAGGAAAAACTGAGGGAAAAAACAACTGAGGAGCGTTGGCAGTTTTTCAAAGCGACATTATTAAGGGCCCAAAAACAAGCTATTCCCCTATGTAGCAAAGATAGTAGATATGGGCAAAGACCGCCTTGGCTTAACAAGGAGATCCTGCATGATCTCAAACTAAAAAAGGAATCCTATAAAAAATGGAAACTAGGACAAATTACAAAGAATGAACATAGGCAAATAACACAGGAATGCAGGAGTAAAATTAGAAAGGCTAAGGCACAAAATGAGCTCCAACTAGCTACAGGCATAAAGGGTAACAAGAAGGCCTTTTACAAATATATTAGAAACAGGAGGAAGACCAAGGACAGGGTAGGGCCATTGCTCAGTGAGGTGGGAGAAACAGTAACGGGGAACTTGGAAATGGCAGAGATGCTTAATGACTTCTTTGTTTCGGTCTTCACAGAGAAGTCTGAAGGAATGCCTGACATAGTGAATGCTGGTGGAAAAGGGGCAGAGTTAGTTTTTGAAATAAAAAAAGAACAAGTTAAAAACCATTTGGAAAAATTAGATGTCTGCAAGTCACCAGGGCCTGATGAAATGTATCCTAGAATCCTGAAGGAGCTGATAGAAGAGGTAGCTGAGCCGTTAGCTCTCATTTTTGGAAAGTCATGGGAGACAAGAGAGATTCCAGAAGACTGGAAGAGGGCAAATATAGTGCCCATCTATAAAAAGGGGAATAAGAATAACCCAGGAAATTACAGGCCAGTCAGCTTAACTTCTGTGCCAGGAAAGGTAATGGAGCAGGTAGTTAAGGAAGTCACCTGCAAGCACTTGGAAGGTAGTAAAGTGATAGGGAACAGCCAGCATGGTTTTGTAAAAAACAAATCATGTCAAACCAACCTGATAGCTTTTTTTGACACGATAACGAGACTCGTAGATAAGGGAGAAGCAGTGGATGTGGTATACCTAGACTTTAGTAAAGCATTTGATACGGTCTTGCATAATATTCTTATCGACAAACTAGGCAAGTCGAACTTAAATGGGGCTGCAATAAGGTGGGTGCATAACTGGCTGGCTAATCGTACCCCGAGAGTAGTTGTTAATGGTGCTCAATCCTGCTGGAAAAGTATAAAGAGTGGGGTTCCGCAGGGGTCTGTTTTGGGACCGGGTCTGTTCAATATCTTCATTAATGATTTGGATATTGGCATAGAAAGTATGCTTATTAAGTTTGCAGATGATACCAAGCTGGGAGGGGTTGCAACTACCTTGGAGAATAGGGTCATAATTCAAAATGATCTAGATAAATTGGCGAAATGGTCTGAAGTAAACAGGATGAAGTTTAATAAAGATAAATGTAAGGTGCTGCACTTAGGAAGGAATAATCTGTTTCACACATACAGAATGGGAAAAGACTGTCTAGGAAGGAGCACAGCAGAAAGGGATCTAGGGGTTCTAGTAGATCACAAGTTAAATATGAGTCAACAGTGTGATGCTGTTGCAAAAAAAGCAAACATGATTCTGGGATGCACTAGTGTAGCCAGACAAAGTCTCCCCCTTACAAGCCAGCTTGCTCGTTGCCCACCCCGACTGAGGAGCACACAGGGCACGGAAACGGCTGCTGACAGCACAGTCTTTGATGCCCTCATTGAGGCCCAGATATGCTGGCTTATCGTGACCCTGAGAAGCAGAAAGTACAGCTAGAAGGCTAACAGGCCAGACTGTCAACATGAGGGGGGGGGGGGACCCTCAGAAATCACCCCAGCTGGCATTGATCAATATGATGCACACACACAATCACCCAGAAGGGGACGTGCCCCGCCCGCACAAAAGAATGTCCTGTACTCCTAAATTGTTTATCTCTTGTCTTACAAGTGCAAACTAAGTAGAAATGCCCTTGTAACAAACTGGAGTCACAAAGACAGACCAGTATGATCTGGCACCATAGATAAGAAAGAGAATACATAACCCAAAAGGGGTATAAAAGATGGGTCCAGCAGAACTCTAACTTTGAGTGCATTCCACCAACTTCCTGCTGGTCGGGTCAGGTGATTGCCTCCCGAGGTCCACTACTGGGGACGCCCAACCTCGTATTCGTCTTTCCGCGGAATTGAGTGACCGATCCGGCTTGGCTATGCTGGTATCGAGAGACGCAGAGAGGGTAAGATACACCCATGCTAGGTCTCTGACTTTTTTTTTGTGCACAGCTAAAGAATTAGAGCTCTGTAACTAGATGTCATTGTGCCAAGATATCATTGTGTTAGATGATAACAGATATCTTTGTATTGGATTGTAACATAACTTGTTAACACCTGTACTTTGCTAGCACATAAGAAGTAAACAATAGCCTTTTGTAACCGCACGCTTATAACTGTAGCTTAATAAACTTGTAACTAGTTAAGATTCAAGCCTAACTATTTTGTTAACCCTTTTGTCACTGCAACACAGCCGGCACAACAAAAGAACTTTAACCGTTTGGTTACTACAGCCTGGCCGTGGGTGAGTGTGCTAGGAGCTGCCTGCTCTAACAGTAAAAAACTGGGTTGTTTAGGACCCATGGGAGTACCTCACCGCACATTACCTGGCCACCGGCTAACAACTAGCAGGTGTGTTGTGAACAAGACACGAGAAATCATTCTACCGCTCTACTCTGCGCTGGTTAGGGCTCAGCTGGAATATTGTGTCCAGTTCTGGGCACCCCAATTCAAGAAAGATGTGGAGAAATTAGAGAAGGTCCAGAGAAGAGCAACTAGAATGATAAAAGGTCTGGAGAACATGACTTATGAAGAAAGGCTGAAAGAATTGGGCTTGTTTAGCTTGGAAAAAAGAAGATTGAGGGGGGACATGATAGCGGTTTTCAGATATCTTAAAGGGTGTCATAAGGAGGAGGGAGAAAACTTGTTCTTCTTGGCCTCTGAGGAGAGAACAAGAGGCAATGGACTTAAGCTGCAGCAAGGGAAGTTTAACTTGGACATTAGGAAAAATTTCCTAACTGTCAGGGTGGTCAAGTACTGGAATAAGTTGCCAAGGGAGGTTGTAGAATCTCCCTCGCTGGAGATATTTAAGAACAGATTAGATAGATGTCTATCAGGGATGGTGTAGATAGTGGTCGGTCCTGCCGTTGGGGCAGGGGACTGGACTCGATGGCCTCTCAAGGCCCCTTCCGGTCCTAGTGTTCTATGATTCTATGATTAAACTGCTCAAGAGAGTAAGACCAAAGCAGACTGTGAAGAAATTCCAAAAGACCTCAGAAAACTGTGTGATTGGGCAAAAAAATGGCAAATGAAATTTATTATGGATAAACGTAAAATACTGCACATTGGAAAAAATAACCCCAAATATACTTACAGTATAAGGGAAGCTAATTTAGCTACAACTAATTAGGAAAGAGATTTTAGAGTCATCATAGATAGCCCTCTGAAAACATCCATGCAGTGTGCAGCAACAGTGAAAAAAGCAAACAGGATATTAGGAACCATTACAAAAGGGATAGAGAATAAGATGGAGAATATCTTATTGCTCTTATACAGTAGTCCCTCAATTTACTCAAGGGTTGCGTTCCCATGCACCCTCGCGTAACTGGAATTTCACGTAAGTTGTGGGGCAGCTTCTTCTCCAGCAGAACACAAGTTCTGCAGCCAAGGAAGCAGCAGTAGCACTGGAGCTCCTTTTGAAAGGCAAATCCTGGGTTGCAGGGACAGCTGGGGTGCGTTAACCCTGGTGGTGGGCTGGTGCCGTGGGAGGTGGGGAAGGTGGGGTTAAGCCTGTGCTGGGTTAGGGCTGCAGGGGGGTGGAGAGGTGGAGTTGAGCTGGAGCCATGTGAGGCAGGGGGGGCCAGTGTACCAGGATGGGGTGGGCGGGTGAGCTAGAGCCATGCATGTGCGTGGTGAGCTGGGCCACGAGGGGTTTGAACTGGGGCCAGGGCTGGGGATGGGGTGTTCAGCTGGAGCCACACGTGAGGGGTGAGACCTGGAGCTGAAGCCAGGCACAGGGGTGGAGGGTGAACTGGAGCTGTGAGCGGGGTTGTGGGGGGTGCGGTTCGGACAGGGCTCGGGGACAGCGAGATTTTGAGTTGTGTTGAACTCACATTAATGCAAGCTAAGCACAACTCGCACTCGTGCATTTTGAGGGTTTACTGTATAAAACCGTGGTACTCCTACATCTTGAATACTGCGTACAGATGTGGTCTCCTCATCTCAAAAATATATATATTGGCATTAGAAAAGGTTCAGAAAAGGGCAACTAAAATTATTAGGGGTTTGGAACAAGTCCCATATGAAGAGAAATAAAGAGATTAGGACTTTTCAACTTGGAAAAGAGGAGACTAAAGAGGGAATGTGATAGAGGTATATAAAATCATGAATGGTGTGGAAAAAGTGAACAAGAAAAAATTATTTACTTGTTTTCATAATATCAGAACTAGAGAACCCCAAATGAAATTAATGGGCAGATTTAAAAGAAATTAAGAGAAGTTCTTCTTCACACAACGCACAGTCAACCTGTGGAACTCCTTGCCAGAGGAGGCTGTGAAGGCTAAGACTTTAACAGGGTTTAAAAAAGAGGTAGAGAAATTCATGGTGGATAGGTCCATGACTGGCTATTAGCCAGATGCATAAGGAATGGTGTCCCTAGCTTCTGTTTGTCACAAGATGGAGATGGACGACAGGAGAGAGATCACTTGGCTTGATTGTTACCTGTTTGGTCCACCCCTTCTGGGGCCCGTGATATTGGCCACTGTTGGCAGACAGGATACTGGGCTGGATGGACCTTTGGTCTGACCCAGCATGATCATTCTTATGCCTAGGGAAGTTGTGGAATCTCCATCACTGGAGACAAATCAGTTGGGGGCCACACATATGAGAAGCAAAACAAACAAACAAACAAACAAACAAAAAAAACCCAATCCTCACTGAAGTGGGCCCCCAACTGTACGGGAATCCAGGGCTATTGGATCTGGGTGGGAGGGATGGTGTAGGAGCAGGCTTGAAAGTGGGGGGTCTAGGTGGTTGGGAGGGTGCAGAAGTGGGCTGGGTGTGTGGGTCTACATTGGAGAAAGGGTGGTGGAGGGTTTGGGGTGTGAGGTCTGGAAGGGAGGGGGCAGGAGTAGGTGTGGAGTGCGCAGGAGAGGTTACAAGAAAAGGCGGTGGGGTCTGGGCAAGAGGGGATAAGCAGGGAGTTTGGGGTAGCGGGGTCTGGGACGGAGGGAGGGGTCCATGTGATGGTGGGAGAGAGGATGCAGAAAGGAAGTGGGAGTGGGGGGCTCTTGATGCGGGGGTTTAGGATCTGGGCATAGGGTGCAGCTTACTTGCTCTGGATGCATATGGCTTTGTACCCCTTCCCTCTACTCCCAGGCACTTCACTTCAGTGCTCTGATTTCCTGGAATTCTGACCAATCAGAACAGCAGTATGAAGCCTCCAGGCACACTGCCAAGGCTGCTAGGGCTCCCGCTCCCTTCCTCCAAGCCGGAGGAACAGCACTGAGCAGCAGCAGAACCTGGAGCCGCTCCCTACTCCCCATCCTCCAGCTCCCGGCAGAGCCACATACTGAATCCACTCCCAGCTTGAGAATAAACAGAATAAGCAGACATCAAGTGACCCACACCCTCTAGTTCATTCTCAGCTTCCCAGGGGTAACATTTTAACTGCTGCCTGCTGTCTTTGGGAGTAGAATTTTTGAAATGACAAGCAGGCAATACTGTGTATAATTTGACTCATGACTTTGTCTTCAAGTATTTATGATGTCAAGCAAGGAAGAACATATAAAACATCTAATAAGAATTGCTGAATACATTTTCTAAGAACATACTCTCGAAGAGCCCTGAAAAAGTCCCAAATCACCATCTAGTTCCACAAAATGACCAGGATCAACTGAAGGATGACTATGTCCTGATGTATCATCACAGAGAGCCACTGCAGTAAAGTATATCAAATCACTTTAGTAGTTAATAAGATTTATGGTGCTTTCTCTAATGGCTTGCAAAGAAGCCAGCCGTATTATGCAAACCAAGAAAGTAGTTATGGAAAGGAAAAGGGGGAGGAGGAGAAATCAATTTTACCTCATGAAAGGGGAAGGAAAGTACATCAGTTGGGACATCTTTTTGCCTGTAGGTGCTGTTAAGAAGTTGAATGTTTCTGTTATTAACACAGATAACACCCAGGTCAAACTGCTGAATGTTCAAAATCTTCCGAAGGATTTCTAAACTTCTGCGAAGTGGGATTCTCCGGAGGGGTATGACTTTCTGCAGATTTCGAATGACTAAACTCATCTCAGTAGAAACTGTTCAAGAGATGGCCCTGGGATACCTGCAAATTAATTATAGATATATATAAGAGTATTAGGCAGTGATAGGAACTAATAATCCAACAGCAGCTATGGGATGCTCTTGTTGCTTTAGGATCTGAGAAAGCATAGACAAAGATATAGTGGAGGGTAGAATACTTAATTTAGGAAGCGAGTTGCTCTAACTTAGACAAAGCAGCCTGTATAACTGATTGTCAAGCCTCTGAACTATCAAATTTCCTTGTACCATTTCAAATCTAGAACAAGTCAGTCCTATCAGTAACCAAACTGTTAGTTCCATTATATTCCTTAGATAAATATGCTAGATCTTAGGTCTGGAGGTGGAAACAACCCTCTCTCCTTAAAGGCAGACCCTCTAGGCCAGGCTTAAAGCATATAAACTAGCAGTGTAAGGCAGTATCTGTTATCTAGAGTTCACCCAAGTCCACTGGATAGAGACCTTTTGTGTAGTGCTGTCTGTGTGCCAGCTTTCACATCCCCAGAAAGATAGGAACGGACCAAACAAGATGAACAAAGTCCTGGAAAAACAACCAGAAAGGGCGACTGAAAACACAAATTACTTTAATAAGCAAACAAATAAGAGAAGACATAATTGGAAAAGTACACAAATAACAAGAGATGTGAAAATATTACTGAAGCTATAAAATCAGGCACTCTGGAATTCGAGGGTGCCAAAAGGAGGTTGTCTGCAATTGTAATTCTGCCCCCTTAGGCGCATCCCTTCTGGTAAACAAGCAGTTCTGTAGCACCTTAAAGACCGAAAATTTTATTCATTAGGTAATGAGCTGTGATATAAGTGACCAAGTGGGTCTTACCTAGGAAAACTCATGAACCAATAAAATTGCTGAGCTGTAAGAACTGCTTGTTTGTGTGTAGTGCAGACTGACCAAGAATGTCCCCTCTGGTGAAACTGCTAATGACACGACCATTTGTCCAGTAGCCCACACGCGGATTCATACCGTGCCCAGGCCTGCCCTGCTGAGGACTTGACCTGCCAGGCAGGCAGGGAATGGGGCACGCGGCCCCAGACAGAGAACGGCTTTGTGGGAAGACAGTCCGCGCTTACGCGCCTGCCCCGACAGCCAAACTACGGCTATCGGCTCCCCACACCCCGACAGAGGTTCCCGCGAGCGCTGACCTCCGAACAGCGAGGACCGGAAACGGAGGAGCTGTCTCTGTGCCGCCCAGCTAGCGCGCACGCGCAGAGGAAGGAGACGCCATGGTGGCGTTGCGACGGAGCCGGCCTGGTGAGAGTGGGGTGGGGTGGGGTGGGGTGGGGTCGGGTCTGGGGTCGGTCCCGTGTGGCGCAGTGCTCGACCGGAGTGCGGTGCCGGCCCTATCCTGATCCCTTCTCAGTCTCCTCTCCGCGTGTATTCTTGTGGAGCTCGTCCTTGGACCCCATTCTCCTATCCCTTGGCCGCTAGTAGCGCTCCTCGGCCCCCATTCTCCTCTTCCTGGACACTGACTCCCTCAGCCCCTGTTGTCTGGTGTCCCTCTCCCCAGCATCAGCACCCCCCTTTTCAGCCCCGCACTCCTTCTCCCTGGTAGTCATTTGGCGTCATATGACCTATAGGTATTCTTTGTTCACTGTGCTCGTCCTGTGTCTGAAGAGAGAGTTCCGATGTTACCTGCGGCAGCGGGCCTGGACAGAGGATTCGATGCACTTTTGCCGTTTGATTTATCGCTTCTGAAGTAGGTTCAATCCAGACACTAGGAATTTACGGAAAATTATGTTAATCCTCCAAATTCAGGTATGTGCGCTTTACCAGGACTGTCTCTGTCCCATATGGAAAAGTGCATTTTATAACTAGAGTCTGGCTGGTCTTTGGAGTGGCTAGCTATAATACGTTATTTTGGGAAACAGTTTATGACTTTTTCGTTCCTTTTTCTGGTGCAGCAGTCTCTTGAAAGTAGTACATAGGAAATGGTTCGAAAAGTAACTAAACTGTTAAGTATCAGTAACTGCAGTAAAATTCAACACAACCTTTTCAGGTAAGGGGCAAGCTAACATTGTGCACTTAATTTTTTGTTGTTGTTGTTAAAGGCAGCTAGTCACAAAGCTTTAGTGTCAAATATGGGGGAAAATCCTTAGCATTGATAATATATTTTAGGCCTCATTACTCATCTGGATCTGTATGGGCAGACCTTTATATCCACTCAGAACTACCTATTACATGAAAGTGCCTGGAAGGATGCGGGTGCAGGATCAAGGCCTTCATTGTAATGGTTGTATGTATGGTAGATAATTTTCACCTTGTGATTTAAGAAGCCTGAGGGATTTTAAAACGTAGCTGGAAAATGAACAAAACAAACATAATTGTTCACTCTCTGTTACTATAATTGTTTAGGTATATGAGAACTAGGAATTCTGTAAGGAAATTGATGGTGCACTAGAGCAATGTTTCTTAAACTTTTTGAGACCACCAAACAATATTTTTATGCTGAACACATGTGAAAATTATCCTAAAAATTGTCAGACCCAAAAAAAAACCAAACAGCAACATATACAGCAAAAACAAAGCGAAGTAATTTAATCGGGTAGCATACTAATGAAGTGGTAATATCATATCTGGCTGTAATAGAAAATATATACCATCTGTGAGTTGTTCAAGAAACACCAGTGTTCCTCAGAACACAGTTTAAGAAACACTGCACTAGACTTCCAGGGAATAAAGAAAATGATTAACTCGGAAAAGGACATTTTGGAGAAGCTAAATAATTTCAGTCTTCACCAAAGAGGGTGTTAAGGAACTAGCTGTCCTGACCTACTCTCTTCAGGTAATAAAGAGTGAGACATTGTGAGAGACTGAAGTGTCAGTAGTTGCCCAACCAGGTTGATTAAATAGTATCAAGTCATGAAGATTGGACGGTTCAACTATGAGTTCTGAAGGAAGTTAGGAATCAGGTGACTGCTGCTAACAAAGCTATACAATTTATTATATTCTGCTGTTGTGTCACAAGACTGGAGAATAATACCCATCTTTAAAAAGAGCAATAGAAGCAATTTTGTGAACCTTACTATGGCGCCAGTTTAAATTGTTGAAAAATAATTCATTTTAACACACCTATGAATATGAAAAAAAAAACAGTCAAGTAGCAATTTAAAGACTAACAAAGTATTAGGGGATGAGCTTTTGTGGGACAGACCCACTTCTTCAGATCAGGTTCTGGTATGGCTATGAACTGAAGAAGTCGGTCTGTCCCACGAAAGCTCATCCCCTAATAAATTACTTCATTAGTCTTTAAAGTGCTACTTGATTGAATTTTGTTTTGATGCGATACAGACTAACACTGCTCTCTCTCTCTCTGTCACCTATGAATATGGTATAATAAGGCTGAAGTGGTATGGCTTCTAGATATCAGTCCAGTAGCCGTGTTACTCTGTAGCTTCACAAATAACAAGCAGTCCTGTAACACCTTAAAGGCTGTGATTAATTAGGTAATGAGCTTTCCTGAGTAATCTTCATAATTTTATTAGAGTAAACAGTTAGAATCCAGGGTTTATATAGAGGGGAGGGAGGGGAATGAAGAAGGAAAAAATGTGTTGAATTTGCAGATGAATTCTGATTTGTATGTTTCCCTCTGTAATTATGTGGTGAACTCCTTTTGTAGGAGAATGACTATTTTTAAATTGACATTTAAATCGGACATTAACAGAGATCTCAATAATCTTATGCATTACAAGGGCAATTTTCCCACCTTAGATATTCACAGGAACAACACATGTTCTACAGCACTTAATTTGATTAGTAACAGAGACAAAGCTGTGCTCTCTCTGTTACTAATCAACATGCAAGGCACTACATATAGCCATTTGGAGTGGAAATCCACCACTTAATTTGTTTCATCTGCTTATCCTAATAGTGGTGGGTGACCCCTTTTTTGACTCCTTCTTTATATCCCCCCTCCCATATAAACCCTGGTTTCTAATTGTCTACTCGAGTTATTTGATTAAGTGGGTTTTAACCACTAAAGCTCATTACTTAATGCATTTGTTACTCTTTAAGGGGTCATAACACTGGTGGTTATTAGTATGCTTTCTATGAAGGGAAGTTCCCTTTCTTCTACATACTCAAATTGCTTGAGATTATCCGCAAAAAAAAATGGATAAGGGACTGGTAGATTAGGACTTTGAAAAAGTTCCTCACAGGATTATTAAGAAAAATGACTTAATCATAAGACAAAAGAAAGTGTTATAGAGTAATAGCGTTTAAGGCTAGAAGGGAGCACTAGATTGTCAACATTGACCTGTATTGCAGAGGCTCTTATAAATCCATTAACTGTCATTGCGTGGATGAGAAACCACAGAAGAGAGAGAACAAGATGCAAGACTGTTTTTGAGCAAAGTAAAATGTTAATAGATTTTTGCAACTATATAGTATAAACAAAAATAGTAATTTGCTTGTTTAAACTTCAGCATTACAAATGGAAACCAATTTTAAAAAGTAATGCAGTGTTACATACTTGTATTTCAGATTAATAGAATGGCTGTCTGGTTGGAAACTGAAAGTTAACGGATGTTCAATGCGTAAACTATCTTTGGAAGATATTTCCTAACTCCTAGTTTTGAAGATGAACCCTAACAATCCTTTTCGTGGACAGCAGTCTGCTGCTTTCCAAGCACCATCTGATAGTTCTGTAAGAATGTTCCAAGCTCAAACACCATTTCAGTTTGGTCAGCCCTCTCTGTTTGGACAGGGCAGTGGAGGCTCTGTACAGAACCTTGGGTTTTCCCAGCCATCCAGCTTTACTCAGCCTTCAGGATTAAGCCATGGCTCTTCATGTCAAACCTTGAGGTTTGGGCTACCCTCTGGGTTTACACCATCTTATGGTCTTACCCAACCTACTCCTTTTGTGGCTCCTTCTGCACCAGGTAGCCCTTCTCTTGTTGGAAACCAGGGATTCAGTTTTAAACCACCTACTAACCTTGCAACCTTAAGGAATGCTTCCAATTTTGGAGTTACACCTGGAGAAGTTTCAAGTAGTGGCTTTGTGGGATCAGAATTCAGCTTTAAACCAGTAGAAAATGCAGTATTTAAACCAATCTTTGGTGCTGGTTCTGAGCCAGAGAAAACACAAAGCCAGGTCATCCCAACATCTTTCAAGTTTTCCCATCCAGTTAGTAGTGGGCCTGGACTACTGGCTCCTTTTGGCCTTTCTCAAGAGACAAGTAGCTCTGGTACTAGTACAAACTTCAGCTTTTCAAAACCAGCTAGCAGTAGTAATTTGCCATCTTCCTTTGCTTCTTTGCCAAGTAGAACAGTAGAGGATGACAATAAAGGAACAAAGCCACTCTTTGGAAGCCCTATCAGCAGCTTCACTTCTTTTTCTAGTTCCTCTACTGGGTCTTTGGATTTGGGAGGAAACTTTCAAGTCAGTATATCAACTAAATCAGAACATGAGGAAGCCCAGAATGAGCCACTAGGCAGCCTTGTAAAAGGAATGAAAAGAAAGGAAGAACGAGATCGTTCCCCAAGAGGACGGGATTATGATGTTTCAGAGGAATCAGAGATTGCATCTAGGAGTGAATATCCTCCAGATAAGCGGCCTGTTCGGTTAAATCGGCCACGTGGAGGAGGAGGAGGAGGCTTGTTTAGCCGAACGTTACAAGATGTGCTAAAAAGCAATAAAGATAGTGGACATGTTAAGAAAGAGTCAAAAAAGGAAAGAGTATCTGTAGAATCTGGAGAAAATGAACAGATATTGGGTGCAATTCAGTCTGTGTATGGAGCATCACGGCACTCAGTATCATTTAAAGATGAAGAAAGTACAGAGAAAATGGAAGAGAAAACTAAGGAAGGTAGGTGCTGAGAATTGGCACGACTCAGTAAATCAGGTAATGGAAATGATGGCTACTGAGAGAAGTTAATAGGAATGCTTACTCTCTTTAAAGTTTTTGTTTTTCAAAGGGATTCTGTGTGTTTCTCTTTGGAGGCTTAGTGCTTTTGTTTTACATCCTATCATGAAAGTGCCGTTTTCAGTTTTTGCTACCAACGGTGGTTGCTGCTTTTGTGATGGACTGACCAGTGCATGCTGTTGAATAGCTCTGTATTGCTTCTAAATTATCTGAAGTGGCGTATGCTTACTCCTTTGATCAAACATCACTGTACTGGAGGCTCACCTCAGTGGTATTAATCAAAAGTTAATTACTCTCCTTGGGGTTGGAATTGACTGACTGACTAGTACAGATTATGGGCCAGTAAGGAAAACATAAAAGCTGCAATTTAAAAAAATGGCACTGGGAGATGTATAGGACATATCTCTTCTCTCAATCCCTTTTGTGGTTGCTATTGTATTTAAGCCAATCAAGGAATATGTTTTGCTGTCTGTAGCTTATTTCAGCTGTTGCAAAGTTGTGCCGCTCTTCAGGCAAAAAGTTCTGTAAACTGTACTTGGGGTTTGATTTTTTTTGTCACTGGGTTGATTGTTTTTTCAGAGTTCCTTCTTGTATTCCTCCCTCTTTTCTCACATACTCTTCTTGCAAGTGTCGTCTTAATCTTTGCACAGATGCATTGTAACTGTGATAATGGGCCCTTTCTAAATATTAATACAGTAATTCTGTGTAACCTTTCAGTTGCCTCCTAACACAATACCTCCAAGTTTCCCTGAAAATTCTGAGATGTCCTGATTTTTTTCCTTTGTAACCCTCCCCCCTTTGCTTTTTTTCTCTCTCTCTCTCTCTTCCCTTTCCCATTTTCTTCTCCACTGATGACTTTGTGGCTTTTTTCTGTGGATGACTGTGTCATAATGTGCACTCAGTGTGGGATTTAAGGCTACTTAGCATTTCTTGAGTTCTGCAACCTTAATGATCTTTTACTGTAGCTTTTCAAAGAAATTAGCTTTTCATATGATAGGCACAAGGGAACCTAACTTTTTACGTCACCTTATTTACTGTCACTTCATCACCAACTATATGTGATTGCGTATTGCATAGTCCATTTTTGTGCTGCCACATAGCTAAAGAGTACTTTTAAAATATATGGTTGCACATGTTGCCTGTTGTAATGAAGAATTCTTCATTATAGGGATTCATTAAAATTCACACAAGAACTTTGAATTTCCTTCCTTTGTTAATTCAGAAGGAGGTCAGCATTGTTTTTCAGCACTGCCAACACTTCCAGTGCTTACTGGGCTTTTAGAAGATCGCTCTGGGTAAATTATAGCTAAATAACAGCACAGAATACAGAGAGCCAAGGTGGTGACTGGAAACAAGCTTAATGGGAATGGCAGGAAAGTAAGCTACAGCCATGTTAAGTGATCATTCAGCTAACTAAAATCATGGCAGATTACAGATGTTCCCTGATGAGAGAGCTCTGTATTAGAGAGGTTCAACTTGTAAAATAATTCAATCTGCAGTATAAATTTGTGTTTCAGACGTCAGTACCGCTGCTTAATGCAAACTTCTGATTTAACACCTATGTTTCTGGGATCCAAAATAAGTAGCCACAGACAGTTTTAGAACCTGATTTTGAGATTCTTTGAACACTTTCTCTCAGATTCTACTAAAATGACCCCTTTATGTCGAAATCGAGGCCGCGAGAGTATGGACAGCCTTAGTGGCTTGTCTCCAAGTGAAGTCACAGCAATCCAGTGCAAAAATATCCCTGACTACCTTAATGACAAGAGTGTGCTGGAGAAGCATTTTGGACGGACAAAAGTCCGGCGCATCAATACCAGACGTAGCAAAAAGCTGGCTATTATTCATTTTTTTGATCATGTGAGTATATTTAATTTAAATATAAAAATAGATGTGTGGTAACTAAATATTTGTCCTGATTGTGTACAGTTATTCACTGTGATGGAGTTAATGGATTTCTGCTTTTGCCAATCAGCCTCTGGAGACCAGATTATATTGTAACCTATCAGATCAGTAGTACAGGGTATATTGAAGGGACAGCATGGAGACCTCTGTTGCTAACATGTGCTTTGTGTGTTCTGTGGTTAAAATGAGACTTCCAGTCTCAAGAGCTGTCAATCTTATACAGTATTTAATACGGCACTGCAGAATTCAGCTTTATGTGACTGTCTCCATAAGGCAATCTTTTGCTAGTAGATGCTGGCTACCTGTAGCATTTGGCATTTTATATGCATGTTGGGAGATTGCTGAACTCCCAGTGAAACAAACATATCTTAAATGTTTGTTTGTCTTATATACATATGAGCATCTGATGGAAGTGAGTCTGTGCTCACAAAAGCTCACGCTCAAAACTTTTCTGTTAGTCTATAAGGTGCCACAGGACCCTTTGTTGCTTAAACATATCTTTGTAAAGGATATGTAGACTTTACATCTTGTTCTGATGCTAATTGTCCCCTGGTATTTCATACTGTTTGTCAGGCCGCTGCTGCTCAGGCAAGGAAGAGGGCAAAAGGTTTACACAAAGACATAGTAACATTTTGGCACAAGAAGAAAACAAGTAAGCTTTTATTTTCTGTGTTTCTTCTAGGTGTGATATAAGAGGGAGACAATCATTTGATTTTAGAGGAGTGACACCTCTTTGCACCATTTGGAATTTAGCTCCAGATGTAAAACGCTGTTTCTGTGGGTTTTTAGCTCCAGATGTAAAACACTGTTTCTGTGGGTTTTTATTCCTTTTGTCATGGGCACCAAAAAACAAAGGCTGTGCTTCTGTATAACATCTGATTTTTATAGTGTGTTTGTAAAAAAAAATATATATACTTGGAGTAAAAATTCAAAAGCAAAGAAAAGAAATTCTTCGTGATATAACAAATATGCTGTCCTCCCACTTCACCACTGTTTTTTCCATAAGGACTAAATGCAGGTCTTGAACTTAATTGTCCCACATAAAAGGTGTAATGCCTTTATTAAGCACTCCTGGATAAATATCCAGTTAGGCATTAGCTGATGTGAATGTTGCTAAAACTGGTTTTGTGAGTAGCAGGAGCCTAATGCTGTAAAATAATTCTGCAAAATAATGGGTGGGTGATATTTTGAGAACTATTTGCATAAAAAGAGAGGCTGGTTTGTCCTTCTAACATTCTTTCAAATTAGTAAGCAGGTGGAAAATTGACTTCTAGGGCAGATATACTCTCCCTTGCTGAATTTAACTTTTGACGGAAGGTTACATGAGGAGCCATGGTGATATCTTCAGTTTCTTTCCTGTCCCCCCTTTCCTTCCGTTGTTGGCCACTTAGTTATGTCTCTCTTTCGTATATTCTGTTAAAATAAGTGTTTCAATTTAATAGATTTGTGTAAGTCTGTCCCCCCATGAGTCGTAATGAACAGTTCTCGTAGATGGTGGTCAAGTTTGGAAGTATACCTTCCGTATTAACTTGCCTTTGGAACAAAACGCTCTAGTTAACTTTATTTCTAAATATATTCCAAGGACCTGTGTGTCACTGTGGTCCTCTGCATAGTCAAAGACCAGGACTAAAAGTATGACCTCATCGTTACACAGTCCTAAATTTCCCCATAAAAAATTATTGTAAACTGTTGCAGGGTTGTCTTTTTGAGATTAAAACACCCTGAAGCAATAGCTCTGAGAGTGCTTACTTGACCATGCTCATCTCATGATGACATTAACTTTGGAACCCCAATATAAAAGTAGCATCATCTTAATTATTTCACAAGTAAAAAGCAGTCCTGTTGTACCTTAAAGACTAACAAGTTTATTAGCCCATGAACTTTTTGTTGGTGAGAAAGTGAACCTTACCTGTGGAGTCTCATGGCCTAATAAATTTGTTAGTCTTTAAGGTGCTACAGGAGTGCTTTTTATTTGTGAAGCTACAGACTAATATGGTTACAGCTCTGAGACTTACTACACTACTGATTATTTTAACAGAACAACCTAGCCAACATGCCAGATGTGTGCTTTTGCCAAAGAGCACACACACGTTCTCAGCTTTCCGTGGAGTTCAGATTAAAGTTGTGAGGACACATGCACATCTGAAAATGCGTTTATTCTGGTAAACCTGTTTATCCAAATGTCTTAGGAGGCATTCAGACAGAAATTCTTATCTGTACGAATTCTCATTTAGGCAACATCAAAAATCTGGGAAATCCAAAATTCAGATAATCAGGTGTGACATTTGCTGACAATTAGCCAAACGGCTATTGTAAAATAAACCTTTGTTGTTTGACACTGAGTTATGTAACGGGATGGATTGTAGTGTCTCAGACTGACACACAGTAACAGAACCAATAAGCTTCATATTTCTATACTGTGGAATTGGATTTGTGTATGACACATACCGTAATGCAAAAGAGCTTGCAAACACTTTATAAATTCATCTGACTGACTTCTAAAACCATAAGGAAATAAAATGAAAAGAAATTAGAACACATTTTTTCAAGAAGTAAATTTAAAAATGTCAGTTGTATGATTTGGCAAGTATCTGACCTCACTTGATATGTATGTTATTCAGGTCTTGGTAAGGGAGAATTTTCATCTAAGGAGAAGAAGGCGGATGAAGATGAAGGAAGGCAAGGCAATGAAGAACAAAACTATCAGCATTCCCCTCTTCGGAAATCTTTAATAAGACCCTCCACTAGCAGCAGCCTACCTTGTAAAAGGTATGTTAGTGTCTCTAGGAGTCTGGCTGGTAGAGACTTCTTCCATAAAAAGAATTTCCTATCAGGATGTATGTCTAGTAACCACAATCATTTTGTATTGAATAAGCAAGAGACAAAACATCTTAAGTTCTCATTTATTCGTGGCAGTTTTGTTGTCAGTTTCTGTTAAGTTCCTCTAACTGTATTGTATGTTTGTTTACCTTTTCTGGTTTTCCTTGGAATGTGAGCACACCTAGGAACTCTTTGTTGTGTTAAAATTTGAAGGTTGAGACATGATAAACAGATAATTTTTCTTAATATTTACAGTAAAGCTTCTGATTGCACATCTGATTTGGATGCTGTGATTCGTTCTTAATTTGCTTGTAAACTTGTATATCTGTGACTTACTTAAATAAATTAAAATATAAATATATGGAAATATACCTGTCTCAGAGCTAGAAGGGACTTTCAGAGGTCATCGAGTCCAGTCCCTTGCACTCACAGCAGGACCTATACCATCTCTGACAGATTTTTTTTTTTTTTTTAATTTTTTTAAACCACTTCAAGGTTTGAACTCACAATCCTGGGTTTAGCAGGCCAATGCTCAAACTACTGAACCATCCCTCCCCGCTCAGTGGAAACTGACGTTGTTTTGGCTATAAGACCATAAAGCCACTGCTCTTCTGCTCGTTTCATTACAGGTGGCTCAGATAAATACTGTTATAGTCAAGATATCAAGCCATTATAACTTGTGTTTTCAGATATTTTTAGCTTGCTGAAATTTTCCAGCTTGTTCTCGTCCCAAGTGTGAGCTTTGTTTCCCTAACTTAGCAAAATCCTTTCAGCCACTTTTGTGGGGTGAGAAAAATAAAATGTTGTATATTCAATTATTTTAACAGTTCATTTTGCTCAGCTGCATTTTAAAAGTTAAAACTTGCCATACAAATAAATGAGTTGTAAACACTGCCCTAATATTTTATAACAATCAATTATTGGATAATCAGCTCTAATAAAATGGTTAGTGTTACATCTTTTCTAGTCTCTTGATATATTTGTGTTGGTATGGGATAGGGTCCTAAGGGAACGAAACTGTTGTGTGTCTGGGTGTCATCCCAACATATAAGATACCATCTATTCAAGTCTGAATAGTCTGTCAATTATTTTGACTAGACAAACACTAGTGTTTTAGTATTATACAAATTTTGTCACAAGTAGGATCAGATACAGACTGCCCTAACTCATTTATAACTACCAAAAATATTTCCAATGGCTGTCCAAATTAGAGTAAGTTAGAAATATGAAATAAGTCTGGGACATGTAGATATACAACATCCATTTAAATTAAATACGCATATTATGAAATGGAGTTGTCTAAATCCTCAAGACTGCATTAACAGTTACAGCCATAACAAGTGCAGAAGTGTAACATTGCTGACAGCATCACTCTTCCATAATAGTTTTAGGCAGAAAAGAGGGATGTATATTATGAGTAGAAATCTAGGCAACTTCATATTCTTTTTGGCTTTCAATCCCTCTTAATTTCACATTGTACAGTGGTGGATCATTGATCAAATCTGTTGGTTTTTTTCTAGTTCTCCAGCTAAGAAATCTGCTCTTAAAAAGTCTCTGCAATTTGAGGCAGACCCGTTTGATTCTGGGTCTGAAGGGCAGAACTCTGAGAGTTTGGCGGTATCAGCATCCTCTCTCAGTAACCTGATCGGCTCAGTGGCAGAAACCTCTGAAGACAAATATCGCCTTCTGGACCAAAGAGATAAAATCATGCGACAAGGTAACATTTGTAATTATGCATGTGTAGGTGAAGACAATCAAATTTAATGCTAATTGTTATAGGAACTAGGAAGGAATTAATTCTCTCTCAAAATGTTGCCTTTTTACATGGCATCCAGTATTGGCCACTTCCAGAAGTAGGAAATGATGGATCAATGGTTTGATCTGCCATGGCAAATTTCATGTCCTGCTTTTCAGTCTTGAAAATCCAAGTTTAAAAAAAATACACTACAAATCTAAAAGTTCAACATCTATTAAGATGCATCTTCAGGAGAACCAGCTTAGCTATGCAAAGTACAATAAAATGCCTGAGCTCAGATCCCCAAGAAGGTAAACTCGTCTTGTTTTTACATAAAACAAAACAGCAGTCATATAGCACTTCAAAGACTAACAAAATGATTTATTAGCTGATGAGCTTTCATGGGGCCGCCCCACTTCTTCAGATCTGTTTTTTCATGTATTTTGTAGTACTTAATTAAACTAGTTTTATGTTAAAACTGAAGTATAATAATGTTACTTTTATAATTGTGTAAAGATTTTACCATTACTGGTTGGATGTCACCAGCCCTGAACAAGAGAATTTGTTGGATGAGGGAATGTACCCTAGCCCTACTTCTCAAGCACGCTGCCTGCTCTTCGCAGGCTATTGCTCCAGCTGGCACCCTGCCACAGCCCCCTCCCTGAGCCTGGGTGGGTATTCTGCCAGTTGCTACGAGGGTATGGTTGGACTCTGCCTTCTGGTGTGGGACTCCAGCCCCAGCCCTGCTTGCCACAGGCTGCTATGGGACTCTAGCCTCAGCCCTGTGCTTCGGAGGGCTGCCTTGGGGCTAAGGCCAGGTGCTGCCATTGGGAGACTCTGGCCCCACACTGCTGTGGGGTTGCCAGGGGACTCTAGCCCAAGCCCTGCTTGTCACTGACAGGGGCTGCTGCAGGGCTCCTGCCCTGGTTCCATGCTGCCCCTAGCCCAGCTGCCAATGCTGTTGCCCCTGACCTCAGTTGTTCCTGCTGTCGTTAGACTCTCAGGCTCTCTGATCCAGGAGCATTCATTGTCCTGCTGGACCAGGGATGTTGCTGGACCAGAAAGTGCTGGTTTTCAGAGGTGCAACCTGTAGTACGTTTGTATTAGCTTTTGGCTTGCCTGATGAGATCAACACAATTATTTACTAGTGAGAGAAACTAGGCAATTAGGTGTTATGAAATCCACTCACATTATTTAAAATCTATGTCCCTAGAAGTTAGGGACTCGAGTGGGGTAAATGAATATAGTGTCTGCAAATTACACAAAGGGAGTTAGATATTGAATGCTCAGATACTTTGAATCTTCACAGAACACCCTATAAAATAACAAGTGTCCGCGCCACACCCACCCCCCCAACCCCCGGTCAGGAGAACTGATTTCTTTAGATAGACTTGTTTAACTTAGTCCTTAAAATGTTCTGTGCTTCTTTATTGCAAATGAATATTTGTTGTGACAAGTATGTATCAGTTTGAGATATCTCAGTCAAAAGAACATTTATGAATAGTTTATTGACATACTGTATAAAGAGACATTAATTTAGGACATTTAAATCATTTATCAGAGCATGGTATCATATGGAAGTAACTTTTGAGTGCAGCTGTAAGGCTAGAGTACATAGGAGTAAAGTTATGCATTACATTGACTAAAAATTGTAAGAGCATTCACTCTTAAAAGCCTATCTTTCATAAGAAATTAGGGGATTCCTTAGAGAACGATCTAGAGACTACAGTACTAGATTTGTATTAAACTTCTTTCACCACTGTACTTGTGTGATGCTACTGAAGCAAAAGTTTTACCAAATAAGCACTAGTTTCTGTTTTGTTTGTTTTTGTTTGTTTTGATCTGGAAATTTTATATCGGTAAGCCCTAAAGAGAGAGCACACATTGATAATGCTATGACTCCAAAATGAATTAGGAATGATGCATTGAAATCCCTGTACATCACACTGAATAATTACCTGATATGGATTGAGCAACTTTCAATGTTCCCTCTAGTTTTTTTTGTGTGTGTGGAATAAATTTTATGTGCAGCTGTGCACTACCAATGGAAACACATATTGCGAGCTGTGGGTGCTCTGCCAGTCAGCTGAGCATCACCTGATTCTCTCATGGGTAGCCACCCAAGCGTTCAGCATACAGGAAGCACTGGCTGCTTCATGGTTATATGGAATACCAGCATTTTTCTGATGATCTCATCAGTTTCTTCAAGATCTGCACATTTAAAGTAAAAAAAAAAAAAGGGGGGGGGGTGTAATTACTAAGTTTTTTTATTGTAGATTGTTATAATACTGACTGCAGACAATAAAACATGTCTGTGTTGCTGAAGAGTTATTTACTCTTCTATTAGTAAATAATAAAGTGTGAATGTTTGGATTTCCACTGAAACATTGCATGCCTAGGGCTGTAGTTTGATTTGATCATCTTGGGTGCTGTACATCAGCTGGAATCAAATGAGCAGGATACTTAACAATTGATTTTGTTTAACTCATGGTTAGCACGTGTAAAAAGGACCGATCTAGACAAAGCTAAAACATTTGTGGGAACGTGTCCAGACATGTGTCCTGAAAAAGAACGCTACCTGAGGGAGACGAGGAACCAGCTCAGCATCTTTGAAGTGATCCCAGGATCTGACAAGGTACCAGTCTTTAATTAGTCACTGCTGCTGTTGTGATAGTTTATTTGATGTCAGCGAATAGTCAGTTGAGCTGTAAATACTGTGCAATATATCTCTGACTTAATTCTGATGAAAAATTTCAGGGATCAGCAACTGTAGGTGCCAGAACTTAAAAAAAAAATCTTGTATTTGTTTGTAGAGGCAGATAGTAACACCCTTTGAAAGGCTATAGTATAGGTATATAAAATTTGCCTCAGGGAAAGCTCTTTTTTAAATTGATAATAGGTCATTGTAACTATTGTAGGGTTAGAATAGGGGTGGCCAACCTGCAGCTCTTTGAGCCATTAAATTTGGCTTTTCCTTGGAGCTGTGTGACAGGAGTAGTGTTTGGTGCTCTGCACGCATGCCCCAGCGCTTGGTGGGAGAAGCACGTGGCAAGGGTGGCAGCAGTGGGCTCTGGTGAGTGGTCAGCATTGGGTTAGAACTAGGGGTGCCTAGCTTTGGGAGAGGTGGAGGGCATTGAATTAGAGCAGAGAGCTGGGGAGACCTGGTTCTGGAGAAGGGGATGGGGATTCGGTTAGAGTGGGGGCTGGAGGTGCTTGTCTCTGCAGGAGGGTGAGGTCGTTGAGCCATGTACTATCTATCTGTTGATCGATCTGTCAATTGAAAATAAATACATAATGCAGTAGTCTCTCGAGTTACATGAGGGTTGTGTTCCCACACACCCTTGCATAACTTTCATGGAAGTTGGGGGACAGCTTTTTTCCACTGGCGGAATGCATGTTCTGCAGTTGGGGAAGCAGCAGGAGCCCTTGGAGCTCCTTTTGAAAGGTTGAGGGGAGCAGTTGGGGAGGGTGAAGCCTAGCGGTGGGTTGGGGCCGTGGGAGAGGGGCAGGGGGATTAAGCCTGGGGTAGGTTAGGGCTGCACAGGGGCTGGGGGGTGGAGTTGAGCTGGAGCTGCATGCAGGGGATTTGAACCAGGACTGGGGTGGGTTTGAGCCGGACCCACGTGCTGGTGGGGGTTGAACTGGGGTCAGGGGCATTGAGACAGAGCCACACATGGGGGTGGTGAGCCAGGCTGGGGGCGGAGGCAGGATTTGAACTGCGGGGGGGATGGTGAGCTGGAGCTGTGTGAGGGGGTTTGAACTGGTGCTGTGGAGGGGTTGAACGAGGCTTCATGGGCCACGGGGATTTAACCCCAGGGGGAGGGGGGTGAGCCAGGGCTGCATGGTACGGAATCAATGGTTGAGCTGAGGCCGGGGTGGGGGCGGGGTTGAGTTAGGTCTGGGGGGAGTGGGATTTTGAGTTGCACTTAACTCATGATCATGCATTTTGAGGGTTTACTATACGTGGCTCTTTGCACACTATTCACATGGCTCTTAGTCCCTAACTGGTTGGCCACTCTGATCTAAATCGTTGATGAAAATATTGACCAGAACTGATCTCAAAATTTATCCCTGCAGCTCCCTCCTGTTATGCCCTTCTGGCGTGACTCTGAACCATTGATAACCATTCTTTGTGAATAGTTATCCAACCAGTTATGTATCCACCTTACAGGAGTTCTATCTAGCTTGTATTTCCCTAGTTCGTTAATGAGAAGGTCATGCAAGATTGTTTCAAATGCTTTATTAAATGTAGCTCTACAACATCTACCATTCCCCCTTGTCTATATGACTTATTATCCTATCAGAGAAAGCTATCAGGTTGGTTTGATATGATTTTTCTTTACTAACCCTTGCTGACTTTTATTAATCACTAGTTATCTTCTAGACATTTGCAAATGGATTTCTTTGTTTGCTCTCTTTCTTTGTACAGAAGTTAAGGTGATATCACTGCAACATTATTCTAATATTTCTTTTCAATCAACCACTCTATTCTGAAAGTGGATATTGGGCAATGGTTATATAAACACAGTCAATTTAATACTCAGAATTTAATATACACTCTATATTTCTTTGATTGTTTTCTTCCTGCTCTTTTAGGTAGACCATGCAGCTGCAATAAAGGAGTACAGCAGGTCTTCAGCAGATCAGGAGGAGCCTTTGCCCCATGAACTTAGACCTTCAGAGGTGTTGAGCATGACAATGGACTATTTAGTTACTCAAATCATGGACCAAGGGGAAGGGAATTACCGAGAGTGGTATGACTTTGTATGGAATAGGACACGTGGCATAAGAAAGGTAACCCTTGGCACTTGGACCCCCTTGGCACCTTGAATGCAAAATATACCTCTCACAGTTTAGGAAGTAAAGAAAATGTTCCCTCCCCATCGACAAACAAACCTATCATCCTTTCAAAATTAAAGAACTTTTCTCTAAAACACTTGTGTGAGAAATACCAAATGGCCAGCTGTAATTCAAAATGATTTGTCTAGGTGGGTATGTTAGTAACTATTGCTAAATTTACAAATGTTTCACTTTCCATTTTGGTTAGGATATAACCCAGCAACATCTTTGCGACCCTCTAACAGTATCCTTGATAGAGAAGTGCACTCGGTTTCATATACATTGTGCCCACCACTTGTGTGAGGAACCTATGTCGTCCTTTGATGCCAAGATCAACAATGAGAACATGACTAAGTGTTTGCAAAGCCTGAAGGAAATGTATCAGGACCTGACTACTAAGAATATTTACTGCAAGAGTGAAGCAGAGTTCAGAGGCTACAATGTGCTGCTGAATCTCAACAAGGGGGATATTCTCAGGTGAATTGTTAACGTGTTGTACCTGCCTCGTCTTCTGCCTACAGAACATTTGTATAATATAGCATTCATAATCAGAATGTCTTAGGTGAAAGCTTTGCTATTCTATTTTAAAAAATACTAAAACTTATCAAGAAAACAGACTGTTTGTGCTCCAGTCTTTCCAGCCTTTGAACCATTCCCATCAGGTTTTTGTTTTTCCTATCTATGAAACAAATGTAGTGGGTGAAGGTGACATTCAGTTTTTCTTTTAAGCTCTGTCCTTGCACAAGAGCCATTGTCGTGCCACACACTTGATAGTAGAACCACACTTGTCATGCTGCTCCTGCTGTCTGCCTTGGAGCTTCTGGCCATATGTTTGCTTTGCAGAGTATAGGAACAAGGTGGGTGATGATGTGGAGTTTGCTGGGGGGTGAGGGAACAGGACTCGAGAGTTAGATGGAGCTGCTGGCAGTTGCTGTGGTCTCAATGAGTATTCAGACTGGTGAGTGCTGCACTGGTTAAGATAGAGTGCATAGTTGCTCATAAACTTCCCCAGCAGACAGACACTCTCTCCCCCCGCCCCCGTGTCTGTGTCTGTCTCTCTCTCACCACACACTTGTGGTGTTGTTACTACTTGGTGCTTTTTTAGGATAAGACACAACGGGCTTAAACTGCAGCAAGGAGGTTCAGCTTGGATATAAGAAAAAACTTCCTGACTGTTAGGGTGGTTAAACACTGGAATAAATTGGCTACAAAGATTGTGGAATCTCCATCATTGGACATATTTAAGCACAAGTTAAATAAACATCTGTCAGGGATGATCTAGATCGCGGTGAGCAAACTTGAAACATCGGGCCCCACTTTTTGTCCCTCCAATTAGCAGCCAGCCGCAACCTGTCTAATGTAATCCAACCAATGTAAATTTCGGTTATGTTCATATGAAAAAGAACCATTTTGGCACATGTAAGAAAATAAGTATGCAAAATGTAAACATTTTATTAATTGGTGTATAAATGTGAATATACAGACTTAAAAACAGTAACATATTTCAACGTTTTTAATGAGATGGATGAACCTGACACAGAGTAGCCAATTGTGCTGCATCCCCTTCATGAAATTTCATGCTCCCCCACACCTTTGCTCATTCCTGATCTAGATAGTGTCTCATCCCCTGCTGTGAGGGCAGGGGACTGGACTCAATGACCTTTCAAGGTCCTTTCCAGTTCTAGTGTTCTATAATTCCTGCAGTGCTCATATAGTCTCTCTAATTTTAATATTTCAAAGTGTGTTATTTTAGTTTTGTGACCAGTCTGTGCATTTTATAATTTTATTTCTTTCTTATGCCTAAATTTAAATATTTAAGTAATGAGTTCTTGGAGCTCAGAAAAGCATGAAAATTTAGTCATGGGGTATTGGTTTTTTTAGCAAGTGTCTAAATACATAAAATTTTAAAATGAATTTGCTTCCCCAGCCATTACAATAACACTATTGCGTTAATACTGTTTGAGCTATTACATAAGAGCATAAATGATGCAAAGATACTGTTACTAATTTAATTTAAATACCTTAGATTTATGATATCAAGATTATTTTATTTGCGTGAGTGAATGTGAATGCCATTTTTAAAATGGCCACTTCTAAAACATGCTTAAAATATTTTCGCAGAGATTGTTGTTGAGTTATGGTTGTTAATGTTTAGGTGAAGAATTACATCTCTCTTGTTTTAACAGAGAAGTGCAACAGTTTCATCCTGCTGTCCGAAACTCAGCTGAGGTTAGATTTGCAGTTCAAGCCTTTGCTGCATTAAACAGCAATAATTTTGTAAGGTTTTTCAAGTTGGTGCGAGTAGCTTCTTACCTGAATGCCTGTCTTTTACATGGTTACTTTAGCCAGGTAAGGAAAAAGGAAATGGTGTGTTCTGTATTAGTATCTAATAATACAGTGTGCATGTGTCCATGCGTATTTGCGGGGTGGGAGGGAGGGTGTGTGTTTCAGAGAGCTCCAAACCCAATGGATATTTATTAAACCCTAATATTTCTCTTTGCTGTATTCTTTAAGAAAAACCTCCGGGTATACAAAGGGACCAACTAAAATACCTTTCCACCACAATGCAAAATAGAAAAGCATGTACAATACAGAATTTGCATGCAGAGTGAGTGCATAACCGGTTAAAACACTCGAAGGAGTCCAGTGACAACTTAAAAACTAGGGCTTAAGTTTTCTTGAGATACAACTCATTTTCTCATATGCTTAAAGTGAAAGCATCTGAGGAAGTGACTGTGTGTTTCATGAAAGTTTATACTTTGTAAATTTGTTAATCTTTAAAGTGCCACTGGACTCTTTTTTTTTGGCTGAAACAGAATAACATGGCTACCTCTGTGAAACTTTAAAGCTTGATATTCTTATATCCCACAAACTATAAAACATTTTCAGAGCGGGTTTTTTTTTTTTTTTGCGGTGTGTGTGTGTGTGTGTGTCATTTTTCTTATTATTTGTTATTCAATTCATACTGCCGAGAAGTTCAGATCATGGACTAGTGTCCATTCTGTTAGGCACAGTACAAACAGTCCTTGTCTTGTTTTGGAAAATATTAATGCTCTGGTGTTGTAAACACTTAGGCCAGGGATGGGCAATAATTTTTGATAGGGGCCACTCCAAGTTTTTAAGTGGTCAGGGACCTCACTTACCTATGGAGGGGGTGCAGAAGGGAGGCTGTGTGCAGAAGGGAGCTCAGGGTAAGGAATAGGGGTGCAGGAGAGGGCTTGGGGTCTGAGAGGGAGTTCCAATGAAGGAGGGGGTTGTGCCCTGGGACAGAGTATTGGAGTGTAGCATCTGGGAGGGGATATCGATGTGGGAGAGGATTCTGGCCTGGGGGAAGATTATAGGAGGAGGTGCAGAGTCTGGGAGGGCATTTTGGTGTGATGTCAGAGGAAGGCTCTGGCTGGGAGACACTTACCTAAGCAGTTCCAGGCCAGTAGCATTCTCAGGCAGGCTTTCCTGCCTGGCAGCCTAGTGGTGTGGGAGGATTTTGCGTGTTGCCCTTGATGCCAGCAAAATCTCTGCTCCCATTGGATGGCTTCTGACCAATAGGAGCTGATAAATTTTGCCGAAAGAAGGCAGTAGTGTGCAAAGTGCTAATGCATGAGAAACAAAAGAAAACATTTACAAGAGGTCAGGCTTAGTTCATTGTCCATGGTGAGTGAGAACTAAAAAGCGAAAAGGAAATTAAAGATAAACAATTATTTTCTCATAAATGTTTGAAGATGGCATTAATTTATAATTTTTCAAAACTAATTTTCCTATTGACTGTTCTCACTTAATTTTCTAGAGAGGAACAGCTCTGTCTAATATATATTTTATGAGGTCTTCTGTAAATTCAACAACTGTTTGGCTTTTTTCCCCCCTACCCCAGATTCGCAGAGATGCTCTCAAGTCTCTCAACATTGCCTACACTGTGAACACTCAGCGATCCACTGTCTTTCCTCTGGATAACTTGGTTCGCATGCTACTGTTTAGAGACTGTGAAGAAGCCACTGATTTCATAAGTTATTATGGCTTGAGTGTGTCAGAAGGGTAAGCCTCACTCAGGATACTGTTGTGCTTGCTGCTGTACAAATACCTTTCTGATTCAAGATGAGAGCTTCAGCTTGGCACCCCAAGAGAGTCATGAGTTACATTAACACTGGATTTTTTTTTAAAGATCTGTTCTGTTTCTAAAGGAATTATTTTGCGGGGAGTTCTGTAGCCTTTGTAATACAGGAAAAGTCAGAGGAGTTTTACCATTGACTTAAATGGAAAAGGAGTTAAGCCAGTGCCAAGCATGTTGTGAAACTCCATGATACATACAGCCACATTTGGGGATTAACTGCACGGTTCTAGAGTGCATTTTTTTTAATGAATATGTGCATTTGAAGTTCTCCTTTTGTAGCACCCTATGCTACCAGTGCTATGAACATGGCAAGCTTAGCCTTTGAAAGAGAGCATCTTTCATTGCTGTTCAGTACCCGAAGGAGCTGATGTGGAGTGAGTTGGGCAAGGGGAAGAGAGTTCTGTCTTGAATGTAGAGGTCATCTAGCACAAATGGAAGGCTCTAAATTAGTGTTTTAATGTGGCTTAGTTTACATCAGTAAATTAGAGAATTAAATTTTAAACACATCTGCAGTTCATGTTTGCACCAGTTTTACTAGATCAATTTAAAATGGAGAGAGAGATGAAGAAGGGTAATCTGGGTTGCCAGCTTGGTGCAACCCTCCCCCATCGGAGCCATGGTTTCACTGAGCTAGAACTTGGCAAGTGTACATGATGTGGTTTAAGCTTTTTCATTTTAAAGCTCTCTTTGGGCTGCGGTAGGGCACATGGTTTTGTATTAGGGCAAACTAGTAAGTATACAGCCTTGTGGAGTAAGTATACAGCCTTATCTTTTATAGTCTTTTCTGAGACGAGGAATCCTCTAATGGGAGAAATAAAGTTGCAGTTAATACCTACCTTAATAAGTGCGAAAAGTGCTTTTATATTCTGAGATTCAAAGGCTGACATTGAAACCACTTGTTTTATGTTTTTCATCCACTGTCATTTTCTTAATTATTTCTGTGTTATCTCACTTTTTAACTTATTAGAGAAGTTAATTGTATTTTTATAACTGCTATGGAATCGGGTAGGTGGAAAGAAAAACAGAATACTAAAAAACCCTTAATGTTTATCTCACTTCCTGTGTCCTCCTGTATTGTACAGCCTACAACTATTGTGTGCTTGTTTGTTTCTTTCATTAGTTATGTGGAGCTGAATCGCTTAGCTTTTCTGGAATCTGAAGGATTGCCCAAACCAAGAAGATCGTTGTTCGTTAAGCAGAAGCTAACTGCGCCCATTGGAGAAATAGTAAATGGAGGAGCTTTGCCTCCAGTAACTCTTCACATACCTATAAGTAGCTTCAATGGGCAGAACAGATACATAGGTGTGAGCACTACTGTGGAGCCAGCCAGCAGCATTCAGAAAGCCAATCTGAATGTGATAGGTAAGAGCAGGTGGACAAGGACAGCATCTGAAAATCTGCCCAGAAACCTCATATCTTCTCAAGTTTTGCTTTGTTTTATTGTTTTTTTCAATTTATGTGGGTTAAAGCTGTGTGAATTTTGCATACATGTTTAAAGAAATAGCAACCACACTTGCTTCAGTGGTCTGCTTTCCCCATGTATTCTAGCAAAAAGCAAATTTATTAATGCAAATCAAGTTTGGAGCTCCCCACCATGAATATTTACAGTGAAACCTGATTCTAAAATGTTCCACTCAGCCATCCAGGGAGCAGAAACCATACAGTGTTTTCAGTCAGAAACCAACCAGCAAAAGTAGAACCATAGTCCTGAATGTGTGCAGCAAAATGCCTGTCAATGATTTATAAACTTAGAATTGGTTCATGAATGTAAAGAATTCCTTGCAAAGACGTTGCAAATAGGAAGTGTGGCCCAGTTTAAGTAACTATTGTAATTGTTTTCCTAGCTCTAAAGTGAGTGCATTTTCTTTCAAGTAAAAATACAAATCCTGATTAACAATAACCATATCCAGTAAACACTTGATTTAACGGACCCCCATATGATGGACTTTGGAAATAGTGGATGCTGTCTGCCATCCCTCTCATCCCTTAAATAAATGCTGGAGACTCACCAGAGCCACCACTGGTCCTGGCGGAGCTGTTGGAGTGGCTGGGGTTACTGAGGCTGGAGGGGCCACCTCAGCAGCTGGGGCCATCAGGGCCAGAGGAGCTAGGGGGTTGCAGGGGGTGGGGGGGGGCTGCAGCGAAGCCTAGGAGTTCTCCTCCCCCAGCCCTGTGTACATAGAGCATGTCATCTCCCAGCTGCAGCTGCCCGCAGTGGTGCTGAGCAGAACCCATGGTGTCGGAGGCTGCTGCCCCCTAGTAGGTTTGGGGTGGCCACATTCTACCTTCACGTGGGCAGCTCAGAGCCAGGGGCTGGAGGAACTGCAGCAGTGAGAGCTGCAGGAGATGGAAGGAGTTAGGCCAGCATTCAGCTCTTCTCCTGGCAATTGGGAGGGGGAAATGGAGGTGAGAGAGTAAAAATGGGCTGGCAGGTGGGGAAGGGACGAGTGAGAGCAGAGAACAGGAGTGAGTAATGGGTTGGGAGGGTCAGTGCATCATCATATGGTATAACCATTCTGATACGGTCTTCCGGGATTAATAGACACCTCTTCCCCCCCATTAGTCCATTAAATCAAGGGTTTGCTATAAAACAGGCTGTGTGCTTACTCAAGATCATTCCTCCCTACTCCTTAAAATAGTCTCAATTAATTCAGTATGTAATGTGATGTAAACTAGAATGTCAACAGTTAATTACAGTGCACTGGGCCTTCATAAGAGTTCATTTTTATGACTTAATGCAGTTTATCAAAGAAGCCAGCTTTTGAGGAGAATTACTTTGGTCAATTAAAAGTTAGGCTGCTGCTGTTTTGTTTTTGTTAATGGCTAGATGTTTTCCTGCAGAAGGAAAGATAGACGAGAAGGGTATGGAGTCTGAAGGGACAGTGATACAAGTCCAGCCTCTATCTCAGCCTTTGCCTCCACTGTTACCTCATCCTCCAGCACCTTTGTCTCCTGCTGCACAATCCACCTTTCAGCCTATTGTGAAGGTTGAGCTTCCACCTTCAAAACCTCAGCCAATGTACACAGACAGGGTAAGAGGCCTTGCTCCTAGAAGCCACATGGTGTGGAGAAATGCATATTGAATATAACGTCAGTTGCCCTTTTGTGACATAATTATTGATACTGGAGTCAGACAATTTCTTTGCTGTTTCTGAATTTTTGTGTTAAGAAATAGAGACTGGAGAAGGTCACTGCTCCATAACTCAAGGTGGCTAAATTGTTATCCTGAATTTTCATAAATGTCACCTACTATGTCCTTGTTAAATTGCTAAGGATAAGTAGGATTGTGCATGGTAAGTGTTCAAATGCAAGACCTCTCATGAAAAATTCCAATGGTGCAAAACTGATCATGTTTCACTAGGTGGCGCTTCATTGAGTCCAGCACTAAATTTGTCCTCAAAATAGCAGTGTGTCATATTTTAGGTGAGACCTAAAAGAGGAGGTCCTTTTTGCAAGGGTAGGGGCATTGACCTTGAGTCATGAACACATACCAATGTGGGTGATTTTGTGCTATTTTCCCTAATTTGCTCATGCAGTTTGAATTGGATTTGGTGGCATTCTTCAATGAGTATCCTAAATGGCTGTGTAGAGCTGCTTGATATAATCCTATTGCTGCTGTTCCACCTCAGAGGTGGTTGCCCTACAGGGAAGAGTAGGATGAACTCACTAATAGAGCCCTGAATGGGTACAAAATTCTATCCATGGAAGCACACAGAAATTGGTATCCTCTGATCCTCAGGGCTCTGTTCCTGAGAACTGCAGCAGCTAAATTACTATATAGTGCCTCTGCTCTCAGGAGCCAGCACCCTGCACCAGCAGTCTCTCCCAGCCCACAGCAGCTGTACTGTGCTCCCAAATCCTACGCCCACATGTGCATCTCTTGTCTAGAGTCACATAGCTCTGCTGGGGGTGATACAGCCACATGATCAGGAGGAGCTGCAGACACTGAGCACTGGCTCCTGAGAGTGGCAGCATCATGTTCTCATTTAGCTGTGAGAGTTCTCAAGATACCAGTTTTTCTATCTGTGCATATCCTCATTCATGGGTAGAAATTTATATTTGCTCAGGGCTTCATCATGGGGGTGAGAGTAGCTATTATAACTAAAGCTTCATTTCCTCCAGATGACACCTGTGTGCAATCCTGTGTAATTATCAAAGACTAATTCTTGATATTCCCTCTTCTGTGTCTCTTTTTAGGATATTGCAGAAGTGTTGGAGGCCTTGGTGCATGAAGTTCTCCAAGGAGAGTGCAGGGAAATTGTCAAGACAGGAGCAGCATATGTGACTGCTGCTATGTGGTAAAGGCAATTATTATTACTATTATTGACAGTTTAGATGTCTTTCACCATCTCTGTGTCACTTTACTTTACTAGCAATTAGCAGAAGAATGTTAACTGGCATTTGTATTGATGTCCATATCTCTCCCAATTGGTATATGTTGTTGTCAGGGAAGATACCCAGCTCCCCCTACCCTATTTACTATTCGGTTAGGTCAGTGCTCCCCAGTGATTAGAAGTCTTTTTGGTTCACCGTTATTTGCTCAGGAAGCACAGAACACCACCACTTTCTAGAAACCCAGGTCGTCTTCAAGGTTCTGTTCATCAAATTAGATTTTCAAAAATAGTATTTTCAGCATTGCTTGTGAACAGGAGCAACAGGTGCCATGCACTGGCTGATACCAAATCTGAGTGGGTGAGATCAGCTTAGGAAGGGTCAGAGAAGCAGTTTGATCACCAGCTATGGACAAAAGTTAGCAGAAGCAGGTGCTTTTGTAAGCATGGCATTTTAGGGAGGTGGTTGTGACAACCTGTTGGGGTTCCCAGAACTGTGAACCCTTGGATCATCCCTCTGAGCCTTAGCACGTGAGAGCTTTGCTTCTGCTGGGTGATGTCAGCTCCCTGATACATTAGCCTCTTTGCTTGCCAGCTAACTCTTCAGCAGCATGCCAGTTTAAACCATGCATAGCAGGTAGCAAACAGTGAAGCCCAGTTCTTGAGTTCCTCAGAAATATCTCCCAGCAGTGCTCACTCCATCTTACTGTAGCATCCACAAAACCTTACCAAGCTTGCTGCTCCTTTAAGAAGACAGTACCAAGCAGCTTACTAACTTAGCTGGCCAGAACACTCTGTTTCAGTCAAAGTACTGAGTTGGTTTATACACAGAAAAAGGGAAGCAACCGTCTAGTAAGGAGTAATGTGAAAAGGGATTTAGAAGTCATAGTGGACCACAAGCTAAATATGAGTCAACAGTGTGATGCTGTTGGAAAAAGAGGAAACATGATTCTGGGATCCATTAACAGGAGTGTTGAGAGCAAGACATGAGAAGCCATTCTTCTGCTCTACTCTGGTCTCATTAGGCCTCAGTTGGAGTACTGCATCCATTTCTGGGCACCACATTTCAAAAAAGATGTGGAGAAATTGGAGAAGATCCAGAGAAGAGGAACAAGAATGATTAACCGTCTAGAGAACATGAGCTATGAGGGAAGACTGAAAGAACTGGGCTTGTTTAGTTTAGGAAAGAGAAGACTTCGAGGGGACACAACAGCGGTTTTCAAGTGCCTAAAAGCGTTGAGAGGAAAAATTGTTCTCCTTGGCCTCTAAGAATAGGACAAGGAGCAATGGGCTTAAATTGCAGCAAGGAAGTTTTAGGTTAGATATTAGGAAAAAATTCCTAACTGTCAGGGCGGCTAATCATGGGAATAAATTGCCGAGGGAGGTTGTGGAATCTTCATCACTGGAGATATTTAAAAGCAGGTTGGATAAACATTGTCAGGGATGGTCTAGAATGGTGCTTGGTTCTGTCTTGAGGGCAGGGGACTGGACTCGACGACCTCTCAAGGTCCCTTCCAGTTCTATGATTGTATTAGTAACAGGACAGTTTATCTGGTAGAAGGAATAGAGACAGAAATGGTTACAAATAAACGAAGTAAGCTTACACTTTTAAGTCTTCTCTATAACTTAACAAGTTTAGAGCCTCTGGTTCAAAGAAGTTTTCTCTCACTACTTATTTCTTCTAGCATGGTTGACCAGTTTTTTAGCCAGGACCCTTCACAGAGCATGGTGTTTGGTTCATGTGTCTTCTCGGGTGAAAGATAACTTAGGGCAGTGATGGGCAACCTGTGCTACTGATTGGGCTGCATAAATGGCTGCTCTCCTTTTCAATGGGATGCAAGATTGTTTTAACTAAGATGGCATCCGATGGCATCCCGGGATAAGGTGGTTTTGCTGACAGTGCTTACATATATTGAGTTTGCAGAGTGCACTAATTGAATTGTAGCAGCACCTTGATTAGGTGCAGAGGAAGCGCATGGCTCTTTCACCTAGTGTTGTGTGTAATGAGCACACACCTTACATCCCATGTCCTTGCTTTATGTGCATATCTCTTTAGTAATACTGGTAGGAAAAGAACTACATGGACAAACACCAGCAGTATTTGGCAATGCTGTACATGGGCAACAGTAAACAAAATGTCTCACAGGCTACACACACAATCTTAATGAGCTGCATGCAGCCTGTGGGCCACAGGTTTAACCATCCTTGATTTAGGTGTTCTCTTCATCTTTGTATAGATCAATAAACTTCTGAAAAGTATTTTTCTGAAAGGTCTCTCCAGGTACAATTCCTTTCCCCTGCTGGGTGTAGACACCTTGCTATGTGACGTATGCTGCAGATAGGATCCTCCACTGCTTTCTGCAGCTACCAGTTACAAGTGACTCATAACCCATTGAATGTAACCACATCTGGTTTGATATGTTAGCCTCCTTCCTTTGTCTGGAGAGAATGTGTCTCAGTTCTATCTGATGTGCTTCATTTAGACATATTTTAGTTATATTTCCAGTTCATCTGGGAAGTTCTGTGTGAGTTAACTGTATATACATCTTTCAAGATATTAATGATAATTAGTTCTCCAGTGATGTGGTATGCCACCTTTTGAATATAACAAGAAGTTCCGTGGCACCTTATAGACTAACAGATATTTTGGAGCATAAGCTTTTGTAGGCAAAAACCCACTTCATCAGATGCATTTGACGAAGCGTGTCTTTGCCCATGAAAGCTTATGCTCCAAAATATCTGTTAGTCTATAAGGTGCCATGGGACTTCTTGTTGTTTTAGAAGATACAGACTAACACGGCTACCTCTCTGATACTTTTGAATATATATCATGATAGTAATATGCCACTTCTCATTGGGATGCTCTGGTGGTCATATCTGTATCACATAATTAGAGATAATCTGAATTAGCATGTGGGTGTTAGAGCACTTACAGTAGTTGGTTTTTTTAAGTGATTCAACCTTATGGCTGATATGCCGTAGACAGGATTGTATGTGGCAAACTATTTCAGTGCCAAGAACTTAGATCAGTAAGTTGCTCCAGTGGTCTTGGATGTCCAGTCACTGAGGCTATGTCTACACTACGTCATAAAGTCGATTTTAAGGCAGTTAACTTAATTTTACAATGTCACTTTCTTCACAGTAAATACCATTAGGTTGATTTTTGGGCTAACTAAGGCCTATACTATTACACCAGCCATACAAGTCGATGTATTGTCAAGTTCAAATTTAAAAGGTCAAATTAATGCTAGTGTGGAAATGCCATTTCTTTAAATCAAATTTATCAGCCTCCAGATGTGTCCCATATGTATCTCACAATGCCCCACTGTTGTTGGCTCTGGCAGCTTCTATCTCTGCTGCTCTTCAGGTGCATATGAAGTAGGTCACAGGAAACCCGCAAATTTGAATTCATCTCCAGGAAGCCCAGGAAATTTAAGGGGCATATGGAAGCCTGAATTTCTTTCTAGCCATCGCATTGGTAGCCATTGCATCTATAGCCAGCTCTTGCCACCATAAGTAGTCAGGTTTCTGATCTGAGTTCTCAGAGATGCAAGAGAGCTCCAGCATGATCCTGTAAGAAGATCTTGGATCTCCTTCCTGTTTGGGGAGAGGAGTCAGTGATGGGCAGACTTTGAGGCTGCAAGTGAAATACAGGCATATCTGAAAAGATGTCACTTGGGATGATCTCCAGAGGTTACTTCAGGGACACTCAGCAGTGCCAGGTGAAAGTGAAAGAACTCCAGCAGGGTTATCATAAAGTCTGGAAAGCCAGTAGGTGATCTGGGTCATTGCCCAAGGTATGCTGATATTAGGAATATCTGGACATCATCATTCTTGGAAGGGATCCATTCATGTTCCCCAGTGATTATTGGGACACTTCAGGAAGTGCTTCTGTGGAGTTGGGGGGGAAGCTGAGAGGACCTGAGCCTAGAGGGAGGGCAGGAAGAAGAGGCCACTGGAGAGGAGGACAGAAGCAACCAGCAGGGGCCCAAGGAAGCTGTTCCTAACAGCCTGGAGCTCTTCACCCTCGACCTCAAGCCATTCCCCTCTACACCAACACCGGAACAATGGGTGCCAAGCTGTTCTGGTGAGTATTTTTTTCTGGAATGCTACAAGTGGCTGGGTTGTGGCTGGGTTTATGTAGAGGTTTTCTATGCCCCTTTGAACAGCATGTTAATATTTCTGAGGATGGAGTACTTATCCTTTTTGGAGCTCTCCAGGAAGGTCTCATCCAGGTATTCTTGTATTTTTTCCACAAGGTTTTTGGGCAGGCCTGACTTATTGCAGCTTCCATGATAGCACATCTTGCCATGCCAGGCAACCAGATAGCAATGTGGTGGTATGGCACCACACAGCATTTTTGCAAATTTTCCAGGCTTGTGCTCACACAGGAGGAGCATCTGTTTTTCACTATCTGGTATTCTTAGGAGGGTGATGTTTTCTTTGGCAACCTAAATAATCACAGGAATTTGGATCAGATTTTTTTGCAATGCTCCCTGCCTGTTTTAAATTTCCTGGGATCTCATTGCCGCACGATGTGGCTGGTGGGTGCACCATCTCCCCCTCCCCTCCCACGTGGCTAGCAGGCTTTTGTGGCTTGTCCCCTCCCAGCATGATGGTGTCTTGATTAGGAGCCTCCCACTTTGTAAAGTGAGCAATACCTTACCATGTCCACAATGAAATGGTCTGGATAAGTGATAGCTTGCACAATGCAGAGTTTGATTCCTTGTCATCCATAAAAAGCCAAAAGTGGCCTTGGAAAAAGAAAGTTTCACTGATTGTAAAGATAGAGACTCATTCATTCTATGGGTAAGTGCTTTATGTGAATTGTATCTCAGTTTTGACCTTAATTTTTCAGCAGGAAAGGTATAATCAGGACTTTATCCTGTATCAGCATCATCACATGGCTCTCCAGTCATTCATAAAGCTATCTTTCAGAGCCTCCTTGATTGCCGCTGCCCCTGCGTTTGCATTGGTGAATGCCCTTGTGGATGGCTCCACATAAGCCCTTCTCATGGCATCTGCCTCCACATTTCAGGTTGTCATGAAATTCTCCTGCCTGGATTCACAAAGGTTATACAGAAATACAGCACACTGCAACCATGGCGAAGTCATTAATTTCAGAAAGATCCAAATGGGTCAAAAGGCACATGAACCTCACTTTTGAAAGGTCAGACGCCCATTCCACCAGCACTCTGCATTTGCTGAGTCTGTAGTTGAAGTACTTGTAGCTGTGGTCCAGGGTGCCTGTGTATGGCTTCACGAGGCAAGGGAGAAGAGGGTAAGCAAGGTCACCCAGTATTACTATAGGCATCTCCATGTCACCAATCTTGATTTTCTGGTCTGGGAAAAAGTCCCATCTGGAAGCTTTTTGTACAGACCAGAATTGCTAAAGATGCACATGTAGTGAACTTTTCCCGACCATCCTACATTGATGTTGATGAAATGACCTTTGCGGTTTATGTACTCAGAGGCCGGTTGATCTGGGACCATGATGGAGATGTGCGTGCAATCTGTAGTCCTACCACAGTTAGGAAGCCCCATGGCAGCAAAGCCATGGACTAAGTGTTGTACATCTCCCAGGTCCCAGTCTTCTGCATGAGACGCCAACAGATTGCATTGGCTGCCTGCATCACCATGGCCTCCCACTGTAGATCTGCCCACCCCGAATTGATTTGCCACTGACTGGGCGTTGCAAACTTCCACAGAGCAGTTGAAACTTGCTTGTGAATCATTAAAGACGGTCTTATTCTTGCATTGCTGCGCTTTACGGCAGGGGCCAGCAACCCACAAAGTTCCATAAAAGCGGACTTGCACATGAGAAAGTTCTGCACCCACTGCTGGTCGTTCCAGACCTCCAAAGTGATGTGGTCCCACTAGTGAGTGCTGGTTTCACGAGTGCAAAAATGCCTATCTGCTATAAGCAATGCATCCAGGGCAGCCAGCATTTCTAAGTTCCTGGTCTGCAGTTCATCTATGTCATTTGCGTTCTGGGATAGTGACATCAAACACCCACAAGCAATTGCGGCAGTTTTTTTTTTTCCTACAACCCAATGGTACAAAACCCCCAGCATCAAACAGGGCTAAGGTACTATGGGATAGGTATGCATAATACTTTGCTCATGCAGTTGAACTTGAGTAAGGCAATGGGGACATGGGAAGTTGATACAGAGAAATTGTAAGATGACTTTCCAGAAAATTTGTGGACAATTAACTTTGAGTTTATAGCATTGATGTTAAAAAGTCACACTTATTAAGATCAATTTTATTTTGTAGTGTAGATATAGCCTGAGTCGGTAGTCTTTTGCTATCAAACGAGGGTTTGATATGATTGATCTATATGGAGTTACTGAACACAAATGGGTCTCATCTGGAGTATATTGTTAAATGAGAAGAAAAATGCAAAACCAATGCCTTTCTTCATGCAGTGCCTCTGATGCCACCATAGAGGAACTTTTGACTGAAGTGATAATGGAGATTCTAAGGCAAGTTGCAGCAGACATAGTCAGTTCAGAAAGAGAACGAGTCAAAGAGGAAATACGCAGAGCAGAAGAAGAGAAGTGAGTATTCTTGTTTCTGATAGGCATAAATCCAACAGGTGAAAACCTGAGGGACTGAATGCTTCAGTGAACTGGTAATGGGCATACTTGCCCTGAATTTGAGATCATCTGCATGAATCAAGCCCCAGGATAGTCAGTAGTCAAATGGCTTCCTTCTCTTAAGTGGTCTAAATTTACCGAAGAGTGTTTTCTTTTTCTTTTTAACTGTTCTCTAATATATATTTATATATTTTAGTTGTAAATTATAACATGATCTTTTTTAAAAAAGTTATTATGTAATCTTTTTTAAAACTGCTTGAATCAGTGATGGTTTATAATGACACTCAGAATTAAGAATATGGCTGCTGTGGCATGGGGTGTGCTGTACCTTTGACCCTGCACTACATCCTTCATGTGCAGCCCTTCTGAGTGACAGGGCTAAGCATGGTACCCTACACTTCACCCCAATCTTGGACTGTGTCTCCACGTCTAAACACCTCTACCCCCACTTTTTTTCCTCAGCAGATCCAGCTGTGTTAAGCACCTGCTGTTGACTTTCTGGTGGGAGTCTGGAAATGCAGCAGCAGAGAATATTATTTGTCTGTAGGAATGGAATAAACCAATGGGGGTTTAAAAAAAAAAGACCTATCTGCATATTACCTAAACCTTCCTTGAAAGTTTATGTGGGTTCCACTTGTCCCAGTCACTCCATTAGCTTCAGAGTAGGGCAGAGCAATCTCATGTTCACCTCCAGAACCTCCACTTCTCAGTCTGAACCTCAGTCAGTCTCCCTACCTAAATTCACAAGTAATCTTTTATCTATTTCAAAGTCCCTTTATTTCAACTGAGACCTAGGGGTGTTTTGCCCGTGAAGGAGGTTGCAGGTAGACTTCCAGCAGTAGACTTGTTATCTTGTCTGTTAAACACTGACAATGGCCGTGCTTCCTGGAAATATGTAAAACTTGCCAGGATTGACTTAGCTTTTTGTTTGTTATGTAGCAAAAATTTCACCGTGAGGGTAATTGTGTAGGTAGAAGTACACACACAAATTATAAAAACTAGACATCCAGATAATATATATGTATCACTATCCTTTAATGATTTTATTTTATGCATTCATGTAATAAAACATTCCCATAAAGAAACCAACCTACAGCAGTCATAGAATGCTTCAGACAAGTTTCACCTTGTCCGTATACCGCATCTCCCTTCCCTGTGGAACACACTGGTTGGATGTGCAGCAGGAATTCCTACCTGCCCCTCCATGCCACTGTAACCCCAAAATATCTGTGTGTGAAACTAGCATCTAGTCCTACTACTTCTTCCTCCCTTCTGGCTTCAAGGGGGTGAAAAGGGAGGCAACCCCTCACTCTCACAGTGACAGCTGCCATAGCAGTGGCTTAGGACTTATCTTCCATTAAGTATTATAGGAAGCAGTCCCTTGATCAGTTGGTAGGGGTGGCTAGGTCACACGATCTGCAAAAAGCTGTCATGCAGAACATTTGTCTATGATACTTTTAGGAAAAGAAGCATGAAAAATTCAACTAGACAGTGTGGAGGTTAATTATTCTGTTTCAAAATCATCAGCGGTATTGATATGGCATGTATGTGTTACATATCAAACAGGTTTTGCCAGTCTTTACTTGTCTGTAATTTGTTTCCATCCTTTAGACAGAAGCAGAAAAGACAACACTTGATAAAACGGTTGAGCCATTCACTGTCTGCAGAGCTAACAGAAGACGTAATAGAGGAAAGTATTCAAGAGATTTCAGCTACTGAATTAAAGTAAGTGTGACACTAGCTATGGACATTGTGTTACATAACACAATTCCTGAACAGCAACCTTTTCCTGAGAAAGTGAGACTCTAGCAAGCATTGGTCAACATCTCACTGCTCCTTTTTTTTTTCAACCCAATACAGGGTGAATTCCAAAGGACATCAGTTGGTTACATTTTCAGACAATTCTCTATGTGCAATTTACTTAAACATTTTCATCAGTAGCTTTCAAAAAGCTGACACAAAAATCTATTTGTTTAAACATGGTCTGTAAAGGAGTAAGGAAAACATGGATCTCGTCCTTTTTTTGCTCTTTAATGACATATAAGGAAGGTTGGAATTTTTTTTTATGTTTATAAGGTGGATTGATTTAAATCAAGGCAATTTCACTCTGACTTAAATCACCCCCCACCCCCCCAAAAAAAAATTGATTCAAACTAAGTTGCCAAATATGCTAAGAGTGACTGTGCTTAGATTGCACATAATTATGGATTAAGCCCCTTCGAACTCACTGGTGCTCCTTTGTTTGAGAAAACAAGTGTAAAATGGGGCTCCCTTGAAAAAGCTGAGTTACGCTGAAGTAAAATAAAGAATAGACTTATGGCATCACCATTATGATTTGTGGCCAGAACATCCCAAAATAAGGGGCATGCATTATGTAATATAAAATAACTAACAGTGGCAATTGGCAACCCTATATTTCTCTTACTGCAGCTTTCTGTATTGTATGCTTGGGTGATAGATTCTAAACCTAGTTAATGAATTAAACAGGCCATAATGTTTAGCTAAGCTAAACTTTTTTTTCTAGTAACATCCAACACAGCAAACAGCTAGGGAATTTACTTGTCATATCACATTTACACTAAGAGGCACCTGAGTTTCCCCACAAAGAGTCATTGGCAAGTATACCCGCTCTCATGGCTTTTGTACCAACTAAAAGGGGGGTGGTTCTCAACTTCAAATGGCAAGTGTAGACACACCCAAACTGAGAAGTTTTTATGACTGTGATATGTAGTACAGCTATCCTGTGTTCTTCCATAAATCGTAGGATGAGTTAGAAGTGGAGGAAATATAAAGGGATGATGAGGATTCTGGATAGGTTCCTAGGAATGTGTATGTATCCTTAGATGTGTATGCTTATGCAGGGACTACAGACTTCTTTGAAGACTAATACTCTCATTCTTTCTAGAATAAAAGTCTTGAATTCCTTACCACCCTCACAGTGTGTGTTCAGTGTCTGTTCCTCCAGAGAATAAAAGCTTATGCTTTTTCTTTTCAAAGGAAAAAATATACAGAAGTATAGTGGCTTAGAAATCTTGGGTCTTCCGGAAAGTGAAATGATTTTAAATGCTTATCTGTGCTGGAAATGGCTACTTTCTGCAGCACAGCTGATTTCAGCATTTACTGTCATGTGATGCTTAGTGGGCATTTCTGCCTAGGAATCTCAATTTCTTTTTGCACCAGGTATGCTTTGGAAAGAGACCAAAAAGCCCGCATTGCCCGTTGCTCAGAGGAAGTATGTGCTGATGTAATGCAGCTATTCATGGAGGAGGAGATTTTCCAGAGTGCTAAGGAGACACTCCAAGAGCTCCAGTGTTTCTGCAAATATCTGCAGCGGTGAGTTGTCAAACCATACTGTGCATGCTCTACTTGAGAAGACTACAAAGAGGCCTCTAACAGGATCAGTAGTATCATTTGATAATGAGTATACCTTTGCTTTCTGGTACTCCCACCTAAGTGCTTTCCGGACAGAGAAAAGAGAACAGTCCCTGCCTGTCTGAGGAGCTTTCAGTCTCAGGAGAGAGACACATGGAGGTTGGGTGAAGGGTGAAACATCAGAATAGACTTTTTAATACACTGTACGTGGACTACAGCTTCAATCTATCTGGAACCTCATGCAGGCACAGAATTTCCTAGCTCATGTTAGTGTTCCCTGTTAGTTGTGCGTTAGTGCGACTGCTTTCAATGTCACCTATCTGATTAATACAGCCCCCACAGCTAGTTTTTTGTTTCTCCGGGTGGTGCATATTCACACATGCTTTGAGGCACATAACAAAATTTATTCTGCACATGGATGGAAAAGATTAATGGGACCATTGCTCAGATTTTACATTGTTTATCCTGGCAAGAGCATGTGATGCCAGCATTTTTTGATTTACGTTGGCTAATTATTAAGCACCAGTTAATGTTTAGATACTTTGTTATAAAGCTTTAAATAGCCCAGGACCTGCTTATCCAAAAGCTGCCTCTTTCCTTGTGCTATATTGCCAGATCAGTGGGATGCCTGGCTGGCATCCTCGCTTAAATAGGAGGGTGCGTGTGTGACAGATGTTTTCTCGGGCCATGCAAAACAATAACCCATGTGTTGTCCCCACCATTTCATCAAGGGAGAGTTTTGCTAGAGCTTAAGCGATGTATCAGCTCCCTGCTATACCACTTTGTTCTATTCCTCAGAAAATGTCATGAGACTTGGCCAGTCTTAATCTTGTCTTGTGGATAACTTTCAGTGAATTCAAGTTCCTGAACCTCCATGTAGTGCATTCCTCTGTAGTATCCAATCCCTATGGTTGAACACTCAGAAACATTACCATGTCTGCTGCCTCCATAGAGAGTGCATTCGCCAGCATGTCCATCTAGCAGAGACTTTAATACAGTGCACTGAGATGGCTTATAAAACCATGCATAAGTGTATTCATAAATAGGGCCTTAACAAATTCACAGCATGAAAAAAGCATCACGGACAGAGAACTCTTTCCTTCTCTTCTCCTCCCCGCCACTACTCCTGTCTGGATGAACTTTGGTCTTTTGTGTGCTGTTACCTTATAGTATATAGATTTCATGGGAGAGACTTGTGTATCTAAACTTGGGGGTCCTGAACCAAAAGGGAGTTGCAGAAGGGCATTTTAAGGGTCTTGCAGTATTTCCACCCTTACTTCTGCTCTGCCATTAGAGCTGGGCTGCCAGAAGGTGGCAGCTGCTGCCTGTATGCCCAGCTCTGAGGCAGTGCCCTGCCAGCAGCAGCACAGAAGGAAAGGTGGCAATACCATACCGTGCCACCCTTAATTTCCGCATTGTTGCCTTCCGAGCTGGGGGGCCTGGTAGTTGTGACTGCTGGCTGAGGGACAAGCTTTGAAGGCAGCAGCACAGAATTAAGGGTAGAATACCATATATACCATCCGCACTTCTGGCTCTGCTTTCAGAGCTGGGCTCTCATCTAGCAGCTGCTACTCTCCAGAGGGCCAACTCTGAAGGCAGCAGTAGCACAGAAATAAGGGTAGCAGTATTGTGCACACACACCCAGACACCAACTCCTTTTTGGGTTTGGACCTCTACAATTACAATATAGTTAAATTGGAATTGTAAATAACTGCAATCATGAAATTTATTTTTAAAATCCTATGACTCTGAAATTGACCAAAATGGACCATGCAACCTGTTAATAAAGATAAGAGAAAAAGATGTGGTTAAAACCAAAAAACAGTGGGAAGTGTCTAGTGTTTAAAACTTGGAGCATAGCAAGGCTCTAATCTTTGTGTAAGCAGCTTTCTCAATTGCATCAAACTCTTAGGAACTCCAGACCCTCAAGCAGGAGGATTATCTGTTCATAGAATCAGGGGAGACTGATTCCTTTGTTCCATTGGTGGTGAATAACAAATTGAGTCCCCTTTCTTTAAAAAAAAAAATAAAATAAATAAAAATAAAACACCTTTTTGAAATGTATATTTTGAAAAGTAAATCCAGATAAAAATTCCTCTCCTCTGTGGTATGTTCTTCGGGGAGCAGACACCAAGCCCCTTCTTCATCCTCTGGTCAGCTTGCTTTCTTGATTATTTTGGTCACTTTGTTTACCTTAATCAAATGTCTTTCTTGTCCTTGTAGTCAGGGCTTACTGTTTTTTCATCTGCCTATTAGCTTGATCTTTGCAAACAAATAAGTCCATATTCCTTTACTTTATTAACATATTCCTAGTACATATTTATAGCACTGTATACACAACCCATATATATATATATATACACACACCACAACATTATATTCATGACCAGAGTGTTATCAGTTTATATATGATATCTTACAAGATGATGATTAGCTGGCAGGGCCTTCTTTGAAGAGCTTTGGAATTCCCTCCCCCAAGTCTGAAATACCCCTGTGGTGTTGATCCTTCAGAGCACACTGCAAGGCCCATCCATTTCCCTGCATGTGAGGGAAACTGTAAAGATGTCATAGACTTTAAGTCCAGAAGGGAACATTGTGATCATCTAGTCTGACCTTCTACACGTTGCAGGCCAGAGAACCTCACCCACCTACTCCTGTAATAGACACTAGCCTCTGGTTGAGTTACTAATGTCTTCAAGTCATGATTTAAAGACTGAAGGAATCAGGCACTGACACCAGTCTAAATCTGCAAGTGACTTGTGCCCCAGGGTCTTTGGCAATATGACTTAGGTGAAAATTCCTTCATGTCCCACAGGTATAGCGATCAGTTAGAGCCTGAGCATGTTGGCAAGACCCACAAGTCAAACAACTTGGAAAAGAGATCTCTCTATTAAATCAGAGCCATCGCCATCTAATGTTCCATCACCAACATTTGTACCTGTAATCAGTTCTGAATGGGCTGAGTGAAAGAAGACTATTGGAAAGATTACTAGGAAAGATCATTGCTCCTTGTTATGAACTCAGGGATTAAATAAATAAAAAAATAAAAAGTCTGTCTGTATTGTCAGCTCTAATGTTTTGAGCCTGATGAGTGTAACAGATTCATGCTGACACATAGCTGTAATTTCTATAGTTTAACAAAGCCACTAGTGGCTGAAAATTTAAGTAAAGGACAGGAATAGACCCCTACATCCAGTGGTGGTAGAACAGTGATATTCTGAACAAAAACAGCTCTTGACTATTCTTGTAGGTGTTTCCATTACTTTGCATATATGTTCTAGTTGTATGAGAATGAGAGTCCTGAATCTTATCGTGTAGTCCAGGGGTCAGCAACCTTTTCAAGGCAGAGTGCCAACATTTGACATTTTGACAACTATGTACAGTCCAAGTGCCAGTGATACTTTTTAAAGTCACTAATAGTCCTACTACCACAGCTTCATTAATAAATTAAGCTGCAGATCTTTACCATTTAGATGGTGGTTGGTAGCATTAGCTGGTCTTTTTTTAATCAACCGGTGGCATGGGTTTGAGCAAACTCTCACACCTGGCTGGGGGAGAAGGGGCAGGGTTGAGCTCCCACCGTGCGTGCTGATGAAAATCAGTTTGTGTGCCACTCTTGGTACCCGTGTTGAGGGTTGCTGACCCCGGTGTAGTCTAACTTCTGATAACATATCTTTTAGGCTTCATAGTTCCTTAGAAATATTTAAGGTTTTTACTTCCCTGGTAACGTTTATAAGCAAGGAGGAAGCTGGCTGATAGTCCAAGGGAAAGCAATTAAAAGGATTATATACCAAATGGTGCACAAGCACAGAGTAAATGCTGAAATTAAGAATATTTATCTAAAGATGTAATCTGAATAGAATTTTCACTTGTGGGTCTCAGCTCATTAATGTGTGACTGCCATAATACCCTTCCTCTTGTGCTTTTTTTTAACTTGAGCGTAGTCGTAGCAAGTCAGGCCAGAAACCATGCACCTTAACTGTCTGTGTGTGTAACCTTGTCCAGGTTTTTGGTAGTGAGTGACTTACTGCTGTCATGTTCAATGTATATTGTGGGATAACATTAATTCTTTAAGTATATGTATTTATGGGTGCACCACCATAGGATGTGCATGCACCTGTGCGGTCCTGACTGGACACTATAAAGAAGTATTTGCAGGCACATTCCTGATTAAAATGGCACCTCTGTGCTCTAAAGTATGGTCATATTGGGATGCAAGAGCTTGGCACTATTCAGTTCTTTCTCTGTCATCTGAGATGGTGACTACTGACTGCTGTATTTGACTTTCCACCTTAATTTGTGCACTATTATTTTACATCTTTGTTTTCTTTCTCTGAATTATTCTATTTTTATATGCATTTATTTCACTTAATATTATTTTGTGTCGGTTGGGAAGGCTCCATTCCTTCCTTTTTATTTTCTTTAATTTGGAATATAATTGTTATGCCCAAGACCCCAGGGTTTAAGTCCTGTGAGGCATACCAGCGGGCTTTTCTCTGCTGTGAAGGACACTCCGGATTCTTGTGGTGTTTGGGGGAGTTCTGCAACCCTGCCAAATGCAAGTTCTCTCTTTTTTAAAGCTTTTTTAAAGGTTTTAAAGCTAGATCCAAGAAAGTCAAGGAGGCTAGACTGGAGCTTGTGCAAATGGAACAAGTTTTTAGCTCCCAAAAAGTCTGCTTTCGTCTTTGTACTTTGGCACATATGTTGCAGGCAGCTTCAGTCAATGTTTTTGCTTTGTCTGCAGCCCCAGACAATAAGATCTCAAAAAAAGTAAGCATTACTTTCTGAAGAGGGAAACAAAGAGGAGGGGCAGATTACTGTCAGAACTTGCTCTCAGGAGACTTCTCATTCCTTTAAGCCTCTGATTAGAAGCCCTGTTTGGATGTGCCTACCACAGGACCAATTACTGATGTGACACCATCTTCTCCCTTGCAAAATAGCATGATCTACAGAACTACCATTCATATTTATATAACCTGTTCCCTCCTGTTCAACAGCTGACTCACCGTTGAGACCTCAGCCTGGTTTTGAATTCCCTAAGGAACCCCCTGCCTTTAGAGCGTGTCACCACAGGTTCATCCTTCGTCTTGCCTTCAAAATGTGTTTTCTAACTGCCATCACCTCAGCAAGATTAATAGGGGAGTATGGACTCACCATACACCGCCTTTTACAAAGACAAAGTTATACTATGTCCCCATCCTCACTTATTTCCTAAGATCTCTTTGGAGCATAACATTAATCAGGAAATGTGCCTGACCGTTTTCTACCTGAAATCTCATATCCTGGAGAAAAGCCATTCTTTGGATGTAAGGCGGGCCCTTTCCTTCTATATGAACAAGACTAAACTATGCTCCACCTCTCCTAGGCTTTTTTGTGTTGATTCTGGGATTTCATGGAGGGCCGACTAGTTTTCACACATGGATTGTCTAAGTTGCTTTTGTGTAGTATCATGGCTTGTTATGTAAAGGCAGCTCTGTATACCCCCCTGAGGAAGTGACAGCCCATTATATTAGAACCCAGTCCACATCCATGCCATGACTGAAAGATCTGTAGGGCTTCTACTTAGCCAAATGCTGTGTTGTCTTGCTCCTTGCACCTTTGGTGGTGCAGTCCTTCACACTGTCCTGGACTTACCACCTCAGCACCCATGTCATCACTGAATTACGGCTTGGTGTTCTCTGGAGAAAGAACTGAGTGGGGTAGGCTAATGCTTTTCTAAATGCCCTTCCTTGGAACATAATGCACTCTTACATGTAAGTCTGCAAATGCTACTTTGTTGACTCTAGCCAAGAGCTCACAGGGAAATGCAGCTCCTATCATGGAGTGCCCACAGGGACAAAACATCTTGAAGACTTCAAATGAATGTAAAGTAGGTGATCTCACCTTTTCTAGTTTGAATTGCTAATAAAGCTAAGGCACCGAAGTAGCTGTAACAAGTTAATAGTGAAGAATAATTCTGGACAGAAAATTTGTGAAAATAACGTGAGATTTAGTAAGCATCATAATTAGTATAATATGTATGTGGTGACAGATGGCAGAACAAGGAGCAATGTTCTGTAGTTACAGAAGGAGAGGAATAGTTTTTCCTAATGTCCAACCTATTTCACCAGGAGCATGGTGGAGCACTGGAGTGCCTTGCCTAGAAAGGTGGTGGATTTTCCATCCCTAGAGGTTTAAGTCCCTGCTTGACAAGGTCCTGGCTGGGATGACTTAGTTGGGATTGATCCTGTTTGAAGCAGGCGGCTGGACTAGATGACCTCCTGACGTCCCTTCCAGCCCTATGTTTCTATGATGTGTGTTATCTTTTAAAGGTGGAGGGAAGTGATAGCAGCACGGAAGAAACTGAAGCGTCAAATGAGGGCATTCCCAGCAGCTCCCTGTTACGTGGATCCAAAAAACAAACTGAAAGCATTATCCCCCAGTGCAGAGTGTCCTATTGCTGAGGAGAACCTAGCTAAGAGAATTATAAACCTGGGAAATGCAGGAAACCTGGGAATCTCCTGCACCAGGTAAGAGCATTCTCACAGCTATCCTAAAAGCTGGTCACTTTCAAAAGGTAAGTTAAAAATAATTCCATGATTGCAGATTCGTGACAATACAAATTTTGTTTTACAAGCACATCCTTATTATGGGTAGGACTCTAACAGAAATGACACTGGCCATACACATTGTAATCAGACACACATAAGAAACAAACAGAAAACTGAGAGAGAATTTTTCTCTGATCATCTTCTATGTAGTAGATCTTTTAAGTGTTCTGGCTTGCTTGGTGCACAGATGAGCACTTATAGCACTTGCAGACCTACATGTATTATACAGGGGACTCAGCACCTTTCATACACCCTGCTCAGACTTTGTCTTTGCTTCCAGGTTAAGTTGGCTAAGAAACAGGACAAAACACCAAATGAAAGTTCAGTATTTTTATCAGCAGTTGTTACGGTAAGTTCAGAGTTTCATTAAGTCTCTCTTAGTACCAAGATGCTGAGCAGCCAGAAAACGTTGCTGCAGACTGGTTTATCAGGCTCTAGCAGCCTTTACAGGCTAGTGCCTATGAATATATTTAACCCTAGCCAGGTGTAGGGCGGATCCTCCAAAAAACTCAGAATTGCCATCTTTTGCTTGTACCTGGCAAATGCAGTGTCTGACTGGTACAGGAAATGGTATGGATATGACAGTGGCTCATATGCAGAGAACAGAGAGAGAGATATGGTCTGCAAATCAGTAAAGGACACTTGGAACAATCCCAACATGTTTGTCCAGTTAGCCTGAAAAATTACACCCCCCCCCACCAAAAAAAATGCCTAAAGAACTTGTTTGTTCATTGTATTCTCTAAACTCACAGGTATTTATTTGCCTATGCTGGCTTCTTCTAAACCTCAATACCTGACTGTTTACAAGACAAAAATAGTAAACAGAATAAACAGAACAGGGTAAAAAATCATCTTTTTGAATATAAAAATAAGATTAGGGCAAAAAGGAAGACTCATTAAAAATTGAAGATAATTAGTTATTTTTCATATAGTTTTCATTCTCCTTAAGTGATGCAGCATGGACACCCCTGGATCTGCCTTCACTGATCATTGAACATATTCCTGTTCAGCGAGAACACATCTTTTGGAAGGTTCTTTTGGTGTTGCCAAGCTATGAAGGATGTCCAGTAGAAGATTCCAGCAGGTAAGCAGAGGAGCCAACTAGCATCCAGTGCATGGTATAGAAACGCAGTGGAGGAGGGGGTGGGTTTGTAATGTCGTTGAAATGTAGCTCTTTCATATTCTGGGTAGAAAGGCAATGAATAACAGGAAAAAAAAGGATGAAATACTATTCAGTAAAATGTTCCTTATTTGTTTAGTTAACTCTTCAGTGTGTTCCTTTCTAAAGTGAGTGGTTCTGATGCAGAGAGGTTAAATTCCTTACCCATTGCTGGACATAAAACCACTTTTCCTTTCTCACCCCTCACATCCTCTTATAGATAAATATCTCCATACCCTAAGACTTAATACCTACTCCATATGTTCCAAAAAATTAACATTGCAAAATCGAGCACTTGAAGTCCCAGAAATGCCAGAATTGAGTTTGCTGTGGCAATTTTAATCCCACTCCATCTGTGCATGGGTTTTGGTGCAGTCTTGTCCAGCTTCACACAGGAAGTCTGGCAGTGAGAGGAAGTAGATCCAGCAATCCTTGGTCAAGTCCAGTGCCTTCAATGCAACAGGATCTGCTCTCTCTTCTGACAACTCTGCCTCATTTACTGTCTACCTTGTGCACTGAATGAGACAGCAGTCTGTGGAACAAGCGTGGGATTATTGTTAAAATGAAATCATAGTGCATATGCAGAAGGGAGATGAAGTAAGGTGGCATGTAAACCTCTATTTTGGCATTTCCTAACTTGGAGGGTTTGACTTTTATTTCCTCTTAATTCACTGATTTGGAGACCAGAAGTTGCTGTTGTGATTGTGTGATTAGTCTATCCACCTGTGCAACATAGGCTATAGAGTTTCACCCGTCAGTTCTTGTACCATGCCAGGAGACTCAGAGTTGGAACTAGAGTATATCTTTGAGAAAGATAGCCAGTTTTTAATTTAGAGCTTTAAAATTATGGAAATTCTACAGGCCCCTTGGTAAGATGTTCTGTTTGTTGATAGACATCCCTGCTTTAAAAAAAAAAAAAGGCATCTGTATTAAACACATGTAATTTCCTAGCTTTTTAAAAAAAGCTAACTATAAAAATAGGGGTTCCATCATGTGGGATAAGAGCGACTCCATATTGATGCTTGCAATTGTCATAAATAGTATAGTAAGTAGGACAGTTGAATTTATAGCATGGACTAATGAATGTTAGCAGAAATAGTCTGATCTCCTATATACATCAACCACTAGAAGGAGATACAACCCTGAGAGCCCTTAGTTTTTACCCAGGTGCAGCGTGCACTGATTCTAATCAAGCCAGAAAACTCACTGCACCCAACATTCTGCTGGCACGATACTTCTCTAAAAGGTATTATGTCAGGTATCACCTGAAGGCTGGTCATTAATATAATTGTAAAATGCACATGTTAATGGTATATATGAAGCTATGACCTCCGTCTGCATGATATTAGAACATGCCAAGACTAGACTGCCTAATCTACGTAAAGGTGAATCAACAGATCTGTTTCAAACAACAAAATGTAGGTTTTAATCATTTTACATATCACTAAATTAAGCCAGCCAGGGGTGATGCTCAACTTAAGAGACAGGATAATCCTTCTGGGCCTGAGAGAGACAGCAGACTGAATCTGCATCTGTGTGCTGGGGGGAGAAGGGTGGGTATTCATTGACCACTGTGGGACCTCCTGTTAACTGTCCTGGGGATTAAGCTCTGTTTACCAGTGCACTCTAGTGGTACCTTGCTGTCATTACTTTCATACCAGGATCCACACCTCTCCAAGGACTGTAGCATCCTCTTCAGTGACACTGCCTTCCATACTTGATGTTCCTTCATTCCGGGGACTTGCAGTTGCTGTCCAGTCATCTCAATAGCAACTGCACTCCATTGTCCCAGGTTCATTTCTCAGGTTGCTCCAATACCCTCTTCTCCCCTTATCCCAGGGCTCTAGCTAGTAGGTCCTAGCAACCAGCCAGGAACTCTCTCTGCCTTCCCCCCAGTCCTTGCTTGCACTACTGCTTTGTCTCAGGTTCTGGCCCTCCCTCTTGCTAAGAGTCTGGTCGTCTTCCCATATGCTCCAGTCAGTTACTTCAGTCTGCTCTGCCCTGCAGTCCTCCTTATATGAGCCTGATGGTCTATGATTGGCTGATCCTCTTAACTGGGGGAGGAAGAGTTCAGTGGTGTGAGCACTGGCCTGCTAAACCCAGGGTTGTGAGTTAAATCCTTGAGGGAGCCATTTAGGGATCTGGGGCAAATAGATATTAAAAAATGGTCCTGCCAAGAGGGCAGAGGACTAGACTCCATAACTTCCCAAGTTCCCTTCCAGGTTTATGAGATATGTATCTCCATATATTATATTTTATATTATTATATTAGCTGCTTTCTAATTATCTGCCTCTGGTGCAGCTTCCCTAGGGCTGCTTTTAATCCCTTTTCTGCCAATGAGGGGCAGCCACCCCATTGCACGGTCCTTTTGGGGATATAAGGAATAGACAGAGACAGAGTCTGCGTCTACTCTATCAGATAAATTCGGCATTTAATAAATTTGATTTTTTTAACCTCATTCTTATGAATTCAAATTTTAGTGTCCACAAACTTTTTGGAAATTCAACCCACTGTTTCCCCATGCTAAGTTTCCATGTGCCCCCTGCTTTCTCAAGTTCAACAGCGTGAGCAATACTCTGTGGGCACCTGTCCCACAGTGCCTGAGCCCTGGTTGTTTGTGGCTGTTTCATGTCAGAATCCTAGAATGCCAAGTATCGTAACCGCACAAAATGAACTGGAGATTGCACCATTTCATGTTGCATTTTCTCTGGCACAGTGCTAGTGCAAGCATGGATCCCCAAATGCTTCAAGTCATTGCACGTGCCATGACAGTAACTTCCTGGACTGTCGTGCAATTTTGCTTTCTATTAAAAATCTCAGTGATGGTTCAGTATGATGATGATGATGGTTTTGAAGAGCAAGTCTTTCAACTGCAGTCCAAGAACTCTCAAATGCCGGCTGCCATGAATCTATTGATGACAGTGAAGCAGTGGTTTTGGACTCATGAGAGCAGTTGGGGGAGATGAATCAGTGGCGAGGAAACTTAGGGTGGCCAAGAGAAATGTGTCAAGTATCGGAGGGGTAGCCTCACCACTGATTCATCTCCCCCAACTGCAAGAAGATCCAGAATCTCCTGATGGGTCCATACTGAAGCTCTCTTGTGAGCCTGAGAACTACTGGGCAGATCACTACCCTAAGTGCTCATGATTGCAGGAGATGGCTACCGATGCAACTGCTAGCAATGCAATGTGATAGATGTGTGTGCCATTTATATTTGCATGTGTGGGTGCTGATGAATTCAAATTCAAATTTAATATAAAATTTGTGGGCTCCCTGTGACCTTCCTGTGCACCTGGATGGAGAGCAGCGAAGAAGGAAGTGGCCATATATGGCGAGTAACCACATAGCTTTGTGGGATACCTACAGGACACTTCGGGAGGCTAATAAATTTGATTTAAAGACATGGTGCTTCCACATTTGCCTTTATTCAAAATTTTAAATTCAAACTTGATGCAACATCCACCCAGTTCTGGTATTATGGTATTGATGATATATCAATATTAGTGCTCCCTACATTGAGCTAATTGCATTTAACATGAAGATAGTGATGATTTACTATTGAGATAACTGCCTTAAATTCAAATTTATCTCATAATGTAGACACAGCCTCCATCTTTATCCTTTACATTAGCTGACAAAATAAAAACAATTTGATCTCTGTGATCTTCCTGTGTTGGCCAGTGAAAGCTGGGAAGAGAATGGTGAATGAGAGAAACGATCTTGAACAAAGACTATTTCCAGATTGCGTAAGATTTTTAGATACGTTTGCTTATTACTATTTCTACCTTTTTTCTTTTTACTGTATTTCACTTAATCCATATTCTTTTGTTAATAAAATATTTTATTTTCATTATAAGTTATCAGTGTTAGCAAAGTTCAGTGAAGTATGTGCTTCAGAAAGCTAACACATTGGAGTGTTTGCTTCTGAGGAAGGAGCGTGCCTAGTGAATAGACTAGTCCCTGCAGTAGGGTGATTTGAGGATGAATTTGGGGATAAAAGGGTTCTGAGATCAGCCTGTCAGTTGTAACTAATTTGGGCAAACCCCAGGGTGCTGGCAGGTTGTTGGGTAAGAACTCTGGGCCAAATGTGTACAGACAGAAAACGCCAGGTATTCCAAGGCAAATGGTAGGCAAATCCATTATGGGCCTGGATGAACTGCAGAAGAGCAACAGGGTGCAATACGTACTTTGTCAGTGGCTTGTACAACCTTTTGCTATGCAGCAGACCATTGTTCTGAATCAGAATTCCCATGTTTATTTCCTAGCTTTCAGGTGGTGTTGTCTAGTAGAGCGAATACAGTCAAGCATATATATTTGGCATCTTCATCCTGAAAACAAGTATTGCCAAGTGGATGAGACTTGGGTGTATCATGACAGGCGTAGTTCTAGTTCCAACTCTCCAGGCATGACCTTGTGCCATCTGTAAAATGCAGTGAATGGTAGTTGCTTGCCTCCTAGTAATATACAGATGAGGGCAATAAAACAGAATTATCAGTCTGGGAAGCCACCAGCTCAAAACCCCTTGTTCTAGGTCACTGGCCAGCAGGCTGCATGCAGCCCACTGGGACTCCACCTGCAGTTTGTGGACTTCCTCTCTGTGTGTGTCGTCCTCCCCCCCCCCCCCCCCGCCCCCCAAATTCCACATACCTCTCATGGCCTTTGCACCAGAGTTCCAGACTTCCTACTCTTCCCCCTTCCTCCCAGCACTTTTGGAGCACCACAAATTGTCTGATTCATGCTCTGTCTCCACTTCCACCCTTCTTCTTCCTCCTCTCCCAGAGCTGGAATGCTGTAAATAAGCTGTTTTCAGTAGTAAAAGCTTTGAGAGGGACTGGGGACAATGGCTCACATCCCCCTGTCTGATCTGACTTGTTTTTTCCTCTTTTGATAAGTACTGTTGATACTGGGCCATTTCCAGCGTGCTGAATAGACCTTGTCAGCTCTGGCCCTCCCTCTTACTGGGACCCTACTCTTTAAATACCCCTCTGAAACCACCCCCCCACTCATGCATCTGATGAAGCAGGTCTTTGCCCACGACAGCTTATGCTCCAAAATATCTGTTTAGTCTATAAGGTGCCACAAGACTTTTTGTTGTTCTCGAGGCTACAAACTAACATGGCTATCTCTCTGATACTTGTCAAACATGAGGCAGGCATCTGGCATAGAAAGTTTTAATCCAAATAGTTAAACTTTCTAAGCATCTTGAAATTGGGGTTTATATGGGAAAATGCTCACTTAACAATAAGCCTTTGCTGCCAACACCACATACAATATCAAATGAAAAAAAGATGGTTTCTTATTTGTTCACAGGGTACTAGGAGATTGGGTGAAAGCTAAATTTTTGGGAGATAAGAGATCGGAGGATGTGAGCTCCAGTGCAGAGCAGAGAATCCAAACCCTCACACTGTATAACTCTCTTGGTATGCAAGGAGACCGGGCAGTTTATGTCAGCTTGTGTATAAAGGTAAGTGAAAGTAGTCTGTTAACCGTTTACTGCTCTCCGGTCTCATCTCTCTGATGCTAAGAAATGCTTTGCTAAGGCTGTCAGTGGGTGGTGTCGTCTGCAAGCTTCTGACCTTTTACAAAGTCATAGCAGTCAGGCATCTAAATATTTAATTATTTTAACTGTATTCAAAGATTTAAACTCTGGCTTAGCAGAATTCTTTTTTTTGTCACCTTGGTGGTTAATATCAAAGTTTATTTTAAAGCTTTTGAAACATTTTTCATATATTTAAATCAGGATTGGGTAGAAAATTATTAGTTAATGACTATAGACGTTGAAACTGAAAACTTTATAATTGCTAAAATGCAAATTGTGAGCATCATATTTCAAAAATTAGCCTTAAACTTAAGTTCTCAAACATTTTTCTTACTTGTCTGTCAGTATATTTTGATTGTCAGTGGAAATATTTTCCATTAGTTTATGTGCAGCTGTACAGTGAAATCAATCTTTATAAATATTTATTGATAAAAGGTTTGAAATGTATTTATTTTTATTTTGTATTCCCTATTTTTTCGTTCCTTTGCCTCTTTTTTTCTTTTCTGTTGTAATTTTTCTTTTATTTTAAGTAGGTTGTTTATATAATATTTGCAAATTGACCCAGTGTTGCTCAGTTAAGTGAACAACTTAAGCGACGTAAGTTTAGGTGAAGTGAGATTCCCCCCGCCCCCCCATGCTCATGGCCTTGGCCCCAGCTTTTTTTTCCCAGCCCAGTGATAGCTGGGGGGGTGGGAGAACAGAAAAAGGGCAGGGGTATGGCCAGGGCTGTGCCTTTTTTCCCTGGCCCTGGAGCAACCAGCTAGGTGAAGCCTGACCTGGGGTGGATTTTCTGTTCCCAGCAAGAGCTTGAGTGGGCGGGGGAGGGCAGTCGGGCTCCCCCTTTGCAGTGCTGTATCTGAGCACTGGGGGTGGGATATAGGGCAAAGGAGCACTTATCACTCCTGGCCGAGTGGCGATCCCTTTCTTCACATGACCAGTTATCCTGTTGTGGCTGCCCCCAGTGGTCACTATGCAGTATGGCTGTTCGTTGTGCACACTGCCCCAGTTGTCATCCCTTCTGTCAGTGACCTTCCCTTTCCACATTCTGGGAAATTCTGGGATTTCAGGCATTTTCTACTTTCCAGACACACCTAAACCCTGAGCTTGGTTTAAGTTAGGGCAAGAGGAAGTTGCATACCAGATTTTGTGGTTGTGCCTCCTACAGTTTAAGAGGAGTTCTTGAACAAATGTAGCATCAACAGACAGGCGTGCTGTAAAATAAATAGTGTAGACTATGCCATTGTAGAAGGTGCCAAACTAAGGTTTCATGGGCAGCTTTACTCTTGGAGATTCATAAATAATATCAAGTTTTTTTTCCCGGTATGTGCATATGATGTATCCATACTTAGCATCTCACTCATTTTTCTCTACTTCCCCCCACAAGCTTTTTTTTCCCCCTCTCCCATAAAGCTACCGGGAAGGAGCCTCATGTCAGAAATGCCATAGCTACCTTTAGCTACAGCATTCAGTGCGTTTTGAGCCATTGCCTGCTGTAACTGAATTGTCTCCTTTGTGCAGGTGGCCTATGGTACACTCAGTGACTCACAGCTTGACATGGCTGAGGCGCAGAAGGATCTGCTTGGAACTAGTGGTCTTGTTCTCCTGTTGCCTCCTAGAGTGAGAAGTGAAGATGTGGCTGAGGAGGATGTTTATTGGCTTTCAGCTTTGCTGCAGTTGAAACAACTTCTTCAAGCAAAGCCTTTCCATCCAATAGTGCCTCTAGTGGTTCTAGTCCCTACGGAGGGAGAAGAGACCACAGAGAAGGAAGTAGAAGAAGGTGTGTCATTTTCAGTGTTTGAAATAACTATTAATGTTTAGGATTATGCCCAAGGCAGAGAATGAGCCATAAACCATATTCAACCAAAGGCAATATTTAGCTGAAAGCTTCAGATGTGAGATGGAAAGATCCTGTGATCTCTAACAGGAATCCAGAGAGCCTTAGGAAACAGACTGTACACTCAAAAGGAAAACCAAATAGGACTTTTTTCCCACAAGGATTTCAGTTTTACGTTGCACATAATGTTTTGTAGCTACATTGTGGGGAAAAGAATGGAGTAGTCAGAGAATAAATATCTGTTGTCAACGGGACTAGGCTGAATAGGAGAATTGCATTTTGTATGCTCTGTCTCTGTATGAATAATAAAAAATGCTGCTATTTCAACTATTGCTTTCCCTTTCAAGGTTTGATGCTGCAGGATTTGATTTCAGCTCATCTTATTTCAGACTACATTATTGTTGAGATTCCAGATTTTATCAGTGACTTGCAAGGCACCAACAGGGTAGGAGCAGTTGTTCTAAAATTAAATATTTAAAAACTTACCACTAAAGTCTCTCCTATGTTAATTCCTCCCATCTGGGAATATTCTCCACATTGTAAATAACTGCATTTTAAGCTGCCACTTTGAGTTTTACAGATTTTTTCCCATTGCTAATGCTGAGCTTTCTCATAGTTTGTGCCCAGAAGACTTAGATAATTTTGAACTCTGCCAGAGTGGAACTTGACTAGAGTTGTTTCGGAAGATACAGTTCTTTAACATATTAGTAAAGTAGCAGAAACATTTTTAGCTAAGGTTCCAGTCCCAACTCTGCCCCTGCATTTTACTTATTAATTGTACAAGATTGGTATCTGCCCTAATATTTAAGATATAGCACTATGGTCTTCATTGGCATGCTAATATAATCCACAGGTATTTCCAACTTATGTTGGATAAAGGGAAGCATCTCTGTTATTTAACCAAACAGTGTTATGGTGGATTAAGGGCAACACTTCGTATCATAGAATTGTAGGCGTGGAAGAAACTTTCAAGAAGTCATCTAGTACAGAACCTTGCCCTCATGGCTATGTATTATCTAAACTATTCATGACAGGTGTTTGTGTAATCTGCTGTTAAAAACCTCCAATGATGATGATTCTGCAACCACCCTATGTAATTTATTCCATTGATTAATTACTCTGACAGGACATTTTTCATATTGTCCAACCTAAATCTCCCCCGGCTGCTGTTTAAGCCCATTGCTTCTTTTTTTAGCCTCAGAAGTTAAGAAGATCTGTTTTTGTCCTCTTTACTTTTAGCAACCTTTTATGTACTTGGAAACTGTTAATCTTCCTTAGGATTTGGGTCTTGAGCTAGAAGGGTTCCTGTGCAGGTCAGAAGATTGTGCTCAGCTAATTTCACTGCATATGCTGTTCATCTCCCAATACCCTTTAACTGAATGGAAAAGGAGCTTTTTCCTCCTTCCCACACAGAGGGAACAACTAGTGTAGTATTGTGTCTTTGTCTGATAGCTTCCATGGGAGGCTTAAAGGGGTCAGAATGTACAAGTACATTTCTGGTTTTTCCAGTCTGCATTTTACATAAAATAATAGACTTTTTGAGTTGAGAAAGAGTAATAGGATTGTCTACTCTATCTCCTCTATAACACAACCCAGAGGAAGCCATGCAGTGGTTCCTGCATGCCTAGAGCTAATGAGTATCTTTAGAAGAGAGACTCCATCTGGATGCAAAGAAACTAAGTAGAAGAGAATTGGCCGCATTGTGATTATCTGTTCTGTTGGCTAAATTACTTATCTTTGCCTGTGCACCTCTATTTCCATTGTGACCTTGGCTGCATCCAACTTTCAGCAATTGGATCTCATAATGCTTTTCTCTTCTAGAGCTCTTTGCTATTAGCTGTCTTCCTCCTGGTGGGGAATTGCAGACTAAGCCAGCCACCAGGGTTAAGGCTCAGGGCGTGGTGCCATGCTGCCTGAAAAGCAGAATTCAAAACTCTGTTATGGAAATCATCAGTTGGACAGTCACCAATGGATTCTGTGCCAGCACCTGTTTTCAGCTATGACCATGATATGCTTGTGTGGGGTGGGAGATAAGGCTGTTGCATGGAGGTAGAGTAAATTGATGATGCCACAAAATAAGAAAATAAGAATGGCTGTACTGGATAAGACTTGCAGTCCCTCTAGCTCAGTATCCTGTCTTCTGACAGCCGCCAGCTGCTCCAGAGGGAGTGAACAGAACAGGATCAAGTGATTGATCCTGTTACCCAAAATGTAGCAACTGATGCTGTGAAAATCACAGTTGGTTCTGTGGGATCTGTTTGCATTGCACCATTACAGTGCAGGCCCTGCTCTGTGAAACTAGTGGGGCTGCAGGATTGAGTTCTCAGTTTCATAACTTCCTGACTGACTAGTTTGTTCTGTCAATGTTTGTATTATAGCTTTCTGAAGCAGTACGATGGCTATTCTCCCAGTGTCCCAGCTGCCCAGAACTCAGATGCCAGACGCTCCAGCAATTTATTGAGGATGGGCTTAGCCGTGAGTTCAGCCGGCACTTCTGTCATGACCAAAAGGAGAGACATTTGGCTGGTCTGCCCTCCCAAGATCCCAGCACTATCATTGAGCTGTACAATAGTGTACTGCAATTCCTGTCTGGTGTGATTTCTTCAGAACAGCTCTGTGACCTGTCTTGGCCCATCACTGAATTTGTGGAGCCAGGTGTCAACAAGCTGCTTCCTCACCTCCAGTGGAACACACTGAATCACCTGGGCTGGCTGAGGAAGGCAGTGCTGTCCTTCCAGATTCCGCACATGGACCTTCCTCCTAAAGGGGGTATGTAGTTTGCAGTGTGCAGAATGATAACCGCATCTCAAGACACTTTAGCGTCAGGCTATAAAGTGTGTCTCTCCCAACAAATCTCTTTGCCCACCCCTCTTACTTTTAAAGTACACTGCAGCCTCTTTCTGTGAAAGTCTAGCTGTAAATAATATGTGTTTTATAGCCTGAGTGCATGTGTCTCCTGCATTATTCACATTACCCTGATCATGATCCTTACTCAGATGAGGCTCAGCCCTGGAGGAAAGGGATTGCAGTAGGTTCAGGCTGATGGGTATCAGCAGAGCAGAGTTTGGTGAAGCCTCCCCCACAGTGTGGCGGACTGGCCGTTGCTGCTCCTCACTGACAGTATTACTCATTGCAAACAGCTACTCCAGTGTAGAGGATGCTGACCAGTTGCATATGCTGTTTTTATCCAGCTCCCTGGGGTCCTGTCTGCTCCATGATTTTCCAGTATGTTTCCCAGATTGCCAGCACTCCTCAGACCCAGCCAATACTTCAGTCACAAGTGGAGAATTTGCTGAGAAGAACCTATTGCAAATGGCAGGGCAGGCTATTTGCCAGCCAAGGAGATGAGGGACCTGCAGTTGACGAGATCCCCTGGGATGAGATCTTTATGCTGTGCATTGATCATAAACTAAGAGACTGGAAGCGCCCCCGGCTGCCTGTCTTACCAGGTATTCAGTCTGCACTGTTCACTATTTGTCCATGGTAGCTAGAGGCACTGTATAGCATTAGCATGTCATGTTGTCTAGGGCTATGCTCCCCGTCATTCCCGCTGCTCTCAGACATGGTCTGATCAGGGGATGTTTGCATTTGCTGCACATCTGTTGGTCATCCTGAGCTTATGACAGGCTAGAACTCTGCTCCGCATTGCTCCTTGTGCTTGCATGGAAGAATATATACAGAACCCCTCTAGTCTAGTGAAAATCCAGTTAAACTGTAAACCAGTTTTGGCCTCACAGAGGACACTTAGTTCCATTCAAATTAAGGGAGATTCCATACACATATTTGAGGGCAGAATTTGGCTTCAGTGTTGAAATTGCTAGGCATTGTTTTGCCAAGTGACATTGTTCAGCTTTTGCTCAGACCTGTTGCCGGTAACCATTCCTCTATCATGCATTCCTGAAATCTGACTCCTGGTTTCAGGCATTGAGGACATGCTCTGAAAACTAATTATGAATATCTAATAATATTAGCAGATCCTTAGCATTAGTGGTTAGTATCACAGTTTTGCCATATTCCAGCGAACAGAAAGACAGAATGTGGATGGTTGTACAATGTGGTAAGCAAAATGCAGAAAGAATAGACTCAATAGTATTACTGTGGTGAGCATAAATGTGAAAAATATCCTCCCTGAAAGATGTGCAGAGTGCGCTGTGTGGCTGGGTGCACTGTGAAGTTAAAAAGTGAAGATAAAGCAGTGTTTTACAGTAACCCCCAATGATCCAATCTGGAATTTGTTGAATATTGAATCAACCCCAAAAGGCAAACTGCTGCAGTTCTGTGTGTTCAACACATCTAATTCCTTATAGTCTTCAAAATTTAAAGCAGAATTTCTATGAGCCATGTTTTAATATTGTATTTCCCTTGAAGGTGAAAGCCTTTGTTAATCCTGACTTCATCTTCAATGTTTGTCTACAGAAGCAGCGAGTGAAGACGGCGAGATATATGTCTATTTCTTTAAGGAACATTTAAAAACATTCACTCTTCCTTTTTCATGGGAGCAGGCCAGATTGCAAACTCAGAAAGAGATCCTGCAGGGAAACACAAGGCAAGATGATTTTTTAAATTTGTCATGATAATGGCTTTATCTTCATTAATTGCATCAGTATAGCTATTTGAGTAGGCAGTGTGCAAACTTGGAAATTGCACAGGGTCTTCATGGTTGCATAGGATGGGGTTTTTGTTTCCCCAGTGTTGTTCATATTTCTATAATGAAAAATGTATACTTGATCACAGAGAAGGATTGATAGATTTTTCCAAATTTCCTCTCATGCCTTATATTGAAATAGATTAGAGAATTTTACTAAACATGAAATCATTTATTTCTGGTGGCACAAAATGTGAAGAAATATAATGTTAATTAGTGAGGTCTAGTAACATCATTTACCATGAATCTAGTAGCCTTGATAGAGTTCTAAGTGTACGTTACTATTGTATCCAATGTCAGTGTCCATTACATGTCTGTTACAGGCTGTGCCAGGCATAAAAAATAGTCCATGCTGTCTTCTCCATCAAAATTAATCACTAGTTTTGTCTTGCAGCACCAGAACACTTGACCCTTTTTAAATGAGTGAATGCCTTGAATGAAATGTTGGAAGGCAGGATCCCATTGCGCTGTTTGGATCAAGAGCTGTTCTTGTTCGCATTCCTTATTTTAAATGTATTTCCCAGCAGTAGCATTCCAGGGGAGGTTCTGTCCCTTGTTTGCAAGATGGAGAGGGAAATGGCCCTTTAATAAGAAAAGAGCTGGAGAAGCTACCTGTAGGAGCAAGCGTGACGGGGCAGAGTTGGTGTCTGTGGTGGTTGGTGTAGGAGCGAGCCCCTAGCAACTTACTTACCAACATCTTGCTGTCTCCAAAAGGGAGAGGATGATGCCAGTTGCTAGTGTTTCATATCAGAGTACTGTCTGCTTACAGGTGTGGTATACGCTACAAAGTTTAATCAATGTGTGGCAGCTTATGTCAACCTAGTTGTGCATGTGCCTGTGCTTAAATTTGTCTCCCGCAGAACCCTGTTACACTGACACAGTAACACCACTTCCCCGAGCAGCCTAGGATCATGGTCAATGTACTTGAGTCAACACAGTGTGAGTGTAAACACCATTACTTATGTCAGCAGCCTCCCTGCTCTGGTCACCATTGTAAACTCTGTTGCCCATGTAGACTGGACACACAGACCCCATCCTGCCACTTTTTAAAAACCTACAGGTATTTGAAATTATTTTTCCTGCTTGCCTGGCTTGGCAAGTACACTGAACAGTTCTCCATTGTTGAGTTCAGCTGGCCATACTGGCTACCTGCTCCAGACTTGCTTCTACCTAGAGTAACCAGGAGATGTTGGATGTCCTGTGCCTCTCTGGAGGAGGCTATGCAGGCACACCTGTGAACCATGTGCAAATACATTGATATCTACACATTGATTTGTTCAGGGGATGCAAGAGGAAGGGGTATGACAGGGACCAGTAGGAGTGCTGTGAGAAAGCCAAGAACCTGTATTAAGCCTACCAGAAAGGCAAGGTCACAAGCTGATCTAGTCTGAAGATATTGACCTGCCATTTTACAAAGAGCTGCATGTCATATTTGGCAGATACCCAGCCACCATCACCCCACAGCATTGTGGATACCTCTGAGGAGCCCGAATCATAGAAGAGTAGGACTAGAAGGGACCTGGAGAGGTCATAGAGTCCAGCCCCCTGCCCTCATGGCAGGACCAAGCACTTTCTAGACCATCTCTGAAAGCCATCCATCTAACCTCTTCTTAAATATCTCCAGAGATGGAGATTCTGCCACTTCCCTTGGCAATTCGTTCCAGTATTTGATCACCCTGACAGTTAGGAACTTTTTCCTAATGTCCAACCTGAACCTCCCCTGCTGCAATTTCAGTCCATTGCCTCTTGTTCTATCCTCAGAGGCAAGGAAGAACAAGTTCCCTCCCTCTGCCTTATGACACCCTTTTAGATACCTGAAAACTGCTATCATGTCCCCCCTCAATCTTCTCTTTTCCAAACTAAACAAGCCCAGTTCTTTCAGCCTTTCTTCATAGGTCATGTTCTCCAGACCTTTGATCATTCTCGTTGCTCTCCTCCTGGACCCTCTCCAATTTCTCCACATCCTTCCTGAACTGCAGTGCCCAAAACTGGACACAATACTCCATCTGAGGCCTAACCAGCGCAGAGCAGAGCTGGAGAATGACTTCTTGTGTCTTGTTCACAACACACCTGTTAATGCATCCTAGAATCACGTTTGCTTTTTTTGCAACAGCATCACACTGTTGACTCATATTTAGCTTGTGGTCCACTATAACCCCTAGATCCCTTTCTGCTGTACGCGTTCCTAGGCGGTCCTTTCCCATTCTGTATGTGTGACACTGATTGTTCCTTCCTAAGTGGAGCACTTTGCATTTGTCCTTATTAAACTTCATCCTGTTTACCTCAGCCCATTTCTCCAGTTTATCCAGATCCTTTTGATTATGACCCGATCCTCCAAAGAAGTTGCAACCCCTCCCAGGTTGGTATCATCTGCAAACTTAATAAGTGTACTTTCTATGTCAATATCTAAATCGTTAATGAAGATATTGAACAGAACCGGTCCTGAAACAGACCCCTGCGGAACCCCACTAGTTATACTTTTCCAGCAGGATTGAAAACCATAAATAACTACTCTCTGGGTACGGTTATCCAGCCAGTTGTTCACGCACCTTATGGTAGCCCCATCTAAGTTGTATTTGAGTAGTTTATTGATAAGTATATTATGTGAGACCATGTCAAATGCTTTACTGAAGCCTAGGCATATCACATCCACCGCTTCTCCCTTATCCACAAGGCTCATTATTCTATCAAAGAAAGCTATTAGATTGGTTTGACATGATCTGTTTTTAACAAAACCATGCTGGCTGTTCCCTATCACCTTACCACCTTCCAGTTGCTTGCAGATGATTTCTTTAATGACCTGCTCCATTATCTTTCCTGGCACAGAAGTTAAGCTGACTGGCCTGTAGTTTCCCAGGTTATTCGTGTTCCCCTTTTTATAAATGGGTACTATATTTGCCCTTTTCCAGTGTTCTGGAATCTCTCCCGTCTCCCATGATTTTCCAAAAATGATTGCTAAAGGCTCAGATACCTCTTCTATCAGCTCCTTGAGGCTAGGATACATTTCATCAGGCCCTGGTGATTTGCAGACATCTAATTTTTCTAAGTAAATTTTAATTTGTTCTTTTCTTATTTCAACTTCTAAGCCTACCCCTTTTTCACTAGCATTCTCTGTGTCAGGCATTCCTTCAGATTTCTCAGTGAAGACCGAAACAAAGAAATCATTAAACATGTCTGCCATTTCCAAATTCCCTGTTACTGTTTCTCCCTCGTCACTGACCAATGGCCCTACCCTCTCCTCGGTCTTCCTCTTGTTACCAATATATTTGTAAAAAGCCTTCTTGTTTCCCTTTATGCTTGTAGCTAGCTTGAGCTCATTTTGTGCCTTAGCCTTTCTAATCTTGCTCCTGCATGCTCGTGTTGTTTGTCTATATTCATCCTTTGTAATTTGTCCTAGTTTCCATTTCTTATACGATTCCTTTTTTAGTTTGAGGTCATGCAAGATCTCCTGGTTAAGCCAAGGCAGTCTTTTGCCATGTTTTCTATCTTTCCTACGCAGCGGGATAGCTTGCTTTTGGGCCCTCGTAGGAAAGATAGAAAACATGGCAAAAGACTGCCTTGGCTTAACCAGGAGATCTTGCATGATCTCCAACTAAAAAAGGAATCGTATAAGAAATGGAAACTAGGACAAATTACAAAGGATGAATATAGACAAACAACATAAAATCATAACAAAAATCGTAGGTCCCTGCTGTGAACAGTTAGGAAGATACAGTCAAGACCTATTTTAGACTTCACTGCAGTACAGCCATGGCTTAGCCCGATGCAGGTCAAGTGGATCCGTGAATGCCACCAACAGCCTTGAATTTGTTTGTGCTATATGCCACAGTAACCTGTATTCCAAGAAATTGTTATGTTCTGCACTAATTCAGTAGTTCTTCTGACTGCAAATGCTGCAGGATCATGCATTCTGTTTTTGCAGAGAGTCTGTGTTTGCAGTGCTCATGACAAAAGTGCAGAGCTATCCAAATGCCATGCTTTCGTCACAGTTGTCAAACAGAGAGGAAGCTCAGACTTCAGAGAGGAATTTCAAATGGTGTTTATGCATTTTAAAAAGTGCAAAAATTATGGGAAATGGACATCATTATGGAGCAGAGATGGTTGCAAAACTGGGGGTGTGTCTGCATTAATAGATTAGGTCAAATTTATTATGCTTGACCTTTTAACAAATGGTTTTGTAAAGTCGAGGTTGCGTGTCACCACTGGCACATGAAGTCAATGCATGGCTTCCCCACTATGGTGGGCAGCTTTGACTTTGCCAGCAGTGCACTGTGGGTACCTGTCCCACAATCCCTGCTCCCCCCTTGCATTCTGGGTTAAGCTCCCAGTGTCTGACAACACAAAAACAGTACTGTGGGTGGTTCTGGGCATGTTTTGTCAGCTTCCCATAGTGGACTTATCTCCTCCCCCCTCCCTCTGGAAAGCAGTGGGAAACACATTATGCTGTGGTATGTGCAGACCCTAAGCAGCAGCTGCCAAAGCAGTGAAATCTCAGAGGACATCACAGACATACATGTATGTGAAATGCTAGAGAGGAGCAATGGGTAGATGCTGGCTGCACTCAGTGTTTTGTACACAGTAGAACACTGGTTCTTGTGCCATGAAATAAGTTTAGACTGGTGGGACCACATTGTTTGCAGGTATGGGACAATCAGGTGTCTACAAAACTTTCACATGCGTAAGGCCACATTCATGGAACTTTGTGAATTGCTTTCCTCTTCCATGAAGAGCAGCAATACCCGGATGGGACCTACTCTGATAGTTGAGAAGTGAGTGGCAACAGCTGTGTGGAAGCTTGCAACGCTAGATATCTACCAGTCAGTGGGCAATCAGTTCAGAATAGGTAAATCTATGGTGGGGGCTGCTGTGATCCAGGGAGCCAACATAATCAATAACTTTCTGCCACAAAGAATGATGACTCTGGGAAATGGGCAGGACATAGTGGATGGTTGTGCCATGATGGGGTTCCCTAGCCACATGGGAGCAATAGATTAACACACATCTCTGTGTTGGTGCCACAGAGTACTTAAACCACAAGGGTTACTTCTCAATGGTGTTACAGGTTTTGGTTGATCACAGGGACCATTTCACTGACACCAGTGGTGAGGAAAGAGGCATGACATACACATCTTTAGGAACTCCAGTTTTTTCAGAGAGCTGCAGCATGAAATTTTCTTCCCAGTCCAGAAGATTACCATTGGAGACTTGGAGATGCCAGTAGTAATCCTGGTAGATCCATCTTACTCCTTGCTCTCTTAGCTCATGAAGCAGTACACAGGCAGTTCATCTACAGCCGAGCAAGTGCAGAAAGGTAGTAGAATGTGCTTTTGACTGTTTAAAGGCCAGGTGTAGGAGCTTATTGACTCAGTTAGATCTCAGTGGAGGGGAAAGAAAATCCCCTGATTGTGGCAGCCTGGTGTGTGCTCCATGGTTTATGAGAGAGTAAGTGTGAAAATTTTCATGGCAGGCTGGAAAGCCAAGGCAGATCACCTGGGCACTAAATATGATCAGCCAAATGACCAGGAAATAAAGAGGCACAGCAAGGGGAACACCTAGTCAGAGAGGCTTTGAAGATCATCTTTATGCATGCCCAGAAAATGACATGACAGTCCTACCAGTTGTTGTTTAAAGAGGTGTGCCCCCTATATGATATGTGCTGGCCCCAGCCAGACACCAAGGCAATAAGAAGAGCACAGCACGGGGCATGCCTTATCAGAGAGGCTTTGCAAAACATCTTTATGCGTGACCAGACAGTGACATTACAGTCATGTCTTTTGCTAAGGAGGTACCCCTGTATGATGTGTGCTGGCCTGTAAACTCCCATCCCCACTTGTGCAACACAAGCAGTTAAGACACTGTTGTTGAGAGCTTATGCATTTTTATTTAGGGCACAAAATGAAGCACACCATAAAGGTATTCATGGTAGGACCTTCGGAGTGGTGTGAGCAAGGGCAAGAGGTGTTTTGCAGTCACAGATGTGTGTATGTCAGCCTTCTGTTCTGGGAAACGTCCTTGTGGGTTGAGTGGAAAGCTTCTCTTGACTTCCCCTCCAGTCCCCACATTCTGGGGAGTTGAAGGGGCAGGGGGAGAGAGCTGTGGAACATGGTGAGGAAGGCATGTGGTTTCAGCATGGGCTGCAGTGGGGATTTGTGTTCCTCAACCAGTCACCTCAGAAGGTCAGTTTGCTTCAACATCTCCTGAGTCTGGCCTTGACGTTCCTTGAGCACTGCCCTTTCCTCACAATCCATCCTCCTCCATGCACTTAGCTGTGCCCTGTCTGTGCAGGTAGTCTGCATGTGCTCAATGAACATGTCTTCCTCGGTCCTTTTTCACCTTCACATTTAAAAAAAGATCCTTGCTTTTGGTGAGGTCAGTTGCTCCCATTTGCCTGTTCACCATTCTCCTCCTCTTCCTTAGCCACCATAGCTTCCCCTGCTGTTGCCAGAGGCTGCCTGAAGAATTCATAGAATCAAAGAATCACGGAACACTAGAACTGGCAGGGACCTCGAGCGGTCATTGACTCCACTCCCCTGCCCTCATGGTCAGACCAAGTACCATCTAGATCATTCTGATAGATGTCTATCTAACCTGCTTTTAAATATCTCCAGTGATGGAGATTCCAAAACCTCCCAAGGCAATTTATTCCAGCGTTTAACTACTCTGACAGGAAGTTTTTTCCTAATGTCCAACCTAAACCTCCCTTGCTACAGTTTAAGCCCATTGCTTCTTGTCCTATCCTTAGAGGCCGGGAAGAACGATTTTTCTCCCTCCTTTTGTAACACTCTTTAGGTACTTGTAAATCGCTGTAATGTCCCCTCTGAGTCTTCTCTTTTCTAAGCAAAACAAGCCGAATTCTGCAGTGTTTCCTCTTAGCTTATGTTCTCTAGACCTTGAGTCATTCTTGTTGCTTTTCTCTGGACCTTCTCCAGTTTCTTCACATACCTCTTGAAATGTGGTGCCCAAAACTCGACACAATACTCCAACTGAGGCCTAATCAGTGCAGAGTAGAGTGGAAGAATGACTTCTTGTGTCTTGTTCACAACACTCCTGTTAATGCATCCCAGAATCATGTTTGTTTTTTGGCAACAGCATCATACTTTTGACTCATATTTAGCTTGTGGTCCACTATAACGCCTAGATCTCTTTCTGCAGTACTGCTTGCTAGATGGCCACTTTCCATTCTGTATGTGTGAAACTGATTGATTATTCCTTCCTAAGTGGAGTACTTTGCACTTGTCCTCATTAAAATTCACCCTATTGCCGTGGACCATTTCTCCAGTTTGTTCAGATCATTTTGAATTATGATCCTAACCTACAAAGCAGTTGCAACCCCTTGCAGCTTATCATCTGCAAATTTACTAAGCATACTCTATGCCCATATCTAAATGAGTGAAGATACTGAACAGAATGGGTCCTAAAACAGACCCCTGCAGAATCGCACTTGTTATGCCCTTGCAGCATGATTCTGAACTGTTAATAACTACCCTCTGAGAACAGTTATCCAGCCAGTTATGCACCCCTTACAGTACCCCATCTAAGTTGTGTTTGCCCACTTTATCGATAAGATGATCTTGTGAGACCATATCAGATGCCTTACTAAAGTCTAGGTATACTACATCCACCACTTCTCCTTTATCCACAAGACTAGTTATCATATCAAAGAAAGCTATCAGATTGGTTTGCCATGATTTGTTCTTTACAGATCCATGCTGGCTGTTAACTGTCATCTTATTTTCTTCCAGATGTTTGCAGATGAATTCCTTAATTACTTGCTGCATTATCTTTCCTGGCACAGAAGTTAAATTGACTGGTCTGTAATTCCCTGGGTTGCTCTCGTTCCCCTTTTTATAGATGGGTAGTATTTTTGCCCTTTTTCAGTCTTATGAAATCTTCCTGGACTTCCAGGAATTTTCAAAGATGATATCTAAAGGCTGAGATACCTCCTCTACCAGCTCTTTGCATATTCTAAGATGCATTTCATCAGGCCCTGGTGACCTGCAGGCATCTAACTTTTCTAAGTAATGTTTAACTTGTTCTTTTTTTATTTTATCCTCTAAACCCTTCCCACCAGCATTCACTATGTTAGTCTTGGTGAAGACCAAAACAAAGAAGTCATTAAACAGGTTTGCCATTTCCAAGTTTTCTGATACTGTTTCTCCCTCCTCACTGAGCAGTGCGTCTACCCTGTCCTTGGTCTTCCTCTTGCTTCTAACATATTTAGAAAATGACTTCTTGTTACCCTTTATGTCTCTAGCTAGTTTGAGCTCATTTTGTGCATTTGCCTTTCTAATCTTGCCCCTGCATATCTGTATTGTTTGCTTATATTCATTGTTTGGAAGTTGTCCTAGTTTCCATTTTTATAGGACTCCATTTTGTTTGTGAGATCATGCAACATCTCCTGGTTAAACCAAGGTGGTCTTCTGCCATACTGTCTTTCCTACCCACTGGAAAAGCTTGCTTTTGGGCCCTTAATAATGTCCCTTAGAAAAATGGCCAACTTTCTTCAGTTATTTTTCCTTAGTCTTGCTTTCCATGGGACCTAACCTACAAGTGTTCTGAGTTTACAAAAGTCTGCCTTCTTGAAATACAGTGTCTTTAGTTTGCTGATCTCCATTTTACCACTCTGTAGAATCACGAACTCGGTGATTTCATGGTCACTTTCTTCCAGGCTGCCTTCCACTTTCAAATTCTTAACCAGTTCCTCCCTATTAGTTAAAATCAAATCTAGAACAGCTTCTCCCCTAGTAGCCCTTTCCACCATCTGAAATAAAAAAAAATTGTTCTCAGAGCAGTTCCAGAACCTATTGGATAGTTTGTGCCTTGCTGTGTTAGTTTCCCAGCATACAGTTTGAAGTTCCCCATTAGCACCAAATCCTGCGCTTTGGATGATTTTGTTAGTTACTTAGAAAAAGCCTTGTCCATCTCTTTTACCTGGATAGGTGGTCTTTAGTAGACCCCTAGCATAACATTATCCTTGTTTTTTTTCCCCTTTTAACTTAACCCAGACACTCTCAATGCTTCTGTCTCCTACGTCCATCTCTATCTCTGTCCAGGTGGGTCCAGTTTTAATATACAAGGCAACACCTCCTCCCTGTTTACCTCACCTGTCCTTCCTGAGTGAGCGGTACCGTTCTATACCAATATTCCAATTGTGTGTATTATCCTGCCAAGTCTCTGTGATACCAGCTATGTCATAGTTGTGTTTGTTTATCAGGTCTTCAAGTTCTTCCTGCTTATTACGCAAACGTCTTGCATTTGTATATAGACATCTAAGATACTGATTTGATTTTGCCTCCCAGCTCCTGGTATCGGCAGACGGTTTGGGGACACTGGTTGGTTCCCTCTGCCCTAGAATCCCATGGGAATTCATGCAAAGATATACTGCTCAGGTGTGCTGTCACATTGGCCAAACAGGAAATGAAATTCAAACTTTCCCAGCTCACTTCCTATACACCTGGAGAGTAGCGGAGCTGAAAGTGCTGGTCAGATTGGTCACACTGGGGGCACTGAGAGACACCTCCAGGAGGCCAAGAACGTTAAATTTCTCAGCACTCCATTTGCACTACCCTAAACTCAACCATGCAAGGTTGAATTTGGCTTTGCTCCTCATGAAAAGCAAGTGCGCCAAAATTGACCTCAAGAGGCCTTAAAGTTGCTAGAAGGACCCCAGTGGTGATAACTAATTGCTTAGAAAATTGACCTAAGTCAGCTAAGTTTGACCTAACATCCCACTATTGACCATGCCCAGGAAGCAGACCCTTGCATAGCTCATTTAGGCCCAGCATTCATTGCCAAAACTTCCTTAAAAAATATGCTTCATTGACAAGTCTCATACTGTACTCCGCATCAATACAAGCACTCCTGGCAAGTACATGCACTGCCAACAATGAGGTGTCAAGTATGTACATACACAAGTGGCATACTAACTGGGGGGGGGGGGGGGGTTGTATGTTGATATGACTTGAGTCAACGTAAGTTTATAATGTAGACGTGGCTTTAGAGCAGTGGTGTCCAAAAGTGAGACACCTGATCACCGGACTTGCGCGGCCCTGAGAGCCGCACTGCCAGAGTAGCCAAGCCCCAAGCCACACAACCCTGAGAGCCACATATTGCGGTGCCTGAGGCACCCCTGCACCACCACCTGAGCTGCCAGATAAGCCTGCCAAGCCACATTCACCACAATACGCTTCCCCATTCTCCACATTTGATGAACGAGGAGTGTATCGGACACTGTGGCCTTAGAGTCTAACTAGTACACATACCTCAAATATATCTTTCCTTAAATGAAACCCACTTGTGTGTAGGTGCCCCCACACTCCTTGTCCCACATACATTTTATTTTCAGGGCTCAAGTGGCATGTCCATGCATCAGAGGTCTCATGCTGAACTCTCCATATGTGGGGGATTCATCCCAGAAAGTGTGATTATTTCCTTAGTTCCTACTTTTTCATAATTCCAGTGCTAGGGACACACTGGCTTTGGCTTTCCTCCCTCTCACTAAAATACTTCATTCTTGCAGGTCAAGGGTACATGCTTCTCAGTCATTTGGAAAACATCATCCCATTTTGCTGCCTCAAACTGAGCATGTTGTCAGCCTAAGGGGTCAGGAAACAAGGATTCCTAGTGCATCAGATCTAACACATGTGGCCTCTGCCCAGGAGCTCCTCCCAGAGCGGTTGGCTGCTAGTCTGGATCTGGAGAAGAGAGAGCACCAGAGGTAAGTGACAGGTGCAGCAGCACAGATCCTTTTCTCACAGAGGCATTGCTAGCTTTGCAGGGTGCTGGAGTTCATGAACAGGCTTCTCTGTTGTACAAAGCTGAGGGTTAGTGGTTTCAGGGAGAAACCCAGATTGTTGCTGACAATCTCCTCTACTTTCCATAATGTTGTTGTGTCCTGTTCCCCTCTGTTCTTCAGTTACTTTGAAAAGAGTTGGTTCTAGGGACAAGCAAGCAGACAATGGGCACCAATCTGATAAGGGTATTCGGCTGTTTGTTCCCTTCAGCTCCTTGGGCAGTACATGGAAAAAATGTTTTCTGCCCTGGTCAGTAGAACAGGTATGACCATTCAAGATCCGAAACATAATGTGTGCACTGGGGGGTTTGAGGTCCTTGGAGTGAGTGTCTACCAACAGAAGGACCATCAGTACTATAGCAAGGCAGAATTTGGCAGCAAAAGAACTCTATGTGCACCAATAAATCTGTTAGTCTGTAAGGTGCTGCCACAGGACTTCTCATCATTTTTGCAGCAGAAGACAAGTTTCCATGACCCCATAAGGTACCAGGAACAAAATCACGGAACTTAGCCCATCACAACATCTCATGCAATTGCATGCAGTTCTGCTAGTCATCAGGGCAGACCTTTTGCTCTTATTCCAGCCTTCCTCTGTAGCTTATGTGAACAGTTCAGAGGCTTGATCCCAAAGCAAGGCTCTCTGCAGTATTTTAGTGGGGAAAGCACTAGCGCTGCTGTTCCAGACACAGGGAAGGTTTGTTTCGATGGGTAGAGCACTCCATGCTGCAAGTCAGTCAGTAGTAAAGAATTTCTAATACTCTCCTCTGTACATTTTCCCTGTCACTTCACCGTGCCATGTCACAGTTCCTTGTCTGTGAGATTAGGAAGGGAGTAAAGTATGCCCCTGTTGCCTCTCACTGAAGTTTTCTGTCCGGGAACCTGGAACTGGTTAGTACATTGGGCCATTTCCCATGTTAGACTGAAAGGATCCATTTCTCTAAAGTTACAGGATTCAGCGTCCTCATTGCTTTGAGGAAGCCAAGAACTTGTATATTTAACTCTGCTCTGACAGCTAAGTAATGCTCCAAGGATTTGGATTCCTTCACTGGCACTGCTAATCTGATTCTGAGCACTGCTTTTTTATTTTTCTTAAGATTGACTCTTCCCAGAAGCTGATGGTTGCTATGTATCATTTTCTGAAGTTTGTCAAGTGAGGTGTAGGGTCTATCAGCATTAAAGCTTGTTGTATGAGCATTTGTTCTGGCATAAGGGGTTCTCCCTTCCCATCTTATCTTCCTATGCTGGCATGGATAGTCAGTGTTTCTGGAGTGTACTGTCTGTTCCTGCTCAGCATTTGGAATTCTGATTGGATTGCCTTTTTTTGAGGACAGTGGGAAGAAGGGGGACATTTTTAGATCATCCATTTTATGGGGGATATTTTTTCCTTGTTACCTTTTGCTGCAGTACACATTGCTTGAATTGAGCCATGCTACAGGATTAAGTCAACCTAAATTCAATTCTAGTTATGTGATTATGTAGCTGATATTAGGTCAACTTACTGCAGTGTCTAGACGGCAGGGGGTTGATGGGAGAAGCTCCCCCCATCTAGTTACCTTAATTTCTTTCCGATGGAATATTGGAGTCAACTGGAGAGTGGTCTGTGGTCAATTAGATTTGCTATATCAACCCTTGGTGGATCCATCATCACAGCACCACTTTCCCATTAGTGGAAAAAAGCCCTTTGTGTGTTCAGAACATGATGGAGAGAGTGATCGATTACAGGCAGAACCCATCTTCCTTGTGTGGTTAGCTCTGCTTTCATCCCTGTCTTCTGGATCACTGGGGCAGAGGTCAGCGACCTGCAGCTTGGGAGCCACATGCGGTTCTTTAAGGAGTCTGTTGCAGCTCCCTGCCCTGCTGCTGCTGAAATAATGGAACTATATTTAATTGGTTTAATGGCTGGTGGCAGGTTGGGGAAGTGGTAAGCCCTCAGGAGAACTGCGGAGAGGGGCGGCCATGTCTGCCCCTGCTGGAGCAGTGCAGACCTGCTGAGAAGGAGGCAGTGGGCATGGAGGAGCAGCATCAGCATGCACATTTGGAGGACCTCATCGCTGAGGCGGGTTATTCCTGGGGATGGCAGGGGTGGATTTGGTGCTGAGAGGGGTTGAGCCTGGAGACGGGTAGGGGCAGGTTTGGGGGCTGGGGCAGGTAAAGCCTTGAGATGGAGGGAAGGTTTGGGGGTAGAGTCTGGGAAGGGTTGAAGTGAGCTTTGCGCCTTCGTACTTAAAAGCCTATCCCCAGGCACAACATTTTGCTTGTCCTCATTTGCTCTCCAATCCAGGGGTGAAAGTAATTTAAACTTTCTAACTGGTACAAATCATTGTGTGTGCATTGTTCTTAAAATAGGGGTTACAAAAAGTATGGTTTGACTTTATTTATTAAGGACTGACTTGTATTCACATGCATTTCAGCTCTTGAAGTATTGATTTTGTAACTGAATTTGGAAAAAAAAAAAGGCTTTTCTTGCTATTTTGGTTGTAGATGCCTTCTCTGGGGGAAGTTTCCTCATTTTTCTATATCACTATTTCCATCACTGTCTGTAAACTAAGGGATCAGAGGCTTCTCTCCAAACTGCATCAAACTGGAATGCATCAAATGGGGTGCCTGTAACTTAGACTACAAACCTTCTAATGGCATATAGAGAATCCAATTGTTGATGAATTATTGAGAACAAACGCACTTATACCCCGGTCTGAATGATTCTGATTAGTAAATTTTGGAAAATGCACATTTAGTTTGGAATTAATAAACTGCTACGAGTTTTCAGGAGCAACCTCCTAGGAACTGCCTCAGCTCAAGGCAACTGAATGTCTCACCAATGCTATCGTGATTTAATAAGAGAAACAGTGCAGTTCTTTTTCAATTGCTTGCTCATATCTGTTCAAGTAGGTATGTGTTTATGCATGTGCATGACTGTCAGAAAAAAATTTCCCTAGCTGCTACCCATCAGGTCAGTTGTGGAGCCCCTGAAGTGGTGCCAGTGTGGAGCTCTATATATGACCTCACTGACCAGACTCTCCTCTAGTCCTCCTTATTGCCTATGAGGCTGTTGGTAAGAGCTTGTTGCTAGACTCCCTAGATTTTCTTGTGTAAATAATTGTAAATAGTTTTTTAGCATAGCCATTGTTCTCAGTCTTAGGCAGTCGAGGGATAGGGAAGGTCTCGCCTTCTCCTATCATCGCCTTTATGGAGTGAGGGCCATGAAAAAATTCCAGGGCTTTAAGCAGTGCAGAGCCTATTGAAAGTGTACACCAATGATCAACCCTCACATCTCCTGCATCCGTTGTGTTGGTGAAGCTCATCAACTAGGTTAGTGTATCTGTAGGGACTGATTGCTTTTTGCAACTATATCGGCCCATAACATGTGCATCCTTTAGGCTGAAAAGTACAAGGTATGTAAAGCTGAACTGGAGTTAACTTGTGCTTACAACCTAATTTTTTTCTAGGTTTGAGGAGCAGCTACACAAGTGGTTAGCAGAAGACAACTCCAAGCAGTTCCCATGCTCCTTGTCTCTTCCCCTCTACCTTCCCCAAAGTCTGATCTGTACACCTCAGGTTATCCATTCACTGAGTGAAACTTCCACATCCCCATGCCCACAGGTAAAAAGAGTTGTATTGGCAAGAACATAAGGCTTTACTGTGCAGAGCTGTGTGCAAATGCACTGATGTTCTGAACTTGCCTTGGGAATAACAGATGCTTTTAATGGTAAAATTCCAAGTATACGCATTTCTCGAGAGAGAATTTCTGCCAGTCTGGTAGATGGGCTCCAGGGAGGTGGCAGGGAGGGATAGCTTAGTGGTTTGAGCATTGGCCTGTTAAACCCAGGGTTGAGAGTTCAATCCTTGAAGAGGCCATTTAGGGATTGGGGCAAGGAGATGTCAGGGATGGTGCTTGGTCCTGCCAAGAGGACTGGACTGGACTAGACCTCCCAAGGTCCCTTCCAGTCATAGGAGATGTGTGTATCCAACTATTTATTTATTTATATTTATTTAGCTGTCCCAGACAAGTGGGCTGCTGTGAGCATATTTCCCAGAAATCCAAGGTTAGCTTTGTATTTACATCCTTCTGATCACCCCGTCACATTGTCAATGTTCCCTTTGCTATTGTGCATAGTTACAGTGAGATGTGGTGCAAGAGATCAGCTAGCCAACACTCCACCAAGTTAAAGGTAGGAGGTGAGTGGTGAAACTGCTAGCTATGCTCCACCCTCCTGTGAAAGTGCCTGCACCAATAGGAGATTGCTGGTTCAGCGGCCCAGCTGTCTCCAGGGGTAGCACAGGGATTTAACAGGCACATTGTTTCATGGATAACTTTCCCTTGTTCCTGTGGGACAAGTGACTTTTTGACACTAGTGCATTTTTTCCCTCTGGACAGGTTGGAAGTCCTGGGGCTCTGGTAGAAGAGACTGGCACCTCTCTGTCGGACAGAGTGAAACACTTGCAACAGATGATTAGAACTAACAAGGAAGAGGAGGTTGCCTGTGAGCTCCATATATCTGCCCTTCTGGACATGGTGGATATTTAACTGGAACCCATGCTTGCTTGTGGTGCAAGAGACTTTGCAGTGGAAGGCTGCTCAGGATGTGGGAGTCAGACAACAAGTGTCCCAACGGCAGGTGCCTATGCTAAAAATTGTCTCCCCCCTCTGGGGAGGAATCCTGGCAATATTCATTAGAAAGAGATGGGACTTGTACATCAGTCCCTCCCGCAGCAGAGCAGGTGTTTGCCCAGTGACTGCCCTGCCCAGCCCTGCATTCCTGGGTCTGGGTTTTGCCTTGAGTCCTCCAGCACTAAGTCCTTCATACCAAACTGCTCTTATTCCATGGGTGGGAAAACTGGTTCCATCATGGCAGGCAATGCTTCTGGTTTAGTCTGTAACATTAATGTCTCTTTATATAAATTCCCCTTGCTTGTGTCCATATGATTTACCCCCTCTCAGCTGAGCCAACTGCTGTTCAGATTCTGGGTGCCTGCTCAGTTTCACAGCTGTAAGGGAACAAAGCAGACCTTCCCCCTTCTTTGACTGCCATATTACCTGCCACTCCTCCTTTATATAGTAAGACTGCGGATGAGCTGTTTGAGTTACACTTTATGCTTGGGATTGGCTATTAGTCTTTGCTGAAATAAGAACAAGAAAATTCTGCCAGCAGGTGTACCCATTCTGCTTGCATGGTGCAGCTCAATTAGGTTTTACTAAAAGAATGTTGCACGGTAGGTTAGGCCTAAAGTCAGTGAGGATCCTTAGGTAGACGAGAACAATGTGATTCTAATCTAAACACTGTCCAGATATAACTAAAAGTCACAGGCTGAGCAATTTGTAGTTTATAGAAGCAGTTTCATTCTTGTACCTTGTTTTTGGTTTTTTTTTTTTATTTTTACTATTGTGTTTGTTTTGAGCCTCCTAGCTGCCCACAAGTATCTCGCTACTTAAGAAATATTTGAAGCATTGTCCTTGTTTTCAAGAATCCATAAGATTAGTGACCTGTTGTCTCTCAACAATCAACATGCTTCATGCAAGAGGATTCTTTACTTTATGGTTTAAGTTTTGTTATTGACTGTTCATGAAGATATGTTCTGGAAGAGTTGCCCCCCCTCTTGTGTGGAATAAAGCACCGCTGAGAACCAACTGCGTGTAAATTTGTTTTTAAATTGTACAGGAGCTTTGAGGAATTCTTTAGCATCTGCTGTTTCTTTGCTCCTAATGAGGTTCTTGTTTTGAAAGTTTTTATTTTAAAATAAAAACAATTGTATTATCTGCAGTGATTACTGTTACTCATGTGTGAATGTGTTTTATGACAGCATTTTAATGAAAGGATTTGTTCATGTAAAAAAACCAGATTGTTTCAGGCTCTGATTTATCGGGTAACATGAATGTTGTTAACAGGTTGAGCAATGAGCAGCTTCTCCTTGCCCACCAATCAGAAATCAGTTGTCTATTTAAACATTTTTATTTAATTTTTTTAATGTTGTTCCTCAAACTTTCAGCCTCTCAACTCCCAAGTCCCCACATTTTGTACACACTTGCTCTTTAAAGTACAGCTTTTCATTTGTCCTTAGAATGTCAGTAGTAAATGTGGTTTATGTTTTAAGTTAAAGATTAGCTGAAAAAATTGGAATAAAAGGGTTTTTAAAAAATTAAGGGCATGTTGTGCCTTAAGGCTGTTCTTACTAGTAAACTCTCCAGGCTTTAGATTATTTTTGAAAAAGACTAAAATGGAAATTAACAAGTCCACATGCTTTGTGCTCTCAGCAGTGCCTCATTTCTAATGCTGTGGTTGATCTGCTCTGTTTATACATATTGTTGTAAGATTGTAAAATGGAATCAAGAAACCTTGGAACTGTTTTTGAAATAATGCTTTCAACAATGTACGCATGTAAACTTTTTATGTTATATAATAAATTTTGAGTGGCTTGAAGTATATTGTCAAAATTTGACTACACAAAAATGCTTCCTAATGTACACCTAATGCCGTTATTTTGCAAGGATACCTGCTGGCTGCAGGTTAAATATTGATAATCCCCAGCTGTATAATTATAGTGTTATATTGTAGCTCTTTTTATAATTATGATAATATAATTAAACTTTTTTTCTTCTTCTTCACTTTCATTAGTTTACATGTCTACCTTCCATTCTGGCTCTCATCCATCTACTGTTGATTGGCAAGCATTTCTCTGTTCTTTTCTTCAGGATGATAGCTACTGCTCCACCAAAAATGGAAGAAATTAGCTTGCAATAAGATCCTTAAAGATTGGTAAAGCTCCAGGACACAACAATCTGAATGCTGAATAGTTCAAGGCAGACCCAGAAGTTGAAGCCACTATTCTTCAACGATTCTTTACAGCAATATGGGAAGGGAAGCAGGTGCCAGTGGAATGGATGAATGGAATTCTTTTTAAGATACCCAAGAAATGAGCCACTCAGTGACTGCAACAACTGGCGTGACATGATTCTCCTTTCAGTGCCGAGCAAGATCCTTACTAAATTCATTATTCAGTGGATCTCAGACACTATTGACAAATCACTGAGGAAAGCAAGCTGGCTTTCACAAAGGAAGGGAGTGTGTAGATCAAATTTTTGTACTGCATACCATCACGGAGCAATGCATTGAATGGCAGAAGCTGTTGTTTATCAACTTTATTGATTTTTGAAAAAGCTTTCAATGGCATTCATAGGGATTGTCATATTTTGAGAGCATATGGAATACAAAAACAATCAGTACAGCTTATCGAGTGTTTTTATAATAATTTCACATGCAGTTTTGGAAATAATGATTTGTGCTTCAGAGTTAAGACTGGAGTAAGGCAGGGATGTGTCATGTTGCCGATGCTTTTTAACTTAGTCATAAACTGGGTTATGTGGTGTACAACAGAAGATGAACCAAAAGGCATTAGATGGTCTGTCTTCTCTACACTAGAGGGCCTTGATTTTGCTTGATGATCTTGTGTTGCTCTCTCATAATGCATTGTCATATGCAAGAGAAGACAACTCAACTTTGCACCTTCAAATGGTTCGGACTAAGAGTTAGCCAGAAGAAAACAGAAGTCATGACCCTAAACATTGAAGCACCAACATCAGTCAAGATTGATGGCCAGGACATACCTGCCATAGAGAGCTTTACATATTTGGGTAGTGTCAGACTAGATAGAGGTGTCAGAAGTGATATTTAGAGTAGATTCACTAAAGCCAAAAATGTCTTCATGAGTCTGAATGCTGTATTGTGGCACTTTATGTACTAACAGATACTTTGGAGCATAAGCTTTTGTGGGCAAAGACCTGCTTCATAAGATGCAATATTATTGACAAAATATGTTAGTCTATAAAGTGCCACAGGACTTCTCGTTTTTGCAGATACAGACTAACATGGCTACCCCTCTGATACTGAATGCTGTATGGAAGTCATCACAGTACAGCATCCACACCAAACTGAAGTTTTATCAGAGCTGTGTCTTATCAACATTATTATATGGATCAGAATGCTGGCAGATGACAGAGTATGACCTCAGTAATTGTCAGCCTTTCATATGAGAAGCCTTTTTGAGGATCCTCTGTATTTTATTTTTTTTTTTTTTTTGGCGAAGAATAATTTCAAATTAGAACCTGCTGGCACAGTGCAAGCAAGATGACATGGCCACTGTCATTATGAAACGATGCTGGAGATGGTTTGGTCACGTGCTCAGGAAAGATGGAAGCTCCACCACAAAGACTGCTGTGCACTGAACTCCTGAAGGGAAGCAGAAGTGAGGACAACCCAAGACAACATGGTGCTGGACCACTGAAGTAGAAGTGAAGAGCAACGAATCACAGTTGGGGCCCTATTGAAAGACTGGCCAGTGACAGACGGAATTGGAGGACCTTTGTTGCTTCCACACGCCAGTAGGCATAAAGGATGATGATGATGGTGAATTAAAAAACTCCCACTGATCATGAGCCAGGTCACACTGCTTACATTCTGAAATCCATCTTCCTGGATTTATTTGCTGCAAACTCTACTATCAGATCATGGTAATTCAGGTTTGATGCTGCTTTCTTCCCAACAGACAGAATGACAAGCCCATCTAGCCTCTCTTGAAACACAGCTGGCTATAGGTAGTGTTCCCTGTAAGCTATGTGCTTGTGTAGCTGCTCGAGAGATTCAAATGCCAGCTAGATGATTAACAGAGCACCCACAGCTAGGCTTCGTTTCTCCTGGTGGGGAACACTCTCACATCCCTCAGTGCATAGAAAAAATAGATGGATGGAAAAGATTAGGGGGAATGTTGGCAGTAGGTAGCTGTTAATTTTTAATTTGGAAGAACTTTGCTCCCCTGAAGCTGCTCTGACTGGGATTGTCAGCAAAATTGTGTCTTGTATTCTGTGTTTGGGAAGGCACTGTCAAGTGGTTTAAGACACTCGAGGGCTTGAAGAGAAGTACTTGTTCCCTCAGGAATGAATTCTTATAGCACCAAAATTTTTCTTCTCCATTTGTGTCTGTGCGTGCTAGTGCTAGCCATTATAAGCTAGCTGGGAATATAGGTAGGTTGGAGTGCAGAGCTGGGGTGCATTACACTGGAGGACCAGCAGAGTATAGGCATGAGGAGAGCAGGGAGTACATTAGAAGAGCTGGTTGGGGCTATGTCTTTCTCACCTGAACCCCCCAATCTTTCTCTCCTCTACTCCTACCCATTCCCATTTCTTCTTCCCCACAATCCCCTCTCCCTCTAATTCCTCTTCTGACTCCTAGTACTGCTCCCTTCCCAGGAATCATTTATATACCTAATTTCCTCCCTTGACCTTCCCCAAAAGACAGATTACATTCTTATCATATCAAGTTGCCAGCACCCATGATTTACAAATTATAGCACCCTACAGGCATCTGTTGCAAAACTCCTTTTGTTGCTTTCTTAGTGATCACTCAATAACGAGTAGGACATCTTCATGTCACTCTATTTGTGAGCCCATTGATGGCTGATCAGCCCGATTCTGGAGCCACAGATCTTATCACAGAAAGGGCAGGTGTTGGTGGTAGTTGGAGGGGAGCGGAGCAGTTTTTGAAGCTCTTTTCTTTTTCTCCACCTCTCATCACCACTGTGCTGGGACTTCTCAAATTGCACTACCACCTCATAAATTATCATTCTTCACTGGGGGATGTTCTTGGGCAAGGTTCTCCCACGTGTTGACAGTGATGCTGCATTTTTTCATGTGTGCCTTCAGCATGTCCTTATATTGCATTTATGGGACTCCAATGTTCCTCTGTCCTTCCTCCAATTCAGAAAACAGAATCTGTTTTGGGAGGCACTGACCAGACATCCAAACCATGTGATCAGTCCAACAAAGTTGTTAATGAATGATAGTGGCTTCCATGCTACTTATGTTCGACTCCTCCAGGACGCTAGTGTTTCATGCGCCTATCCTCCCAAGAGACATTTAGGATTACAGAATCACAGGGCTGGAAGGGACCTCAGGAGGTCATCTAGTCCAGCCCCCTGCTTCAAGCAGGATCAACCCCCACTAAGTCATCCCAGCCAGGACCTCGTCCAGCTGGGACTTAAAAACCTCAAGGGATGGAGAATCCACCACCTCTCTAGGCAACGCATTCCAATGCTTCACCACCCCCCTGGTGAAGTAGTTTTTCCTAATATCTAACCTACACCTCTCCCTCTTCAACTTCAGACCATTACTCCTTGTTCTGCCATCTGACACCACTGAGAACAGTTTCTCACCCTCCTTTTTAGAGCTCTCCTGAAGCAGTGTTGATATTGTTCAAGTGCCTTCAAATGACATTCATATGTAGAGGGTTTCACATGTGTACAGTTGTGTTGGAACAACCACTGCAGAATATACAAGGAGCTTTATCTTGGGATAGATGTCCCAGCTCTCGAAGATCTTTTGTCTCAGGTGGGCAAAGGCAGAGCTTGCACATCTCAGACAATGCAGTATTTCCACATTAATGTTGACTTTAGTGGAAAGATGATTTCCAAGATATGGGAAGTGTTCCACATTTTCCATTGCCTTCAATAGAAGGTACATTAGATTGCCTCATCTGCAAGGATTGGTGGAGCACCTTGGTTCTTCTTGATATTGATGTGAGGCCAAGAATCTCATATGCTTCAGTGGAGTCACTTGATGGCATTCCTTTTGTTGAATAGGGTTGTGATTGATTTATCCTTAGTTATGTTAATTAAGGTGGGGTGAGTTCACACTATCTATCAATGAAATCTGTCCAATTCATCCATACCACACCCTCTATTTAACAGAAGGAAACAGGTTTGGGGAGCAACCTGTAACTCAGGGGTCCCTTGGTCAAATGACCCCAAATTTAGATCATTAGTTCTACTCTGCATCCCCAGGAGGCAGATTTCTAGGCAATCAGAGTAGCATTCAGATTTTAGAGCATTTAGGTTGAGTTTTAAAGATCATAAAATCATGGAAACTGTCTGATGTGTTTCTGTAATTTGGCAGTCCTTGTGGGTGGTGGTGGTGGTGTGTGTTCCTATTGTTACATTACTTACACTAAAGATCACCCAAGGCTTACAGTCATAGGTATTTTATTAAAGCCACTATTAGATTAAAGGAAAAGGGGGAACTAGTTTTCAAGTATACAGCCACTCATATACTTAAGCAGGCAAACTCACGCAAGTGAAGAGTTGCACAGGGATAGCAGAGGAATCCAGGTGCAGCCAGTACCATCCATCCTGGGGAGAGGGGAAGGGGCCCAGTATTAGGGTTATATGCCTTTTCCTGTCTCCCCAGCTAGTCGAGACTAATTTCTGCAGAGTGTTGATGGCAAGAATAATTCTTTATAGCTTTGCACCCGTCTTTTTATGTTTGTGTTCTTTTCCTGTCCCACTGTACTAGGATGCTGTGTGGCCAGAAGTCATCACCACTGTCCCAGGACTCTGTGGGTGTATCTACACACCGATGTTATTTCTGAATAATGGCCATGATTCCAAAATAACTTTGAGTGTCTACACAGTGTAACGGCTATTTTTAAATTATTTTGAAATAGTGGACAGCTTATTTAGAATTTGGGAGACCTAACTGTACAAGGAATAGTGCCTATTTGGAAACAGATATTTCAAAATAGGGGCTGTGTAGACCAGGAATAGGGGCAATTTTGAAATAAGTTATAGTGCGTCCAAGCGCTGTATTTTGAAATAAGCTATATTATGTCTGGATGCTGTATTTCAAAGCAGCTGAGCCCCATTTCAATATGCATTTGTGTGTAGATATGCTATTTCAAAATAAGCTATTGTGGAAAAATCTCTTCCACAATAGTTTATTTTGAAATAACACTGCTGTGCAGACATAGCCTGTATGACCATGAGTCATCAGCTAACAGCAGATAGGACTTTGATCTTCCCTTGATGGATCCTCTTACTGTTTTCTTGGATGGATTCTTTTGCAGGGCTCAGCTCTTATTCTCTGGCCAGCTGCGTACTGCTGGTAGTTGGTCATTCAGACAACTGGCTTCAGGGAGGACTGATTCCATTGTGCACACACTCACATTCACACTTTACTCGCACGAAAGAAAGCTCACGTTACAGAAAGCAATTTCTCTTACAAATGAATAGTCTAAATTTCTTACAGTTTTATGGTACCTATAAACAATTTCTTACTAACTTATAATATGTAATAGAGACCTAGCAGCTGCTACCAAACAAAGCTTACAGAAAGTTACAGGACTTAAAAGCAGTGAAGACTGAAAGTTAGAGAACTTACAGCTGCACTGTTCTGTACTGAGCAGAGGCTTTATACAACACGTAGGTCCTCTTATTGAGGGCAGGAGAACTCCAAGGCTGGAGTCTGCTGATGGGGAGGTGAAAAAGGCATGGAGGACCTGGAGGCTGGCGTGATAAGGGCTGCCTCGCTGCCTGCAGCCTGGTGGCAAAGACCTCACCTACCCAGTGCTGGGAAAGGCGAAAAAGAGCAGTGGAAGTAGGGGAGGTGTGGGGCACACAGGGACAGCCGTTTTTTGGCAGTGGGTGAGGAGCCCTGATGGAGACTGGCTCCTGGCACTCACCTGTGCTAGGAGGGGGGTCTGCCTGGATTGGCAGAGGGTCCCACCACCAGAAAAGGTAAGAGATGGGGCAGGTCAGGTGGCCCTGTGCAGGTCGCCTGCTGGAGTGCTACTTCTGCATGAATGAGAGGAGCACTAGGACCCTACAGGAGCCAGTGAGTAAAACCAGCAGCCAGAGAAGATGGGAAACTGATTGAGTAGCTGGGGGAGGGGAGGCAAAAAAAAAAGTGGGAGGTTAAGCCTGCTGCAGGTACGATCCCCTACCCATCGGAGGTGCAGGGCTCCCAGGAGCTGCCCCACCTCATCGTATGGACAATATTTGACTGGAATGCCAAATATATACTGGGACAGCTTTTCTGTATGCTCAGCCACTTAAATAACAAAACAAAAACGCAGTCCTATAGCACTTTAAAGACTAACAAAAACAATATATTTGGTAATGAGCTTATGTGGGGCAGACCCACTTCTTCACATCTGCAAATTTCCAGATTTTCACCTAATACATTATTCTGTTAGTCTTTAAAGAGCTATGAACTGCTTTTTATTTTTTTTTGTGATGTTACTATTATGGCTGCATCTGTGACCAATCAAATGAGGCAATTGATCTGATTTCACAAATCGAAAAAGTTCAACAGACAATAAACCATTTTCAACTCCTATTCATTGTACTAATTAACCTCAAATGTTTTCATTCTACCAACCTGTCTCCAACTGGGGAGTAACAGTACTTCACTCTTCTTCTTGGACTGAGATGTCTTTTGACAGATATCTTCTCTGACACCAAACCAATCCTTGATCGGCAGAACCGATTACAGATGTCACATAAAAAGCTGCCAACTGCAAGTGGTGTATGTTCTGTTTGAGTCCAATGCTTTTCCTGTAGTGTGTGGGAGTGGCTCCCAGCTTACAAAGGCAGCTTCTGTGCCCTGGGTGTTAAAATCTCCCCATTAGACTCTGACAATGGGTCATATCCCCCTGTCTGACCTGACTTGTTTTTCCCTCTTTTGATACCTACTGTTGATAATGGGCCATTTCCACCTTGATGAATAGACCTTGTCAGATCTGGCCCGTCCTTTTTCTGGGACCCCATTCTTTATATACCTCTCTGAAACCACGCCCACACTCATCCATCTGATGAAGCGGGTCTTTGCCCACGAAAGCTTATGCTCCAAAATCTGTTAGTCTATAAGGTGCCACAAGACTTCTTGTATTGAACTAGAGTTTCCAGATCATTAGGAGATGTTCCAATGACTTCACGTTGGCCTTTAAGGTGTCTTTATAGCACTTATACTGACCACTGATAGGGCGTTTTCCATCAGCAAGCTGGCCATAGAAGACCATCCTTGGTATCTGTGTATTATCTATCCTCATAACATGACCAATCCAGTGAAACTTGTCTGTTCATACACATTACTTCCATGCTCATGATGCCACACAGTTTAAGAATATCCATGTTAGGTGTTTTGTCCCACCAATTCACGTGGGTGGTCTTCCTCACAATGCAGTACACATGGAATAGATCGCATTTCAAAATATGGCAGTCTATTGTCCATGACTCTGAGCCATACAGCAGGATATTCAGGACAACTGCCTAATAAACAGCTACCTTGGTATGGAGTTTAATACCATGGTCATTCCATAGGCATTTGATCAGTTTTCCAAAGGCAGCACTGGCTTTGGCTAATCAAGCAGATACATCATGATCCACGTTTATAGGCCAGTAGACTTCCAGGTAGCAGAACTTGATGACAGTCTTAAGGACTGTATCAGCAGCAGTGATCACTGGAGTGCTGGAGTCTTTCCAAACAGGCTGAGGCATAACTTTTCTCTGTTTGAGGCTCACTGAGGCTCCAAAGTGGTGAGCAGAAGTAACAAAGCGATCAAAAAGCTCCTGTGCATCCTGCACTGAATGAGCCAACAATGCCCAGTCATCAGCAAAGAGAAGGTCACAGATAGTTGTAACCATTTCAGTGTGAGCCTGAAGTGGCTGGAGATTGAAAATACTGCCATCTGTTCAGTGCTGAACAGGTATGCCCAATGGACAGTCCTTAAAAGCAACTAACGGCATCATTGAAAAGTAGATGTTGAACAGAAGAGGAGCAAGTCTCTCCATTGTTAAGGACGTGACCAAGCATGGCATCATGAAAAGACTGAATAATGCTGATAAATGTTTCAAGACAGCCAGAGACGACATCACCTTTTGAAATACCAAATGGCACTCCGGACTCCGTGTGAAGGGTTTGTTGCGTCTGACCCGAGCAGCTGGCGGCGGCAGCAGCGGATAGCTCCAGCTCGCTGCAGCACCCGTCGCCGCTTTACCCGTTTGCCAGAGCGTGAACTTGAAAACGGCTGTCAAAAGGCACAGCCATGACTTCACCGCGGGAAACGTGCACGAGCCGGGCGCTCGGCCGCGCGCACAGCGGCTACCCTAGAGCAACGGAGCCAAGCCTTGGGCCACCCCCGCGCGGCCGAATAGAGCCTACTGGCAGCCGCCCAGCCAATGGGCGCCGTGCAGGCGATAACGTTCTCCGATTGGTTGCCGGCGCTCGTAGATCCCACCGCGGGGCGGGTTACTGAGCTGCTGGGCCTTTTGCCCGGTTTTGTAGCAGCTACGTTGGGTCTGTGTAGGGTTGCGGCGGTCCTGTCGGGTGAGTCTCGGGAGCTGTAGGGAGGAGTAGCGGGGATTGAACCTGGCTCTACGGGGAGGGGGAAGGGCTTTGTACTAGGCTCAAACGCCGCGATCCCTTCGCCCTTTAGGGTGGCGGGTTTGGGCCTAGTCTCCCGGGCTCCAGTCTCTGTGCTTGGGGCGGGACTCGCCCTGCAGGGGTCCTGTTCCCGTACTCGCGACGCGGTCTCTCCGTGATGGATGTCGTGAGGGGGTGGGGGTCTCGTCCCCCCTTGGAATTTCTGGCGAGAGAGGTTGTAAACTCTGGGTGAAATAGGAGCGGGGGGGTCTCTGCTCTCACCGTGGAAGTTTTGGGGATGGAGGTATCAGCTCTGTGAGTGAGGCAGAAGGGGTCTCTGCTCCTCACCCCCGACACGGAGGCTGTTGCAGGAGCGTGTATCAGGCCTGTGACCAAAGATAGTAGTTGCTTGGGATCTGGCATGGGTACAAGGAAGGGTAGTCAACCTAGGTTTGAAGGTAGGAGTTAGCCTAAAGTTTGGGAGATCTGGGCTCTCAACTCTCAGAGACTCCCTATGTTATGTGTGCTGACGTATTTAGGATCAGATACTTCCTGTTATTTGGGTATGCTCAGCATTGCAATGTTTAGCTAATTTACATACCTAAATCTCATTTTGGAATTTTATTGAGTGTCAGAATGAGAGAAGTAAACTAAATTAAGTATTGGTAATAATATTAAAGACTATTGTAGCTGGTATTTATGGAGGATAAAATGAAAGGTTAGCTTTAAGGGATGGCTCAGTGGTTTGAGTGTTGGCTTGCTGAACCCAGGGTTGTGGGCTCAGTCCGTGAGGAGGCCATCTAGGGGTCTGGGGCAAATAGAATTAAAAATCAAGTTAGGAATGGCGCTTGGTCCTGGCAGAGGACTGGACTCGATGACCTCCCAAGGTTACTTTCAGTTCTGAGATGTGATGCTATGTTACGTTCCATGCATCACTTCAGTTCTGGTGCTTCCTGTCTTAGCGCATACCTCTGTCACCTTTAAAGCTCAGATTATCTGAGGAACAAGGAAACAAAATGGAAGTATGTGCTGTTAGAGTGTGTGAAAAGAGACCATGGGTGAGATAGTGGGGAGTATATGTCTGAGAATTCATGCTCTTTAGATGCACATCAGGTAGAGCTGATATGTCATATTTAATCACAATAAAATTAATAATACACCTATTTTTTTTAAGTCTCAATGATTCTAAAACCATTGCTTTAGGTATAGTTCCAGGTAGAGGACCAAGAAGAGATGACTGCTTGTGTAACAGTTCTGATTATTGGAGCTGGATGTCGAGGAAAACACTACTCTTGTTTCGCTGTGCATTTTCCCAGTCGAATGAAGGTAAAGCTGTTGTATGGATTCAGTATTTTTCAAGGGGGTTACATGCCTTATGGTTGTTTATGTGCTTTGCAGTAGTTGCTCTCTAAAATGGGAGGTAAACTACTTTTAATTGTTTGAAAACTGATAATACAATAATAGCTCTCCTTAATATCTTCCTACTTTATTTATTCATAACTCATAATAGCAGGAATTTTAAATTTAAAACAGCATTTACAGTGCCCTGAGATTGAAAAGAGGTGAATGTTAAACTATTGTATGTACTTTCTGCAAGTGCTGTGTTGAATGAGCACTTCATTTTTCTTTAAAATCTGCAGCTGGAGCCAGTGTGCATATATGCATACACTACAAGGACAGTGCAGCATGTTTTATGGGAAGGGTATCATGGAGCATTTTTAAGCAATCTGACAGTACTAAAGTTGGACTTTCCTCCTTCCTCTTTCACTAGTCTGCATGACAGTGGCATTTTGGTTTAGATCACATATGCTAGGATAGTCCCCTTTGAGCCAATTCTTAATGTGTAACCTGGAGCAGTTAAGACCTTAATGCAAGTGAGCAATCAGTGAGGTAGAAAGAACAAGAGACACAGCAGAGGTACCATTGCACTACTGGAAAAATGCTCATTGTCCAACTATTAAACAACATTGAGCACAGTCTAAAGAAGCTCTTGGCTAAGTCAAAGGTAAACTTAAAATGTAAAAGGACATAGCCTCTTTTTTTATCTGTGGTGTAGTACATGTGGATTTTGACCAGTGGGTTGTAGAGCACCCTTTTCAGCAGCTGACAGAGATGTCCTTGAGACAAGTTATTCTGGGGTGTTACTTGGAACTGGAGTACCACTGAGCTCCTTGCCTCCCAGACTGGGTTTCCTCTCTCACTGTGTTGCTGTAACGATGCAAAGCCCTCCAGCCTACTGTTTTTCACCAGCATTCGTACAAGTAGAAGCACCCCCAGCTATGGTTGTGTGCAGACTTTCTGACCAGTCCCTATATAAGAAGGCTACTGCCAAGGCAACTCTCCTCTCTTGAGGCATACCTATCTGGAGTATAAACCCAAAATTGTACCATCTTGCACTGCACAGAGAACTGTACAGTATAAGCTCAAAGTTCACCCCCTCCCTTAGTGTGGAGAAGAATAGGCAACAGCCTTTGTCCCTTAAACTAGCATTCCTGTGTATTTCACTCCAACTCGCTGCTTTAGAGAAAGCAAAAACAAGTTTATTAACCTGAAAAGAAAAACTTTAAGTGACTAAAACAGATTACCTAGTAAAGAAACAAAACCTGCAAACTAAGCTTAATATGCAAAATATTTGGTATGATTTAGCACAGCAGTCCGCAACCAAAAGAGCTGTTTTTTTTTTCAAAATTCTGCTGCAAAATCAATACTTCGAGCTACAATGCATGTGAATACAAGACAGTCTTTAATAGATAACGTCAGACCATACTTTTTGTATCTCCTGTTTTAAAAACAGCGCACACACAATTGTCTAATGTGGGTACTGGGCTTATTGATTTAAACAATACTAAAGAATAAAATTGTCAGACAAATAGAAGAATATAATGTGTTGGGCGAAAGCATAGTTTCTATAAAAGTAAATCATGTGATACTAATCTATTAGAGTTCTTTGAAGGGGTCAACAAACATACGGATAAGGGAGATCCAGTAGATATAATGTACTTGGATTTCCAGAAAGCCTTTGACAAAGACCCTCACCGAAGGCTCTTATGTAAATTAAGTTGTCACAGGATAAGAGGGAAGATCCTTTCATGGATTGAGAACTGGGTAAAAGCAGGAAACAGAGGATAGAAATAAATGGTTAATTTTCAGAATGGAGAGGGGTAACTAGAGGTCTTCACCAAGGATCAGTCCTAGTACCAATCCTATTCAACTTATTCATAAATGATCTGGAGAAAGGGGTAAATTGTGAGGTGGCAAAGTTTGCAGATGACACTGCTCAAAACAATTAAGACCAAAGCAGACTGTGAAGAACTTTAGAAAGATCTCACAATACTGAGTGATTGGGCAACAAAATGGCAAATGAAATTTAATGTGGATAGATATAAAGTAATGCACATTGGGGGAAAAAAATAACCCCGACTTTACATCCAGTATGATGAGAGGTAATTTAGCTACAACTCATCAGGAAAGATCTTGGAGTCATCGTGGATAGTTCTCTGAAAACATCCATGTAGCAGCAGTCAAAAAAGCAAACAGGATGTCAGGAATCATTATAAAAGGGATAGAGAATAAGACAGAGAAAATATGTTATTGCCTTTATCTAAAATTGTGGTACACCCACATCTTGAATACTGTGTACAGATGTGGTCTCCTCATCTCAAAAAAAGATAATTTGTGATTGGAAAAGGTTCAAAAAAGGGCACCTAAAATGATAAGGGGTTTGGAACAGACTCCATATGGTGAGGGATTAAAGAAACTAGGACTCTTCAACTTAGAGAAGAGGAGACTAAGTGGGGATATGATAGAGGTATATACAATGAGTGGTGTGGAGAAAGTGAACAAGGAAAAATTATTTTTGTTCTCATAATATCAGAACTAGAAGCAGGGAAGCAGGTATAAAACAAATAAAAGGAAGTTCTTCTTCACACAGCACACAGTCAGCCTATGGAACTCCTTGCCAGAGGAAGCTGCGAAGGCTAGGACTACAAAAAGGGTTTAAAAAAGAACTAGATAAATTCATGGAGGTTAGGTCCATGAATGGCTATTGGCCAGGATGTGTAAGGAATGGTGTCCTCAGCATCTGTTTGTCAGAAGCTGGAGATGGATTACAGGAGAGAGATTGCTGACACTGGCCAATACCAGGTGCCCTGGAGAGAGTGGACCGAACAGGTATTGATCAAGCAGACACGACACTGGGCTGGATGGACCTTTGGTCTGGCCCAATATGGCCATTCTTATAATTATTTGTAATGCAATACATGTTTACTGCAGGATGTTCACAAACTTTTTACATATTCTATTTCATCACACTTTACAATGGCGTGGAGGGGGGCAGAGGGGTTCAGTTCCTGTCCCTGGTGGGAGATAGGGGCTCCTCAGGGCCAGTGGGAGGGAGGAAAGTTTGCTGAAAGTTGCCTGGGACATTCCCCTCTGCTGGAGCCAGGTTGGGGAGGGACCAGGATGCCCTTACTTAGCTACAGCAGGCTAGGGCCATCCTCCGAGGAGCTACACCGCAAGAGCAGCAGGTGAGGAGGCTGCCTGAGCTACACTGAGCCAGCCCTGTGGGGTGAGGGGTACTGCCCAGTTGTAAGGACTGCCAAATTTAGCTGTGCTCTTCTGATTGGAGCTCAGGCAATCAGTGCAGCCAGGAATTGGAGGCACAAGATTCGATCACGTGCTCGCCCCCCCTCACCCAAGCCACCGTGAGCTCTGTGGCTGGGCCTTGCCTGGAGAGCATTTTTTGGTGAAGGCAGAGGTGGGCAGAGGGGCTGGTGGCAGCTGCAGGGGAGTTCCCTGCAAGAAACCCAGCAGTGCCAATTTCCCCTCCATGCCTGTTCTGTCTCTCCCTCCCCTCTGATCCCCCAGATCTGACTGCCTTACCTGACACTCCACCCCGCTGCTGACTTGCACTGGCCAGGCAGAGGGAGGGAGCCGGCCAACGTGGAAGATTCAAGTGTGGGGGAGGAAGGATGTAGAGCTGCCCGCCTCTGGGGCCAGATCACTCTCTCCCAGACTGAGATGGAGTTATTTACCGGTCTGGATGCTGCCACTGTTGACTCTTATGCTGCTCCCTGCCCTGCCCCCACTGAAACAGTAGAACTAAATTCAGTTGGTTCAACAGCTGGGTCCCTCATGCTGCTTTGAGGGCCATTAAACAAACTGGATTTAGCTCTGTTGTTTCAGCAGCAGCAGGGCAGGGAGCCTCAGAGGAGACAGTGGCAGCAGTATTTGGAGCCGCAAGTTGCTGACCCCTCAGTAGGACAACCGAACTCAATCCTGTCACCATTTCCCACAAGCAGTGGTGACTTCAGCTTGTATCTCACTTCTAAAGACAAAGAAACTGAAAGGGAACAGCTCCTGCATATCTAGCTGCAGACCAAGATCATATGCTGCTAGCCTTTGCGCTGTAATGATGCCTGCTGAAGTAATTGCTGAGTAGCTTGGGAAAGTTGTCTCGTGGTAGAAGAAATAAGGCTGCTCTCCCCACCAATCTTTAGCAAAGGATTACAGACTACCTCTGGGAAAGTTTCATCAAGGTTTCTGTGAAGGATTCACTGGACATCCCCGTGTATGTAAATAAACTATTCCATAGGACCCCCTTTTCCTATTTTAATGTGATTAAAAAAAAAAGTAAATGAACAGAAGTGTCCCTGTGATACGAAAGCAAAGTGTACACAGGCTGAACCTCTGTAGTCTGGCACTCATTTGGCAGCATCTGTAATCTGGCATGAATTTAGTTAGCTGGACAACAACTTATCATGGGGGTGATCATGGGCAGTGGTCCCATAAAGTTTAACAACCCCCAGTCCTGGCTCTCACTGGTGGGTGCTGTTATTTCGCTCTATTTTACACCTAAATGTCTTCTAAAAGTCTCAATAAGCAGTGGCAGTGTTGGTAAGGCTGTTAGACAATGTGGACCGCCTATGGGCCTGCAAGTTTGTTCAGCATAATTCAGGTCTCAAGGGTGCCAGATGAGAGTGGATCAACATGTACTTTCCAGCACTTTCTACCCTTACATCATGCTCTCTTGTTCTAGATGGTAGGGACTGGCTTAAGTGGCCTGGAGTCAAAAGGAGTTCCTTGCTCATTGTGTTACAGGATCTGCTGGTTGCCTGTGTCCCATTCTCTTCCTCTTCAACAACTTGTCCTCAGAGTTTGCTCTGGCGATTTGTGACTCTGACTCCTCCAAAGTATGCTTGGGGTCCTTGAGTAGTAGTGGGCTCACAGCTAAGGGTAGTACGCAGCTTGTGGTAAAAGTAACACAACTCTATGCTGACGCTGTATCAGTCTGACTCCATTGTCCTATGTAGACTGGATGGATTTAAACCAAAGTGACTTAAGCCACCAATTTTTATCATGATTTAAGGGAAGTGGAATTAAGTTAGCATTACAGGTGTAACTTTGGTAATGTAGACCTAGTATTTACTGGGTTGATGTAATCTGCCTTGGGTCAACCACACTCTAGTATAGACCAGGCCTAATTATCTGTTCCGGACTTGAGGAAAAACACTGTGTATCTCAAAAACTTCTCTGGCACTAAAAGAAGTTGGTCCAATAAAAGAAGTTACCTCACCTCATCTTGTCTCTCTACTCTCCTAAACTATAAAACTAATCACATAAAACATAACAAATACATAATTTGCCATTTTGATTCAGTAAAAAAGGGCAAATTATAAATACATAAAATTATACAATTGCTTAAGTAAATGGATATGAGATATCTTCCTGGTTAGCCAAAAGAAATATCAGATTTAACATAAAGGTGTTCATATTTACCAAACAAAGAGAATTAATCTTTTTAATAAAACAACCAGAAAGTACAAATGCAAAAGATTTTTTTTTCCACAATGACTTGAATTGTGATTAAAATTGGTGGTTTAAATCACTTTGGTTTAGATTACTCCACTCTGATCTTGTTTCACTAAATTCCATTCAGGTACCCCGAAATACAGAATGTTAAAAATCAGAATTTCTCTTGTTTCTATGGCTCAGAAAAAATGTTGGTAGGGTACTGAAATAACACCATGAACATTCTAAGTAGCCTGACTCATGCCATCAGAAAAGTCCCAGCACATGTTGCGTTAGGAAAGCCAAGTGTTGCTGGAAGTAGCTGCAATGCCTGGAAGTGGGGAAAGTGTTGAGCTGAGATTGACATAAGAACAGCGATACTACTTCAGACTAAAGGTCCATCTAGCTCAGTATTTTATCTTCTGACTGCAATCAGTTCCAGGTGTTCCAGAGAGAATGCGCAGAACAGGTAACCGTAAAGTGATCATTTGCCTCACCACACCCTCACAGATGGGCACATGTTCCCAGAGGCTATAATCCTTGAGATAGCAGTTTTCTCTCGCTACCACCTAAAGCTTGGGCTTTCGGGCCAGCTAAGGTTTCGGATTCAAACTATACTGAAGTTCATGATTTAATTTGTTTTCAACTTTAATAAGCCTTATTTAGTTTACAGGGGAGATGGCAACCTAAAAAGTTCATAAGTCATGTGCTCAGATGTTAAAGAAGACAGCCTGTGAAATGTTTAGTTTGTCCCCCTTGTGTGTATTTATTAAGATCTTCAATTACAGTATTGGCACTACTGCTTTTTTGTTTTGATAGTATATAGACTAGCCTGGCTTTCTCTCTGTTATTATCAGGGAATACCTGTCTCTATCACTGCACAAGATAGATGCATAGGGGAGTCAAACTAAGGTTTCATGGGTGACTATAAATCCAGCATTTGATGTGGATGTTTGACTTTGCATCTGCTGAACTAGGCTGTCTTCTGTGTAATCTTAATTATGCTGTTGTAAAGAATTACTCTTTCTCCTTTATGTAAACCCTGTATGCATTTGTAAATGGTTATCTTTTTTCCATTTAGTTAAGTCAGGTTAAACTGAATTTCTTTGTTGACATTATTCGGGTATTGGCACTCCCATGGCTGTTTGCAGACCATAACAATGTTCTTTTTTTAGGTAGTTGGAGTTGCAGATCCTCACACTTTTGCTAGAAATAACCTTCAGAAGATTCACAACATTGACAAGAAAAACGTATTTAATGGTAATATTTGCCTCACTTTCTGGTTCTATAGGCCATATTATGAAAGACTTTGCTCCATCTCTTTACATACGTATGTTTATATGCAATGCCTTTTAGGACATATGTTTAGATTTGTATCTATGGAATATAGTTTTATTTTATATTTTTTTTTAAAATCCCTGAATTGCCCTTTCAGGTCTTGGAGTAATATAGTTTATAAAACTATAGCTTGTCATCTTTAAAAGGATGGTGTTCTTTTGGTGAATGTAGATGTCAGAGCAAAATTATTTATACTGGATCATAGAAACAACTACTGGTGCCATTTTTAAGTAATCTGCTCATGTTTTCCATTTGACATTTGTATTCAGCTAAATATTTTTGCTGTCAGGACAACAGGATCTGTAATGTGAATCTAACTACTTTTAGACACAGTAGTACTGTGCTTAAGTGAGTAACCATTTTTTTCCTGGGGGAATTACGAATCAAAATTTTTAAAAATTCTACACACATTTTAAAATTTTGCGTATTTTGTTTGTCAAAACACCATGATATAGTCATGTCAATTTCAATTATTTTGGTAATTTTATTTAAACCACAATACAATGGATGGAGAATAGGAGTAGGGCACACTGGAACAAATCTGCAAACTCCCTTTGTCTAATAGTAATAGTAAAATAACTAGGTTTGATCCTTTATTTCTAGTTATTAGTCAACAAATAAATGCAGCAATATGTTCAATATTACACCCGACTCCACTTGCCAGAGATGTATCGAAATTAATAATGGCTACTCAACAGCTCCAGAAGGATCCCTAGTAAACGGTTCATGGTGGCACATTTGGATAAGAATGTTGTTCAGTCCAAAAATTTAGACTAGTTATTTGGACTTGTGTATAAGCTGTATAAGGCCATGCTGTCATCTGCAGCACCTTTATATCACTTTGGCAGTGTAAAGGACTCTTAAATCTTTTACACCTGCTTTTTACTGCTGAGAGAATTCACTTAAGAACAATAGAAACTGTTCCCTAAGTAGGCAGGCTGCTATATTGTGCTCTAACTGAGGGGGACAGTGCCTAACCCATGTCTGCCTTGTCAGAAACACCTCAGAATCCCCCTCCTTCATGCCAGGTGTGCTACAATAGCGAGCAAGAGGGATAGAGTCTTGTTCACTCACATTGCCAACCCCGCCTCCTCAACATTGATTGATATATGAGGATGCCTGGATGCCTGCCCACATTTGCACATACACATCCAGCAGTGATTTACGTCTCCACAAGCTACTTCTGGTGCATGAGCTGATGTGCCTGTGTGTGTGCTGTTGGGAAGGAGTGCATGTTTGCTCTTGTGGCTTCCTTTGTTTCCCCATCAAAAGTAGTTTTTCTGTGGAGAAGCAAAGAAATCTGCATGAATTCTGCATGTGTGCAGTGGCACAGAATTCCCCCAGGACTACTCTGTTTGGCTTACCTTATTAACTAAACCATTGTCATCCCCAAATGGCCATTCTCTGGTTTGCCTGGATTAGTCCCAATAAGATTGTATAATTGGAGTTCCACTGTGCTGAATAAAAACAGGGAGCTATTGTTTTGAAAGAAAGTGAGTTTTAGCTGGGATCTGCTTGGGAGGGGAATCTTTAGCTCATGATAAAGTGATGGGTATTGATTTAAGCAAACCTGCAGTGGTGAGAACTTCATAGTAGTGATTTATGGATTTCTGCATTTCAGTATGTCTGACAGAAGTTAACCATATGGGAGAAGGATGACACTGCACCCTGTATTCTTCACAGAGATGATATGTTATGATTAGGACATAACTGTGATGTATGCAAAATAGGTCTTGGGAGATATTATCAAAAAGATTGATTTACTGAATGATTACCGTATTTTAATGCATGTACCATTTTGTATCTGAATTTAGGAATATTGACTATGTATATGTATCACAAATGTGCTTATACATTGGCAACACCCGCTTGAGAAAAGGCTATCCGTGTAGATAGCTAGCTGGGGAAGGTCCATTCAAGTTAGTGAGCCATAATGGAAAACACTATGCCTTAGAAGGATCTTATATCCCACCTGAGAGCCTTCTTTAGTATGCTGAAGACAGCCTCCAGCTCACAGGTGCTGTGGCATTACAGGGACATGTGACTAGGTCACCTGCTGATGGTCTCCATCTGAGACTATCTGTTTTTCCATTGACCAGTGTGCTTTGAAACAAAGGGTTCTTGTCATATTCAAACGATATTTAAGGCAGGGGAGGGACTTCATCATGGTTCCTCACTGACTCTCTAAAAAGTATAGCAAGAGGTCGAGCTGGTGGGTCCAGTAAGGTTAGCAGTATCTTCAAATATGGCAAATTACTTATCATCCCAGTAAGAGCTGCATACAAGCTAAATTATAAGTTGAGTAGAAAAGAAGAATCTGAATACATCTTAATCTGTTTTAGTACAAGCTTACAGTGAACTCTTTAACATGCTTATAAAATTGTATATTTTGGGGCATTCAGTGAGTCAATACATACAAAAATATGAAGGTATTAAGGGTACAGTTGGCAAAATAAGGAAGAAATTGGCTAATGTTGCATATTTTATTTTCTGCATACCTATTAGCTGCTGTCAATTTAGGTGGCATAGGTATTATTTTTTTAAATTCCTGTGATAATCTAAGTAGTATACTGTTGGACAGGCTTCATTTTGAGGCTAGTACTACATATAGCAACTTCAAGGAGTAGTTTGTGACAAAGATGAAGTCACTGTAGGCCGGTGTTTCCCAAACTTTTCCATTCAGAAAAATTGAGGAAGACTTGGTGACCCAAAGCAATTCAAAAGTGTAACTAGCTAATTTTGTACCTGAGGCAAGAATATAAAATTGTGCCCCCTCCTGTTTATATATTCATAGTAGTTATTTCTTAGAAAAACAGAAAATACATTAATAATAAAATAAACTGTTTGTTTATACTTATTTTAGTTGATCTGAATTATGGTGGGGGGGGAAAGACCCTCATCCCCAAACTGCTCCCCACACTCAGAGGCTAGAGGAGTCACACTCAGGGTCGGGGGGAGTCATATTCATGGGCTTAGGGGGTTGGGGGCCACACTTAGGCTGGGGGCAGTCACACTCAGGAACTGTGAGGATTCACACAGGCCTGGGGGGGATTGGGGTGCTGGGGGAGTCACTCAGGGGCTGGGGGGTTGGCAAGCTGGGGTGCCACATAGGGCCTGCGGTGTTGGGCAACTGGATGGGTCACACTCGGGCTGGGAGCATCACACCCAGGGGCTTGAGGGTTGGGGGAGTCACTGGGGGTTTGGGGGCTGTGAAGGTCACATTTAGGTGCTGGGGGGCTGGATGAGTCACACTCAGGCAGTGGGGGGAGATACCAACAAAAATGAAAACTGACATCTGCTACATAGAACAGAAGGAGGAGATGGGGGTAAAAATTACTGCAAGAGTCTTAAGTAGCTTGCCTGGGATGACTATGAATATCAAAGGTGGAAAAGATGTGTAAGTAATGCATAATTACTTTTATATTGATAGAGATAACACTGCCACATTGAGCAACTAACGAGCTGCAAATGGCTCCTTTAAGAGCCGCATGAATCTCCAAGCTGTTGGTGATCCTTAACAAATCCAATTGCAACCTATATTTGGGTCTTGACCCATAGGTTAGGAATCCCTCATGCAGACCATCACAACCCTCTTAAAAAAACCTGTTTTTACTGTTTTTGGTTCTCTGTGCCTTAAATGTTGAGTCTGTTTTGGTATGGCTATGGTCTGAAGAAGTGGGTCTGTTCCATGAAAGCTTACCTAATAAATTATTTTGCTAGTCTTTAAAGTGCTACTTGACTGCTTTTTGTTTTGATAGTGTATAGACTAGCATGGCTCCTTCTCTGTTACTATTCAACCCTCTAAAGTATACTGTAATGAGGTGGATTTTGTTACCTTATTTTATGTTAGAGACCACTCCAGGGTTACACTTGCATGCATTTTATTAAATTCCACTATGGGATTAAAGGAAAAGGGGAACTAGCTATGAAGTATACAACCACACACATTCATCCCCTCCTGTACTCATATACTTACCTAGGCAAACACTTACAGATGAAGAGTTGCATAGGGACAGTGGAGGAGGACAAGGCAAAGCAGGTCCAGTGTTTCTGGCTGCAGTCATGAATCTGGGGTGGCGAGCTGATTCTATGAATATCAGTTTGTTCTCCCCACACCCAACCCCTGGTCAGCGTGCTCTCTTATCAGTTGTAGTACTTGGGAGCACAGTCTGTACCATCCATCCTGGGGACAGAGGCAAGGGACCAGGGCCCTAGACTGCCTCCCCAGCCAGCTGAGACTAATTCCTGCAGAGATGTGATGGCAAGAAGAAGAAAAAGCCTGTAGATTTGCACTCATCTTTTATGTGTTCTAGTCCAGCAATTGTCCTGTCCCAGGACTCTGTATGACCATGAGTCATCATGGGACTTGGATTTTTCTCCTCTTGGGGCCTCTTTGGTGGAAGGATTCTTTTGGAGGATACAGCTCCTATTCTTCTCTGGTCATCAAGATACTGCTGGCACACCAACCAAAACCCCCCCGCCCCCACACACACATTCACACTTCCCTCCCTCACAAAGGAAAGCTCACTTTACACAAATAAATTTCTTTCACAAAGGAACGGCCAGGATTTCTTAAGACTTAGTATCCATAAGTAATATGTTACTAACTTATACAAGTTCATATAAAACCTGCAGCTGCCATAATACAAAGTTCATGAAACAAAACACAATCATACAGAAAAAAGCTACATCTGCAAAACAAAGTTATTGTTACATAGCTTACATAAAGTTACAGGACTTGAAACCAGCAATGACTTAAAGTTACAGAACTTGTAACTGCATTGTACTGGACTTAGTGGAGGATTTGTACAATAGATTTGTGTTTCAAAAATACTGTAAATGGAATATCCACCTCCAAAAGTGATAGACAAAAGAATAGGGCCTGCAGTTATGACGTCTATCACTGGCTTTTCAGTCCAATACACTTGCTTTAAAGAGCAATTTAAGAGTAATCCTGTATAACATGATATACTTTGTAATGACATAAGCTCACGGTGTCTGGTATGGTCACCAGTCACCTCGTGGTGAATGGGACACGGTGATGTGGTAATTCCATTGCTAGAGCCACATGTGGCTCTCAGAACCTTTAAATGTGGCTCTTCCTAGAGCTGTATGGGAGTGCCACCTGCTTGTGCACATGCCCCACCCCTGGCTGGAGAAGCACAGGGCAGCAGTGGCCCCCAAGACACTCTGCCTCCTCCCAGAGGCTCCTGTAGCCCCAAGCAGCTCTGGTGGCTCTGACCCTAGCGGCGGCCCTAGCTGCTCCAGGGGCAGTGGCCCTGGTGAGTCTCCAGCATTTACAACTTGTTGGCTGAGGTGCCTGGCTCTGGGGAATAGCATTTATTTGCCAGGAAGGTGGGAGGGAGGGAGGGGCTGAGGGATCCCAGCTGGAGAGTGGGCTGTGGTGAATATAGAAGGATGACAACCACAAGTGTGGTGATATTTCAGTTCCCATTGGACACCTCTGATGTAAGCCATGCATGTAGACACTTTGTGTATATTTAACTATATCAATATTTGTTTTATGTGAGAAAATAATTGTTTTAACATTAATATAATTGTTTTTTTTGGGGTGGGGGACTTTTAGAAGGTAATGAAGAAACACTTTGGAAAAGTGTTGAAGCATTTTAAAAACAGTTCATTAGGATTTGTTCAGACTTCCTAAAATTTTTCTTTTGTCCCTTAATATGGGATATGTTCATTGTTTCAGAAAATTAAGTATCTGAAGTAGGATTTTAAGTTCAGTGTATTTTAATTGACTTCAGTGAATGCAGAGAGGGGACACTTAAAATTAAAATACTATTAATTATAGAATCAGCTTAAGAATAACAGACCACTTAGAATTTAATTAGAATTAATTCAAGATTTGCATAAATTAGAATTAATTCAGGATGTGTATATAGAACTTGCACAGTAGTCCCAGTTTATTATACTGTATTTAATGTGGTACAATTTTTGTCTTTTTATACATGCTCATTTTTAGTAACATAAGGCTGTCTCAACTACTGACATCAGTTGACTTGCTTATTTTTAAATTTCTTTTCCTACAGACTGGAAAGCAGCCACAGAGAGAGAGAGGTTTGCGGATGCTGTTGTAATAGCAACACCAGATAGATTGCATAAGGTACTATACACTTTTTCAGCATTAGACAAAAAGTACAGCTGGAATAACAAAGGAGAGCCCATGATTATAAAATGCACTTTATTTGCCTAGCTCTCTCATCTCAGTCTTAGGTTGTTGATTGTTTTGATCTATTTTTTATCACTACAGATTTGATATGCACTTGGAAAATATGAGTGTGCATGAATATTCAATGCCAGGGATTAAGTCATTCTCTCCTAATAGCTTCTGTGTTAGAAAAATTAAAATCCAAAACTTAATGCCTATCCCATTAAATAATGACTACCTTGTCCAATATTCAGTGGAGCTCTCAGCTCTCCAGGTTGGTGTGAGGGGATCCAGCTACTGAATCATTAGGGGTTTTAAACCTCCTGCATTTTAACAGAGTTCTGCCAGTGCTGCTGTCTTAGGGCCTCTGATTTCATTCCCAAGCTGTCAGTCTTCTATCTGACATTAACACCCCATAGCTGAAGCAACTCATTCTTGGCTTAGCCCTTAGAACAGTGGTTCCCAAACTTTTTGGCATCATGTCCCCCCTTTTGATTTTTGAGAAACCATTAAGCCCCACCCCCTTCTTCTTTACCATTGTCCACCCCCCCCTTTAACAACAAATTCAATTTGTAATTAAAAATAAACAAAAACTTGATATAAAAATTTTATTTGAAATTAAAAATAAGCACAAATAGTTTTTCTTGGCCCTTTGTGGGTGCATGGTGCAGCCCCAGGTGTCCAGCTGCTTGAGCCCTGAGCCAGCTGCCGGAGTTGCCCATGCCAGCTGCCCGCCTGATACCTGTGCTGCCAGAGCCACCTGCCCAAGCCCTGCACCTCTGGGGCCAGCCACCCGCCTGCCCATCAGCCGCCTGCCCAGCTGTCAGCCAGCCACCCAAGTCGCCCAGCCAAGCCCCATGCTGCCTGGGTCAGCCAACCATCCACCAACCCGAGCTACTGGGGCCACCCGCCAGCCCGAGCCGCCTGTGCCCTGCATTAGCAGGGCCAGCTGCCTGCCAGTCTGAGCCTCCTGAGTCCTGTGATGCCAGGGCCAGCCAACCACCAGTCCAAGCTGCCTGAGCTCTGTGGTGCTGTGGCCAGCCGTCCAAGCCTCATGAATCCTGCAAGCTGACCAGCTGCCCAAGCCTTTGCAAGCGCCACAAGCCACCCGCCCAAGCCCCTCCTCTCCCATAAAGTCAGGCACCACCAGTACCCCATTCTTACCCCATCCCTATCCCACTCACCTGAGCCAGGCACCCCAGCCCGCCATGTAACCCCATCCTCCTCCTCCCCCCCGCCCCCCAACCCACACTCACTCGCCTTTGCATGTGGGTCTTTGCCAGCTGCCTGTTTTTTATATCAACTACATCAGGTCACCCACGTAAAATGGCAGGGACTGAGAGCCAGAAGGAAAAGCCGTCTCCTCCTTTGGGTCGGGGGAAATGATGTGGGGGTGTGGGTTGCCTTGCGACCCGCCTGGAATATCTGCATGACCCCACCCAGAGGGGCACGCCCCCCAGTTTGGTAAACCATGCCCTAGAACTAGTGCTGTCTGGCTTCTCAAACTCCTCCCATTGCTTAAACACACAATCGGATCTGCATCTGAAGGGGACCAGTAGACTATATATGTTTCCCTTTTCAGTTTCCTCAGCATGCTGGAATGGTCTCTGAGCTGAGGTCATGATATCTGGGGCACTTGCATGGTAAAGGTTCTGAAAATTGGTTTCTTTCTCTCTCCCAACTTACCTCCTCTCATTGACTGGTTTTCTCCATCCCTTTCCTGGCTACAAACTTCCTGTGTGTTCCTGGAACCTTCATCCAGTTAATGCTTTTGTAACCTCTAGCGTGGTCACATCTGTTTCTTCTGTCTTTTCCATTCCCTTCACTTCCCGCATCACTTCATATAAAGTCACCTTGAGCAAGCCCATTATCCTGACGTGCTCCGTTCTGAGTAGATTGTCACTGAGTTCTACCATTGTTCCTCCCAGATGAGGAACGTGCTTGTTGGTCAGAGGGCTACACAGATCTTGTTGTCACATAAAAGTTATGTTGGCATATCTATGTTAAGGGGTGTAAAAAATACTCCCCTCGCCAAAACAGCTACTCTGATGATTTTGATGCAGCTGTGTCTCTGAAGAATGCTTCTGTTGACGTAGCAACTGTCATTCAGGGAGATGGTGGTCCGAAGCCCACAGTGTCCAATGTGCTGTCTGTTTGCCACATATGGGCTACGTCTACACTAGCCAAAAACTTCAAAATGGCCATGCAAATGGCCATTTTGAAGTTTACTAATGAAGCGCTGAAATGCATATTCAGCGCCTCATTAGCATGCGGGCGGCCGCGGCACTTCGAAATTGACGCGGCTCACCACCACACGGCTCGTCCAGATGGGGCTCCTTTTCAAAAGGACCCTGGCTACTTCGAAGTCCCCTTATTCCTATGAGCAGATGGGAATAAGGGGATTTTGAAGTAGCCGGGGTCCTTTTGAAAAGGAGCCCCATCTGGACGAGCCGCGTGGCGGCGAGTCGCGTCAATTTCGAAGTGCCGCGGCCGCCCACATGCTAATGAGGCACTGAATATGCATTTCAGCACTTCATTAGTAAACTTCGAAATGGCCATTTGCATGGCCATTTCAAAGTTTTTGGCTAATGTAAACACATCTGTGGTGAACTGGACACTTCAGTGTGGCGAAGCAGCTCATTGGTGGGACAAGCGTGTGGTGGCAGCGGCAGAGGCGGCTACTCCTGCGGCTCACTCAAGGTGGGGCAGTGTGGCTCTGGGCAGCTCGTTTTGCGCGGCTGGCTTGGGGCAGCTTGTGTGGCACAGCTCTGAGTCACTGGCAATTTGTGCGGGTGGGGGCATGGTGAAGGTTTGGGTGCCTGGCTCTGGGGTTGGGGGAATGAAGGGGGGCTGTGGCAACTGTTAAATTTCTTTTGAACACCAATGTCCTGTAGACTGTCTGTATAAGGGGGCTTTGCTGGCATTTGTATACTGCGTTAGACTCTGCAGTATAGACATAGCCAGAGACACAGCAGCCTTATATAATAAAGCAGTTTCATAGATCATCCAGAACATGGAGCTATACCTATCTCATAGCTCTGGAAGGGTCATCAAGTTCAGGTGTCTGTACTCACAGCAGGACCTATCTCCATCCCTGATGGGTTTTTTTTCTTTTTTGAATTTAACCTGCTCTAGATTCTTGAAAGGCCCCCGGAGGATCAAACTCACAACGCTGGTTTTACAAGGCCAATGCACTGAGCTATCCCTCCCTCAAAAAACAGCAAGAAGTCCTGTGGCACCTTACAGACTAACAGGTTTATTTGCAGCGCTGCCCATGAAAGCTTATGCTGCAAATAAATGTGTTAGTCTATGAGGCGCCACAGGACTTCCCATTTCTGTGGCTGTCGACTAACATGGGTACCCCTCTGATACCCTCCTCCCAAAAAACTTGCACATTGTCTAGACTCCCTTAAGTTATCACTGACACATTCTAGTTTTCATGTTGGTAAGTGTACAAACAAAGAAGAATCAAAAGGAGAGGAATTTAAATATATTTATTTTTAATTTAAACATGAAATTGTAGATCTGTTGGGCTGCAAAGGATCTTAAAAAGTAATCAACCATGGCAATGCATCAGGACCAAGTAAACATAGATAGTTTTTCCTAATAGCTAACTCAAATCTCCCTTACTGCAGATTAAACCTGTTCTTTCTTGTTCTCCATATCCACGGAAGGAAGGATAATTAGTCTTCTTGTGTGTATCTGCTCCCATGGCTTTGGAGAATTTTGGTGGTCGTACCCATTTTGCCTACATAGGGGCCGTGTCTACACGTGCCCCAAACTTCGAAATGGCCATGCAAATGGCCATTTTGAAGTTTACTAATGAAGCGCTGAAATGCATATTCAGCGCTTCATTAGCAGGCGGGTGGCAGCGGCGCTTCGAAATTGACGCGCCTTGCCGCCGCGCGGCGCGTCCAGACGGGGCTCCTTTTCGAAAGGACACCACCTTCTTCGAAGTCCCCTTATTCCCATGAGCTCATGGGAATAAGGGGACTTCGAAGTAGGCGGGACCCTTTCGAAAAGGAGCCCAGTCTGGACGCGCCGCGCGGCGGCAAGGCGCGTCAATTTCGAAGCGCCGCTGCCGCCCGCCTGCTAATGAAGCGCTGAATATGCATTTCAGCGCTTCATTAGTAAACTTCGAAATGACCATTTGCATGGCCATTTCGAAGTTTGGGGCACGTGTAGACGTAGCCATGCACACCACGTATCTCTGTGATACATACTAAGGATAGATAAGGCTATCTAGGCAAACCGACCACAGTTCCTTCTCAACAACCTTTGGCCTGAGGTGCAGCCTCAAGCGTGCTTGCTTTACTTTCAGTTAGTGCAGTTCAGTGTAGTTTTGCATTTTGTTGTTTCCCCATTATCAGTCCCCCATTTGCAAGATTTGGTTTGGATTTTAGTTAACTAGGGAGTCCACAGACTTCAAACATTTTCTTTCCTGCTGTCACACTATTTCAGTAAGTGATGGATATTGTTGTGTCTGTTTAGGAGATACCGGCATACAGGTCTGCTTCTCGTTTAAGAGCAGGTCTTGTAAAAACAAGGAAATAAAGTTCAAATTCTTGGTGAAGGAGCAAGCCTGAAACCTCTCTTCAAAACTGGGCTCCGAGCTCCTGTTAGTATACCTCAGACCAGGGTTCAGCAACCCCGCACATGCGCTACTTTTGGCACATGAGCCACTTTTCAGCAGCATGCAGAAGGAGTTCAGCCCCATACCTCCTCCCCTCATTAATCAGGGGAGCAGAGTTTGGGATGGGCAAGCCCTGTCAACGAGCCAGCCGGTGAAGGGGCGTGCAATTGCAATGCATTGCTAGCCCACGTTCGATTTGTGACCCACTATGATCCCCAGATCCTCTTCTGCATTTCTACTACCTAGCCACTTAGTTCCCATCTTCTATTTGTGCATTTGAGTTTTCTTTTCCAGAGATAGTAGTTTGGATTGTCTTTATTGAATTCCAGCTTGTCGATTTCAGACCAGTTCTCCAGTTTGGCAGGGTTGTTCTGAATACCTGTACTTTACAGTGCTTGCAACTTGGTTTCCTTCACAGTGCTCTCACCTTGGTGTCACCCACAGATGTCATAAACATATTTGCTATTGCATTATCAAAATCATTAATTAAAATTATGGATAACACTGGATCCAGGGCTGACCCTGTGAGAATCCAATAGATATTGCATCTGAGTTGGACAGCAAAAATGGTCTCTCAGCCAGTTGTGCAACTGTCTTATAACCATTTAGTGCAGACTGCTTTTCCTTAGTTTTCTCATGAGACTGACATGTGGCACTATCTCAAAAGTCTAAATAAAATCAATATATATCACACCTATTGTTTTCTCTGTCCTACCTTCTCACTAACTTGCTCAAAGAAGGAATACCCGCTCTCCAATCAGTCTGTAAATTGCCAGTAGAAAATCAACTTTAGAAAGTTCTAGAATCATAAGGACTTTGGCAGTGTGGCCAATGAACGAAAAACTGAGATATCCTCTTAGTACTAATACTCATACTTAGCATTTATAGCTTTATAGAAAAAATATAAAAATCACTTTTTAACACACAAAATCTAGACAATCCCTTTCTGAGATAGACAAAGAGTGACTGCGTCAAAGACCTTACAGCTGAAGGACATCATCCAAAGCCCACTGATAGAAAGTTTAAAATGCACTAAGTAAAATACATCGCAGCATCCAATTAAACAAAGGGAAGACTGCTTGGTTCTGCAGATCAGGATGGTCTTCAGGAATTTGTTATATGACGCAAGAAGAGAAAGGCAAATGAATGTAAATCAGAAGACAAATCTTAAGTGCCTCCATGAAAAAGGCATGAAATAATGCTGTCAGCTAAATTAGTGAAAAATAAAAATTGTTTTTGATTCACCCAAGATGATATTTTTCCCTTCTGTTACAGAAACAAATATTGGAAAAAAAAGATGTGGGTTGAATTCAACATTTTGTTTTGATTTTAACTACTTTTCATGAAAAGGAAATATGAAAAAAAAGTTCGGACAACCAAGCCTCCCCACCCCTCTGTATCGGGGTGCAAAGGATGTGAGTCTGAAAGTATTTTCACAGAGCAAAGTGGAACAAATGAGAAACACAAAAAAATACTATTAATGAAAGATGCATTCATCCAAGTTACAGTCTTGGTGCAACTGTATTCTTATGTCCTTCCAGGCTGCAAGAAAGAAGGAAAAGCTGTATCTATAAATCAGCAAAGAGACAGCCTGCTCAGGCCAGATCTCTGTCAATATACTCTTGCATATCCCAACAATACTTAATTGGAGGCAGAGGCGGCAGGGGTCTTCTTTTGGAGAGTCTCCCATAGGCTGTAGTGTCGTTCTCTATCTCTACCCCACTGACTATTTAAGTATTTTATACCAAGTTAACAGCTTATGCCGGAGTGACTGTGTTAATGCTATATCAAAATACACAGTGCTCTGACCACTGGACTACTCAGTCGGAATCCCTAGTTCTTCTTCGAGTGGTCCCCGGGAGTGCTCCACCGTAGGTGTCAGGCTCGCCCCGGCGCCGCAGCTCGGAAAATCTTCAGCAGTCTCCGTCAGGTCATGCATGTGCCGATGCGCGTCGGCTCTTCGCGCGCTTACGGTCACGTGCGCAATCCGGTCCCCGCCAGTTCCTTCTCAACCGCCAACGGCTGCAGACGGAATCCTCTCTGGCTCCAATGCCTGAGACAGATAAACTCTGTTTTTATTCGTTTTTACTAGTTATAGTTAATAGTCACTTAGTTATTATAACATTAGTTTTACTGTGTATATAGTTTTTCTAAAAGCAAAAGACTGAGTTAAGGATCAAGGCGGCTGCCTTTGGGCGGGCCCGCTATTTTGACAAGCCTTCAATGGTTAACGGTTGCTGTTGTTTGGTAAATACACTGCTAAGTGCGCTGTTAGCACTTAAGGACTTAAGGACTTAAAGTTTTACAATGTCGTCTCCCGGTTTTAAAAAGTGTGAATCCTGCCGGGAGGCCATGCCTGCTTCAGACGGGCACAGTAAATGTATCCGGTGCCTGGGGGAAACCCACGTCCCCCAGAAGTGCTCTCATTGCTCTAAATTAACAAGTAGAGCTCGAAAAGATAGAGAGATGAGGCTCAAAATGCTTCTCTTTGACAAAGCCCTTCAGCCTGCCACGTCGGACAAGCCCCATAAGGAGGGCTCTTAGGGTTTGCACAAGAGGAGGGCTGCCTCTTTGACCTCCTCTGTGCAGAAGAAGAAAAAGGCTTCACCAGCTCGATCCCTGCCCATCACCTCTGTGAGTGGGACGAGCGAAGCAAGGGGCCCGGGCCCACTGGACTCTTCTACTGGGAAGGCCGTGGCGCACGCACCCGCACAGGGGCCTGCGACTCTTAAGGAGACAGCACCGAGGGCCATGCAGGCACCAGAGAGATCGGCACCGAGCTTTTTGGCTCCGATGGCACCGGAGCGTCAACACCCGGCATGGAGCCCGACGGGGCCAGACGAAACGCCCCGAGCGGCACCGAGGACGACGGCACCGAGCACGGCACCGGGGGCAGTGGAACTCAGCATGGCACCAACTACGGTGCCGAGCCCCCCGGCACCGATCAGACTTCCTATGGTACCTGAGCAGGCAAAAGCCAAAGCAAAGACCCAGCACCGCAGTCCCTCCCCTGAGGTAATTGCGCTGCCATTATCACCGCGATCCCCCCCGGAGATTCAGCGAGCAGCAACGCCATCAGACCGCCACAGGCTTCCATCTCCTTTTCTTCAACGACCATCTCCTGGATTTGGACGCTTTTCACCATCTTCCAGCAGAGACCCCTATGAGTATCATCACAGAGGATCTCCCCCTATGTCGGTGTCATCTCGACGATCACGTCATTCCTTGCATCATCCTTATGCTTTCGGGTCGTGGTCCAGGTCTCCATCACCGGGACCCTGCCCTTGTTGCTACAGCCGCCACCATTATACAGGACATCAACACAGGAGTTCGGCATCTCGTCGTAGATCCCCGTCAACGCCTCATCAACGTCACAGTGCACAGCTTCAACCTGGGGGAACACCACAAGTTTCCCAATCAGAGACTGGTTCAAAGGATTTTGAACCTCATTTCGAAACCTCAAAAGGATAACCATATGAATACAGCCAGGATCCCGAGGAACTGGAGGAGAGATACCACAGTGATGCCTCCTCATCCTCCCCAGATGAAGTGGTTATTCCTGGGGACATCCCTCCCCCAGATAACCTAAAACAATTTCAAGAGCTATTCAAAAGGGTGGCTCAATCTCAGGACATTCAAGTGGCGGAGGTACAGAAAAAACACCACAAGCTCCTTAAAAACCTCAGGCCTCCGGCTTCTTCTAAAATAGCCATACCATTGGACTATGCAATCATGGAGGAAGCCACTAACATATGGCAGCCTCCAGCCTCCACCCCTCCTACCAACAAGAGGGCAGATAAGAAGTACTTCGTCCCTGCCAAAGGCATGGAGTTTTTGTTCAGTCATCCACAGCCAAATTCGCTAGTGGTTGAGTCCTCTCAACATAGAGCCAAAACGCCCCCGTATAAATCCGGAGGACCGGACAAGGATATAAAGAAATTGGACCTCCTCGGTAGAAAGGCTTACTCATCATCTACCCTACTGCTGCAGATGGCTAACTACGCTGCCCATTTGTCAAACCACAATTTCGACAATTAGTCTAAGCTTACCGCTCTCATGGACTTTCTCCTGGAGGATAAAAAGCCAGTCCTTAAGGCAATTGTACAAGAAGGATACGCGGCTTCTCGAGCAGGAGTCCAGATTGCCTTAGATGTAGCGGACACAGCGGCTCATGCCGTAGCCACTGCGGTGGTAATGCGCAGGGAGTCATGGCTCCACACGTCAGGCATTCCCAAGGAGCTGCAAGTAAAAATCGCAGACCTTCCCTTTGACAAACTGAAATTATTCGCTGAATCAACTGACTCAGTCTTGCACCCTAGTAAAGACTCCAGAGCGACACTTCGGACTTCGGGGATATATACCCCACCATACAGAAGGAAGAAGTTTTATCCTTTACAGCGGCGTTATAGTTATCAACCACAACGTACCCATTTTCAACGGGGGTATGACCAGGGGTGTCATCAACAGCCACCACAGTACAAGGCCCCTAGACGTCGACCACAACAAGGCCACGCCTCCTCTGGGCAGAATAAAAGGCAGCAGGTTTGACAGGTATGTCGAGGGTTGCGAAACCAAGACCGTCTCTCAGTGCTGATCTCAACATGTTTCATCATCGGCTCAAGCCATTTTACCCCCAATGGAAAAGCATCACCTTGGGCAAGTGGGTATTGGAGATTATAGCCACGGGGTACACAATTCCCTTTCAGTCGTTACCACCACCAAATCCTCCCACTGTGCCCCTTCTCAGGGACCCCTCTCACCTCACGGAACTAAAACAGGAGGTGGACCACCTCCTGTTCATAGGGGCGGTGGAGAAAGTACCAGAGCAATTTCAGGGCAAAGGTTTCTACTCCCGGTACTTCTTGACAGAGAAGAAGACAGGAGGTTGGAGACCCATTTTGGACCTACGGGCCCTCAACCAATACCTGCGCAAACAACGCTTCAGAATGAGTACAATGTCTTCCATAATCACGGCACTAGACGATGGAGACTGGTTTGCAGCCCTCGACTTACAGGATGTGTATTTTCATATCACAATTCATCCAGCGCACAGGCACTTCCTCCAGTTCATAGTAGGCAGAGATCATTTTCAGTACAGAGTCCTTCCATTCGGTCTCTCTCCAGCACCCAGAGTTTTCACCAAGACCCTGGCGGTCGTGTCAACATACCTGCACAGACAAGGCGTCTTCATCTTCCCGTACCTGGACGATTGCCTACTAAAGGGAACTTCCCAGGCGGAGGTCTTACAGATGATACGCATCACCACAAACACATTTACCTCACTGGGCCTCATCATCAACTTCTGAAAGTCAAAGACCGAGCCCACACAAAATATAGAATTTATAGGAGCTCGAATAGACTCTGTTACGTCAAGGGTATATTTGCCCGATGCCCATTTTCGCGCCATCGAGTCTCGAGTACAGCTAATAACATACAGCCCCATTGTTTCAGTCCTAACATGCTTACAGTTACTGGGGCACATGGAGACCACCACGTTTGTGGTACAAAACGCCAGACTACACATGCGAGGATTGCATCATTGGCTGTCGACTGTATACAAACCATCAGCCCATACTGTTCACAGGATGGTATTACCCACAACGGAGGTGCGAAGGTCACTAACATGGTGGGCAAACCCCAAGAATCTACTAACAGGGATGCCTTTCCACCAACCACAAATTACTGTTTTCCTTACAACAGATGCATCCCATATGGGATGGGGGGCACACATGGACAACAAAGCCATTCAAGGTTTATGGTCCCCTGTAGAGAAGACACTGCATATAAACATACTAGAACTCAGAGCAGTGTTCAATGCGTGCAGGCATTTTCGGAATTATCTGTGCGGGAAAGTAGTCGGCGTAAATACCGACAACACCACCACCATGTCTTATATAAACCGACAAGGGGGGGCCAGATCTCGTGCACTCTGTGCAGAGGCGGTCCGGTTGTGGAACTGGTGCATAGCCAACAATATAACCCTAAGAGCTTCATACTTACCGGGTGTCCATAACGTAAAGGTGGAACAACTCAGCAGACACTTTGCGCCCACACACGAGTGGCAGATCCGTTCAGACCTGCTTCACCAAGTGTTCCGCAGATGGGGGTTTCCCCAAATCGATTTGTTCGCCACTCACAACAACAAGAAATGTCCCCAATACTGCTCCAGAGCGGGCGTAGGACAGGGATCCTTGGGGGACGCCTTCATGATCCCATGGAAGGGCCCTCTACTCTATGCGTTCCCTCCCCCAACACTCGTACACAAGGTCTTGGAGAAAGCCAAAAGGGAGAGAGCACGCATGATACTCATAGTCCCAACCTGGGATCGGCAACAATGGTTCCCACTGCTCCTACACATGGCACAGCACCGGCCGTTTCCCCTACCGACAGTACCGGACCTTCTCACACAGGCTCGAGAGTCAATACTACATCCGCACCCGCAGGGACTTCGGCTACAGACATGGCTAATCCATGGCTCAGTGCCCTAGAGACTACATGTTCAGAGGGAGTGCAGCAAGTCCTGGAGTGTAGTCGGAGGACTTCCACCAGAAGGACTTATGAGCACAAATGGACACGTTTTTCCTCTTGGTGCTCTTCCAAGCAGTTGACACCTCTGGACGCCCCTATACCCATGATTCTGGACTACCTACTACAACTCAAACAAAAGGGGCTCTCTCTATCCTCCATAAAGGTTCATCTTGCAGCTATATCAGCTTTCCGACATGAAGAGGAGGGATCAACCATATTCGCCCATCCTGTTGTCACGCGCTTCCTAAAGGGGTTGGTAAACCTGTACCCCCCTCGGAAACCGGTACTGCCGTCATGGAGTTTGGACTTGGTTCTCCACACGCTCTCGGGACCGCCCTTTGAGCCATTGGCTACGGTTCCCCTTCGGCTACTTACCATGAAAACAATTTTCCTTCTGGCAATCACGTCAGCTTGCAGGGTGAGCGAGCTCGGAGCCATAATGTCCACACCACCCTGCACGATATTCTCAAAGGAAGCGGTGGTCTTACGTTTGCACCCAGCCTTCGTTCCAAAGGTCTCTTCAGACTTTCACATTAACGAACCCATAGTATTGCCCTCGTTTTATCCTAAGCCTCACAATTCGAGTAAAGAGGCACGGTTGCATTTATTAGATGTGAGAAGGGCGCTGGCCTTCTACATCGATAGAACTAAGCCTTTCCGGAAAACAGACAGACTCCTGGTGTCCATTGCATCCAGGTCAAAAAGGGAAGACCTATCTTCTCGGAGGATTTCAGATCACATTGTGTCATGCATAAGACTGTGCTTCGCAAGACTCCTCTGCCAGTTCCGCCCAGGGTCCACTCCACTAGGGTGATGGCGGCATCAACGGCCTTCTTCAAGAGAATTGCGCTGAGAGACATCTGCAGAGCAGCGACGTGGTCTTCCTACAACACTTTCGCCAAACACTACGCCATGCACTGGATGCTTGATGAGGATACACGCCTGTCGACAGCAGTCCTTTCAAGGGCAAGCTGCGCATGAATCGGGTACCAACCTCCTTTTTTCGGGGGGGGGGGGGGGGTTACTGCTGGGTAGTCACCTACGGTGGAGCACCCACGGGGACCACTCGAAGAAAGAGAAGTTACTCACCTGTGTAGTAACGATGGTTCTTCGAGATGTGTCCCCGTGGGTGCTTCACTACCCACCCGTTCCTCCCCACTTCAGAGCTCTGTTTTGTATTTTTCAGAGACACCCGGAGCGGTTGATCAGGAACTGGCAGGGACCGGATCGCGCACGTGACCATAAGCGCGTGAAGAGCTGATGCGCATCGGTGCATGCGCGACCCGACGGAGACTGCTGAAGATTTTCCGAGCTGCGGCACCGGGGAGAGCCCGACACCTGCGGTGGAGCACCCATGGGGACCCATCTCAAAGAACCATCGTTACTACACAGGTGAGTAACTTCTCTTTCAAATCCTTCCTCATCAGCATTGAATCCAGATCCCAGATATCCTAAATATGTGCTCTCACCATGGGCAGTGTTTCCACTTCTTTTGGTTTTGTGAATGACGCACAACTCCCCAGCACTGTAGACCAAAATATTTTGTGGGTCACAACTATTTGATGTGTGAAATTTGCAAGTAGTTTAGGTGGATCTGAATCTGCATATTTTGGTGAATAAATAGTTTTGAAAGTTGTTGAAAATTATAATTTATTTCTAATGGGGGGTAAACAATGATATAGAGAAATGTAATTTGTCTCTTTGGTATCTCTCTTCTCCTAGGCTCCAGCAATAGCTTTTGCTAACAAAGGCTACCACATTTTATTGGAAAAGCCCATGGCAGTAAGTTCAGCAAGGTCTTAATGTTAAAATTTAAACAGTGGAGATAATTTTTCATATGTCAAGTTAAAATCTTTAACCAATTTGCCATAGCATCTTTTCTGGTTCAGTTGCAAATTAGCAAAGCCGTGGTCCATATTCTTTTATATTTAATAAGCAAGAATGAAAAAATGTGCATACTTTTCCTAATCATTCCTATTTTTATTTCCCTGAGAATATAAACTCCTTGGGGTAGCAACTGTCTTAGTGTGTGCCTGTGTTTTTATAGTCCTGTCCAATAGTCCTATGCCATGTAATAAATAATATTCTCCTGTCTGTAAATATAAAGTGGAGTTTGCTTCCTTACAGAACATCTCTGGCTTTGGGATCTTGTAGTAAAGTCGTGGTGTTTATTTTATGATACCGTGTAATTTCTCTGGCAGTAGAACAACATTGTACACAGGATTTTTACTTCATTGCAGAATTTAGTAGAACAAGAAATGGAAATTTTGGTTTAATACCATGCTGTCATCTGCTGTATGGTGTCCAGAACATGCGTTGCTGATATCAGTGGAAAACTTGACATTGAATTCCATGGGCACAGAAGTTAATTCTGAGCCAAAGGAACACCAGTAACAGAAAACTACCTGTCTTTCTACATAAACGTTTTTGTACTCCCGTGTTTACGTTGTGTTAAAGTTGCTTTACAGACAGATTACATCTTCACCAGTTTGGGGTGCTATGTAAATAACACATTTTTTGTTGCTGTTTGTATTAGTGGTTCAGCATTATACATAAATTAAAAGACAATCCTTTCCCTCAAGGATTACTGTCTAAATAGACAAGCTGGATACATAGTATAGGAGAAAGAATAAGAGAAACAACATTCCTATGGTAACAGTGTTGGACAGTTCATTGGAGTTCATCATAATATTCTGGTTTGCCTAGTAGTGCCTTAAACATAATACCGCCCTTTCTCAAACGTTAGTTACTTTAATATCCAGCATGATAGGACCATCCAAACATCGAAGTATGGTCTTAAATATTTAAAAAGTAGTGACACAAATTTTCCATCAATAAAACTGTTTGGGGCTGTGCTGAAATCTTGGGTGACAAGCTTCACTCTGCAGGAGTATGCTTTGGTCTAATTGATTATAGCCTGTAATGATAATATGAACATATACATAACTGGAGTATTATTGGTAAGTGCCATTTTCATAGATCTGTAGATAAAATTTCAGTTTAGCACCTAAGTGCCTAGAAAGCTATTTAATGAGATGTATTTTTCAAATCACCGGTGTTGTGACATTAGCAGATTCATGCTGTAACTCTGGGACACAATGCAGTCAGAATAGAAATGACTGACTGAGCTGTTTTCTCTCACTTATAAGGTAACACCTGAGGACTGTAAAGAAATTGCGTCTGCATGTAAAGCAAACAATGTCATGCTTGCAGTGTGTCATGTTCTGCGGTACTATCCGGCCTCGCTGAAGATAAAGGTAAACTTATTGCTTTAACATATAAGGGGTGTATGGGGTGTCCAGGGAGGGGTAGCACCTCTGGTGTGGGGACTTGTCATGTCCCTTCGGGGGTAGTTCGTGCACCTTTGGTCCCCACGTGGCACCCAGCTCTCACCTGTGGCTCCAAGAAGCTGTAGCATGCAGCGGTCACACCCTAATAAACTGCTTTGACAGGTGGGCTAAACCTCGTGAGAGTAGCTGGCAGATCTGAAACCTGCAGTGAGATAGAGAATTACTTATCCCAGCATGCAAAGTCAGCCCCGGCAGATTGGACGGATGAGACCAACAGCAAGATCCGATGACCAGGAAGGCGGTTCTGCAACGCTCTGTGGAGAGCGAAGGGCATGACAAGGCACCAAAGACGGCATGGCCATCCACTGCAGCCTAGGAAGTCCGAGCCATGACGACTTTTCGTACCACTGGAATGAGGCTTCTGAGGTCAAGAGAGTGGAACTGCCCCTGTGCAATGGCTTTTCCACTTTAAACGTTCTCATCACTTCTGTCTTCCTCAAAGTCCTGCAGCGATGGCGGAGGGGCGAAACGACAGGTGGAGGTGACCACTGGGAGTCATAGTTCCAAACCTGCACGTAGGCGGATTGTGGACTTTGGTTGCTCAACTCTGACCCCAGGACGATAGAGGAGTTTGCTAGTACCCCTGGCGACTGAGCAGGCCTTTTTAGGAACAGCACTGCTCACCTTCAAAATGAGGGAGGGGACTAGAAAAGGTGTCCCAAAGATTGCTTGTCCCAACCAAAATGGCCAACGTGCCGCAGCTGGCAGTTTTAACCTCGCAGCGGTCAAAAAACAGTGGAAAAAAAAGATATTTGCAGCATGGAACATTTGCACCCTCTTGGACAGGGAGAATGCTATGAGGCCTGAGAGAAGAATGGCCCTCATAGCAAGAGAACTGGCACGTTATAACATTGATAGCCACCCTGAATGAGACCAGACTGGTAAAGGAGGGATCCATCTGCAAGGCAAAAGAAGGTTACGCCTTCTTCTGGAAAGGCAGGCCAGAAAATGAAGACAGAATCTACGGAGTGGGACTTGCTATCAAGATATCACTTCTGCACCAGCTTCCTGACCTATCAACTTGCATCAGTGAGCGTCTGATCAAGCTCCGCTTCCCCCTCAACGCCTCTTGCCATGTTATAGTCATCAGCGCTTAGGCCCCCACACTGACTAGCAGTGATGAAGCAAAAGAGAGTTTCTGTGAGGACCTTGACCATCTTGTGAAAGCAGCTTCTCCTAGTGACAAGCTGCTGCTGTTGGGTGACTTCAGTGCCAGGGTCGGCAAGGACTGTAGGACCTGGAAAGGGGTGCTGGGGCATCGTGGTGTTGGTAACATGAATGCCAATGGCTGCCTTGTGCTGAGCTTCTGTGCAGAAAACGACCTGACAATTACCAACATTCTCTTCAGGCAAGCCGATAAATACAAGACCACATGGATGGACCCGAGATCAAAACAGTGGCACCTGATTGACTATGTCATCAGTCACAGGTGGGACATTTGAGATGTTAAGATCACCAGGGCCATGCAGGGAACTGAGTGCTGGACTGATCATAGACTTGTCAGATCAGTCCTTATGCTGCACATCACACCACTCCACCACAAGAAGCTCAAGGTTGTCAGACCCTCCTTCAACATGGGGAAGCTGCAACACACTGGTCATTCTGAGAAATTCTCAGCCTGCCTTGATGAAGTGCTGACGTCCCATGGACCTCTCACTGGAGACCCAGCAGAAAAGTGGGGCCAGTTCAAAACCCTGATGACGGAGTCAGCCAAGTCAACACTAGGACTGAAAAAGAGAGTTCACCAAGACTGGTTTGATGAAAATGACAAGGTCATCATGAAGATCTTAGAGGGAAAACAGAACACATTTCTGCTATGGCAAAACAATCAGTCCTCAATCTCCAAACATGATCATTTTAGACACTTTCAGAGCCAAGTGCAAATGGCACTTCACAAAATGCAAGATAAGTGGTGGGTGAGTAAAGCTGATGAAGTCCAATACTATGTTGACACCAAGAACTCCAAGATGTTCTTCAGTGCTATCAAAGCTATATATGGACCTTCAAAGCCAAGTACTATACCTCTCCTGTCTGCAGATGGCATGACCCTTCTGAGGTAGAAGAACAGCATCAACAATAGGTGGAGAGAGCACTTCAGCAACGTTCTCAACAGACCCTCTGTTGTCGACCCTGTGGCCCTAGACCAGATCCCTCAGAAACTCACAATAGACAGTCTTGACCAGCCCCCTACAATGGATGAGGTCAAAAAGGCAATCAGCCAAACCAGCTCTGGCAAAGCCCCTGGGATGGACGGTATCTCTGCTGAAATTTTCAAAGCGGCAGGGCCAGTGTCATTTGAAGCCTTTCACAACATCTTGATCAGCATCTGGGAAGAAGACGATATGCCCAAAGACTTTAAGGATGCCGCAATCATCTCGCTCTTCAAGAACAAGGGCAACAAAGCTGACTGTGGAAATTACCAAGGCATTTCCCTTCTCTGTACTGCTGGGAAGACCTTGGCTCAACTCATCCTCAACCATCTGATCACTAGCATCTCAGAGGAGAATCTACTAGAGGCACAGTGTGGTTTTCGCCCAGGCCACAGCACCACTGATGTGATCTTTGCTGTTCATCAGGTTCAGGAAAAGTGCACAGAGCAGAACTTGGATCTGTATGCTGTCTTTACAGACCTGACTAAGGCGTTTGACACTGTCTACAGAGAAGCCCTGTGGAGTATCCTGTCAAAACTTGGCTGCCCGAGAAGATTCGTTAATCTCATACGCCTGTTCCACGATGACATGACTGGCTTTGTTCTTTCAAATGGCGAGTCCTCAGATCCATTTGAGATATCCAATGGTGTGAAGCAAGGGTGCATGCTGGCTCCAGTGTTGTTCAACCTGTTTTTCACGCGCATCCTCAGCCACGCAGATAGGGACCTGGACTATGGAGTCTACATAAAATACAGACTTGATGGGTCACTTTTTGACCTTCGTCATCTAAATGCTAAAACTAAGATGTTTGAGAGGCTCATCCTTGAAGCCCCTTTTACTGATGACTGTGCACTTATGGCACACAAGGAATCTGATCTCCAGCTCATTGTCAACAAGTTTGCTGATGCCACTCGCCTCTTTGGTTTCACCATCAGCCTGGGAAAGACTGAGGTACTGTTTCAACTTGCTCCAGGATCTGCTGTTCTCCCCACTTCAATCTTTATTGAAGGAGCAGACTTAAAAACAGTAGAGGAGTTCAAGTACCTTGCCAGTGTCATAGCCAACGATGGCTCCCTTGACAAAGAAATAATGCCAGAATCTGCCAGGCCAGCTGGGCACTAGGACGTCTGAGAACGCGAGTGTTGGATCAGCACAATATCCAACAGTTCACTAAACTGAAAGTGTACAAGTCTGTAGTCCTGACCAGTCTCCTGTATGGCTGTGAAACCTGGACCTTGTACAGAAAACATATAAAACTACTGGAGCACTTCCACACACGCAGCCTGAGGTCAATATTGCACATTCGATGGCAGGACAGAGTTACGAACCTGGAAGTCCTGGACATATGAGGAACCACGAGCATGGAAGTCATGATTCTGAAAGCCCGGCTTCACTGGACAAGGCACGTCATACGAATGGAAGAGTCAAGAATCCCTAAGGAACTCCTCTATGGTGAACTCTCTCAGGGCAAAAGGAATCAAGGTAGGCCTCGCAAGAGACACAAAGACTGCGTGAAGGCCAGCATTGCTCGTGCTGGTTTAAAATCAGATCAGCTAGAGCAGCATGCAAAAGACTGAACAGGCCAGCGTGCTCTCATACAACATGCATGTAACAACTTTAAAGAGCAGTGATGCATATGCCTCATTGACGCTCATGAGAGGAAGAAAGCAACAGCAGCAGCCACACCAACAGAGCGAGGACAGTTCCCTTGCCCCCACTGTGAATGCCCATGCCATTCAAAGCTTGGTCTCCTCAGCCACATGTGAGTCCACAACTGATGAGCCTGTGCAAGCTCAAGACGTCATCATCAGACACAATGGACTACCTACTATATTGCTTTAACAGTAATGAGTGGACTCAGTAAATGTTTTTTCCTGCTAGGTGATATGAGTATTTCCTATTGTGACCCTGACATTGATGAAAGAAGTAGGGCCAGTAAATTCCTGTACTGCTATGTGTCACATTCATTGTTGTGATCGATTATTTTTTGATGCTCTGATGCTCCTTTAGAAATGCAAGAAGCAGCTTTGAAAGTTTAGGCCAAGATTTTAATGTTTAGTTCACTGAAAAGATAAGGTTGTAAATTAAATTCCATTAAGAAATTGCTTAAATGGATTAGGCTATCAATTAGGTGGCATTCCAGTGTGGGCAAATGTTAAACAGTTTTAGAAAGCTTTCTGCAAGACTGCTTTGGAACTGTTAGGTGTGTGCTCTATCAGTGAAAATTCCAACACTTGTACGTGAAGGTGCAGATGGTACCTTTTTACGCAGCATTGTTCCCAAGAGTTAGCATCTAGATTTGCTAGTTCTGGTTAGGAGATCAGTCTTGTTGTCATTTGTTCTGTTGGGACTCTGCTATAAACTCCTTTGCCTGGGCAGTATTAGTTGCTAAGGGTGTGTTTACCCTACCAGGAAGATTGACCTGGTCAGGCAGTCAGCCCCTGTATTTGATATCACAAGGAGTAAGGGGCGAGGAGGTGTCAGAGGGAGAATTTATCCCATCGACCTCCTTCTGTGTAGACAGCCAGATAAGTTGATTATAGTTACCCAATTGCCATAGCTAGAATTGTGTATCTGTGATCAACTTAACTCCCTAGTGTAGCTCAACCCTCAGACTTAGGATGCATGCAACACGTGCATAAAGAGTGGTTACTTTAAGATGGTTACCTGAGCGGTTTCAGGCTCCAGGCCTTCCTTTCTCACTATTTCAGAGTCTTGTGGATGTTTGGTTTTATACTGAATTGAGTACTACGAGGAGTCCCGATCCTGGATTGCCTTACACCAGGGCTGTGGCGGACGTGGCTCCAGCTAGGGGAATCTGGGGCACCTCCAAAGCTAAAAGTCCTCAGTGAAACTCACCAGGGGCAGGACCGCAGAGTGATTTTTCTCCCTGAGCTGTTGTGGCTCAATGCCACTTTCAGTGCTCTCATGAGGCCTGTTCAGTAGGTTCCCAGTTCAAGTGCAGGTATCAGGGCCAAGATGACCATCTGGTGTTTATGTTTGCAGGGTTTAAGGCTGTAACATAGGGATGGGAAGTTGGTTGTACTACAGGAATGGAAGTTTCTACTTCTACTCTCTGAAGCCTACAGGCTGTTCTTTAAGGCCTTCAAGCCTGCAGACATGCCTGCTGGCATATTACATGACACATGAGAGCTGGGGCAGATCCAGCAGCCTCATTACAGGGTTCCCTTGTTTGTGCCACGAGCACCGATAGCAATGCTGTCTTCATCTTTTGGGGTACTAGTTCTGGCACCAGCAGTAACACTGATGATGATGTCTATGGCATCAGCAGCCGGGCTATCAATACTGATGAGTTCAGCACTAGCACCGACAACTTTGGCATCAACTTCTGACAACTTGCTGCTATGTGCAGCACTGATATCTCCAGCTGCACTTCCTCTTGCTCCAGCACTGAACCTCAGACTGCTCAGGTCTCATCATCAACACCTCAGCCACAGGGATTTGGCCCTAGAGATCCCTCAGTGGCTGAGGCTACAGATCATCCTCAGCCGGGAGCAATTTCTTCTTCCTCGTCACCAATGGTATGGCCACCTCTCCCACCCTGCAGGACAGTAAGGACAATAAGGCACTCCATCTCCTCTTGTGCAGGGTGATTCAGGGTTTGGGGGTGCAAACTCTGCAGGTTGTGGATGAGACCAATTCAATGGTTGATATTTCTTCCTTGGCCACTCCTACACGTGTAGCCCTGCCCTTGATTGATTATTTTGTGCCATCCACTGGGTATGAACTTATGTACACCTACTCTCCTCCTGATTCCTTAGTGGTGGATGCAGCCAACCACTGTGAGCGCCCAAGGTACCAAGGGCCCTCCCCTAAAAAACAGATGCTAAATGCTTGGATCTGTGTGAGAGGAAAATTTATTCACCTGGAGCCTACAGCTTAGAATCCCCAGTCACTAAGCCTCTAATTAGGTATTCCTGCAACATTTGGTCATCCTTGGAGAAGTTTACAGACCTGCTCCAATTCACAGTGCTGGTGGAGGAGGGCGAGCTAATATCCTGAGCCGCTCTACAAGTGGCTTAAAATGCAGCAGATGCTTTTACAAGAATCATGGCCTCTGGCATAGCCATGAGCAGGAGAGCCTGGCTTCAGTTTTGGGCCTACTTTACGAGGTCCAGCAAACGATACAGGATCATCTGTTTGAAGGGTGTTCTCTATTTTTGGAGAAGATGGACAAAAGGCTTCATAACCTCAAGGGCGACATTGAGGTCTTTGGGCTTACACACACCTACCACTCAGTACAGGCATTTCACGCCCTACCCTTCTCCACACCCATATCATCAGCAAAGGCATAAAAGTAGGAATGAGAATAAGTGCTCACAAGCACCTTCCTCAGGGCTCTGGCCAGGAAAAGCCTTCTTCAGGCCCTAAGCAGGTATTTTGAAGATGCGGTGGAGGATGAAATACCAGTCACTCAGCTGGATGCTTCCTGTCTCACATTTTCATTTTGGCTATCTCCTTTCTACCATGTTTGGTCACGAAAAACATCTGACCATTGGGTCCTGTGCATAGTAGAAAGTGGAGGCACTACCCCTTTCAGCTAGGGTATAGCCATACTGTTTGTCCCTCCTCCCCACACCACCCATTAGCTTGATAGCTTGTTTATGTGGTATGTAAATTCTCATTATCTTTCACAGTTCTTTGAAAGTAACTGTCTTATGGAGAAACCACATTCTTTTGTTTGTGGGAGGTAACTGCTGTCTGACCAGAAACACATTTTAAATATGTGCTGAGGCTGAAAAAAATATCCTGACAGTTGAGTTCTGTCACTAGCTCATGAGTGAGGTTTAATTTTACTCGTACCGCTCATGATAAATTCAGATATTTGTGATTATGGATAAATGTGGTATCAGAAAGGGGCTTTATGTATCTATGTAAGCAGAGCAGACTTGAGTTATATTTCTTCACTCTCTGTTTATGCAGGAGCTTCTAGATGCTGGAGCAATTGGAGACATCTGCCACATACAGCATCTGGAACCCGTAAGTCTGTGCGTCATGATGTCTGAGTTTAGTTATATATTAATCAATGCCTTAATAGTCAATAACAATAAACATATATGCTATTCAGCATCTTCTCAAGTGGGCTAGAAGTAATTAAGTTCTGAATACTATTGTACCTTTTCCTTCTTTGCTACAAAATTTATTTAAATAGGATTTGCGACAACAGACTTTTATTTTACTATTTTCAAGTCTTGCATATTTTAATGTTTTATTAATTATCTGTTGTGAACATGAAATAATTATAAATACTCATTTTTAAATGCTTTAGAAAACAATTTGCTTAATCTTCTGGTTTCCCAAACTCAGGGGTAAATGACTGGAGAACTGCTGGTTTTACTTCCATGATGCTTGTAATGAGAAGCACCTGTAAACAATTTTTTAAAACCTTTCTGCTGCTTGTGATGCATTTTTTAAAGTATGTGTGTGGTACGAGAGAGAATTTCTCATATTTCATCTCATCTTATTTGACAGATTTGATTTTCTTCTCCCCCACCATATCTGACATCTGAATCTAGATTTTTTTTTTGTTCATACAACAACAGCGTCTAGTGAATCATCAGGAATATGCAATATCTGGAAATAGCTTGTAGTAACTTCTAACCAGTCCTATGAAAAGGTGCTGAGAACATTATTTGCTTTACCAATGCATTTCTTTAACTTCTCAGCAAAATATGGGATTTTTATTTTTAAAGTTGATATCAGTCAGAAAAAAACTGTCAATCATCACTTTTTCAGGTGTATAAAAATTTAAAAATTCAAGCATTAAAATTAGTTTTATTTAATTATCAATATTTTCCCCAGCCATTCTGTTTGTGGTTTAATAGGTCAGAAACTAATGTAATTCACTTATTCCAAGCAGACAGACATTGTTTTTGTTCACCATTCCTTTTTTTAGAGGAAATAGTTCAGTTTTCAAGTATAGTGGATTGATAAATGTCACTGTTTACTTTTGCATGCTTTGCCTCGAGCAAAACTAAAGTTATATAAATTGTGTCCCCAGTTTTTTGGCATTTTTAATAAAATGGCAGGAGTCAAGTGTACAGAAGAGCAGAATTTTATGATGATCTTTTACCTTAGTAACAGAAAATTAGCCTTTTTTTTTTTTTGTAGGAAAAGAATTTTAGGTATTCAGCATAATCTGCGAAAATTGGGAAGGACTACAATTTTTTGTTTTGCTTCCTGGAACTCCATTTCTGGAGTTTATAGGGAGTAAAAATTGTTGCAGTCTAGCCCAATATCCCTTCGTCTGAACACCACTCTGAGTGGATCTGTATGCTGGCTTTCATGTGTTTACAAGCCAATTGGGTCTGGTTAGAGTCTCATCACCATTTCTGGCTGTGGGTCTTTAGGATACATTCAAAGACTTTGGCTTGACCTATACTTAGTGGACGATCAAGGCAATGCAGTCGATCTTCCGGAGTTCAATTTTGCCACGTGTGTTAAGACCCCTGGACCACACTAGGGCAGAAAGTTGATTCTGATACATCCGTTCTCGCTATGCTAATGATGTAGCTAGAATTGCATATCTGAGATAGATGTTGTTACCTTGTGTAGATCTACCCCAGACCTCTTTCTGTCTTTTCTTGAGATCAAGAGCATTGCTGCAATAGACCTTAAAAACTCTGAGACCTTCTCAGCCTCACAGTTGCTTAGTAATGCTCCCACGGAGCTCCACTGAAGCTGTAGGTGCTCTAGGTTTGTAATTTAAGACCCTTGGGAACAGAGGAAGCTGAGGAATGCAGGTTTAACAGAGGAATCTCTTAACCACAGACACTTCATTCCTGAAAGTATAACTCCACATTGTAAAAGACAACCATGATGAGCACAAATTGGTAAATTTGATAAGTCTCATAGGGAAGCTAGGGGTTGAAAGCCATGGACACTTGACATCCTAAACTAAAGTTAGTCATTCCAGGTCAAAATTAGGAAAACTTGTAGGGCATAATGTGAGGTGAACACATACTGCTGCTTCTATTGCTGTATCTGTTTCGTGTAATAAGATCTCAGCAAGTTTGTCAGTCTAGTACTTTCTTAGCTGTCAACCCCCTTCATTCAGATTTGAGATGATCAATTGTTTTAACTATAAATTACCTGTATGTAGTCACTTAATTACTGTTTATTTCTTGTAAGCATAGATTGGATTCTGGCATTTTGCCCACTCGTTTGTGAGAGGAAATTGGAGGAATGAAGCAGAAACTACATTTTCTTTGTTAGCCAAATCCTGCCATGACATCGACCTCATTAATTTTTGGATGGGTGATAAAAGGTTTACAGCATCTTTTTTTATCATATTTGTTCTAAAAATAAACATGTACAAACATAAATAAGGTGAGTTATATTTACACAAGTTTTACGTAACTTCCTCTTCCAAGACACTCAGGCCTTGTCTACACTTTAAATGTTTTGCCAGCATTGTTTCAATAACTCCTTACTTAATGCTGTCCTATTTAATGTTGTTTTGTTATGTTGCTTGTGTATTAGTGCATACTTGTTTTAAAGTGGTTTGGCTGTCTGCTCACTACTTGCAAGATTTTCTGGAAAAATGGCCTGTTGTTGTTAAGGATTTGGAACAAGGGTGGGCTGGCAGTCCCACTTTGCTCCCTTAAGTTCCCTGCTGTGCTGCTCCTGCCCTCCTCTTTGGAGCTGCTGTTATGCCTGGAGTTCCTGGTCTGCTTACAGGACGTACAGTGTACTTGTAGTGGGGGGGGTAGCGTACGTAGTGGGACACACACACACACACACACACACACACACACACACACACACACACACACACACACACACACACACACACACACACACACACACACACACACACACACACACACACACACACACACACACACACACACACACAAAAATCCAGCTAGTGTGGATTCAGTATCATTCAACGTCTGCAGGGAACTGTCAGCTATCTGTTGTGTTTCCTCCTTGCTGCCCCAGTCCATGCTGTCTTGTACAGTGTGAGGCTACATTGGGGTGCCAAGAGTGGCATGCGAGCCAGTTTTCATCAGCACGTGAGGCGGGATCTCAGCCCCACTCCTGCTCCCCCCGGCTGTTGGGAGCCTGCTCAAAGCCATTTCACCTGTGGATTAACAAAAGACTAGCTAATGCTATCAGCCACCACTTAAACGGTAAAGCTCTGTATCCTAATTAATTTATTAATGACTCTGTTGTAAGTAGGGCTATTAGTAACTTTCAAAAGTATCATCAGCACTCAGAGCGTACATAGGCTACGTCTACACGTGAAGCCAACATCGAAATAGGCTATTTCGATGAATAACGTCTACACGTCCTCCAGGGCTGGCAACGTCGATGTTCAACTTCGACGTTGCGCGGCACCACATCGAAATAGGCGCTGCGAGGGTATGTCTACACGCCAAAGTAACACACATCAAAATAAGGGTGCCAGGCACAGCTGCAGACAGGGTCACAGGGCAGACTCAACAGCAAGCCGCTCCCTTAAAGGGCCCCTCCCAGACACAGTTGCACTAAACAACACAAGATCCACAGAGCCGACAACTGGTTGCAGACCCTGTGCATGCAGCATGGATCCCCAGCTGCCGCAGCAGCAGCCAGAAGCCCTGGGCTAAGGGCTGCTGCCCACGGTGACCATAGAGCCCCGCAGGGGCTGGAGAGAGAGCATCTCTCAACCCCCCAGCTGATGGCCGCCATGGAGGACCCAGCAATTTCGACGTTGCGGGACGCGGATCGTCTACACGGTCCCTACTTCAACGTTGAACGTCGAAGTAGGGCTCTATTCCGATCCCCTCATGAGGTTAGCGACTTCGACATCTCGCCGCCTAACGTCGAAGTTAACTTCGAAATAGCGCCTGACGCGTGTAGCCGCGACGGGCGCTATTTCGAAGTTAGTGCCGCTACTTCGAAGTAGCGTGCACGTGTAGACACAGCTATAGAGATCAGAAGGTTAAAATTCAGCAATCTGCCTCTGAAAGCTTGCTGACCCCGAGCTACATTAAAATGTTAATCTTTTGAGGGCTCAGCCAAGTTCTAGTTCATCATTGAGTAACAAGATATTCCCTGGGAAATAGTTTATTCTCCAGATCCACCACTTCAACCCAGTTTCACAGTTACGATTGCTGTGAACAATATTAAACTGTTGGTTTAAAGCTTTGATTGTATATGTATATACTTTCTTTTGTCTGCTGAAATTTCTTTTTCCTGGAACCTAACCTCCCCATTTGGATTTCCTTAAGATTGTTTTGCTTAAAGTAGCATTTTTCAGGAACACATAACTGAATGTTAATCAAGGAGTTACTGTACAATGTAGATTCAACTTACAATGACAGAAGGAGTTTTTCTGTTGTTACAGTAGCACTGCTGCTCCAAACAACATTAGTTACGTCTTCAGTAGAATTCTTCTGTCAGCATAACTGCACCTACATTAGAAGCTTGCTGACATAGCTGTGCCAAAAAAATCTTTATAGTGGGGGTTGGCAGATCACTGGCACATGAGCTGATTTACTCCAACAGACAGGATAGTAGGGGTTGGAGCGTGGGGCCCAAGCCCCTGCTGCAGGGCCTTTGCCCTTGGGCTGCAATAGTGGGGCAGAGGGCAGCCAGCCCCAAGAGCTTCCTGGAGCATTCTGGCCCGTTACTCATGAGTCCTGATATCCCACGGGAAATTGTTCTGGTTGGCAGGCACCTGTGTCTCCCTGTCTTTCCCATTGGTGTCTCCAGGGTCTCTCAGAATGCTGGCACCAAGTGGCCATCAGCACAGCAAGCCAAGGTGGAACTGAGCAAAGGGTCTGGAAAGTGAGGGTGTCCAGGGGCTTGTCTCACAGGAAGCACTTGGAAGGGCTGTGGGGGTGGTGTAGATAGGATACAGGGCATTGCTCAGCCCTGGTACTCCAAGATGCAAGTCTGGATTGTGCTCTCCTATGCCTGAGTCCAAGCTCTCAGTCCCCCACTATCCCTCTTGGGCTGCATCTGGTGAAGCCAGTGCCCTGGCCTCAGCAGGGTAGGGTGGCCATGCACCCTAGCCCACAACAGGGCCTCCCACCACAGTATGAGACTGTGGCGGAGCCCTGAGCTGCCAGAGTCTTGTAGCAGTCCCAGAAGCATGATGCTGGAGCCCCATGGCAGTCCAGGGGGAATGGGAGGCTGAGGTCACCTAGGGCAGAAGTCCTGGATCTCCTTTGGTTCAGCATCTTCTGTCCTTTGGGACCTTTCACCTGAGTCCCTGCCCCTTCCAGGGAGCCCAGAGCCAGCTCCCCACAGGATCTGGCAAAGTCTCTGGTCAGTCCGGCTTGGCTGTCGGGTATTCTGATGTAGGGCTCCCTCTGTCACTGTTGGTAAAGTGTTTTCAGTTGTATCAATAAATGAATGGTCACTGGAGCCAAAAGTATGCTGGGTCTCCCACTCAGTGGTGCCCTAAGCATTGGGCTAATGAGTTGCTCTGTATTTCTGGTCCATTGCCGTTTATCCAAAATGACCAGCTTCAACAGCAGAGATGTGGTGCCCCACATTAGTTTACTCTGCAGCCCGGTGATGTGAGACCACTCTGGAGGAGTGGGAGACCCCTGTTCAAATCCTCTCTCTTTACTAAGTACAAAAAGACAGGATCAGACTGAAAGACATGCACTGAGGGACTTTATTTATTAATGAGGATGTTGTAAGTGGGACTATTGGTAACTTTAAAAAGTATCACGGCACTTGGGCTCTCAAAAGGTCAAATTTTGGCACTTCCCCCTTGGAAAGGTTGCTGACCCCGAAGTAGAGATTACAGGGCTTGTTAGGATGGCCCATGGCATGTGAAGGGAGGGGTTTGAAGACATGAAGGAATCTGCTGTTGAAAAACTTACTGTGTCACAATCAGAAGAATTTACTGATGAGGATCTAGCAGCGCTCGTGACAAATATCAGGGAGGAGAAGGAGGTAAGGGACAAGCAAAGAGAAAACCCCAATTTAAATTTTAAAACACTGGCTGATCTCTTCAGATAGATCAGACAGCTCATTAAAAGGGACATTGAAGCTGCAATGATGCAATACTAGCGAATTTTGAAGGACTTTAAGAGCAAGACCAAATGACTTCCCATCACAAAATTCCTTTGTGAACCCACCCCGTTAACCCTCCCTTCCCAAAGGAACAGGATTCCCAGGAAGCGAATTCAAACATCTGTTTTGGGTGATTAAGGTTGAAGTTGATATGCATTATGTTTGTTTTCTAGTTTGTCTGTTAATTTACTGCATTTAAACTTGCTCATTGACTATTAAACAGTAGGCAATAAAAGGTTATTTGCAGACACGTGGTTTCTAGGTTGCAAACGCCTTACCCCCCCACCTACAATTTCTGGTTTCCAACATTCACGGCTTTCTCTGGAATGTAACCCTCCCCCTGCCTCCCCACAAATGGTGAGGCCTTCCTGTATTACCTTTGGGTTATTCTTCCTGCCAGGATGCAATGACACAGAGGTCAGCAACCTTTCCAAGGCAAAGTGCCAAAATTTGACCTTTGACCTCTGTGTACGGTCCAAGTGCCAGTGAGACTTTTTCAAGTCACTATTAGTCCTACTTACAACAGCTTCATTAATAAGTTAAGATGGAGAGCTTTACCATTTAGCTGTTGCTGGTGGCAGGAGGGAGAGCCCTGGCCTGCAGAAGTGGGGATGGCAAGTGCTGGGGGCAAACAAGCTGAAGAGGAGGAACTCGGCAGACCTGGGGAAGCAAGACCTCCAAACACCTCTCTGGAATTAACTGCCTGCCTGAAGTCTGGGAGCAGATTGGCGAGGTAGCAATAAAGGGCAGAAATGGAAAGCAAGAGGGCTATGGCTGGATCCCAGACAGTAGGCAGAAGTGGGGGCAGATGGACTAAGATATCCTTGCTCTGGGACAGATAATAAGGAGGGGGGCAGAGGGGCTCAATCCCTGTCTCGGGGCAGGTGCAGATGGAAGGCAGAAGGAGGCACAGGGTCCCTGGGAGGAGCTGGGGCAGATGGCAGAGGTTGGGGGTTGAGGGGCTCAGTCCCTGTCCCTGGGAGGGACTTACAGGGAGATGGCAGAGCTGGAGGGTCAGAGGGGCTCAGTCCCCTTCCCCAGAGGAGAGGAGGGCAGATAGTGGGGAGAATGGGTGGCATTTGTTGCAGGGGGAGCAGTTCCACCTCCACCTTTTGGCCCCAAGCTCCTGACAGCTCTGCGCTGCCCCACTCCTCTGGCAGCCAGCTAAGGGGTGGGGCTCACATGTTGCCACCTTCCCATCACGGCTCTGCTCATTGGGGTGTGCACTTGTGGGAACAGAGCAGTACCTGCCGATCTCTGTGCCCCCATTGCATGGCGGGGGAGTGATAAGACTGAGTTCCTGCCTCACATGCCAATGAAGATCGGCTCACATGTGCATGCCTGGGGTTGCAGGAGCCTGCTTTACATGGACAGGTGAGACATTGGACATATCATTGACAGCTCCCTTCTACAACTTGCTCCAGTAAGGTGCCCCTGGTAGAATAGGCTTTAAAAATAGCAATCACTCCCTGGTTGAGAGGCTGGATGAGGGAAGTCATGTTAGATGGCAGGGAAACCACTTGCACTTCAGGATGCACACATTGCATAGGGCCAGGGTGTGGCCTGTGGCATTGTCCAAGATGAGTAGCACTTTGAAGTTCAGCCCTTTTGGACTGTAGGTATTTTTCTGCCTTACAGACCAAACAGTTGTAGAAGTGGTCCAAAAATGTATTAGCTGCGACCGTTTGACCTCCAAAAAAACTGGCAAACTGCTTCTTACTTTCCTTTAATGCCCCGTGGTGCAGCAACGTATGTTTCAGTATGCAGTCTCCACAAGGCTTAGTACAGTGGAGAAGGGTCAGCATGTCTTTTGCTGCCCTGTAGCCCACTTTCTGTTCTATCCTCCTGGGAAAGGTATGTTCTTGTGGGCATTCTTTTGCAGACTCAAGCCAGTTTCACTGGCATTGAAAACTTGTTAGGGCACATAACCATTTTCCTTGATGATTTTAAGAAGTTGGGAGGGATAATCCCTTGTTGCATTGTGGTGTGCTGATGTTGCTTCCCCTGTCAACTTCACATTATGACAATGGTGCCTCTTTTTAAAGTTGCGAAACCACCCGCTGCTTGCAGCAAATTCTCCTGTTTTGCCTTGACCCACTTCTCTCATCATCTGATGCTTGTGCAAAATGCTTCCCAAGCCCAAAGCCTTTTCTGGAATCAGAGCACCACTTACAGGTGCTCGTCTCTATGCCATGTCCTCAGTCCAAATACTTAATGTCTCTTCCATTTTTAAATAAAAAAAGAGGAAAGTAAATGGGCATTAATTTGGGAAAACACCACCGAGATCATAAACAAAACCATGAGTAAAAAGTCTGACCCCAAGTAGGTTGGGCAATGTGCTCTTCCTCTCAGGTTCTGAAGTCCAGCAACCCAAATGTCCTTTTCATATGCTCAATTTTTCTCTGCACCCATCTCACAGTTGCTGTCCTTGGTCGGGGCAGACCCAGAGTTGTGGAGTGCATATGTAGGGTTTACCTCTGATTCTGAGTAGGGGAGGTAAAGCAGCATCTTATTCACTGCACTGGTCACTTGCCATGCATGTAGTCACTGCTCTCCACCACTGCCCTGCTGCCTGTTCATTGTACCACCACTGCAGTGCTGCTCCTGCTGGCATGACAGCTTTCTGAAGCAGTTTATGTAGATAGCCTGAAATCTCATGCCTGTGCCGTTGAGTATTAAAGAACTTAAAATAACTGTCTGCAGGGCTTTCCAGACCCCTGAAGGTGTAAGTGAGGGCCTCTAGGCAGTCCTTCACACTGACTTCAGAGTTAGTGAGATTCAATGTCTGAATCACATGTAATGCTGGGCTCCTGAGATTCTCTACTAGACATCTTCGCTGCTGTGCATCGGGTATAGCCTGCTGCTTTAGACTGAGGGAAAAAAAGAAAAAGAAAATACCATAAGTTGTTGACTTAGCAGCTTTGTAGCAGCACATCCACTCCATCCAGCTGGGAAGTTAGCAGTTTGTCTCTTCAGATGGAAGCGTTCCTTCATATCCTGCTAACACACATAACACCCTTGTGAGGTAGGAGTTAATTTCCATTTTGCCGAGTGAGGCAAAGTCTGACTTTTCCGAAGGTCACATAGTGAGTCTGTGACAAAGCTGGGAGCTGAGACCAAATATCTGAGTCTAACACTAGTACCTTAGCCACAAGTATTCTTTCCCTCCTGTAACTATTCCATTCTTGGACTGCTAAATTTTTTTTTGATTGTCTCTACAGTCTGTCTAAAATTACCAGTCTAGGCAAATTAGCTATCTAAACCATTATAGCTATCCTGATAAGTTTACTTAAAAGTTGCTGGTAAAACTTGTATTTATCAGAAAAAGATGGAATCCTCAAAAATGGAAGATTGAAGTGACAATGGCCATGGGTCTGGGACTTGCTGTGCATACTTCTGAACCAAGATGCCACTTCAGCAAAGAACATAAAACACGTGCTTAATTGGGGCTTAGGTGCTTTACTGGAAACTGTAGGGTCAATTTCAAGGTGTAATAAATTGTTCTTTGAGTGCTGTTCTTGTGGGTGCTCCACAGTAGGTGTTGGGCTCCCCAGCACCATAGCACAGAGATTTTTGCATAGCAGTACACCTATCCCTCCATTTACAAACTTTCGATTTATACATTTTCACTGCAACAAACTAAATTTATACCTGTTTTTCAATTTATAAACATATTTGTGCTACAAAGAACTACCAAGCTTTTTCTGAGCATCTTCTGTGTAAATAACGAATGCAGAGGAATACAGCAGAACGCAGTGCAAGGCTGACTCATTTCTTTCAGCTGCCCAGCTCTTCCCGGTTGGTTTGCGTGTTTCATTGTGTTCATGTCATGTTGACTGTGAGTGATAGTAATCTTCAAATATCTTTGTTATTTGTGATCATCATGGGTCCTAGACGTGAAAAAGTTTCTTCAGGAGCTATCACTTAGAAATTAAGTCAAACCATATTCGTGGTTACCAAACTTGAGGTTATTAAAAGAATTGAAGAGGGCCAGCAGTCAAATGACAGATGTTTGGCAATGAACTTGGCAGTGTTTGACAGTTGATATGATCTTTCTGCAGAAAGAAAAGATAAAAGAAATGGCAGAAATGTATGTTGGTAGAGCTGAAAGTTGCACTGAATAACAAAGGCCAGGGATGTAATAATGGGTAAACTTGAAAGACTTTTAGTACATTGGATCTACAGCCATAATGAAGACAACATGCCTTTGAGCTTCCTCATCATAAGGGAGAAAGTCCTATTTTTAAGGACCTAAAGAAGAAAGCCAAGGAAGAGAGGCAAGTTGAGGACACAGAAGTAATGTTCAAAGCAAGTCATGGTTGGTTTGAGTGCTTTAAAGTGCATTCACATAAGCATAACAAAAAAGCATTCCAGTTGCACTTTAAAGTGCTACTGGAATGCTTTTTTTTTGTTTTGCTAGTCTACACACTAGCACGGCTATCTCTTTTGACAGTATAGATCAGAAAGTGACTTGAGCGGTGTTGGAGTCATACAGAGTGGAGAGCAGACTAATACGGTTGTTGAAAGATATCACTGATAATGCGGAGGCAGCAGTGAGAACATGCAGGGAGCTGGGAAGTTGGTTTAAAGCAAGTAGAAGTACGAGACAAGGAGATCCTATATGGCCAAGTATCTTCATTGCACATCTGGAGAAAGCGATGGAAAAGATCAAGGAAGAGGTAGAAGGGGTATCTGTGCACAGGAAAAGAATTAACAACTTGAGGTTTGCAGATGATATAGTTATTGAAGAAGAGGAGGAGAATCTAGTGAAAATGGTGTGGGTGTTAAATGAAGAAGGGAAGCGATATGGACTGATTATGAACATCGATAAAACAAAAACAATGTCATTTGGAGATAAGGAAATAGGAAGGAAGATCAGTGTGGATGGTATTAAACTAGAAAATGTAAAGAAGTTCACATATCTGGGGAGCAACATAATGTATGATCTAGACTAAGAAGGAAATAACGACTAGAATAGCGAAAGCAAGAGCGCATTTGAAGGCGATGGATAAGATCTGGAAAAGCAAAGCAATTAGCTTAAGAATGAAGCTGGGCGTCTTGAAAACGTGTGTATTCAGCAGCATGTTGTACGGATGTGAGACATGGGTGATAATGAAAGATTCTAAAAGAAGAATATTGGCATTCAAAAGGAGTTATTATAGAAAGATTCTGAGAATAGGATGGATGCAGAAGGTCACCAATGAGGAATTATATAGGAAGATACAGCCGAAAGAGAACCTGCTGCAGAAGGTTATAAAACAGAAGCTACACCTATTTGAACATATTTGCAGAATGAATGATGAATGAAAAATCAAGACCCTAGTATTCGGCATAATGGATGGTTCGAATAGGAGAGGCAGACCCCACAGAGAATGGATAGATGATGTAGTAGATTGATGCGGAGCTAGTCTACAGAAACTAAGCCACTCTGCACTGGATAGGGAAAGATGGAAAGAAATAGTGAGAGAGGCATCAGACACCAACAGGCGCTGAGCCCACGGTTATTGATGATGATGACGGCTATCTCTCTGTTAGTATTCACATTATCATAGTGTGCATGTTACAGGTGAAGTAGCATCAGCTGACATTTTCCCAGTCACATTGCAATGAATAATTGATAACAGTGAATATTCTCCAAAACAAATCTTTTATAATGACAAAATAGGGATTTTCTAGAAAAGAAAACCTTCTCAAACTTTTATTTCAAAGGATAAAACAAAGGCAACAGGTTTAAAATCCTCAAAGGATCGACTGACGTTACTACTTAGTGGAAATTTGGAAGGCGCTATAGAATTGAAGCCTCTCCTTGTTTACCATTCGGAAAATCTGCAGGCGCTTAAAGGCTTAAACAAGGCATTGTTACGTGTGGTGTGGCATTCTAATTGAAAGGCATAGTTAACAAATCAGATTTTTGCTGATTACATAACAAGCTACCTTTCATCATTCACCGCTATATATTGTGCTGAAAATAATCTGGATAATAAATGTCTGCTGATCCTTGATAATGCTCCCAGTCATCCTATCAATGTCAAAGACTATGGCAATAACATATGAGTGGTTTTTATGCCCCCAAATACCACTTCATCCTTCAGCCAATGGATCAAGGCATCATTTCTACATTTAAAGCTTACTGTCTGCTACTGGTGATGAGGTGCCTCGTGTCTGCATCAGATGGAGAAGACAAACCAATGATTAAGCAGTTGTGGAAGAACTATGTCAAGATGGTGATAGAAAATATCAACTGCATGGAATAAAATAACTCAGAGTATCCTGAGTGGTGTTTGGAAACAGCTCTTGCCGAAATATGTTCATGATTTCTGTGGTTTTGAGGGCGAACAAAGTGAAAGACATTCAAATTCAGTTGTGCAACTGGCAACTCAAGCAGGATTCAATCAGGTAGATACAGATGATGTTCAAGATCTCTTATTGTCACATGGTGATGAATTGACTAAAAAAGAATTAATTCAGCGGGCTGCGGGAAGGTTATCAGAAAAGGAGGAGGAAGAATTGGATGAACCGCAAAATATGCTGAACATTAAAATGCTCTCAAAATTCTTCAGTGCATTGGAGGCAGCTCCACAAATTGTTGATGACAAGGATCCAAGCTTAGAATAGAGTTCAGCATGCAAGTGACAAATTCATAAAGCCATTCAATGCTGTACAGGAGTTGTACAACAGGAAAAAGAAGGCTGCAGTGTAAACTTCAACTCTGTTATTTTTCCAACCCTCAACCTTATCACATCCTCCTAAACCCTTATTATGATCCTCAACCCTCAAATGTCAAACACTGAAGATAAAACCCCAATTAAGGAGGTTGAAGTCACTATGGAGCTGTTTCTGATAGTGATGCAGATGATCGCATGGACTCACGTCAACACCACCTTCACCACCACTATCTAAGAACTGACTAGTTAGTGGTAATAAATGTAATAAAAAGAAATAAAGTACCTCTGTTCTTATTTTCATGGTTGTATAGTATTGTAACGTGGGAAAAATATTGGGTGATTATTTTGGGAGTCAGGAACTAGTCAGAATTTTTTACATTGAAATTTAATGGGAATTTCATTTTCGATTTCAGAAGTTTCACCTTACAAAACTTCACTGTTTTCATGACGTGAATTATGTTCGCAAATTGAGAGAGAGGTGTATTGAGTAAGGCTGCAAATTCACTGTCGCAGTGCATGCTGTTTGCGCCACTAGGCAGCGCACACAGCCTGCTCTCTCCTCAGTTGCTTCTTGGTTGCACTTGACTACACACAGAATACAGTTCTCTCCCCTCAAACCTATAGATAGGATTTAGGTTATAGTTCATTAGTTCTGACAGAAAACTATAACAGTGAACTTCCTGGCACTCAAAAAGAACAACATAGCAATGGTTGGTTTTAAAAAGTGCTTGAAGTGATGATCTTTGCATGGCAATTGCTGTGTCCATGGCTCTGGCTGCTGTATCTGCTGAATCCATTGCCATCTGCAATGATGTCCTTTTTGTAGTGTGGCAAAGATCATCATGGCTCCAGAGAGCAGGCATGCCAAAAGAGATCCAGACAAAGTCTTCAAGATATCATTTGATAACATGAAACTATTTGCAGCGAATACAGATGAAACCTTACATTCCAGCATGGATACAAGAACTACCTTGCATACCTTGGGGATGTATTCTTCCCCATTCCAGAGAAGAAGATATACCCCATACCAACAGTACAGAGACCAATTATTTTCGAGACTTTCCTACAAATCATATCAACACACGAACAAACCAAAGGCTCAGAAACACAAAACTACAAACAACTGCTCTGCCCTTCCACTGGCTTCGAATCAGCAAATTTGAAGGTTTGGTCAAGGGCTTGTCAAACCTCCCTTGCTCACCAGTGCACAATGATTGGGTATTTCACCACCACCTATGTCCCTTTTACCATCAGTGGACATCGGTAACCACAGACAGATGGGTGCTAGACATCATTGCCCAGGGATACACTATCCCTCTACTTTCCATTCCTTCAACATCCCCCACCACCCATCCTTCTTCAGGGACCCCTCCCTTGAGAACTTACATCTGCTCAGTGTTACACCTTTTGCAAATTGAAGCTATAGAAGGAGTTCCAAAACAGTACCAAGGGAAGAGGTTTTACTCAAACTACTTTCTAACAAAAAAGAAAACGGGGTTTGAGACCCACCCTAGACCTGCGGCAGTTTAACAAATATATTTGCAAGAAGTGCTTCAAGCTGACTACTCTATCTGCTAAAATTCCTGCACTGGACCAAGGGGGCTGGTTTGCAGCCCTCGACCTTCAAGACGCTTATTTCCACGCTTCACCCTCAGAACACAACACTACCAATACAGAGTCCTGTCCTTTGGGCTTTCAGGTGCCCCCAGGGTATTCACCAAGGTCCTGGTTCCAGTAGCTGCACACTCAGGTGGAAAGACATTACCGTATTCCCATACCTCGACAGCTGCCTCCTAAGAGCTGCGTCTACACGTGCACGCTACTTCGAAGTAGCGGCACCAACTTCGAAATAGCGCCCGTCGCGTCTACACGCGTCGGGCGCTATTTCAAAGTTAACTTCGACGTTAGGCGGCGAGACGTCGAAGTCGCTAACCTCATGAGGAGATAGGAATAGCGCCCTACTTCGACGTTCAACGTCGAAGTAGGGACCGTGTAGACGATCCGCGTCCCGCAACGTCGAAATTGCTGGGTCCTCCATGGCGGCCATCAGCTGGGGGGTTGAGAGATGCTCTCTCTCCAGCCCCTGCGGGGCTCTATGGTCACCGTGGGCAGCAGCCCTTAGCCCAGGGCTTCTGGCTGCTTCTGCGGCAGCTGGGGATCTATGCTGCAGGCACAGGGTCTGCAACCAGTTGTCAGCTCTGTGTATCTTGTGTTGTTTAGTGCAAGTGTGTCTGGGAGGGGCCCTTTAAGGGAGCGGCTTGCTGTTGAGTCCGCCCTGTGACCCTGTCTGCAGCTGTGCCTGGCATCCCTATTTCGATGTGTGCTACTTTGACGTGTAGACGTTCCCTCGCTGCGCCTATTTCGATGTTGGGCTGAGCAACGTCGAAGTTGAACATCGACGTTGCTGGCCCTGGAGGACGTGTAGACGTTATTCATCGAAATAGACTATTTCGATGTCGCAACATCGAAATAAGCTATTTCGATGTTGGCTGCACGTGTAGACGTAGCCTTGGAGACCAGCTCAAGACATCACCAGAGCCATGATCCAGACCATAAAATACCTACTATCATCTCTGGGGTTCTTGATAAACATACCCAAATCGACCTCCAAACCCACTACATGCATCGAATTCATAGGAGCATGGCTCGACTCTGAAACTGCTCGAGCCTACCTTCCTGTACTGCGCCGCAAAGCTATGAAGAGCTTAATAGCACAGCTTACCATCAGCGGTACTTTGCTTTTGTGCATTTGCCGCCTCCGCCCAAACAGCATCCAGTACATACATTGTCCCCAGTGATCAACTACACTTTCATTGCCTGCAGCATTCGCTGGCATCAGTATATACCCCCCGTCAGACATCAGCTCCACAGTCGAGTGTCAGTACCTCGACTCTTTACACTGGTGGACCTAGGAACAGAATACTCTAGTAGGGGTCCCGTTCCATTGTGACCAACTAGCTTGTCAAATTACAATGGACGCTTCACCTTTTGGCTGGCGAGTGCATTGCCAACAGCATCATGAACATGTTTTCCCAAAACAATGGTTCCATGATTCACTCCAGACTGGATAACCTTCGTCTGATGGCCTGGTTCCTGAGTGGATCCCAGAGCATGCACTCCACTACTCCCAGCAAGTAAGGGAGGTGCTCTTACACAGCAGACAAGAAACAACTCAAAAAACTTACCTTTCCCTGTGCAAGCATTCTTGTTCTATTGTTCTGAGAGGGGAATACAACTCACAGAAGCCCCGCTGCACATAATTCTCAACTCCGTCCTTCTAAAAGAAACTCACCCATCACTGTCTTCACTTCAGATCCACCTTTTGGCATTCTCAGCCTTCCACCCACCTGTAGAAGGCTTCTCAGTGTTCACTCACATGATTGCAAAGAGATTCTGGAAAGGCCTACAAAATATTATGCTCCCTTGCAGGCCTGTACTGCCAGCTGGGACTTGGAACTGGTCCTTCACACACATGAGGGACCACCTTTTGAATGTATGGACACATGCATTCTGTTCATGCTAACAATGAAAACGGTATTCCTAGTAGCAGTAACATCAAGCTATTTGCAGTCAGTAAAGCAAATAGGATGTTAGGAGTTATTAAAAAAGAGAGAGAGAGTAAGACGAAGAATATCATACTTCCCCTATATAAAACTATGGTACGCCCACATCTTGAGTAGTGCGTGCAGATGTGGTCTCCTCACCTCAAAAAAGATACACTGGCGTTAGAAAAAGTTCAGAAAAGGGCAACTAAAATGATCAAAGGTTTGGAAAGGGTCCCATATGAGGACAGGCTAGAGAGACTGGGACTTTTCAGTCTAGAAAAGAGGAGATTGAGGGGCGATATGATAGAGGTATATAAAATCATGAATGGTGTGGAGAAAGTGAATATTGAAAAGTTATTTACTTGTTCCCATAATATAAGAACTAGAGGACACCAAATGAAATTAATGGGTAGTAGGTTCAAAACTAAGAAAAGAAAATTTTTCTTCACACAGCGCACAGTCAACCTGTGGAACTCCTTGCCCGAGGAGGCTGTGAAGGCCAGCACTCTAACAGAGTTTAAAAAAGAACTTGATAAATTTTTGGAGGTTAGGTCTATAAATGGCTATTAGCCAAGGGTAAAGTATGGTGCCCCTAGCTTTTAGTCAAAGGCTGGAGACAGATGGCAGGAGACAAATGGCTTGATCATTGTCTCCGGTTCACCTCCTCTGGGGCACCTGGCACTGGCCACTGTCAGCAGACAGGATACTGGGCTGGATGGACCTTTGGTCTGACCTAGTATGGCCATTCTTATGTTCTAACTTGAAGAGTGACTGATTCCCCACCTTATACAATCTTCCATAGAACAAAGTTGTTCTACAACCACATCCGGTATTCCTACTGAAAGTGTGCTCTCAATTTCATATCAAGGAACCTGTAATTCAACCTACCTTCTACCCAAACCACGTGCTTCCACTGTAGAAGCCAAACTGCACTGTCTGGATGTCAGTGCAGGAATTACAGCAGATAGAGTGAACATCGTGAATCTCTGCTGTCCTTCTACATAGATAGAACATGATCCTTTGAAAATCATAGAGATTATTCTTATCCCTCGCAGAAAGAGCGAAGGGACTGCCTCTGTCGTCCAACGTATATCGAGACATAACTATATGCATAGTACACTGCTGTTCCATCTGAAACAAACCACTGCCAGTGTTTCCAAGAGCACACGCTACAAAATCAACATCCACAGCCTTTTTAAAGGGAGTGCCCTTACAGGATATTTGTTGAGCAGCCATGTGCTCCTCTAACCACACATTCATTGCTCACCATGCATTGCAGCTTCATGCAGATGGAGATATGGCAGTAGGTCAAGCAGTTCTGTCCACAGTAGAAGCACCAAATCAGAACCCACCATCCAACTAGGGAGGCACAGCTCTACAGTCACCTACTGTGGAGCACCCATGGGGAGAGTACTTGAAGAAGAAAAAAGAAGTTACTCGCTTTGTGTTGTAATGATTGTTCTTCGAGATGTGTCCCACCCCATAGGTGCTTCATGTCCCATCCGCCTCCCCTCTACTTGATGCAATAGGTATAGCTAGGGCATCAAAAAGCAACTTGAGAGAGTGTGGCTGAACGTGTTGCCTAGTGGTGAGAATGGCATGCGCTGAGACAGCACGTGGGAAGACCCACTCACTACTGCTATGCAAAAGTCCAGCTGAGCCCACACCTACCATGGAGCACCTACGGGAACACACATCTCAAAGAACCAGCATTACAACATGAAGTGAGTAACTTGTCTTTCTAATCTTCAAGGCTAGAAATACTACCTGGAAGGTCCGTTTGTGGATGGCTAGGCATTGCCATTTCCCATTGACAAATTGTTTCTTTATCCTGATGGATTGAGATGAGACCATAATATCTTATTTTTATTACCCCCCCTTTTGTTTTTGTAAAATTCTTAATTTCTGTAACATTATCTGTAAAACCATTACAGGTTGAACCTCTCTAATCTGTAATGCTCAGGACTGGACTGGTGCCAAATGACTGAATTTGCTTGACCAACACTTTCACTGCTTACTGGGCTCTTACAAGACTTTTAGTGGTAAATTACAGCTAAATAACAGCACAGAACACGGAGAGTCAGGACTGGTGGCTGTAAACAAGCTTTATGGGACTGTGGGGAACTTGGTCACACTCATGATAAGTGGTCATCCAGCTAACTAAAATCATTCTGGATTATGGATGTTGCAGGATGACAGAGTTCTGGATTAGAGAGAATCAGTCTATAGAGTTAGTCAAGCTGGATTACATGTTTTAAGTGTTCAGATAGTCTTGGTTAATGTTGTACAACTCCTGTTAATGTCTTTTATCTTCACTGGTCCATAATCTCTCAATAGTCTGTGAAATAACATTTTCTAAAAACCATGCCAGTATTGAAGTTGGTGAGGAAGGAAAAAAAGATGAAAATCACAATAATGTGATTTTTATTGTCTGATAGGTCCTGACCTTTCAGTGTTAGGAATGTTCAATAAAACCAACTCTTTCTCTTTCATGACCAGTAAATATTATCCAGCACTGATCCTGGACAAGAGGCCATAAAGAAATTTTGATCCTTGACTTAAAAGTATAGACACAGAGATATTATATTTTGTATTCTTAAACCCATTTTAGTGCCCACATTTTTTGGTTACAGCTACACTACAGCATTCTGTCAATAGAAGTCACTGTTGGAAGAGATTTCCTGATAAAACTTCTGTTGACGGAGTGCAGCAACACACAAAAGCAAATTGGGAGAGCACTCTTCTCTATTGACAGAGCAGCTGGACTGCCCAGCTGCTCTCTCGATAAAACAGGCACCCAGAAGCACAGCAGACAGGACTGCCCATTGTTGTGGAAGCCCTGTTTGTTGAGAGAACTGCCCCCAAACTTCCATGCAGCTTTTTTTGTCATCAGTTTCTGTTAGCCGATGGCCAGGTGAGATGCCACTTATGCCCTTGTCTATGGCAGAGCCCACCAGTGACCAGGCTCAGAGCAGCTGAAAGCAGCTGAGGTCTTTGTTTTGTGTTCGGTTTGTACAGTAACAGGAGGAGTCAGGTTACCACTTAATCAATTACTTTGTTTGTTTATCTAACAAGTTAATCTCTTACTGTTACAATGTTTGTTTGTTTACCTAGCGAGTTAAGCTCTTGTGGTTACAATTGTTACAAGGTTTATACTTTGATTACAAATAGCTAGCATACACTCTAATTCATAGATCTGTACTTGTTAAATGTGTGCAAAAATGAACAGCAACAGATAAAATACCTAGCAGGTCTTATTCTCACCCCTGCGTTACCAGCATGGCTTGGCCAGTTTCTCTCTCAATCCCTTGGGAAGATGTCCTTTGTCTCTTTTTCTCCAGGAGTCGGGCATCTCCGGAGACCTGGGGAGACCCCCACCCTCCTGTCCGGCAGGAAAAATGATTGGAGCTCAAATAGGGGGTCTACTGGACCCCTCTTTTATATCCATTGGGTCACGTAGGCTTCTTCCTTGTTTAAAAAAAAAATGCCAATGGAATTAAACTGTGTGATGCTGGTTCTCACAGGGGGTTCAAGGGCGTAGTTCACACCTGTGAGGTAGACAATTGAGGGCATTTGTTTCTTAATGGGCCGGACATTTTCCTCTCAAGTCTGGGACCAAGTGTGCAGTGAATCAACTGATGGTAATTAGCCAAGGGCAGTCTGAGGCCCGGCTGTTAATTAGCCCATTGTTCTTGCATTTGTTTCTTAATGGGCCGGACATTTTCCTCTCAAGTCTGGGACCAAGTGTGCAGTGAATCAGCTGATGGTAATTAGCCAAGGGCAGTCTGAGGCCCGGCTGTTAATTAGCCCATTGTTCTTATTAGCTTTGCTCTGGAGCTTCAAAGACCATTGCTAAGATAAGCCCATCTGCGCTCTCGGGCATTCCAGGGCTGGGCTATTCCTTTTAACCCTTTTGTGCTCTGAAGCACCTAGGGAGGGCAAGATGGAGTAGAGCCAAAGGCGGGGGTTCTGTCTGGCTACAGAATCTGCTGACAGCAGCATTATGCCTCAGAGCTTTGAGGCACAATGCTGCCGGCAAAAGTGGTGTGTTTTGTTGACATGCTGTTGACAAATCCCATTTTGTATGTGCCTGCTCCACAAGTTTTGTCAACAAAACCACGGTTTTGCTGGCAAAACACTCTAGTTTAACAGCAGCTACTCAATATAGAATGTAAGACGTATCTTTTCCAGTTCCTCCAAGGCAACCTAGACCATTGTTGTTTGTAGAATCTTATAACAGAAATCAAACACAAGAAAAACATCAGAGCTCTTCTGACATCATGTTGACTAGGACCTTGTTCAGTTAGAAATTTCCTGAGTAATTAAATGATTCCCAATATTAAGACTTCTCATCAGACAGAAATCGCAGAGGAAAATAGTTTCACCATCACCAGTGCAATAAAAACTCCAACAATTGATTGGTATTGAGGGACTTGCAATATCTAAAATCCTGATCAAGGTTCAGTTGAAATTAGTGGAGGCAGTTCTGTTGACTTAAGCCTGCATTGGATTTAGGCTCAAAGTGAACAGTTAAAAATGACTATTTCTTAGCTTATTTATGCTGAAACATGTTTATTTGTGAAAATGTCTGTTTTATTTCAGGTGCCTAAAGGTGTCATCTTTTGGCAGTCTTTCTCACTTTACTAACTCACACAAGGTTTGTATAGACAGTAATGTCCAAAGGAATACTCAAAGTCTCAAGGCTTGTTTTCAGCAAAGCATTTAAACATGTTCTAAAGTCTGTCTGTATTCAAACCGCCTAAGCACATATAAATTAAGTTCACACTTCTTGCTACGTTGGGGTCTATATAATTTAATCTCTAAGTATGTGACCATATTAAATATATCTGTATTTATTAGTCATTTTTCTGCTAAAAATGTGGATTTTGAAATATCTAGTAAAATGACATGAAATTCCACAAAATTCCTTGTTTTGTGTTAACAGAAGCTCAGTCTTATAGTCCTGAAGCATTAAGCTGTGTCTACGCTACAAAAAATAACTTTGACATTGCTTACTTTACTACAAAAAATAACTTTGAAGTTGCTTACTTTGAACATCTACATACACCCTACTTCGAAGTAAGGCACTACTCCATTCTCAGGACTGGACTAAGGACTTAGAAGTTGGGCTCCCTACTTCGAAGTTAACTTTGAAGTAAGGGAAAAGTGTGTGTGTAGACTCTCTGCTGGCTACTTCAATGTAATGCATAACTTCGAAGTTAGTTCCTAGTGTAGACGCACCCTTAGTTAAATAATAATAAGTTTAGAAAGCCTAAAACGAAATAACTCAAGCAGAAATTTCTTTTGCTGTTTATTTAATCTCAATATACCATGCTTTACTTCTAAAGATGAACGTAGCTACCTCATTCTGGCTTTACCCTTATGCCTTCCAATTTCTATATCACTTTCCATGCTATAAAATTGTCCCAAACCAATTTTGTTATCTACTTCTGCTTTAGATATGAATTTTAATTTGTATCACTAGGACTAATCTCAAGAGTAAAAGTACTCATGAACATAATTTTTTATAAGATTAAGCCCACAGTTTAGAGAATATTAAGATTCACAGTTTGGGACCTTGGATTTTTTTAAAATTGAAAAACTGACTTTCTAAGATTAATTTAAAGCATGTATTAATTGTAAACTAATTTTTAAGAAAACAAATAATTCATTTTAAGTAATCTGAATTTGTTTAAAAACAAATCAGGACAAAAGTCAGGTCTGCATAGTTGTTCATTCCTAACAATCGTGTTTCTTGTCTAGGGCCCTACCAAATTCACAGTGCATTTTGGTCAATTTCACAGTCATAGGATTTTAAAAATAAATTTCATTATTTTAGCTATTTAAATCTGAAATTTCATGGTGTTGAAATTGTAGAAATCCTGAACCACAAAGAAATGGGGGCAGGGTGGGGGGTATTCAAGGTGATTGTAGGGGATGGTTGCAGTACTGCTTTCCTTACTTTTTTAATGCTGTATGCTGCTACGCTACCTCAGAACTGGGCAGCTGGACAGTGATGACTGCAAGCCAGGAGCCCAACTCTGAATGTAGAGCCTCCATCAACAGCAGTGCAGGAGTAAGAATGGCATGGGATGGTGTGACATTCTTGCTTCTGCTCTGCTGCCTGTACAGTTGGATCCTCAGTCAGCAGCCACTACTCTCTGGCTGTCCATCTCTGAGGACAGCAGCATAGGTGTAAGGGTGGGGCATGATATAGTACTGCACCTGTCACTTTTGCAGTGTTGCTAGCAGGGTGCTGCCTTCAGTGTTGGGTGCCCAGCCAACAGCTGCCCCTCTCCAGCTGCCCAACTTTGAAGGTGACACAGAAGTAGGGTTAACAATACCCTGGCCCTCCTAAAATACCTTTGCAACCCAAGTGAAACTCCCTTCTAGGTAGGCACCCCAATTTGAGAAACAGTAGTCTCCTCTGTGAAATTTGTATAGTATAAGACAAAAACATAAAAAGGACCAAATTTCAAGTCTGTGGTGCTTTTTTTTGTGGCCATGAATTTGGTACAGCCCTATTTATGACATGAATAGTTTATAAAAATGCAGAGGCTTTGTAAATATAACTGTCTGGTTGTTTGCTTAGATTCACAAAAAAGTGAGCACAGAACATGAAAACCATTGTTGCAGCTTTGCCTACAAAACATGGATACACTTATATTCAAAAATCAACCCACTGAAAAAATAAAATAAAATAAAAAATGTAAGCCCACTACAAAGCTAACACAATGTGGCTGCCATCATCCAGATCACTTTTCTTGTGTATCTCTTTCCCACACCCTTCATATATCCAGGTTATTTGCAAAGTAAAGCTCTTTGGGGCTTGAAATGTATCCAGCAGATTTTGGGAACTACCACTATACAAATAATAATCAGTAAAGTAACTTAAGGCTCCATCAGCAACATTAATTTAGCCATCTTACAAATGTTGTGTATTTTACTGTACATATTGTTACTTAAACTGTAAAAAGAATTTCAGGAGTGAGTAATGTCAACACTGATGGCAAGATAGCCATGTTAGTCTGTATTCTATCAAAACAAAAAAGTGGTTAAGGAGCACTTTAAAGACTAACAAAAACGGAACTAATAAATCATTTCATTAGTCTTTAAAGTGCATTGAGACTGAATTATTGTGGCTGGTGAAACCTTTGCATTTTTCAGATCTTGATTTTTTTGTAATTGTAATTGTGCAACCTCAGTGTTCCATTAACTGTGCTATTTGCACTTACTTTCTATTTCTTCTTTTAAGCGTGAGATGTGGAAAAGCCTGTATTTAATAGTGTTAGCATTGCAATAGTTCCTGTTAGTGTTTTAAATGGTTTAAATGGTTTGTGTAGAACTCTTCATTCCTCGCTGAGAAACAATAGGAAGCATTATTTTAATAATGCACTTTACAATTTGTAGCTATTTTATAGATATTATTAAATCGAGTTTACCAATAATCCCTCCTTTAAGAAATGTGGAAACTGCAATGCCATTAAGTTATTTGGCTTGTTCAAACTGCCAGTCATTCACAGATCTGAATATACTTTTTTGCAGGTATTAAAGGGTGCACATTAACAACTATTAATGCTTACATCAAGTATTATATTGATTGTATTAATAATGCAGTAAAGCCTATTTTATTAGCACTTTGCTAGTTGGAAAGCTCTGTAGGGCAGTATAAGAGTTGGTGTCTGGAAGGAGGTTTTGTGTTCCAAACACAGAGCTGTAGTGCCTCAGGACTTTAACAGGGTTCAAAAAAGAACTAGATAAATTCATGGAGGTTAGGTTCATAAATGGCTATTAACCAGGATGGGTAGGAATGGTGTCTCTAGCAGAGTCTGGAAATGATGATTATCTGTTCTGCTCACTCCATTTGAAGCATCAGGCGCCCCTGTCAGAAGACAGGATACTGGGCTACATGGACATTTGGTGAGACCCAGGATAGGCATTCTTATATACTGTGAGAAAAGAGGAAGGTATTTCGAAGAACAGGTGATCTGGTTAGAGTTGTCTCTGTTAAAATGTTGTTCGGCTAAAACTTTCTAATATTGAAATGAGTGTCTTTCTGTGAATGAAAAGAGTTGAATAAAACTAATAAATAATAAACTGCACATAATAAACTGTTGTGAATTTGTTTTAGCCCAAAGGAGCTGCCAGTCGGTGCTTAGATTGTTCAGTTGAACAAACCTGTCCATATTCAGCGAAGAAGATTTATCTGAAGCTTGCAGAGAAGGTGGGTACAATACTGTTTGAAAGTCAACACATCTTCCAAACAAAACAAAAAAGCAGTCATGTAGCACTTTAAAGACTAACAAAATAATTTCTTAGGTGATGAGCTTTCGTGGGACAGGCCCACTTCTTCAGATCTGGAAATAGTGCTGTGCTGGAAATGGCTTGATGGTTTTATAACACAGATACAAAAAAAATTGAAATAAAAACTGACAAATCAAATACATAGGACAGAAGGGGAGGGCGACGCCGGGGTGGGGAAGAGGGAAGAGAATTACTAACTCATAATAACTCCTTACTAATTCTCTCCCCTCCTCCCCACCCTTCACTCCCCCTTCTATCCTATGTATCTGATTTGTCAGTTTCTATTTCAATTTTTTTTAAATGAGCTCTGGAAAATACTCAAGTGAATTGGCTGTCCTGAAAAATGTATCAACATTGTTCAGTCTTTTTATGATAGCATGCTTGGTCATGTCCTTAACAATGGAGAGACATCAACACCTTTTGAACCGTTAAACGGGTATGAAGAAAGTATGTGTCCTTTCTCCTCTCCTGTTCAACGTCTACTTTTCAGTGATGCTGTCAGTTGCTTTTAAGGACTGCATGTTGGGCATACCTATTCAGTTCCAAACAGATGGCAATATTTTCAACCTCCAGAGACTTCAGGCTCTCACTGAAGTGGTTAATATAGCTATCTGTGATCTTCTGTTGGCTGATGACTGGGCATTGTTGGCTCATTCACCGAAGGATGCACAGGAGCTTTTTGATTGCTTTGTTACTTCTGCTCACCACTTTGGACTCTCAGGCTACATCTACACTGGAACGCTACATCGAAATAGCTTATTTCAATGTAGCAAAATCAGTATAAGCTATTTCAACATGTAGCGTCCACACATCCTCCCAGGCTGGTGCCGTCGACATTCAGTGTCGACGTAGGAAAGCACTAAATCAAAATGGGCCCCGCAGGGGAGCGTCTACACACAAAAGTAGCCCTAATTGGAATAAGTGCACCAGGAAAGCCTGCTGACAGGGCCACAGGGCGGACTAGCCCTCCCAGGCACACTCGGCCTGCACAGCACAGGTCCTCAGAGCCCGCAACCATTGCAGACCATGTGCACGCAGCAAGGAGCCCCAGCAGCAGCAGCCAGAAGCCCACACGACCGCCTCCGAGGCAGTGGCTGCCCTGCTTCATGCCGTGGAAGAGGCCACCCAGCACCTCCTGGAAGATGAGCTGTCCTCCTCAGGGTATGAAGGAGCCACCCCAGACCGCCATGTAGCCCTCTCAGCCTCCCCTCCCCCCCCGCCGGGCACGCCGCCAGCTATGGAGGTATCCCACCAGCACAGAGTGGTGGGAGAGGCTGGTGCTTGAGGAGTGGGACGACGACCACTGGCTACAGAATTTCTGGATGAGCTGGCAGACTTTTCTTCAAGCTCTGCCAGTGGCTCACCCCTGCCCTGTGGTACCAGAAAACCCTCATGTGGCATGCCCTCACCATCGAGAAACAGGTTGGCATCGCTGTCTGGAAGCTGGCCACTCCAGACAGCTACCGATCCATAGGACAGCAGTTCGGTGTGGGCAAGGCTACCGTCGGAGCTGTCGTCATGGAGGTAAGGGGACCCTGGGGGGAGTAGGGAAGTCCGGGGGCAGGAGGGACCCATGGGAGAGGGGACACCCAGGGGGAGGGCCGGGCACATCCTGCACACCCCTCATGGGTGCTCATGTCCTCCCCTCTCAGGCGGTCCGTGCGCTGAACACTCTGCTGCTTCACAGGCTTGGCTTTGGGACCTGGATGCTGCCATTGTGCGGTTTGCCGGCATGGGGTTCCCTAACTGCTTCAGGGCACTGGATGGGACCCCCATCCCCATCCATGCCCCGGAGCACAGCAGAGGAAGTTCCCTGAACAGGAAGGGCTACCACTTGGTGGTCCTCCAGGCCATGGTGGACTGCTGTGGCCGCTTCCTGGACATAAATGTTGGCTGGTCTGGCAGCACCCACGACACCTGGGTTTTTAGGAACTCGGGCCTGTGCCACTGGCTGGAGGCTGGAACCTATATCCCCCAGAGGGATCTCCCTCTGGGGGACACCACCGTGCCCCTCTGCCTCATGGTGGATGTAGCCTACCCCCTCCAGCCCTGGCTCATGCACCCCTACACAGGCTACCTCAGTGCCAGCCAGGAGCGGTTCAACACCCGCCTGAACTATGCACGCCAGGTGGTCGAGCGGACTTTTGGCTGCCTCAAAGGCTGCTGGAGGTGCCTCCTCACTCGCCTGGATGTGGGGCTCCCCAACATGCCCCAGGCTGTGGGTGTGTGCTGCGCACTCCACAGCCTGGTGGAGAGCAAGGGGGAGGCATTTGTGCAGGGCTGGGCTGTGGAGGCTGGCATGGCCTACCCCCAGCCAGCCACTGCCCTGAGCCACCAAGCTGACAACAAGGGGATCCGGGTCCGGGAGACCCTGCGGCCCCATTTTGACCAGGCTGCAGGGTGAGTGCCGGCGGGGCCAGCCTGGTGGCCACCTATTCCCCCCTCCCCCGACCATCCACAACACACTACACTGCTCCCCCGTCCACACTACACGCCCTGAGAGCACACAACATGTTTGTTTTGTTTTAAATAAACCAAACATTCTTGAAATAACAAAAACGATGAACTTTCTAAGTATGAATGGGGAACTATGTATATTGGGGGAGACAGCTACTAAAGGGGGAGTGGGCCAAGGCAACTATTTACAAAATGGTGCGGACTATGTACAAAGGGGGTCCTGGGGGGCCCGGTCCTTGGCCCCCTTCTCCCCCCACTGTCCAGTGCCCGGCATGGGGGGGGCACAACCCACGTCTGGGCTGGAGTCTACGTTGAGGCTGGGTGGGGGCCAGGAAGACTGGAAGGTATGGCTGGGCTGGCCCCTAAGCCCCGCGGTCGTCGTCCTCAGCAGGCTCCAGGGCAGGTGGAGGGCAGCTGGGAGGGACGGTGGCCAGAGCGGCGGGGTGTGCCATCTGTTCGGCGATGCGCTCAAACGTCCTCATGAAGGACCCCCAAGCCTCCTGGCGCCAGGCCAGTGGTCTCTACTGCAAGTGGAGCTGGCACTCCTCCACTTGCAGGTGGTGCTCTGACACCTCCACCTGACACCGGAGGGTGGCGAGGAGCTGGGGGTCAGTGGCTGCATGTGGCTGGCTCCAGTGGTGGCGGGCTCATCTTGGGGCCAGTCTGTGCTCCACCGCCTGGCTGCCACGGTGCGACGTCCCCTCTGGGCTGTCCAGCACGACAAATGCAGCACCTGTGCTGTCGTGGCCCTCAGATGGTGCGGCTGCGGAATAGGGTGGGGAAGAGCGAAGAAAGGTCTGGGCCCTGACCCGTAGCCCACGCCCCCCACCCCTCCCGCTCCTGGGTCCCCATCCCCTGTTCCCCATGATGGTGATGGGTGGTGGTGTTTCCCTCCCGTGGATGACCCCCTTCAGGGGTTCTGCTCCTCGCCATCCCCAGGGATTGGGTGTGGCGCCGTCCTGGGGGGCAGGTGCTGATGGGATCTGAGGGATGTGCCACTGCTGTCGCTGGGCCATGGTGGGCCGGGGTCAGCTGCGTATGTGGAGGGCCCTGGTCGTGTCCCTTGCCCCAACCCCTTAACCTGGGGGTATATACGGTATACCTGGGGTACATACCTGATGGTCCACGCCCATGGTCGGGGGATGCCCTGCTGGAGCTGCAGGAGGGGAGGTCAATCAGGAGCCCCTGTCGCTGGAGCCCTTCTCCTCCTCCTCCGCTGTGCGAGGGGTAGGCTCCTCTGGGGGCCCCTGAGGTGTAGGGCTGGCCTCCGGGCTGCACTCCAGCTCCAGGGCCTGCTGGGACTCGTTAGCCAAGGTGACAAGGGTGGCCGGGGGGCGGGGGAGGGGAGGAGGTGTACTGGGGGCCCAGGATCTTCCTGAGCTCCCTGTAAAAGGGGCAAGTGGCAGGGGCAGCTCCAGACCAGCTGGCCGTGTCCTGGGCCCAGGCATAACCCTGCCACAGCTCCTCGACCTTACTCCTGACATGATCAGGAGTGCGGACAGGGTGACCCTGGGTAACTCGGCCCTTGGCCAGCTGGGCGAATGCATCTGCATTCCTACGCTTGCTCCCTATTACCTGGAGCACCTCCTCCTCATCCCAAAGCCCCAGCAGGTCCCGGATCTCGGCGTCCAACCAGGAGGGGCCCCACCACCTCTTCCCCCCCTCCGGCTGGATGGCTGGGAGCCCTGGGTCCCCTTGGGGGGGTGCTCTGGTGGCGCTCGGGGGGCTGGCTGGCTGCCATGGGTGCTGGGTGGAGGATTGAGGCGTCTGGAGGGCGTGCAGGCTATGCATGTGTCTGTGCTGCTGCCTGCACGCTTTCAGCTTCCTGCCACGGGAAATCAGGGGGTGTGGCGCTTTAAGGGGCTGCTGCACCCAGTGACCATAGAGCCCCGCAGGGGCTGGAGAGAGAGCGTCTCTCAACCCCTCAGCTGATGGCCGCCATGGAGGACCCCGCTATTTCGACGTAGCGGGACTTGGATCATCTATGCATGCCCTGCTTTGATGTTGGACGTTGAAGTAGGGTGCTATTCCCATCTTCTGATGGGGATAGCGATTTTGATGTCTCGCCGTCTTACATCGATTTCAACTTTGAAGTAGCTGGCTAGTGTAGACGTGGCTACAGTGAGCCTCAAGAAGACAGAAGTTATGCCTCAGCCTGTTTAGAAAGAGCCCAGTACTCCAGTGATCCCTGCTGGTGGTACAGTCCTTAAGGCTGGTGACAAGTTCTGCTACCTCAGAAGCGTACTTTCCTCTAGCATAAATATGGCTCATGATGTATCTGGTTGATTAGCCAAAGCAGCACTGCCTTTGGAAAATTGACCAAACACCTATGGAAAATGACCATGTTATTAAACTCCATACCAAGGTGGCAGCAGTCCTGAATAACATATCACCACCATGTTTTGATACTTGATGAGTTTCATATGACTTGTCTGAGGAAGGTTGCCCACATGAATTGGTTCTTACGCTGTTTGGTGTCATGGGCATCGAAGCAATGCTTACGAGCAATTTTGCTGGGTTGGTCATGTAATGAGGATGGATGGTACATGGATGCCAAAGATAGTCTTCTATGGCCAGCTTGCTAATGGAGAGCGCTATATCGGTAGTCAGTTTAAGTGCTATAAAGACATTTTAAAGGCCACCGTGAAGTCATACAGCATATCTTCCAATGATCTGGAAACTCTAGTTCATGACTGATTGTCCTGGCAGCAAACCACTGTTCAGGCTCTTAATTGTTTTGAGATTCAGCATATCCAGGCACTACAGAAAAAGCATAGGATCCAAAAAGAGCATACAATGCCTGCAGTTGGTGGCTTTTGTGTGATATCTGTAATTAGCTCTGCTGATTGAGAATTGGTTTAGTCGCTCACCAATGGCATCAGAGAAGATGTCATCCATCAATCAACAGCTCAGTCCAAGAAGAAGAAGCAGCTTGTTGCACGTACTACTATGTTGCAAAACTCTCTATTAAGACGGTAGATATAGTAAATGTAACATTTATTAGCAATCAATTAATCTGAAAAAAGTCGGTGTGCCATAGAATTGTTTGTCTCATTGAAGTGTGCTGTTACTGAAAAGGTTGGGAACCACTGAACTAGAGTCATGCCTGTAGCTGTCTTAGGAGATCTTTCCAATCTGGTGACATGTTTTTTAAAGTGTGAACACTGGAACTGGGTGTGATATACACAAAGATAATACCACCTCTGTGCTCCGACTTGATACTTCCCTGTTTATACCTCAGTGGATCATGCTAGCTGTCTTGCCACAGCATCTCACTGTGAGTTCATGTTTATTTACCCAAAGGAAGGGTTTTGTTCCCCAGATCATAGAATCACAGAATGCTAAAACCAGAAGGAACCTCAAGAGGTCGTTAAGTCCTGTCCCCTGCACCCACAGGAGGACCAAGCACCTTCTAGGAACTCCCTGACAGATGAGTATCTAACCTGCTCTTAAATTTAAATAGCTGTAGTAATGGAGATTTCACACCCTCTTTAGACATGAAGCAAATGTTTCTGATTTCTGAACATTTTTTGATCCAAGATAAGAGGCAGGTGTGATAGGATGGGGTTTCTGGGCACAGCCAGAGAAATCAGTCCAGGGTACCTTTACTTAAAATCCGAGCTACTTGCCTTCTTACTAAGACAAATCCAACCAGCCACAACAGCACCTCTGCCAGCCCCACTGACTGGCCAGAAGCCACACAAGCAAACCCACAGACTTCTCAGCTGCTGTACCAGCCCAGACCAACAACACCCAACTTAAGGTGAGAAGGTCATAAGCCTGTTTCACCCAACACCACACAGATTCGTCCAGACCCCAAAGGGCCCAGCTGCAGATCCTGCTCAATATATACTTGGATCTTGCCCAAACAACATGCTCACCAGTTCTTTAGATCTAAATATATGAAGATTTATTAATAAAAAAGAAAGAACAGGGTTAGAGAGAATTGTTTAAGCAATACTTTATATGCATCAGTCACAACTACTGATGTAGGCCAAGGATGATATTTGCTGATTCTTCAAAGTCTCTGAAAGTTCATTTCAGGTTACATAGATTCAATTGTCAAAGCATTGTGGACCTGGCCCACTGGGGTCTGCATGCTCTGGTACATGGACCCTTGAAGACCAAAAGACAAAGAATTCAAGAGGGACACTGCTATGCCCACACCAAAAAGCAGTGAGTCTGTTCCTTGAAAGCTCATCACCTAATAATTTTGTTAGTCTTAAGCTACGTCTACACGTGCACGCTACATCGAAATAGCTTATTTCGATGTAGCGACATCGAAACAGTCTATTTCGATGAATAATGTCTACACATCCTCCGGGGCTGGCAACGTCGACGTTCAGCTTTGATGTTGGGCAGCACCACATCGAAATAGGCGCTGCGAGGGAACGTCTACACGCCAAAGTAGCACACATCGAAATAAGGGTGCCAGGAACAGCTGCAGACAGGGTCACAGGGCGGACCCAACAGCAAGCTGCTCCCTTAAAGGGCCCCTCCCAGACACAGTTGCACTAAACAACACAAGATCCACAGAGCCGACAACTGGTTGCAGACCCTGTGCATGCAGCATGGATCCCCAGCTGCAGCAGCAGCAGCCAGAAGCCCTGGGCTAAGGGCTGCTGCACATGGTGACCATAGAGCCCCGCAGGGGCTGGAGAGAGAGCGTCTCTCAACCCCTCAGCTGATGGCCGCCATGGCGGACCCCGCTATTTCAATGTTGCGGGATGCGGATCGTCTACACGTGCCCTACTTCGACGTTCAACTTTGAAGTAGGGTGCTATTTCCATCCCCTCATGGGGTTAGCGACTTTGATGTCTCACCGCCTAACGTTGATTTCAACTTCGAAATAGCGCCCAACACGTGTAGCCGTGACGTGCGCTGTTTCGAAGTTGGTGCTCCTCCTTCGAAGTAGCGTGCACGTGTAGACGCGGCCTTAAAATGCTACATGACTGCTTTTTTGTTTTGATAGAATACAGACTAACATGGCTATCTCTCTGTCACTATTCCACACCATTGTTCTCCCTTGTGGTTATCTCTTGTGGTTGTCTCTACCTTAAGGGACCAAGCCCCTTGTTCTTCCCATAGCCCATTCAGAGTCCCCCTCGCCCACCACAACTCAGGTGGGCTTTTGTGGCAAACTGCCATTGGATGAATCCCAGGAGACAGTCTCAAATTTCTGAGGTGGACATGTTCCTTTGTTTCAGCCCAGGTCACCTGACCAGTGGGTGCACCCCATCCACATGTCCCAAGCATCTGGAATGTGGATTTGGCGTCTGAGCAACTGATTTCCACCCTACTGTTCAGCCCAATGTCCTGGCTGGGACTGAGTTTACACCTTCTGTTGTGAAGTTTAGCACTAAACCATTTGCTAATACAGTTACAGAGCTAAAATCTATACCTTTACCTATATCTTTGGCTAACTACTCAGAACTAACATTCATATTCAAGTTTGACACATTAACACATGGTTTGAACAGGGACAGCAATTAACTGACCCATTATGAGGACTCTTTTACATAGTTTTATGTTTTATCTAACTCTTAACTTCCCCATTCCACACCTCCCCTTGCTGTCACTCTGCTCTTCTAATTTGCCAACCTTGATAACAATGTTTTGACCTATGTGCATTATATATTGAGTCTGTTCTGGTAAGGCTGTGATCTGAAGAAGTGAGTTTGTCCCACAAAAACTCATCACCTCATGAATTATTTTGTTAGTCTTCAAAGTGCTACATGACTGCTTTTTTCTTTTACGTACATACATGATACAGACATAGAAGTAGCAAACATAGATTCAGGGCATCATTAGCCTTTCAGTAGACACCCCACATGGCCCCCTGGCACAATATTTGGGACCAATAGCCACATGGGCATTTAAAATGGCTTCCAGACCCAATATAAAAACCAACTCACATGACAGCAAGTTTCTTGCCTTTTTAGATGAGATAAGAGTACAGTATGCCTTGCATAAGCAACATTGTCTATTTTTTGTAGGGTTATTTTAATTGGCCAGTATCTGTGGTATGCAGTAATGGTGTTTGTGACATAGAATCTGTGGTAGAGGCCCTACGGAGTGGTCCATATGGAAGATGTGTTTATGAATGTGACAATGATGTTGTCAGTAATCAGGTATGATTATTTTTTTGTTCCTCTCACTGGTGTATGCAATAGTGTATTCATTTACTTACATTAAAAATTAGAGACACTAGAGTAGGGGGGTCCAACCTTTTTTCATCGGGGCCACACAGCTGTTTTTTTACATGTTCTGAGGTGCCAAACACAAAATAGCCCCAAACCACCCCCCAGGCTTAAACCACTCGCAGCGCCAAACTACCTTCCCCCACCCCCAGGCTTAGACCCCTGCACCCCAAAACTACCCTCCAGCCTTAACCCCCCCATTCTCACAGCTCCAAACTGCTCTGCTGCTGGTCCTACACCCCAGCCATGGCTCTGCCTGCAGGGCTGGCAGCAGATCAGTGCTCTAGCTGCCAGGGTTCTGGGGCAGCTGGCCCCATGGCAGCTGGTCCTATGGGCTGGATAAAAAAAATCTCTGCTGGCTGGATTCTAGCCTGTGGGCTGCCTATTGGACACCCCTGGACTAGAGACCAGGTTGCAGCTTCACTTGCAAGTGGAAGTTGGGCTGGAAGAAAGTTCTAGAAAGAAACTTTTTTATAAGATACATCCAAAGTGTACGGGCCAGGCCCCATGCTGGACGCGGGGACAGGCTCTGTTGGGAGATGGGACTGGGCCCTGCCCTGGCCTTGGGAGGGGTGGGACTGGCATGGTGAGGGGAGTGGAGGCTCCTATGAGGGGGCTGGGCCAGGCCCCGTGCTCACCAGGGAAGAGGCTAGGACTGGCATGGTGCGTGGTGGCTCCATTGGAGGCATTGGGCTGGTCCCCATGCTGGCTGGGGGAGGGGTTAGGGGAGGGACTCCATTTAGAGGGGATGGGATGGTGTCTGGGCTGGCCAATGCAGGGGCTGGGCCCTGGGCTGACCAGGGGAGGGACTAGGGCTGGTATGCAGGGAGAGGCTCTACTGGGGGCTAGGCTGGTCCCCATGCTGGCTGGGGGAGGGGTTGGAGCTGCCATGTTGCAGGAGGGGAGGCGCTTCGTTGGGAGGCTAGGCCTGGCCTGCGCTGGCCAGGGGAGAGGTTGGGGCTGGCACGGTGCCAGGTGTGATTCTTTGTGGAGGCTGGGCCAGGACCTGCTCTGGCCAAGGGAGGTGCTGCTGGGGCCAGCATGTGGGGAGTGCAGAGGTGTAGTAGCATGGTAGAACCTTGCCTGGACAAATGGATGGACACAGCAAAAATAACGTATAAGATTAGTTCTGAGTGTGAAAAATTACACTTTAATTTGTATGTCTTAAATAAATTGATTAATCTATTTTATTTGGTAAACAGTTTCCCTGTTTGACGTTTTGTAAGTAAAGTTTGGCCCCTGAGAGAACTTATGTTTGTAAGCTCTAATCTTTTGGAAGTGTTGCTATAAACATAGAAGCACTAGTATGATACAGTGTGAACCTACCAAGAATCCTGCTGAAAAAAATAACAAATGAATTTTTGTTTTTTGTTTGGTCCTCTGTACTTATAATTGTCAGTCTGTATTGGAAATGAGACTGATCTGATGGAGTGGGTCTGTCCCATGAAATTTCATCCACGAATAAATCATTTTGTTAGTCTTTAAAGTGCTACAATTCTGCTGTTTTGTTTTGTTGGAGTACAGACACACACAGCTACCTCTTTGTTACTAATGAAAAGTATACCATGCACAGTACAAGACAAAATAAAGTAAAACTCTTTGACAAGTAGTGCCCATACAACACATGAATTCTGTGCTGCTTCTCTGGAAGTGCTCACAGCACACAGTTGATGAATTTTATAGCTTTCTTCATGTGCTAGATGTGTAACTGCTATTAACTGAATCTTTCAGATGTTTGAGCTGTCTACTTTGTATCTTCTTTATATGATAGCTAATAGGAAACATACTTTCACCCACTCCTGCCCTATTTTCCTCAGCACTTTTAGACTGGTTGTATATTTCATAGCTTCACTGTTGATTCTTTGCAGGTTGTTAACATGGAATTTGAAGGAGGAGCAACAGCTGCTTTTACTATGATGGCCTTTACTGAGCGACTGGGTACAAGGAAAACCACAGTCTATGGGACCAAGGTAAATTAGTGGGTGATTCACATTACTGTTTACTGGGCACAATCGTGTTCCCAATGAAATCAAGAGTTTTGGAGAGGGTCTATTATAGGGATGTTATGTGTAAGGAACTTTGGAAATCACAATTTCATGGACTGTATGGAATTCATATAATTAGCCTTTTCCAATAGCAGGGAGCTGGAAGTGAGCATACTTGCTCTTGCCTCGCTGCTGAGGCTGCTAACTGGGGAAGCGGCGCTTATCAGGGTGTGCCCATTTATGCAGGGAATAGGAAGATGGCTAGCTGGTTCTCCTATTCCAGGGAGCAGTGAGGGTAGGGTGGGGGGTCTGATCACATAGCATGAGATGATTTAGGATAGGAATCAGGGCTTAACTTGCTCCACACTAAGATCTGGTCTAGGCTGCCACTGGTGTTTCTTGTCTGGCCAGCAGCAATTAGGAGTGTCTCATCTGTACTATTACAGGTTTTCTGGGGGCATGCTGAGAGGGTCAAATCAAAGTGAATTGTTTAAAATAAAGCATCTTACAGTCCAAGACTGGGAGTCTTCCACTCTGAGACATGACAAATCAGTCACAAAGAGAACTTTTATCAAAAAAAAAAAAAAAAAAAGGCAGTCATGTAGCACTTCAAAGACTAACAAAATAATTTATTAGGTGATGAGCTTTTGTGGGACAGACCCACTTCTTCAGATCTACAGCCCTGCCAGAACAGACTCAATATATGTAAATCACAGAGATCCAAAAATTGTCATCGAGGTTGACAAATCAGAGAAATTATCATTCTTGGCAAATCAGATAGAAGAGCAAGGGTGGGGGGGAGGTTGGGGAAGTAAGTGTTAGATCAAACATCAAAGTGTGTAAAAGAGTCCTTGTAATGGGTCAGGTAATTGCTGTCCCTGTTCAAACCACATGTTAATATGTCGAATCTGAATATGAATGTTAGTTCTGAACACTCTCTCTGTAGATGGTTGTTTAAAGTCTCTTTTCTGTAGAACACAAACTCTCAGGTCATTCATAGAATCATAGAATAGAATACTAGGACTGGAAGGGACCTCAAGAGGCCACTGAGTCCAGCCCCCTGCTCCGGTGGGAGGACCAAGTACTGGCTAAACTATCCCTGACAGACATCTATCTAACCTGTTCTTAAATATCTCCAGCGATGGAAATTCCACAACCTCCCTTGGCAATTTATTCCACTGTTTGACCACCCTGACAGTTAGGAACTTTTTCCTAATGTCCAACCTAAACCTCCCTTGCTGCAGTTTAAGTCCATAGGCTCTTGTTCTATTCTCAGAGGCCAAAAAGAACAAGTTGTCTCCCTCCTCCTTATGACACCCTTTTAGATACCTGAAAACCGCTATCATGTCGCCCCTCAATCTTCTCTTTTCCAAACTAAACAAGCCCAGTTATTTCAGCCTTTCTTCATAGGTCAAATTCTCTAGACCTTTAATCATTCTTGTAGCTCTTTTCTGGACCCTTTCTAATTTCTCCACATCTTTGTTGAACTGTGGTGCCCAGAACTGGACACAGTACTCCAGCTGAGGCCTAACCAGCACAGAGTAGAGCTGGAGAATGACTTCTCGTGTCTTGTTCACAACACACCTGTTAGTGCATCCCAGAATCATGTTTGCTTTTTTTTGCAACACTGTTGACTCATATTTAGCTTATGGTCCACTATAACCCCTAGATCCCTTTCTGCTGTAGTCATTCCTAGAGAGTCTCTCCCCATTCTGTATGTGTGAAACTGATTGTTCCTTCCCAAGTGGAGCACTTTGCATTTGTCCTTATTAAAGTTCATCCTGTTTACCTCAGACCATTTCTCCAATTTATCCAGATCATTTTGAATTATGACCCTATCCTCCAAAGCAGTTGCGACCCCCTCCCAGCTTGGTATCATCATGATAAGTGTACTTTCTATGCCAAAACCTAAATCATTGATGAAGATATTGAACAGAACCAGTCCTAAAACAGACCCCTGCAGAACCTGACTTGTTATACTTTTCCAGCAGGATTGAGAACCATTAAGAACGACTCTCTGAGTACGGTTATCCAGCCAGTTATGCATCCACCTTATAGTAGCCTCATCTAAATTGTATTTGCCTAGTTTTTTGATAAGAACATCGTGTGAGAAGGTATCAAATGCTTTACTAAAGGCTAGGTATACCACATCTATCGCTTCTCCCCTATCCACAAGGCTCGTTATCCTATCAAAGAAGGCTATCAGATTGGTTTGACATGGTTTGTTCTTTACAAATCCATGCTGGCTGTTCCCTATCACCTTACCAGCTTCCAAGTGCTTGCAGATCTTTCCTGGCACAGAAGTTAAACTGACCAGCCTGTAGTTTCCTGGGTTATTCTTATTCCCTTTTTTATGGATGGGCACTATATTTGCCCTTTTCCAGTCTTCTGGAATCTCTCCTGTCTCCCATGATTTTCCAAAGATGATAGCTAAAGACTCAGATACCTCCTCTATCAGCTCCTTGAGTATTCTAGGTTGCATTTCATCAGGCCCTGGTGACTTGCAGACATCTAATTTTTCTAAAACAACAAGAAGTCTTTGTGGCACCTTATAGACTAACAGATATTTTGGCGCATAAGCTTTCGTGGGCAAAGACCCACTTCATCAGATGCATGAGTGGGGGTGTATTTAAAGAGTGGGGTCCCAGTAAGAGGGAGGGCCAGAGCTGGCAAGGTCTATTCAGCAAGGTGGGAATGGCCCAGTATCAACAGTACTTATCAGAAGAGGAGAAAACAAGTTAGATCAGACAGGGGGATGTGAGCCTTTGTCAGAGTCTAATGGTGAAGCGGGTCTTTGCCCATGAAAGCTTATGCTCCAAAATATCTGTTAGTCTATAAGGTGCCATAACACTTCTTGTTGTTCTCAAAGCTAGAGACTAACATGGCTACCTCTTTGATACTAATTTTTCTAAGTGATTTCTAACTTATTCTTTTTTTTTATTTCAACTTCTAACCCTACCCCTTTCCCCTTAGCATTCACTATGTTGGGCATTCCTTCATCAGACTTCTCAGTGAAGACCAAAACAAAGTTGTCATTAAGCATCTCTGCCATTTCCAAGTTCCCTGTTACTGTTTCTCCCTCCTCACTGAGCAAGGGCCCTACCCTGTCCCTGGTCTTCCTCTTGTTTCTAATATATCTATAAAAAGCCTTCTTGTTTTCCATTATGCCTGTAGCTAGTTTTGAGCTCATTTTGTGCCTTAGCCCTTCTAATCTTGCTCCTGCATTCTTGTGTTGTTTGCCTATATTCATCCTTTGTAATTTGTCCTTGTTTCCATTTTTTATATAATTCCTTTTTTATTTTGAGATCATACAAGATCTCCTGGTTAAGCCAAGGTGGTCTTTTGCCATATTTTCTGTCTTTCCTATGCAGCGAGAACTTGCTTTTGGGCCCTTAATAATGTCCCTTTGAAAAACTGCCAACTCTCCTCAGCTGTTTTTCCCCTCAGTTTTGCTTCCCATGGGTCCTTACCTACCAGCACTCTAAGTTTACCAAAATCTGCCCTCCTAAAATCCATTATCTCTATTTTGCTGTTTTCCCTTCTTCCCTTCCTTAAAATTGTGAACTCTGATTTCACGATCACTTTCACCCAAGCTGCCTTCCACTTTTAAGTTCTCTACCAATTCCTCCCTATTTGTTAAATCTAGAACAGCTTCCACCCAGGTAGATTTTTCAACCTTTTGGAATAAAATATTGTCTCCAATGCAATCCAAGAACTTACTGGATAGTCTGTGCCCTGCTGTACTAGTTTCCCAACATATATCTGGATAGTTGAAGTCCCCCATCATCACCAAAGCCAGGGCCCTGCATGACTGTGTTAGTTGTTTTCAAAAAGCCTCTTCCACCTGGGTAGGCGGCCAGTAGTAGACTCCTAGCAGGACATCACCCCTGTTTTTTACCCTTCTTAGTCTAACCCAGAGACTCTCAACACGTCCATCTCCTACGTCCATCTCCACCTCAGTCCAAGTGTGTACGTTTTTAATATATAAGGCAACACCTCCCTGCTGTCTTCCCTGTCTGTTGTTCCTAAGCAGGCTGTACCCTTCAATGCCAACATTCCAATCATGTATTATCCCACCAAGTTTCCATGATGCCAACGATGTCATAGCTGTATTTATTTATTAGCACTTCCAGTTCTTCCTGCTTATTACCTATACTTCTTGCATTTGTATGTAGGCATCTAAGATATTGATTTGATCTTGTCTCCCTGTTTTGCCCCGACCCTCTTTTTACTCTGACATTGTTGCCCATATTGCCTCCCATTTCTGACCCATCTCCCAGGTTTCCATGTTCTCCACCCACCTGTGGGCTTTGCTCCCTTGCCCCCGTCACATCTAATTTAAAGCCCTCATCACTAAGTTAGCCAGTCTGTGTCCATATACGGTCTTTCCCCTCCTCAAAAGGTGAAGGCCGTCTCTTCCTAGCAGTCCTTCCTGGAATAGCATCCCATGGTCGAGGAAGCCAAAGCCTTTCTGGTGACACCATCTTGGAAGCCAGGCATTCACCTCTAGGATGCACCTGTCTCTGCCTGGGCCCCTACCACTGATGGACAAAATTGAGGAGAATACCACCTGCGCCCCAAACCCCCTCACCTGTGCCCCCAGAGCCCTGAAGTCACTCTTGACCTGCTCAGCATCACACCACACAGTATCATTAGTGCCCACATGGATGAGAAGCATGGGATAGTAGTCAAAGGGCCAGATAATCCTTGACAATGCCTCCGTAACATCTCAGATGTCCCCGGGGGACGTCCATCCTCCAAAATAGCAATACCGCTTGATGAAGCAATCTTGGAGTCCGCCACTATGATATGGCAGACCCCTGCGACTATTCCGCCTGTCCTCAAGAGAGCGGATAAGAAATACTTTGTGCCGGCGAAGGGCATGGAGTTCCTGTTCAGCCACCCACAACCAAATTCCTTGGTGGTGGAGTCGTCACAACAAAGATCAAAGACATCTCAATTCAAGACAGGGGGAACGGACAAAGATGCCAAGAAGCTAGAGCTGTTTGGCAGAAAGGTCTACTCCTCCTCCACTCTACTGTTGCGAATGGCAAATTACGCAGCGCATTTAGCGAACCATAATTTCGACAACTACACTAGGTTAACCTCCCTCATGGACTCGCTTCCAGAGGACAAGAAACCGGTGCTCAAGGCCATCGTGCAAGAAGGCTACGCAGCCTCGAGGACAGGAGTTCAGATCGCCCTGGATGTTGCGGACACAGCAGCATGCTCCACAGCTACGGCAGTGGTGATGCGAAGGGAGTCCTGGCTCCAGACTTCGGGTATACCGAGGGATCTGCAGGCAAAGATCGTCGATCTTCCCTTCGACTCGCAGAAGCTGTTTGCTGAATCAACTGACTTGGTCCTTCATTCCAGTAAAGATTCAAGAGCCACACTTAGGACCCTGGGGATTTATACCCCTCCATACAGAAAGAAAAAGTACTACCCTCAACAAAGACGGTACCAGTACCAGCAACAGTGCCCCCAGTACCACAGGGGTTACGAGCAAGGGCGACATCAACATCACCAGCAGTACAGAACTCCCAGGCGACGTTCCCAACAGAGCCGTGCGTCCTCGGGGGAGGGCCAAAGGCCACAAGTTTGACACACAGATCCAGGGCTGCGCCATCACTACCATCGCACAAGGTCATCCGAAGCGGCTATTCCACCATTGCCTCCGACCATTCTATGACCAGTGGCAAAGGATCACCACAGACAAATGGGTGCTGGAGATCATAGCCACGGGGTACGCCATCCCCTTCCAGTCGCTCCCACCGCCACGACCTCCACCCAGGCCCCACCTCCAGGAGGCCTCCCATGTAGCAAGGCTCAAGCAGGAGGTAGACCATCTCATGCTCATAGGGGCAGTGGAAAGAGTGCCGGAGCAACTGCAAGGGAAAGGGTTCTACTCCAGGTACTTCCTCACGGAGAAAAAGACAGGAGGCTGGAGGCCCATCTTAGATCTTCGCGGCCTCAACCGGTACCTGCGCAAGCAACGCTTTCGGATGATCACAATCGCCTCCATCCTTACCGCACTGGACGATGGAGACTGGTTCGCAGCCCTCGATTTACAAGACGCGTACTTCCACATAACTATCCATCCGGCTCACCGGCGATTCCTCCGGTTCATGGTAGGCAAAGAACATTTTCAATACAAGGTCCTACCGTTTGGCCTCTCCTCAGCCCTCAGAGTCTTCACCAAGACCTTGGCAGTGGTGTCAGCCTACCTGCACAGACGGGGGTATTTATATTCCCGTATCTGGACGACTGCCTACTCAAAGGGGCCTCGAAGGAGGAGGTACTACTCATGATACGCGTCACAGCAGGCACGTTCTCTTTGCTCGGCCTGGTTATCAATCTGGCAAAATCAAAGATAGACCCCACACAGGACATAGAGTTCATAGGGGCACGCATAAATTCTATTACAGCGAGAGTGTATCTACCAGAGACTCGCTTTCGGGCCATCGGCTCCCTCGTGCAGGTCATCACCTTCAGCCCTACGGCGCTGGTCCTGACGTGCTTACAGCTGCTGGGCCACATGGCAGCGGTGATGTTCGTAGTACAGAACACCAGGTTACACATGCGCAGCATGCAGCACTGGCTGGCGAGCATATACAAACCGGCAGCACACACCATTCACAGGGTGGTGTCGCCCACAGCAGAGGTGCGCAAATCCCTGCAATGGTGGGTAAACCCCAAGAACTTGCTAACAGGGGTACCCTTCCACCAACCACAAATATCGGTTTTTCTTACTACAGATGCCTCCCTCATAGGGTGGGGAGCACACATGGGCGAAGAGGTGACTCAAGGGCTGTGGTCCTCCACGGAGCAGTCACTGCACATAAATATACTGGAGCTCAGAGCAGTGTTCAACGCCTGCAGACACTTTCGAGACCATATACAAGGCAAAGTTGTCGGGATCAGTACAGACAATACCTCCACCATGTTTTATATAAATCGGCAAGGAGGAGCTCGGTCCCGTGCCTTATGTGCGGAAGCAGTCCGGTTATGGAACTGGTGCATCGCCAGCAATATAATCTTGAAATCCTCGTACTTACCAGGCGCTCACAATGTGAAGGCAGACCAGCTGAGCAGGCGTTTCGCACTCACGCACGAGTGGCAGATCCGTCCCGATCTGCTATGACCGATTTTTCACGCATGGGGTTTTCCCCAGATAGACCTGTTTGCCACTCAACACAACAAGAAGTGCCCACGATTCTGCTCCAGGGCAGGACTGGGACGGGGGTCCCTGGGGGACGCGTTCGCGATCTCATGGAGGGCCCCCCTGCTTTATGCTTTTCCTCCCACAGTGCTGATCCACAAAGTCTTGCAGAAAGCCAGGAGGGAAGGAGCCCGAATGATCCTGATAGTCCCAACGTGGGATTGACAGCAATGGTTCCCCCTACTCCTGCGCATGTCGGACCGTCCACCGATGCCCCTTCCGGTGGCGCCGGATCTGCTCACGCAAGCCCAGGGGTCCATAGTGCATCCGCACCCCCAAGGCCTGCGATTACAAGCGTGGTTAATCCATGGCTCAGCTCCCTAGAGAGCACATGTACGGAGGAAGTGCAGCAAGTCCTAGAAAGTAGCAGGAGGAGTTCCACCAGGAAGACCTACAAGCAGAAATGGACTCGCTTCACGGCACGGTGTTCTACCAAACAGCTAGCCCCCCTTTCGGTGCCTATACCTGTGATATTAGAGTATTTACTGGACCTCAAGAGAGGAGGACTCTCACTATCCTCGTTAAAGGTCCACCTTGCCGCCATTTCGGCGTTCAGACACGAAGAGGAAGGGCACACGGTGTTCGCTCATCCCATGGTTACCAGGTTCCTCAAAGGGTTGGTAAACCTATACCCCCCTCGGAAACCGCTTCCACCTTCGTGGAACTTGGACCTGGTGCTTAATGTGCTAACGGGACCACCGTTCAAGCCCTTGGCCACGGTTTCCCTCCGCCTCCTTACGATAAAGACGACCTTTCTTCTCGTAATCACATCAGCTCGCAGGGTGAGCGAACTTGCGGCAGTTATGGCAACGCCACCCTGCACTGTTTTTTCCAAGGAGGCGGTAACCATACGGCTGCATCCAGCCTTTGTTCCCAAAGTTTCTTCTGAGTTTCACATTAACGAACCTATTGTTTTACCCTCGTTTTATCCAAAGCCTCATAACTCTAACAAAGAGGCGCGCCTACACTTCCTGGATGTGAGGAGGGCGCTAGCCTTCTATATAGACAGGACCAAGTCCTTCCGGAAAATGGATAGACTCCTAGTCTCTCTCGCTCCCAAATCGAAAGGAGAAGGTCTCTCTTCGCAGAGTATCTCGAAGCACATCGTATCCTGCATAGAAATGTGCTACGAACTCAAAAAACTCCTTTACTGGCCACTCCCAGGGCTCATTCCACTAGGGCGGTGGCGGCATCAACAGCCTTTTTCAAGGGCGTTGCGCTAAAAGACATTTGCAGAGCGGCGACTTGGTCATCCTATGACACCTTCGCCAAACATTATGCCCTTCACAGGGTATTCCAAGAGGATACCCGTCTCTCGACAGCGGTCCTCTCGGGGACAAGCTGCACATAATCCGATTACCCACCTCCTGTCTTGGGTTACTGCTGGGTAGTCACCTATTGTGGAGCACCCACGGGGACACTCGAAGAAGAAAGAAAGGTTACTCACCGTAGTAACGGTGGTTCTTCGAGATGTGTCCCCGTGGGTGCTCCACTACCCGTCCATCCTCCCCGCTTCGGATCTCTGTTTAGTGTTTTGCAGGAGCATCTGAGGCGGTTGGTCAAGGAACTGGCGGGCACCGGATCGCGCACGTGGCTAGGAGCGCGCAAGGGAGCGGCGCGCACCGGCACATGCGCGGTCCGGCAGAAACTGCTTGGAAGATCCGATCTGCGGCACCGGGCGAGCCCGACACCTATTGTGGAGCACCCACGGGGACACATCTCGAAGAACCACCATTACTACGATGAGTAACCTTTCTTTCCATCTTCATTTATAAAATATTCCAGTATTGTTCCTTGTTTCTCTTCATTTAATTTCCTTTCTAGTAATATTATAATATTCTAATAACTGTCCTTCCATGACACTTTAAGAACCCAACAACTGAATGTGATTTGAGATAATCCCAGCACCAACTGTTATGCGTGATCAGAAAATACATTATTAGAAACACTGTAAAAAGTTCAGATTGATGTGTTTATTAGGGTATATTTTGTGCTTTACTTTGGACTTCTAGGGAGAACTATTCTGTGATGGTAGTGGACCAGTGGAGGTTTTTGACTTTTGCACAAGAGAGAAAACTGTTCATCCAACAAACAAATCCACGGTTATTCCAAGCCAGTTAATGGGACATGATGGAGCTGACTACTATCTGATGGACAGCTTCATTTCAGCTGTAGCTGTAAGTTTTCGTTGTCAACCCTGCAACAAGTTTAGGAATTCCCATAATAACAGACATTCAATAAAAATAGCAATGGTAGTAGAAGTCCCATTTGGCATTTAGACATCTCATTCATCAGTCTATACACCTTGTCTGAGGAAACTTCTCTAAATTATAGTCATATTTCTGGATAATGACATAATAATTACATCTCAAGAATGGTTTTGGAAGGTATTTACAACTTAAAATATAAATATTTTTATATTATTGGCAATCCCTCACCTCTAATTCAGAACAAAAAGACTGCAGGACAAGTATGATTTATGAAATGAGTGTTCCTTCACATGTTAAAGCTTTGTCTGATGGACGAAGCTGGAACATCAGCTAATGTTTGTCTTCTGAAGATGCAAAGTGTAAGTGAAGGAGATTTGGTACAGCCAAAGGGCCTCAATCCTGACATTTTCTTCTGTTTTTTAAAACTGTGAAAATCCTATGTTACCCCCCCAACATCACACAAGAATTAGGGTTGTGCAAGTGCCCCATGTCTTCACAAAAGTATGAACATTATGAAGGAAGAATCATGTAAGTTAAAGGAACATGCATTCTCAACAAAATACTGATCCCCAAGTATTAGGTTATGACAATAATGGAACTTAACCACTTGAGAAAGAATGTTGAAAAACTGGAGAGGGTTAAAGCTACAAGAATGATCTGTGGCCTGACATTATACCTTGCAAAGAGAAAGGGGATCAGAGAAGATTAAGAGGTGAGTTGGTAACGGTGCTGTAGTTATCTACATAGGGAGCAGGTATCTGATACTTGAAGACTTTTTTAATTCAGTAAACGAAGGTGTTACAGGTTGTACCTCCTTCTTCCGGCACCACTGGGACCTTAGTGGTGCCGGATGAGGGGATTTGCTGGACAAGGGGAGGTGAGACCAGCTGCCTGGAGGAGGGGGGCCCCACTCCTGCAAATGGACAAATGCCTATTTTGCCAGGGGAGACATTTGAGGCTAAAATTGTACATCTCTTCATCCTAAGCCAGGGGCCCTCCAAATTTTTCATTCATATTTTCTCCTTGGCCACCCAGGAGCCAGAGCAGGAGCATACATAGGGCCTGCAGTTGTGGAGCCAGGGGACCTACAGCTAAGCGCTGAGCAGAGGTGCAACCAGCAGCAGAGAGACGCCTGGAGAACTGGGATGGGGCCATAATGGAGCTGTGGTTAGGGCTGGGCCCTGTCGTGACCTTTACGCGCACACATATTCCTCGTCTCCTGAGAGGGACATGTCCCCCAGTTTGGCAGCTGCTGCCCTAGGCTGTGTTGAGAGCTGCCTAGGCAGCCCAGGCAGTTGTGGGGACCCCTGGACACTGCACCTGCCTTGGGGAAGGGGCTGGAATGCCCAAGCCATCCACAGCCCCTGTCCCTGCTCCTCAGGACGGGTAGAAAGTTCAGGGCTCCTCACTCTGTCTGAGGTTCTGTGGGGAGCTCTTACAGTGCAGCTTCTGGCCAGAAGAGGAGGTGGGATCTTGGTGGAAGAGGAGGAGCCAGTGGCAGGGTCCCATGGAAGAGGGGTTGCGGGGTTCCAATGTAGCTTAATCTGCCCCTGTATACAGCTGCACCTGGTTATGTCCAGGGATCTGCAAAGAATCCATTTGAATTACCCTAGTAGTGCCCCACACTGGGATTTAGAAGTAGTGACATGTAGGAACTGGCTGAACTGATTCACCACCCAGGGATTCTCTATTCATGGTGGAGGAGTCCGAATTCTGGAGGGTTAGTGCAATTTTTCTGGTCATTTTGTCTCAACTATCTCACTCATAATTTAAACACTATGAATTTCAGGTATATTTTTGAGTTATATCTCTGGGTGATCAGTGTTATATTCTTTATTTATTTAGGGCATGGTATATGGAGGTGCTAAAACTGCAATTTTAACATTATTATAGTATCGGAAAGTCAGAGTTAAGGTTGTGCAGTGCAGAATGATTATTCTTTTGATGTGTACGTTCAAGGATGAAGTGACAGCCCTAGTTGACTCTGAAGGCAGCCTTTTATGGCCAAGATTGTGTGTTATCTTCGAGTGGTAAAATATCATGATAATAAGCCAGTGCTTGGAAACTGATATTTATTGGATATACGTGTTGCTTTAACTTTTAACTTGCTTCCTTTTTAATACTTGAGGATTTTTCATTAAATGTTTTGGAAAACATTCTTAAATACTATTGTTCAGATATTATGAGCCAGTCATTTTCCTTGCATGTGAATTGTTAATTTTGAAAACAATTAGGCTATATCTACACTAGCTCCCAACTTCAAAGGGAGCATGGTAAATAGGGTGTCGGGAGATTACTACTGAAGTGCTGTGGTGCATATGCAGCACTTCATTAAGTTAATTCTCCCCCACGGCAACTTCAAAGTGGCAAACTTGGAAGTGCTGGCTTGCGTGTAGCCGTGGCTAACCTGCCAGTACTTCAAAATGCCCAGGCTACTTTGAAGTCCCTTTATTCCTCAGTAAATTAGTCAGTAAAGGGACTTTGAAGTAGCCCAGGCACTTTGAAGTATCGGCAGGTTAGCTGCAGCTACATGCAAGCTGGTACTTTGAAGTTTGCCGCTTCGAAGTTGCCACGGGGGAAAATTAACTTAATGAAGTGCTGCATATGCACCACAGCACTTCATTAGTAATCTCCCGACACCCTACTTACCATGCTCCCTTTGAAGTTGGGAACTAGTGTAGACAGAGCCTTAGATTATGTAGAAAAGGGGTGATCAATAAGCAACCTGTGGTCTCACTGTGGTTCACCAGAATTGAATGCTTAATTCACCTGTCTCTCTGCAGGTACAGTTGCTTGCATTTCCCATTGGCTGTGGTTCACTGTTCCTGCTGTATGGGCACCTCTGCATGAACTTTCCCTCGGCTGGGGTTCCTGTGACTGGGGCTCCACATCCCATGTGGCTCCCGGCTGTAGTGCTGAGGGGTCCCCTGCGCCTGGCTGGGGTTCCTGCAGCTGAGGCTATCAGTGGAGCTCTGCACTCCAGCCAGGGCTGGGGGTGTGCCTCCCACCCCTGACCAGGGTTCCCAGGGCTGGGGCTGCTAGTGGGGCTCTGAGTCCTAGCTGCGGGGTTGCAGGGTCTCCTGCCCCTGGGTGGGGGTCAGTACCGACCCTTTTTTAGAAAAGAAGCCCTGGTTGTACCCAATCAAAATGGGAAATGATTGCCTAGGAATAAGTACTCTTGAAAGGGATGTGGGGGAGAATAGTGGATCACAAACTAAATATGAGTCAACACTGTTGTAAAACCAAACATCATTCTGGGCAGCATTACCAGGAGTGTTGTAAGCAAGAAAGAGGAAGTAATTCTGCTGTACTCCATGCTGATACAATCTCAGCTAGCGTGTAATGTCTCCATGGCAGGTGTGTGCAGCACATTTTGGGAGGGATGTGGACAAATTACACATAGTCCAGAGGAGAGCAGAAATGTTCCCCATACAAATCAGGGGAGAGGAATGCTTAAGTTCCACCCACACCTGCCCTTAAAGACACCTATTCTGGTGTCTTCTGGAAGAGGTTCCAGGGTTGGGGCAATCCCAGACAGTTGGAGGGCTCCTCCAGCCCAGTTCATCTGCTTGGTGATTCTCTTTTGTGTAAGGTTTTATGAGAAGCAGTCCCATTCCAGGCACATTGCATTATCCTGACACAACCAAACCTGATTATCTTACTTTAATATATGATAAGAGGAATCTGTACATTGAATTTGGTGGTCCTAACTCTAATGGTTTAGAAGGAGTTATTGATCAAACAGACCAACTCTTTAAAATATATAGTAGATAACATGCTAATTAGTATTTACTACATTTAAATACCTGGTGTGTGCCCCACCACTGTTTAACTCTTGCTTTGGTGTAACTATAATATTAAAGGGATGATAAACTATTGATTTCTGCATACTGCCTTGAGCCTGATCGTACTGTCTTTATGAAAGTGAGGTAAGGATCCAACTTTATAAACCAGACTTCTTTGTATTTTATCCTTGTAACAGCAGAAAAAAATTTGTGTTTTAAACAGGAGAACAAACCATCCCTCATTCAAACTGGTCCAGAAGCAACCCTCCAGACTCATCTCCTTGTATTTGAGGCTGAGAAATCCAGAAAAGAAAATCGTGTTGTGTTTGTAGAAACTAGAAAGGAACACTTCCCATAGTGTACATATAAATGAACTTTTAAACTTGCTCTTTTTATATTTGAGGAAACAAAATAATTGGTCCCAGATATCAGGGAAATAATTTGACTGGTTTATAGTAATCTGAAATATATCAGGGGACAGACACTAAGAATCAAATTTTGCATCCTATGTAACATTAATATGCAAAACATCTGTTTATAGGATTTTCTATATCTTTTCATTGTTTTGGATGAAGAAAAATATATTAAAAATCATCTTCAATATTGTGTCTATCCTGGTTTCCTTTAAAGGACACTATACTTATTCTTCCTGCAGCACTTCAGTTGACCCTTATGAACAAAGTCTCAGGTTAGCAGGCACAAGGCACAGGCAGTGGTGGAAGGGTAGGCTGGAGGAACAGGGTTTGCCTGTGCAGTGGATGTCTGGAGGCAAACTGCACTTTTCCCTTCAAAACACTACTCTTCAGCCACTGGCTGACCCTTTCTCCTCTGGCCTATACTTCCCACCTCCTGGTGAGCAGGGGCTAAGTGCAGCTCCCCAGAGGGAGGGCAGATGGACAGCCGAGGGATTGCAGGAGCCATCACAGAGCTCCTGGGGAGCAGCCAAGCCAGGTTATATATATATATGAGAGAGAGAGGGAGGGGGAGAGAGAGAGAGAGTGTGTGTGTATATATATATATATATATATATAAGTTTTGAAGTGAAATTAGACATAATAGATCATTTGGAGAAAGTCAAAACACCATCACAAACAAGGTAAGTTCTTGGTTTAAATTGTTCCACGAGTGCCACAATCAAAGACAAAGCCATAATTTTACGTTGTGAAGGGATCTACACCCATGCAGTCAACCTTTATATTCAAAAAAGTGATGCAATTTCTAATATGGAAAAACCGTTGATTTTTGTGGCTTGAAGCCCAATAGCTGCATAAAATGCTTGCAAGCCTTATGGTGATTCAAGAGAAAGCTTAGTCTTTATGAAGACATGCAGAAATTAGGTGAAAGTGCTAGTAATGTAGAAACATTTATGGCAAGCTTTAAAGAATATACTTACATAACGTTGTCTGAGACCTTTAGGATAATTTGCAGGGGGGGCACAACACTATTTGAGGAGTAAGAGCCCAACTCAAGATTTGCCTCTGTCTCCAGAACTGTCAGAAATACCCTCACGTTAACCAGAAAATTTACCTTCAGAAACAGGTAACTGCTTAGGCTTCCCTAGAAACTTTTAAGAAATGTGATCCAATTAAACCAGTGCCATTAACTTTCTCATCTCCTCTAATTAAACCAAGGAAACTCAGCCAGCTCTGACAGGCAGCTGGGAATTGATTATATTTGTAATGGAGAAGTAAAATCAGTGCGGACATGTCTGATTTGGATTTTGTCTGCAATAGGTTTAAAACAGAGGGCTGGATAGCTTGGTGGTTAGGCCATTTGTCTTGTAAACCCAGGGTTGTGAGCTCAGTGTTTGAGAGTGGGAGTTTTCAGAGGTCTGGGGCAAGTTAAAAAAAAATCTGTCAGGGATGGTGATAGATTTTTCTTTGAGTGCAGGGGTGTGGAGTTGACCTCTGGCAGTCCCTTCCAGCTCTATGAGCTGAACAACAATACAACAAAACTTTATGACCTGAGAGTGCAACCAGTAACAATTGTTGGTGGCTGCACTGATCCTTCTTTGCTAAAATACAGAAAATCCCCAGCCCTTTCTGTACCGGATTGTGTTACAAAAAGTTCATTTGTAAGTCAGTTGTTGAGAATGCACAACACATTTTCCCATAGAAACTGTTACAAATGGTGGCTACATTCCCAGACTAGTCCACAAAAGACTATTTTACCTATTATGTAGCTGAAATATTGTACATTTGCAATGAAAAATAGGAGAAAACAATACTTTAGCAATACTGTAATATTGACATTAAGGCTTTTGGGATGCCATTTCCATGACTCAAACTCTGTGATTTCTTGAGCTACCGGAGGTTGATTTTCAGCTTCATCTGAAACAATTAAGCAACTTAGAATGTGAAGACGACAAAATGGATGATGTGTAAGTTCTTCCAATTAACAGTGATGGGTGCTTCAGAACAGGTCAATTCTTAATGTGCTTATCACACTGTAATACAAATGGCTTATAATCAATGTACAGCATGTAGTGATTCCTGGATTCTTTAATTATTACTTTAGCTGAAAGCTGTTATCTTTGATCAAATATCCTTCAAGGAGAACACTCTAAGAACATCAAACTGTTTCTTGTGCTTAGAGTGGCCATGTTCTGTGGGATACCTTCTGGAGGAACAAGAGGAAACTTGGAAATGGCAGAGGTGCTTCATAACTTCTTTGTTTCTGTCTTTACCAAGAAGGTTGATGCAGAAATGCCTAACATAATGCATTCTAGTGGGAAGGGTAGGTTTAGAGGGTAAATATATAAAAAAACAAGTTAAACATTACTTAGAAAAATTAGATGTCTTCAAGTCACCAGGGCCTGAAATGAATCCTAGAGAATACTTAAGGAGCTGATAGCGGAGGTTACTGAGCCTTTAGCTATAATCTTTGAAAAGTCCTGGAAGTTGGGAGAGATTCCCAAAGACTAGAAAAGGGCAAACATAACTGCCCATCTATAAAAAAGGGAAGAAAAACAACTCAGGAAACTACAGTAAGTTTAACTTCTGTGCTGGGAAAGATAATGAAGCAAATAATAAAGGAATTCATCTGCAAACATCTGGATGAAAATAAGGTGATAGGTAACAGCCAGCATGGATTTGTAAAGAACAAATCACATCAGACCAATCTGATAGTTTTTTTTTTGACAGGATAACAAGTCTTGTGGATAAGGAGAGGCAGTAGATGTGGTATACCTATACTTCATTGAGGCATTGACATAGTATCACATGATCTTCATATTAATAAACTAAGCAAATAGAACTTAAATGGGGCCACTGTAAGTTGGGCATGTAACTGGTTGGATAACCATTCTCAGAGAACAACAAGAAGTCCTGTGGCACCTTATAAACTGATAGATACTTTGGGGCATAAGCTTTCGTGGGCAAAGACCCGTTTCATCAGATGCATGAGTGTCATGCATCTGATGAAGCGGGTCTTTGCCCACAAAATCTTACGCTCCAAAATATGTTACTCTATAAGGTGCCACAGGACTTCTTGTTGTTCTTGAAGATGCAAACTAACATGGCTACCTCCGATAGATTCTCAGAGAGTAGTTATTAATGGTTCAGTTACACTTGGAAGGGCATAACAAGTGGGGTTCTGCAGGGATCTGTTTTGGGACCAGTTCTATTCAATATCTTTGGCACAGAGAGTACGCTTATTACATTTTCAAATGATACTAAACTGGAAGGAGTTGCAACTGCTTTGGGGATAGGCTCATACTTCAGAATGATCTGGACAAACTAGAGAAATGGTCTGAGGTAAACAGGTTGAAGTTTAATATAAGACAAATGCAGTGTACTCCACTTAAAACAATCACCTTCATCCTTATAGAATGGGAATCGACTGTCAAAGGAGTACTGTGGAAAGGAACTTAGGGGTCACACTGGACAATAAGCTAAATATGAGTCAACCATGATGCTGCTGCCAAAAAGCAAACATGATTTTGGGCTGTATTAACAGGAGCGTTGTGAGCAAGACATGAGAAGTCATTCTTCTGCTGTACTCAGAGCTCCTTAGGCCTCACTTGGAGTACTGTATCCAGTTCTGGGCACCACATTTCAAGAAAGATGTGGAGAAATTGGGAAAGGTTCAGAGAAGAGTAACAAGAATGATTAAAGGCCTAGAGATGAGCTATGAGGGAAGACTGAAAGAACTGGGTTTGTTTAGTTTAGAAAAGAGAAGATTTAGAGGGGACATGAGAGCAGTTTTCATGTTACGAGGAGGGAGAAAAATTGTTCTCCATGGCCTCTGAGGCTACAAGGATCAATGGGCTTAAACTGCAGCAAGGGAGGTTTAGATTAGACATTAGGAAAAACTACCTACCTGTCAGGGTGGTTAAACACTGGAATAACTTACCTAGGGAGGTTGTGGAATCACTGGAAATATTTAAAAGCAGGTTAGACAGACACCTATTGGGGATGACCTAGATGGTGTTGGGTCCTGCCACGAGGGCAGGGAACTGGACTCGACCTCTTGAGGTCCCTTCCAGTTCTAGTGTTCTGTGATTCTAGTGTGGTTAAATAAGTCTAGTCACATACTGTGCTGCACCTTTGCGTCCAAAGAAAGGTTTTCTGCTGCTCATTTGTAGCTTAGGGTGAAGATAAAGAAACAATGGGTGGCCATGTCTGAGTGCCCCTCTTCTGCCAAAAAATTGTGAACTAGTTAAATGTAAAAATAAAAAAACAAACTATGTTAAGTTTACTTTTAAAAGGAAGCCTACAGTGGCAGCCTCACCTGTTTGTTGATCCAGCACAACAGCCTATACATTAGACCTGCAGCATTCAGCAGGATGTGGTGAATGTAGCTCAGGAGTGCTGCACAGGTGGGGTACCCATCTGGCTGCTCCACGCACACGCCCCACCACATGTGGGATAAGCACGTGGTGGAACAGCTCCAGGTGCACAGGCAGCAGCCCCAGGGGCTCAAACTGCAGTGAATAATTTCACTGGGGGTGGGGTGTGCCTGTAGTGGGGGGATTCCTGGTTTGGGGATGGGGTGGTAGGCTGTGGCAAATTTGTCTTGGACACCACTGCATTAGACTGTTACAACAGTAATGGACTAACTCTACAATAGAGCTATAGTAAGATCTCAGATTACGCGACCCTGCTCTTAAATGGCTGACCCGATTCATACTTTATACAGTAAACTCTCCAGCTACCCCCAGGTGCAGGGTGGGGAGGTGATCCCTTGTCAAGGGAAAACAGCTGGTAGCAGCCAGCTTTTCCCCTGAGTGCCAGCGGGGAGCAGAGGGACTCCAGCCTCCACCCTGTGCCCCAGCCCCAATCCCCACAGACCCAGCTCAACTCCTCCCCATCCCAGCCCCTCCTGCAGCCCTAACCCACCCCAGGCTTTAACTCCCCCTGCCTCCCTCCCACACCCTAACCCACTGCCCAAGGCCCTGACTTACACAAATTTCAGGGTAGGCGAGGGTTGTAACCCTCACTTATCTTGGGGATTACTGTATTTAGAAAACTGTAGTTTGTTTTCAATCTGTATAACTAATATAACCTAGCAGGCCCAGATGCACAGGGATTTTTCACTTCTTGGCTTCTACTAGATTTCAGTGGAATTTAGGAGCCTAGGTTTTACCTGTATGGATGTGGGTCTAAGGAATTGTAGCTTGACAAACATAAAAGATTAATAATTTGTTTTAAAGTAAAAATTAACAAATGAGGAAAATCAGAATACTTGTTTGAGGCCCCCTAAAGCCTCAAATATTTTAATGTTCTTATGACAGAATTCACATATACTGTCTTATTTGCATGTTGTAAATATATAGTCCTTTTCAGTTTGCACACTGCTGTAATTGTTGTCTGTACAGTAATCTTTTGAGTCATTCAGTTCAGACAGATATTAACTGTCAGCTGAAGTTTCTTCCTCAGAACATTTTATTACTGCCAAGGCTCTTTTCTTCCTTAATCTTTCAGCGTTTGTAATTGTCATAGGATGCAATGGGAAAAATCCAGATAAACCTGAAAAAAAGATTGTTTATAGGGTGAAGTTGCAATATTAGAGTTTGAGAGACAGATTCAAGGACTAGAAGGGTACATTCTAGTGATCTTGTCTGCTCTCTTATAAAACACATACTATAGAACTTGTCCAAAATTATTCTTAGAGTATATCTTTTAGAAAAATATGCAATCTTCAGGTAAATTGTCAGTGATGGAGAATCCACCACAACCCTTGGTAAACTTTTCCAATGTTTAGTCTCACTTCTTAAAAATCTCACTGTCTATCAATGTCAGACCTCTATTGGTTTGAAGTGCTTTTTACTGCCATCTTGGCCAGTTCAGTGCCTCCATGAGACTAAACCTGTTTTCTGTGAGCAAAAGAGGGGTGATTACACAAATACATATTCTCAAGAACTCATGCAATGAAATTAAGAAAGAATCTTTGGTACTCCCAGTATGCAGATGATCACCAAAGAAAACAAAGTCTTTTAAGAGAAATAGGCAAATAATTCAGATTAAAAAACATGGAGTTACCTAGAAGTTTTTCAACTGGTTTTGTGACATGTGCTCCACAACCAATCCAGTATTTGATTCTATCAATGTTCAAGCCAACTAGCTTTTCATTATGACTGTTTGGGAGTGGGTCATAGCAGCCCACTTGCTCCAAATACTTGCCGTCCCGTGCTCGCTTGTTATAGGCGGCCACTATACGGAAGTAGTGTCTGTTGGCACAGCCACCAAGAGCCAATCGAATAGTTACATGTCCTCCATGGTAATTTTTCATAAGGAGATGAGCTAAAGGAAAAATTACATACATGTCACAATACATTTGATTATAACAGGTTAGTGTAAAAGTATAGCCAAAAACTCCACAGGCCTTAGAGAAAACTTTAGTTTCACTGAAAATAAATCCATAAAACTGCTGTAACCTGCTCTTACACAGGAAAAGTAGATTCTACCTGTAATTGATTTAGAGGGAAGCAGAAAGTAAGGGTCTGTCAGTACACTGTGGAGTGCACGCAACACTTAACAAGCCCTGTTTGCTCTTACCAAGGTGCACCATGGTGGGCCTTACCAGCACCTAAAAGAGGGAAAAAATCATGAATGAATTCTCTGCCATTCCCAAACACAGAACAAGGAGCCAGCCTAATAATTTAGCAGTAGTGAGAACCTGAAAGTTATAGTTTGAAAATCCTGGGGGAATTATGGGAGCTTAGTTACACATCGTGCCCTCCCCCCGGACATTATGACTCACGAGCCACTGGCCATAGCAATCGTGAGAATGAATGTTTCAAACCACACGTTCCTCTCCCAACTTTTGTGGCTTAAGGTTCAGGTAACTTTCAAACTCCTAGGAGCACAGTAAAACTAGTTTGTTTTCCTAGTACCCGCGCACGGGCCTTCGGCGAGGTGGACGTGCAGCGGGAGAAGCCAAGCCCCCGCTCCGGGCCCGGACCTCTTGCACCGAAAGCGCGGCAGCGGGGGTAGGAGTCATGGCTGCAAGCGGGACAGGGAGCGCTCCCGCACCGTCCAGCTCACAACCGCCTTTCACACCAGCCCCAGCTGGCAGACGGAGCATGTATGCGCAAGACCCTCGCCCTGATCCCCACCCCCCAGCACTGCGCCGGGGCCGGAACAGGCGTACCTCACCTCGAACAATCGAAGGGCCCGTACGCTCCGTTTCCGCCCCTTCTGTGTCGCGGCCTGACGTCACAGTGAGCGACCACTTCCCACATTCGTAAAGGAGACTGAGGTGTTGCGAGAAGGAAGGGCTGAGGAAGTGGGAGTGAAGCATTGTGGGTAATGTAGTGTCCTCGCCTTCATTTCACATCAACGTTGCCGTGTAGCAGCTGTGGTATCCGCCGCGCCAACCCCCATAGGGTATCCCATCAGCCATTAGGGCCTGAACAGGACTTCTCGTTTACAGGGGCAGAGTGAGACAGTGGGCTGCTTCTGTTGCCCTCCCTGTAAACCTCCTTCTTCTATGAGGAAGAAGGGATGGCCCGACAGAGGAGCCTTTTCCAAAATTTGGCACCATACAGACAGTCCAAATTTTGGAAAAGCCCCTTGTGACAGAAAAGTGGAAAACTAGGCAAATTAGGGTGTGCACTTTGCATATCTTTTTCTGACATTTCTCCATAGTCTAGCCATAGTGCCATTTAAAGCCCTCTCGATCCCTTATGTGTTTCGGAATAGGCACTATTCCTTACAGAATGAGGTATACTAAATCTGAAATAAGGCATCTGCTGTTTTGAAATTTTGAAATATTGGTTGCGTTGCATAGCTGCTCGCAAAGGTGTTTTGGATTAGCAGCAATTATTCTGATATAACTGCTGTTTAGACACCCTTTGGGCAGAGCACTGGATATTCGTCTCCCACATGTTTACTGTCCTCTGGTGGCCATTTAGGGAAGGACATTGTGTGTTACCTCCATGTCGTCCCCCTCCCCCCCACCGTTTAAGCAGTGCACACCCGGTTCCTGTAAGCTGACGGCTTGGGCAGCAGACCAGGAGAATTTCAGATGCTGCCCTACTGATTAACAGAGAGCCCACAACAGGAATCGTGTTTCTATTGGTAGTGGACATCTGCACATGCCTTCATGCAGATAACAATTGATTCTGCTCATGGATGGAAAAAATTAGAGGGCACACTGGTGCCCACCATTCCACTCCCATCCATGGCCAGCTGTGGCAGTGTCTTGTTTTGGGGCTGGTTCAATGCATGCATCTCTTCCTTTGTGCCAGGAGCTGCATAGGGAAACAACAAGGCTATGCCCTGTAATGTATTCCCCCCCCCTCCCCCGACCAACACACACACACATTATGGCAGGCCACGTATATGGCCACTTTGGGTAACCAGTCCCCACCATCACCATTGCAGCAATGGCCCCTTGTGGCCAAGCAATGTGTTTGTAGATTCATTGCTTCCTGGTGGCAGCTTAGGGCAGTATCTTGTGTGCCCTCCCATTATTCCAGCTGTGATCTCCCAATGAGCAGTCTAGGCAGTGCGTCTCCCCTTGTGGCAGTGTCCTCAGGTGGACAGATTGGGTAAAGGTAATGCCCTGCACCAACCATGAGACACCCCTTCCCCCATTCAGTTAGTGAGCATTGGTGGCCAGCTAAAACAATACACTCTGTGTGACTCCTGGTGGCCAGCTGGAGCATCTGTATGCATCACCATCAGTTGAAGTATGGGTTGGAATGTGTGTGCATGTGTTTATTTATTGCTGTAACTCATAGTCTTAGAGGGTAGCTGAGTTAATCAGGCAGACAGGGGACACCTTTCTTTCCTGGGAAACAGGACAAAGGAGGGAGAAAGGGCCTGGCTGGTTTGAATTGGAACAGGGCAGTTGAGCAGGGGAGCAAGCTCCACAGACTTGAAGGGGAAAAAGGAGAGTCAGGACCGCTGCTCAGGGACTGACTCGAGTCCCGTCTCTCCAAGATTAATTGTACAGACATCTGGTTTCAGTGCTGACAAGTCTCTTCTGCGCTGTGTCTCTGTCAACTAATAACCCTACTGTTCTCCCTGCTGAATGAGAGTCACATCTGACTGCAGATGGAGTGCAGGACAAGGTGACTCCCCCCCCACACACACACACTCTGTGACACATGGTGCCTGTAGAGACACATACAGCACCAGGACGGACTCACTGCAGGTGTCGGGTGCCTGAATCTCACCTTGGTAGTGTACAGCCAAACCCATCTCTGCCCCGGTGCTGTACACACAAACCAGCCCTCTTCAGTCTCTCACCTAAGCCAGGCTCCTGGGCTGGTGTCTGCATCTCCTGGTGGAGGTGATGAGCAAAGGCCAGAGGGGGGACCCAGCACAGCACTGGGCTTTTTCCACCCCAAGATGGGTAGTTGAGAGGCTGCCACAGTGACCCCTCCCTACAAGCCAGGCAGGGGTGGGACCCCCATCTCTCCTCTTAACAGATCAGACACTCTGGCCTCTGCTACCCACTCTGTCTTCTCATCCTGGTCTGATCAGGGACCTGAGACTCGCTGGGACTGGATTCAGCCCAATGCCCCATGTGTTGCCGCCTATTGCCACAGCGATCCCCGATGGCCAGCCATGACAGTGTCCTGCCTGCTCTCCCTTTATCCCTTGGCAGCAGTGACTCCAGGCCATCAGGGTGAGCAGCAGCCGACGTGTTCCACTTTCTGGGGCAGCAATCCCTGGCAGCCTGGTGCTAAGATGCAGCCACTGTGGCTGCGGCACAGAGACTGTGCATAGGCAGGTGGTCCCATGCTGTTTCCAGCAGTCCAGGCAGGGCTGGTCCCATGGGCAGAGGATTCCTCTGGGTGTTTGGCTGTGACCAGGTACCTTTCCCAAACCTGAGGAGCACCTTAGTAGCAGATGGAGAACTTGTCTGTCCTGCCAACAGACACTGGACCCTTAACAGATATTACCTCCCAAGGCCTGTCTCTCAGGTATGCCGGGAATATGAGGATGCCTTCCACCTTCCCTGTTTTTAGGCTCCCCAAGGATCTACCCCGAGCATGTGATGTGGCAACCACTATTATAGATTTCCCAGACACATTGTATAAAGTGGACCATGTGGGGAATCTCTGGAAAGCTTATTGTTTTCTGGGTATGATTATGCCATGCATGTGCATGTATCACTCTTCTCAGTGACATTAGGCGTATTGGCTCTGTGCTTGTATTTGAAATTTTTGGTTCTGGGAGGCATCAACAGAAGGTTTGTCGAACAATTGTGAAAGGACTCTTCAAGTTGACTAGACGTGCCTGACTGACAGTGGGCCTTGAGAGTTGCCAATCTACATCTGATGAGCTTCCTTATAAACATTCAGACTAGCACGGGAACAGTGGATCTACATGAAAATTACACAGTATATGGACATGTGCTGTGCCCACATGACTCCAAAGTCCATCTTGTTGCTGTACTTTCCCACAGGAAGAACACAGGTGAAGATACAGAAAGCCTGGGAACTCTTCCCTTTTGTCTTCAGACTCTGCTCTGGCCTCTTTCCTGCAGCAGCTTTTCTACTGCTCAAGACTCTGGACTGTTAATGTGAGCCAAGGAAAGCATTCTCACAAAGGACTGAGGGCCTGCCAGGCATTTGAAAGTAACCAGGCTTGAATTGAGACCACATTGTTTCACCTCTGCTAGGAGCCTGTATCAAGAACTTAGAATCATAGCATCATAGAAGAGTAGGACTGGAAGGGACCTCAAGAGGCCATCGAGTCCAGCCCCCTGCCCTCATGGCAGGACCAAGCATTTTCTAGACCATCCCTGAAAGCCATCTATCTAACCTCTTCTTAAATATCTCCAGTGATGGAGATTCTACCACCTCCCTTGGCAATTCGTTCCAGTGTTTGATCACCCTGACAGTTAGGAACTTCTTCCTAATGTCCAACCTGAACCTCCCCTGCTGCAATTTCAGTCCATTGCTTCTTGTTCTATCCTCAGAGGCAAGGAAGAACAAGTTCCCTCCCTCTGCCTTATGACACCCTTTTAAATACCTGAAAACTGCTATCATGTCCCCCCTCAATCTTCTCTTTTCCAAACTAAACAAGCCCAATTCTTTCAGCCTTTCTTCATAGGTCATGTTCTCTAGACCTTTGATCATTCTTGTTGCTCTCCTCTGGACCCTCTCCAGTTTCTCCACATCCTTCCTGAACTGCGGTGCCCAGAACTGGACACAATACTCCATCTGAGGCCTAACCAGCGCAGAGTAGAGCGGGCGAATGACTTCTTATGTCTTGTTCACAACACACCTGTTAATGCATCCTAGAATCATGTTTGCCTTTTTCGCAACAGCATCACACTGTTGACTCATATTTAGCTTGTGGTCCACTATAACCCCCAGATCCCTTTCTGCTGTACTCATTCCTAGGCAGTCCTTTTCCATTCTGTATGTATGACACTGATTGTTTCTTCCTAAGTGGAGCACTTTGCATTTGTCCTTATTAAACTTCATCCTGTTTACCTCAGCCCCTTTCTCCAGTTTATCCAGATCCTTCTGAATTATGACCCTATCCTCCAAAGAAGTTGCAACCCCTGCCAGCTTGGTATCATCTGCAAACTTAATAAGTGTACTTTCTATGTCAATATCTAAATCGTTAATGAAGATATTGAACAGAACCGGTCCTAAAACACACCCCTGCGGAACCCCACTAGTTATACTTTTCCAGCCAGATTGAAAACCATTAATAACTACCCTCTGGGTACGGTTATTGAGCCAGTTGTTCACCCACCTTATAGTAGCCCCATCTAAGTTGTATTTGCATAGTTTATTGATAAGTATATTATGTGAGACCGTGTCAAATGCTTTACTGAAGTCTAGGCATACCACATCCACCACTTCTCCCTTATCCACAAGAGTCGTTATTCTATCAAAGAAAGCTATTAGATTGGTTTGACATGATCTGTTTTTAACAAAGCCATGCTGGCTGTTCCCTAGCACCTTACCACCTTCCAAATGCTTGCAGATGATTTCTTTAATGACCTGCTCCATTATCTTTCCTGGCACAGAAGTTAAGCTGACTGGCCTGTAGTTTCCCAGGTTATTCTTGTTCCCCTTTTTATAAATGGGTACTATATTTGCCCTTTTCCAGTCTTCTGGAATCATTTCCGTCTCCCACGATTTACCAAAAATGATTGCTAAAGGCTCAGATACCTCTTCTATCAGCTCCTTGAGGATTCTAGGATACATTTCATCAGGCCCTGGTGATTTGCAGACATCTAATTTTTCTAAGTAAATTTTAATTTGTTCTTTTCTTATTTCAACTTCTAAGCCTACCCCTTTTTCACTAGCTTTCTCTATGTCAGGCAGTCCTTCAGATTTCTCAGTGAAGACCGAAACAAAGAAATCATTAAACATGTCTGCCATTTCCAAATTCCCTGTTACTGTTTCTCCCTCCTCACTGACCAATGGCCCTACCCTCTCCTTGGTCTTCCTCTTGTTACCAATGTATTTGTAAAAAGCCTTCTTGTTTCCCTTTATGCTTGCAGCTAGTTTGAGCGCATTTTGTGCCTTAGCCTTTCTAATCTTGCTCCTGCATGCTCGTGTTGTTTGCCTATATTCATCCTTTGTAATTTGTCCTAGTTTCCATTTCTTATAAGATTCCTTTTTTATTTTGAGATCATGCAAGATCTCCTGGTTAAGCCAAGGCAGTCTTTTGCCATGTTTTCTATCTTTCCTACACAGTGGGATAGCTTGCTTTTGGGCCCTTAATAATGTCCCTTTGAAAAACTGCCAACTCTCCTCAGCCGTTTTTCCCCTCAGTTTAGCTTCCCATGGGACCTTACCTACCAGCTGTCTGAGTTTACCAAAATCTGCTTTCCTCAAATCCATTATCTCTATTGTACTGTTTTTCCCTTCTACCCTTCCTTAGAATTGTGAACTCTATGATTTCGTGATCACTTTCACCCAAGCATTCTTCCACTTTCAAATTCTCAATAATTTCCTCCCTATTTGTTAAAATTAAATGTAGAACAGCTTCCCCTCTGGTAGTGTTTTCAACCTTTTGGAATAAAAAGTTGTCTGCAATGCAATCCAAGAATTTATTGGACAGTCGGTTCCCTGCTGTATTAGTTTCCCAACATATACCTGGATAGTTGAAGTCCCCCATCACCACCAAATTCTGGGCCCTGGATGATTTTGTCAGCTGTTTAAAGAAAGCCTCATCCACCTCTTCCACCTGGCTAGGGGGCCTGTAGTAGACTCCTAGTAGGACCTCATCCTTGTTTTTTACTCCTCTGAGTCTAACCCAGAGACTTTCAACCCGTCCATCTCCTATGTCCATCTCCACCTCTGACCAAGTGTGTACATTTTTAATATACAAGGCAACACCTCCTCCCTTCTTTCCCTGTCTGTCCTTCCTAAGCAGGCTGTACCCTTCAATACCAACATTCCAATCATGCGTATTATCCCATCAAGTTTCTGTGATGCCAACGATATCATAGTTGTATTCATTTATTAGTACTTCCAGTTCTTCTTGCTTATTTCCCATACTTCTTGCATTTGTATATAGGCATCTCAGAGATTGATTTGGTCTTGCCTCCCAGTTTTGCCCTGGCCCTCATTTTACTCTCCCAGTGTAGCCCATACTCCCTCCCATTTCAAATTCATCCGCCATGTATTCATGCTGTCCACTTACCTGCAGGCTTTGCTCCCCTGCCCCCGCCTCGAACCTAGTTTAAAGCCCTCCTCACTAGGTTAGCCAGCCTGTGTCCGAATATGGTCTTCCCCCTCCTCAAAAGGTGAGCGCCATCTCTGCCTAGCAGTCCTTCCCGGAAAAGGATCCCATGGTCAAAGAAACCAAAGCCTTCCTGGTGACACCATCTACGCAACCAAGCATTCACCTCTAGGATACACCTGTCTCTGCCTGGGCCCCTACCTCTGACAGGCAGGATTGAAGAGAATACCACCTGCGCCCCAAACTCCCTGACCCGTGCCCCCAGAGCCCTGAAGTCATTCTTGACCTGCTCAGCGTCACACCTCGCAGTATCATTAGTGCAATTGTTGTATGTCATTTGCTTCTTTAAACAATGTTAATGCTTGTCTTTCTCTTTTTCCATTTGGTTCTATGCAAACCCTATTTAAACCATCCATTCCCTCCCTATCTTTCTCTCTTCTCTCTCTTCTTACACAGGTTTAGATTTAAGATACCAAAGGATGGACAGCAGCTTGATTTCAGGGTAGGATCTGCGATGTGCATATTGATCTCGGAACGTGGCTCATCCCTTGGGAGCTGAAGAACCTGCCCACTGCCTGAGGTTGGTTCTTGCAGCTGCTGGGCACAGAGCAGGGGTGGATACTGGGGAACTGGCGTGTCAGAGGGAATTGCTGTGTGATTTCTTGTTGGCACTTGGGACAGACATTCTTGTCTGGGCTGGTCTGATGAGCTACCAGTTGGGGGACTGCAGCTCCCAGGTGGGTCAGCAACATGCCCTGAATCGGTGCCCTCCATAGCATTCCCTTAGGCACCCACCCAGTCCCAGCTGCCCCTGTGGCATTGTGGGAGATGTAGTGCCACCTACCCCATCACCTCAATCTCCCATCATCAACTCCTCTGGCTCCCTGAGACTGTGGGGGCTGTAGTGCCCTCCTGCTTCCATCTCCCAGCAGCCCCTGTGGCTCCATGGCCTCATGGGAGCTGTAGTGCTCCCCCGCCTCAGTCTCCCAGCAGATCCTGCAGCACCATTGCCTCATGGGAGCTGTAGTGCCCTGCTGCCCCCATCACCCAGCAGCCCTTGCGACACAGTGGTACCATGGGAGCTGTAGTGTCCCCTGCCTCCATCTCCCAGCAGCCCCTGGGGCCCCATGTGCAATTGGCACCTGGGCCTACCTCAGAGACAGCTGCATTTCAGCACCAGGTCTCGTAGATTAACAGCTGGGGCCTAAGTAATGTAATTTTGTTAAGACCTAGGAAAAGTGAAAGCGGTTGGGGAAAATTTCAGTATCTGCTTGCTTATCAATGAAGTCAGGAACATAGGGCACATAACTACCCCAACCACAGGATTTAAAACATCCAAAACCAACTTTCCCACTGTTACCGGGGTGAGCTCCCCCTAGCATATATTCACAAACCTTCTGTAGCCCCCACTCAGCTAAATCCAGAGCTCTACATTTCTGGTCTGAAGAAGTGGGTCTGTCTCACAAAAGCTCACCTAATAAACTATTTTGCTAGTCTTTAAAGTGCTACTTGACTGCTTTTTGTTTTGATTTCTACCCCGTTTGTTGTGAGCATCTCAACATTCCACCTATATTGTCCCCAATCCCCTTGCCCCACTTGCCACCAGAATCTAAATGGATTACTTAACAGCCATCTAAAAGGAGCTATGTTTGTTTTAAACAAGCTGGGCCTTTAATATGCTTGGGTTTCCAACATGCAATCCGAAACATTTGCCCCAGGAGGCAGCATTACCTTACCTGCCATTTTAACCTGTATGTGACAACTTGCGTGTAAACATTCTCCAAATAAAGTGTCAATCTGCTCACTTATCAAAATTAAACTCTAAGACTCTGGCAGGTCATGTGTATAATGCAGTTAGCATGTAAACAAGGCCTGGCCCTGCAGTTCTAAAGGCTTTTTTCTGCTTTGGCCAAAGTTCAGGGGGTTGATCATCCCCCCGCCCCAGAGGCCTGGTGAGGGACTTCTTTGGTGCTAGCAGAGTGGGTCGGATCCACTCCCCTCTCCGAGGTTCACGGTACACCGAGTGCTGGGATGAGGGCACAGGACAGATTTGGGTGCTGATCAGCTATTAGCAGAGCCTCCCCAGCCTGCAGCGTGTGTTTCTATGGATGGTGCATATCCGCGCAAGCTTCTCTGCTCATAACAAAATTTATTCCACACAGAGATGTTAAAAATTGGAGGCAATGTTGACGCTTCCTGGACAAGCGCACAGGTCCCCAAATGATCACATCCAGCCCAGGGCGATCAACCCCTCTAGGGCGCCCACACCCCTCCTTGGGCGATCACCCTCAGTGTGATCATCTCCCAAGGAACGGCAGCACCACCCCGCGGCCAGGTACATTGTGTCTCCTTTGTGGAGCGGCAGCACTGCCCTGCAGCGAGGCACAGTCATGCACAGCCTGTCGCCCAGGAAGCGGCAGCCCCACCCTGTGGCCAGGCACAGTCATACACAACCTGTCGGACAGGGAGCAGCAGCACCATCCCGCGGTCAATGAGGTGAGCGGCGGATTGTGTTTCACAAATAGGAGGATCGGAAAAGTGGCCACAGCTCTGTCCAGACTCAGCAAGAGAGTGTGGAATAACAACAAGCTGCACACTCACACCAAAATGCAAGTCTACAGAGCCTGCATTCTCAGCATCCTCCGTTATGGCAGTGAGACTTGGACCCTGTATGCCCGCCAGGAAAAGAGGCTGAACGTCTTCCACTTGCGCTGCCTCAGGCGCATCCTTGGAATATCATGGAAGGACAGAGCAACCTGGAATCCCAGCCATGCACACCCTCCTCAGGCAGCGTCGGCTCCGCTGGCTCGGCCACTTCCACAGGATGAATGATGGAAGGATTCCAAAAGATATCCTGTATGGTGAGCTAGCTTCTGGCAAAAGACTTCCCGGACGCCCCAGTTGCGCTACAAAGATGTCTGCAAGAGAGACCTCAGAGACGTAGACATCGAGCTGGACAACTGGGAAGAACTAGCAGACGACCGCAGCAGATGGAGGCTGGGGTTACACAAGGGCCTTCAGAAGGGCGAGATGAGGATCAGACAGCTAGCAGAGGAGAAGCAAGCGCACAGAAAGCACACTAAGCACTTGCCAGACACCCACCACATCTGCTAGAGATGCAGCAAGGACTGTCACTCTCGTGTGGGTCTTCATAGTCACAGTAGACGCTGTAAATGAAGTCCTCAATTGAAACTATAAAGGGCGCGATCCATAGTCTATGCAGACTGAAGGATGCCTACTACTCTGGTGCAGCGAGACACTTGGTGGCCAGCTGGTGTAACGCGCAGCATGTGTTGTTCCCCTGCCGCAGCAGCAATACCCCTCCTAATGCAGAGAGTTTCCCATGCACAGGCGGGGACACCCCGTGGCAGTCGGGGAACGCACTGCGTACGGCTCCCCAGGAGCAGCGAGTGGGAACGTAACGAATCCGCTAAAATCTCCCGTTGGTGCCAGTATGGTTGCTGCTCAGGAGCCGCTTCCACCGCCCAAGGGCTGTTGCCAGGTCAGGTGACAGAGGGGGAGCTGGGAGAGATCCGAGAGTGTTTTTGTCTCCCACATTATAACTCAGAGAGGCTTTCGTGTTCAGCTACAGTGCTCACTGCCTCCATATCCCGTCAGCCACTGCGGGCTCCAGGGTTCCATGGGAGGTGGAGTGCATCCTGCTTCCATCGCCCATCAGACACTGTGGGCATTGGTGTTCCATGGGAGATGAGTATCAGAGAGGTAGCCAGCCATGTTAGTCTGTAGCTTCGAGAACAACAAGAAGTCTTGTAACAGCAACGAAGGGTCCTGTGGCACCTTAGAGACTAACAGAAAAGTTTTGAGCATGAGCTTTTGTGAGCACAGACTCACTTCATCAGATGCTGGTCTTGGAAAAAGTTACCTGGCCCTGCAGATTTCCAAGACCAGCATCTGATGAAGTGAGTCTGTGCTCACGAAAGCTCATGCTCAAAACTTTTGTTAGTCTATAAGGTGCCACAGGACCCTTTGTTGCTGTTACAGATCCAGACTAACACGGCTACCCCTCTGATACTTGACACCAAGAAGTCTTGTGGCACCTTATAGACTAACAGATATTTTGGAGCATAAACTTTCATGGGCAAAGACCCGCTTCATCAGATGCATGAATGGGGGGTGGTTTCAGAGCGGTATTTAAAGAGCGGGGTCCCAGTAAGAGGGAGGGCCAGAGCTGACAAGGTGTATTCAGCAAGGTGGAAAGGGCTCAGTATCAACAGTACTTATCAAAAGAGGAAAAAACAAATCGGATCAGACGGGGATTTGAGCCTTTGTCAGAGTCTAATGGGGAGCTATTTGGAGCTATTAGCTATGAGGCAGTAGTACCTACTACCTCCATCTCCCGTCAGCCACTGCAGGCCCCAGTGTACCATGGGAGATGGAGTGCTCGCTGTCTCCATCTCCCATCAGTCAGTGCGGCCCCGGGGCACCATGGGAGATGGACTACCTACAGCCTCCATCTCCCGTCAGCCACTACGGGCCCCCGTGTACCATGGGAGATGGAGTATTCGCTGCCTCCGTCTCCCGTCAGTCACTGCGGGCCTCGGTGTCCCATGGGAGATGGAGCGCTTGCTGCTTCCCTCTCCCAACAGCCACTGTGGGCCGCAGGGCACCGTGGGAGGTGCGCAAAGGGATTGTTTGGGTAGTGGTGCGCAAGTCGTGACCCCGGCGAGCAGCGACTCCTGTGAGTGGCAGTTTGCAAAACGCTGCCGGCTCGGGTGCGGGTGGGAGCGTGTCAGGCGCTGCGCAGCGCAGCGCAGCCTGGGGACACCTCCTCGTCTCTCTTTCCTCCCTTCCTAAGCCAGGACCTTCTACCCCCACGCCCCTGTCTAGCCATCGGTGGGACCCTTCAGCCCCCCCATCTGCACTCCCTGCCCTGCTATCTTTGGGACTCTTCACTCCCCCTGCTTTTCTCCGTTCCTTAGCTAGTCCACAACCTGCACCCCTTCCTCCCGTACCTAACCAGTCAACTTTGGGATCCCTCTGCCCCCTTTTCTCCCTTTCCCAACCTGTGCTCCCAGTTCTATCCTGTCAACCGTGTGCTCCCACAGCCCTTCTCTCCTAGCCACTTACCATCCTGTTCCCTCTCCTCCAGCCAGCTATGGAACCCCTCAGGCCTCCCCTTTTATCTCTTCCCCAGCCAACCCCACAACCCGCAGTCCTTGTTCCTCACCACCCCTCTCAAGCCAGATGTGGGCCCCTTCCTTCTACAGCCAGCCCCTAACCTGCACTCCCTGCCTCACCCACCTTTATGCAATTATCTGTGGAACCCGTCATTTTTCCCTCTCTCTCCAACTTCCCTGCATCCTGCCACTTGCTACCCTGATACCACCCCAGTTCATTTCTCTGTTCATGGGACCCCTTTTCCCCCAACTCTCACTAACACCTCCCCAGCTCACCCCATCCTGTACCCCAAGCACTACCTTTTCTCCATCTATGTGTGCACAGGTAAGGACCTTTCAACCACCATCTTCAACCTGGTCCTCCCAGTCCATCCATCACCACCCCAACCATTGGGTTGTTCAGCCTCCACTTCACTTTCTTTCAGTGCACCCCCATTTCAGTCCACAGCAACCTGCACCCCTAATTCTCCCCTTCCAGTCTTCATTCCCAGGGCTCTTCTGCTTCCCCATCCCACCACAACCTGCTCCATTCCTGCCCACCACAGCCCAGTCCAAACTGTATACCTGTCCTTCCCTCATCTGTGGGTTCCCCAGTGCCCCTTTCTCCTCCTTCAACATTCCCCAACCTGCATCCCTGTCCCCACCTTCCTGCAAGTCCATCCTTCCACCTGTAGGGCCCGTCTGTCTCCTTCATCGCCAACACCCCCCCAGCCCCCGCATCCCCAGTGTACTTCAACCTTCTCCCTCAACTTTGGGCCCACCATTGTTCTCTTCAGGACATTGTAGCCTGCCCCCCAACCAGCACCCATTCAGCATCCTTCAACTTGCTCCTGCATCATGCTTGCTTGTTTGGTGTTTGGTTTGGTTTTGTTTTTTTTCAGCCATGCTTGAAAAACAGTTGTCCAGAGCAGAAGCTGGTAGAAGTGGGTCCAGGCAGCCTTGATGTCCTTCAAAGGCAAAATAAGCAGCTCTTAACTTTTTCCCTTCCATATAACTGGTTAAGACTACTTAGTCAGTTGAGGGCAAAGAGCAGCAAGACCACAAGCTATTTTGAAGACAGGCAAGAGCTGTCCAGCCGGAAGTAGAGCAGACAACATTAAGATAAGTGTCTGGTTTGGCAGTGCCTCTGCTTGTGGCCCATCTAGATGTGGGTTGGGACGCCTGGGTTTGTAAGCAAAGCTTCCCAACTTGCAACAGTGGTTGCAAGTCAAATAAGGTCCAAGTTTACAGGGGCTGTTCATTTCTCTGGGCCAAAGCAGTGTGTCGTCCTCCTCAGATAGAGGGACGTAGGACAATGAGTGCAGGTGATGAGTTGCTTGCATTCCTCCCAGATGCTTCTTGCTACTTCTCTCTCTCCTCTAGCATGTTGGCCAACACTCTCTCTCTGTTTCTGTGTCTGCCTCTGCTTGTGCTGTTTCCTTCTACAAGACGTGGGCAGGCATTCTAGGTGTGCATTCCCACAGGCATGGGCTCAGGAGAGAGGGACATAAACCATGCCAGGGAGGGGCTGTGACAGCAGAACTATGTTCATCGAGTGGGACTGATAAAGATGATAGAGGGAGGCAGGCATGAAAGCAAGATTTCACACACCAGTAGTGCTTAGTGTGCTGATGGTTCATACTGGCTTTTTCTGCTTTGCTTGCAGGGTATTTGTATACTCCAAATAAAAAACACAGTAAGAGACCTAACAAAGAACCACCATGGCTAAACAGCCATGTTAAAAAGGCAGTGAGAGAGAAAAGGGCAGCTTTTAAAAAGTGGAAGTCAAATCCTAGCGAGGAAAATAGAAAGGAACATAAACACTCTCAAATGAAGTGTCATAATGTAGTAAGAAAAGCCAAAAAAGATTTTGAGGAACAGCTAGCCAAAAATTCAAAAAATGATAGTAAAATGTTTTTTAAATACATTAGAAGCAGGAAGCCCGCTAAAAAAGCAGTGGGGCCCTTGGACGATAAAGATATAAAAGGAGCGATCAAGGAAGACGGTGCCATTGCGGAGCGATTAAATGATTTCTTTGCTTCAGTCTTCACGGCTGAGGATGTTACAGAGGTTCCTAAATTTGAGCCAGCCTTTTTAGGTGACAAATCTGAGGAACTCACTCAGATTGAAGTGACATTAGAGGAGGTTTTGAAGTTAATTGATAAGCTGAATAGTAACAAGTCTCCAGGACCAGACAGCATTCACCCAAGGGTTCTGAAAGAACTCAAATGTGAAATTGCGGAGTTATTAACAGTGGTTTGTAACCTATCCTTTAAATCCACTTTGGTACCAAATGACTGGAAGACGGCCAATATAACACCAATATTTAAAAAAGGCTCTAGAGGAGACCCTGGCAATTATAGACCGATAAGTTTAACATCAGTACCAGTCAAATTAGTAGAAACACTAGTAAAGAATAAAATTGCAAGGCACGTAGAAGAGCACGAATTTTTGGGCAAAAATCAGCATGGTTTCTGCAGAGGGAAGTCGTGTCTAACTAATCTATTAGAATTCTTTGAAGGGGTTAATAAACATGCGGACAAGGGGCACCCAGTGGACATAATATACCTAGATTTCCAGAAAGCCTTTGACACGGTCCCACACCAAAGGCTTTTATGTAAATTAGGCGGTCATGGGATAGGAGGAAAGATCCTTTCATGGATCGGGAATTGGTTAAAAGACAGAAAACAAAGGGTGGGAATAAATGGTAAATTTTCACAATGGAGGAGGGTAACTAGTGGTGTTCCCCAGGGGTCAGTCCTGGGACCGATCCTGTTCAACTTGTTCATCAATGATCTAGAAAATGAGGTAAGCAGTGAGGTGGCCAAGTTTGCAGATGACACCAAGTTGTTCAGGACAGTCAAAACCAAAAGGGATTGTGAAGAACTACAAAAAGATCTCAGCAAACTGAGTGATTGGGCAGCAAAATGGCAAATGAAATTTAATGTGGGTAAGTGTAAGGTAATGCATGTTGGAAAAAATAACCCAAATTACACGTACTACATGATGGGGTCAAATTTAGCTACGACAGATCAGGAAAGGGATCTTGGAGTTATAGTGGATAGTTCTCTGAAGACATCCACGCAGTGTGCAGCGGCAGTTAGTAAGGCAAATAGGATGTTAGGAATTATTAAAAAAGGGATCGATAATAAGACAAAAGATATCATACTTCCCCTATATAAAACTATGGTACGCCCACATCTCGAGTACTGCGTGCAGATGTGGTCTCCTCACCTCAAAAAAGATATATTGGCATTAGAAAAGGTTCAGAAAAGGGCAACTAAGATGATTAGGGGCTTGGAACGGGTCCCATATGGGGAGAGGCTAGAGAGACTGGGACTTTTCAGTTTGGAAAAGAGGCGATTGAGGGGCGATATGATAGAGGTATATAAAATCATGAATGGTGTGGAGAAAGTGAATATAGAAAAATTATTTACCTTTTCCCATAATACAAGAACTAGGGGACACCAAATGAAATTGATGGGTAGTAGGTTCAAAACTAATAAAAGGAAATTTTTCTTCACACAGCGCACAGTCAACCTGTGGAACTCCTTGCCCGAGGAGGCTGTGAAGGCCAGGACTCTATTAGGGTTTAAAAAAGAGCTTGATAAATTTTTGCAGGTTAGGTCCATAAATGGCTATTAGCCAGGGATAAAGTATGGTGCCCCTAGCCTTCAGAACAAGGGCAAGAGATGGATGGCAGGAGATAAATCACTTGATCATTGTCTTCTGCTCTCCTTCTCTGGGGCACCTGGCATTGGCCACCGTCGGCAGATGGGATGCTGGGCTGGATGGACCTTTGGTCTGACCCAGTATGGCCATTCTTATGTTCTTATGTTCTAAACTCATCCAGGATCCCCGACCATATAGAGCAGTTGTATGGACTGGTAGGTAGATGGGGCAGGGGCCCAGACAAGAGAGGAACTGTTTGATCTGCTGGTGTATGGGCTCTACCTGCCTGAGTTGAGAATGTGGCTATTGGACTAGAGGCTGAAGCAGGGAGATCAACCAACCCTGAGGGAACCAATGGAACTTGCCTGGCTGCATCACATGAAAGGGGCTGATGCCAAGCTTCTGACATGGAGCCTCCCCCTGCAAGATAATAACATGGAGGTAGTACACATCAAGGGGAGCACTGAGGGTATAGGTGATGCCCTATCACATGCCCTAAACTTCCGCAAGTCACTGGCTGCGTGACCCCTCTCGGTTCAGTCTGGAAAGGGTGGACAGATGTGATGTAGTGGGGGGGTGGGAGGGGCTCAGAGGGTGTGGGGTTCCTGCTGAGGGTAACTAGGTGACTGGGTGATACCTCTGTACTGCAGACAAAGGGGGAGGTGGAGCCTGAGGGTTTTGAATTGTAACTGGGTGTTGGAAAGCAATTGGTCTGGGTTGGAGGAGGGAGGGAGAGAGAGAGAGAGAGAGGAGGGGGCAAGGCCCTGGCTTGGGGGAGCCCCTCAGGGCCACCTCTTCCCAACATGAATTGGAGGGGCTGTCTCTGCCTGCTGTACTGACTCTGTACGACACTGTGCCCTGTTGGCTAATAAACCTGCTGTTCTCTTGCTGAGAGAAAGTCACTCCTGCCTGTGGGTGGGGTGCAGAGCCTGGAGACAACTGAGCTCCATTACAGCTGGGCATGCTTCTAAGGAGGCATAAACAGTGTTCGGCTTCCCACCTTCTGCATAACTCCTGTGAGTAGTCTGTGCTCTGAATTTCTCATCTGTACTGGCCATGACTTTCTTGACTGAGCAGGGTACGGTGAGGAACAGAGTCTGGAGAAGGGGTGATAGCGTGCGATGCAGTGACTATTTTGGATGTAGCGATAACAATCACCACTCTACATGGTAGCAGTAATGAGAGGGAGCGGTGGTGTCAAGTGGTGTGCCAGCCATGAAAAGCAGAGGTTGTGTGATGTTGCCGATTGAGGTGCTAAATGGCTTGTTTTCCCCTTTATGCTGTGTTTAGCAGCAAGGAAAAAGAACAAAAAGTCCTTTGGCACCTTATAGACTAACAGATATTTTGGAGCATAAGCTTTCATGGGAAAAGACCATGAAAGCAAAGGAAAAAGATGTAAAGCATCAGTCTGTGACATGATGGAAAGCCTGTGAGAGCAGCCAGCCCACAAGCATTATTGATGCAAGGCAAGAGCTGTCCAGGTGGGAGTAGGAAAGCAGATGCTTTTACTGAGATAAGTATCTGTTTTGGAGAGGGCTTTGCTCATGGCCCATCTGGTTTCAGATAAGGATGCCCCATTAGCTAGGGCTGGGGTTGTAAGCAGAGCTTCCTAACTAGTGACATTGGATGTGAGCGAGCTCCTAGTCTTAAGGGACTGCTCATTTCTCTGGCATAAGCAGTGTATCCTGTTCAGCAGCTAGATGGATGTAAAAACAAAAAGCAGTCCAGCAGCACTTTGAAGGCTAACAAAATAATTTATTAGGTGATGAGCTTTCATGGAACAGACCCATTTCTTCAGATCAGTGGGTCTGTCTCATGAAAGCTCATCACCTACTAAATTTGGTTAGTCTTTAAAGTGCCACTGGACTGCTCTTTTGTTTTGATAGTATATAGACTAGCATAGCTATGTCTCTGTTACTATTCAACATAGATGGATGTAGGTCAACTCCAGGTGGTGAGATGCTTGTTTTGCTCATGTCTTGTTCTGTCCCTCTGCCTTCCCCTGTGTGTTGGCCAACACAATCTCTTCTCTCTTTCTCGTTTTCTCTGAGTGTAAGAAAATAAAAATCAGTCATGTAGCACTTTAAAAGCTAACAAAATAATTTAGTAGGTGATGAGCTTTCTTGGGTCAGACCCCCTTTTTCAGATCTGAGTGCATGACTATCTCCAGATTGGAAGAAGTGGGTTTGACCCTGTAAGCTCATCAGCTAATACATTTTGTTAGGCTTTAAAATGCTAAGTGTCTGCTTTTTTTGTTTTGTTAGGATACAGGCTGACACGGCTACCTCTCTGTGACTATTCCTCTGATTGTAGTATCTCCTACAGTACACGGACAGGTGTTCCATGAGTGCATTCTCACTGGCAGAATCTCGGGAGCAGAGAGGACATAAATCATGCTGGATAGAGGACAAGAGAGCAGAGCTCTGCCATTGTTGGCTCACTTTCTGTTCACTGAGTAGCGTCATAATGGATGTGAAAGGGCGGCAGAGATGAAAGCAAGATTTCACGCAGCAGAAGACTTTAGTGTAGTAATAACTCATGCCTGGGCTTTTCTGCTGCTCTTGCAGAGGTATGCAGGAACCCTGGCCAGAGGAGAAGCTGGCAGAAATGGATCTGTGCTGCATGGACATCCTTCTTAGGACATATGAACAGTCTTGAACAGCTTTTTGCTTTTCTCATAACTGTGTTGGTAAGCAATTGATTTTTTTTCTATTAGTTGTTTCTGTTTGCTGTGGATTTTTTTCCACAGGCCCTGTAGAATTGAGTCTGAAGAAGGGGCTGCAGTCTGCAGTGCTGACTGTCTGTTTCAGATGTAGGTGCAAGCAGCTCCTTTTTAATTGTAGTCCTGTAGCGGTAATGGGAGGGGTGGGCTCCATGGTGTGCTAAAGGCGAGAAGAGCTTATGTGAGGTTGCCAACTAAGATGCAGATTAGTTTGTTTTTCTCCTTTGTGCTGTGTTGAGCAGCAAGAGAAGAGAAGTTAAATGTCAGTATCACTCCCATCATGCGATGTAAAGACAGCATAAGCAGCCAGCCCCTGTGCATTGTCAATCTGAGGCAAGAGCCATCCGGTTGAGAGCAGAGCAGCTGCCACTTCACTGAAGTAAGTGTCTGGTTTGCAGATGGGTCTGCTCATGGCCTACGTGGTTCCTGGTGTTATCTTCAGCAGAGAGTTTGATCCAGAAGGATGTTTCCTGTTAGTGTCTTGCATGTCTCTTTCCCCTGCTTGTTTTAGTCTTTGTCTTTCTTTTTGCTAGTGTGTTGGTCAGCACTCTCTCTGTTTCTCTCTTTACCTCTGCTCGTGCTGTCTCCTGTTACAAGATGTGGGCAGGTATTCTAGGTGTGCATTCCCACTGGCATTTATTTGGGTTTATTTCTCTGTCCTTGCCTTTGTTGCTTGTGCTGTCTTTTTATTCGGGACACTTACAGGCATTCTAGGTTTGCATCTTCACAAGCAAGGTCTTTTGAGTCAAGGGGATGCAAATTTTGTGCTACTGTGAGGGTGAGTGTGGAGATATTACTGGGATTGACTCTGGCCATTGAGTGGTGCTGATTTGGAGGGAGAGGTGGAGGCGAGGATGAGGGTAAGTGTTCACATAGCACTATAGCTTAGTGTAGGATGGCTCATGCTGAGCAATTTGATCTCCATTTGCAGGCGAATCATTGGGGAGCCCTAGCCAGAGAGGAAGCTGACAGAAGTGGACCCAAGCAGCTGGGACATCCCTTCTAGCACTTCTTAGCTTTTGACCTTCATCATAGCTGTCTGTAAGGGAGCAGTTTTCTGAATTCCTAATCTGTACTCATGGAACGTTTCTTCACATGCTGTGAGATTCCTGTTTTGGGCATGGGGCCCTGTCGAATTGAGTCTGGGGAAGGGACAATAGTCTGCTACTTTATAACCATAGTCCTGCTGAGATAAAGAGAGGGGGTGGTAGAGCCCCATGATATACTGGATGTGAGAAGTGGTTACTCAGCTCTAACTCAGATTCCTACGTTTCCCCCACCTGTGGTGGTTGGAGTACCCAGAGAAAAGAAGTCCACAATCAGTGAGCCTGTGAGCATTAATGAGGTGAGGCAAGTCCACCTGGGAGTGGAGCAGCCTCCACTATCTCTGAGGTAAGTGTCTGGTTCGGCAAGGGCTCTCCTTACGGCCAACGTGGGTCCATGTAGGGATGTCCCATTAGGTAAGACTGAGTTTTTAAGCAGAGGTTACAAGGGAGACACGGTCCCCAATTTCAAGTTCTGAAGCTGAGTGTCTTGTTGATGTTGTTGGACCCAGTAGGATGACTCCAGGTAGTGTTTTGCATGTCTTGATCTCATGTGTTTTCCCCTCATGTGTTGGTGAACACTCCTGTTTCTCAGTCTTTTCCTTTGCTTGTGCTGTCTTCTTATATGGGCAGGTGTTCTAGCTGTTTTTTTCCTCTGAGGCTAGCTCTTGCAGAAGTAGGACAGACATAAATCATGTGGGGTGGTGGGAGTGAGGGTGTAACTGGCTGTTGACTTATTCTCTGTTCAAGTGGGGCCACTACAGATGGGGAGAGGGAGGCAGGGGTGAAGACCAGATTACATACACCTGTAGATCTTGGTGTAGGGATGGCTTAGGCTGTGGGTGTTTTAGTTTGTTTTTGTTTTTTGGTGACATTTGCAGAGGAATGGTTCAGAGCCCTAGCCAGAGGAGAAGCTGGCAAAAGTGAATCCAAGTAGTCTGGACATCCTTCTAAGGAAACATGAACAACCCTGAACTTTCTGCCTGCTTCGTAACTGTTACAATGATTCTGGGGAAGGAGCAATACACTTTTTTAGGCAGAGTGAATCTTTTGGACATACATTTGTAACCCCTCCTGTTATCTAGCCCAGTATGAGCTGAAATGCACTGGTCCTTGGGCTACACATGCCTTTAGACTTCTTCATAGTGGTAATCCAATAGCAATAATGGGAGGTGGTGGCAGAGCCCTGTGATGTGTTATGTGACACTGCCCACTGAGATGCTAACTGATTGTTTTGTCCCTTAGTGCTCAGTGGAGTACGAGGGGCAAAACAGTCAAGTGTCGGTCTACTCCTGTCACATGATGCGGAACAAGTAATAGCAGTGCCCCCATATACCTTATTGATATCAAGCAAGAGTTCTCCAGCTGAGAGCAGAGCAGTTGCTGTTGTCATTGAGGTAAGTGTTAGTTTTGCAGAGGGCTCTTGCAGCCCACCTGACTCCAGGTAGGGAATACCCATTAGCCAGGGCTGGGTTTGTAAGCCGAGGTTTCCTGACTAACAGAAGTGTTTACAAGGGAGACAGGGTGCCCACTTTCAGTTTCTGCTTATTTCCTTGAGCAGCAGATGTTGGACCCAGGAGGATGACCACTCCATGTAGTGTGTTGCTTGCCTTTCCCCCTTGTTCCTGTCCCTCTGTCTTCTAGCAGGTTGGCCAGCACATCCTCTTTTTCCTTGCCTCTGCTTGTGCTGTTGCCTTTGGGAGCGGGAGAGGGATACGAGGTGTGCATCGTCACAGGCAGTCTTGGAAGGTGTGGGAAAGTGGGAAGGGCTGTAAGTCAAATGAGTTGGTTGGTGCAAGAACAGAGCTGTTATTGTTGTCATTGACTTTGTCTCTTCTCATTGAGACTTTGGGATGAAGACAAGCTTTCACACACCAATAGTGAGCTTAGTGCAGCGATGGCTCATGCTTGGCTTTTTCTGGTCAGCTTAAGGAGGATGTGTCCATTAGACCCATTCGGAGGAGAAACTGACGGATGTGGATCTAAGCAGCCCTGATATCCCCCCTAAAGCAAAATGAGCAGTCCCTCATTTCCTGCCTCCTGGATACCAGGCTATGAGTAAGCGGGCAAGGGCTTTAATTCTTCTTTTTTACTTTGCAGGAGTATTCGTAACAGGCCAGGAGCTACCTGACTGTGTACAGGGCTCTGTGGATGTGAGGCTGGAGATGGGACAGTTGTCTGCTATGTAGAGTGACTAGTTTGGATGTAAGTGCAATGGTTTCCTTTCTAGATGAAGTCCTATCGCAGAAATGGGGGGGGCATAGCTGGTGGGATTCGATGAGAGCTCTGCCATTCATTGGCTATGAGAAGTAAAGGTTACGTGACATGGCTGTGATGCTAACTCCCCCCCTCCTTGTGCTGGCTTTATTAGTCAGGGAAAAGTCGTCAGCCATGCGAATGTACTCACATCATGAGATGGAAGGAATATGAGGATCACCATCTTGTGAGCAATATCAACATCAACCAAGAGTCATCTAGCTGGAAGCGGAGCAGCTGCTGTTGTGACCGAGGTAAGTGTGTTTCGGAGGGGGCTTTGGCCCCCCTGGCTCCAAACAGGGACACCCCGTTAACTAGGGCTAAGTTTGTAAGCCGAGCTTCTTCGCTAGAAGCAGTAATAACCGGTGAGAGAAGGTCACTATTTTCTCTTAGATGGATCTAAAGGGATGATTCCTGGTGGCGAGTTCCTTTTTCCCACGTTTGTCTCTTTCTCCTTTTCTGTTTTGTAGAGTGTTGGCCAACACAATCTTTGTGTGTCTCTAACTTCGTCCTTTCCTCTGCTTGTACTGCCTCTTCTACAGGAAGTGGACATGCATTCTAGGTTCGCATCCCCGTCTCAGGAGCCATTGGGTTGTGGGAAGGGACATAAATGATGCAGGGTAGGGGATAAATGAGCAGAGCTCTGTCATCCTTGACTCAGTCTCTGTTTATTGAGGTGGGGCTTGTATTAGATGGGAGGAGGGAGGGTGGTTTGAAAGCACAAATTCACAGGGCAACAGAGTTTAATATAATAATGGTTTATGCTGAGTTTTTCTGCTGTGCTTGCAGAGGAATTACCCAGTTTTCCCAGCCACAGAAGAACCTGACAGAAGTGCTCCTGAGCATCCTGGATATCCTTCTAAGGAGACACGAACAATTCCTAGCTTTCTGCATAACTGTGTGTAAGTGATCAGTTTTTAGAATTCCACATCTGTACTTGCTGTAGGTTTCTTCACAGGTTCTGAGTTGCTTGTTAGGGCCTGGGGCCCTGTGGAATTCCTTCTGGGGAAGGGGCCATAGTCTGCTCTGCAGACTGTCCATTTTGGATGTATGGGCAATGAACTCCTTTCTAGCTGTAGCTCTACAGGAGTAATGGGAGGGTTTGGCAGAGTCCCACAGCATGTTACTGCAAGTAGAGGATATGTGACCTTGTGGACTGAGATGTTAACTGTTTTGTTTTTCCTCATTGTGCCATGTGTAGCAGCAAGATGGAAGAAGTTAAGTGTCAGACTCTACTGTGACACGATGGAAGGAGAGAGAGAGAGAGAGCAGTCAGTCTACAAGCATTATCAGTGGGAGGAATGAGCCATCCATCCAGGAGCGAAGCAGCTAACATGGTCACTGGAATAAGTGTATGGTTTGAAGAGGGTTCTGGTTATGGCCTGCCTGGCTCCATTACTGTAGGGCTGGGTTTGTAAGCTGAGCTTCCCATCTAGCAGCAGAGGTGGCAAGGGAGGCAAGGTGACCATTTTCAGGGACTTCTTATGGTGGAAGAAGTATGTCCTCCACAGATAGATGGATGACTCTTGGTGGGGAATTACTTGTCTTCCATGTGTGTTGTTTTATTTTTTTTTCCTTCCTCCCTGTCTTCTCTAGTGTGTTGGCCAACACAATCTATCTCTCTCTCTCGTTCTCGCTTCTGCTTGTGCTGTCTCCTATGCAGGACACAGGCAGGAATTCTACATGTGCATCCCCACAGGCAGGGTCTTGGGAGCTATGGGGAAGTAAGAAGGCATGGAAAGTGCAGGGTGGAGGATGTTAGAAGAGAACTTTTTCATTGTTTCCACAGTCTCTGCCCAGTGAGTGGAACCGGCATTTATGGGAGTGGAAAGCAGGGAGGAAAGCAAAATTTCACGTACTGGTAGAGGTAACTATAGCAAAGGTTGCTGCTCTTGCAGAGGGATCACTGAGGAGCCCTGACCAGAGCAGAAGCTGGCAGAAATAGCTCTGAGCAGCCTGCACATCATTCTAAGGACACATGAACAAACCTCAGTTTTCTGCCTGCCTCATGAGAGTAAGGGATCAGGGCTGTTTTTTGAGTTACTCATCTGAACTGACCGTTTTTAGTTCCAGATCGTGAGCTTCCTCAGTGGGTGCAGGGCCCTGTGTCATTGAGGCTGGCTGATGAAGGGACAAAATTGGCTATAGATTCACCTCAACCCAAAAGAGTCAAACAGGCTCCGCTCACTTGTTGTGCTCAGGCAGTAATGGGCAGGTGATAGAGCCTGGGACTTGAGATGTGTGAAGAGCTAATGTGACTTGACAACTCAGATGGGGCTGGGTTTATAAGCAGAGGTTCCTGACTAGCAGCAATGAATATGTGGAAGCAAGAGACCAGAGGCCTAGCAAAAGTTTGGTTGAGCTATAGCCTGGCCTGAAAGGAGTGATGGGTACTGTGCTGAAGGTATGCAGAGACAAGAGATGAGACTGCGATGTTTCTAGCATACTGATAATGTCAAGCAGCTTTGAGATAAGCCAGACCCAGGCAGTGCCAGCTCCCATTAATTAGGAGAGTAAGCTTTGAAGTTTGTCTGTTACTCAGCCATGTGACAACTGTTTTCTTTAATTGTAAAAGTATATGTATCTGCCCAAATTGGTGTTCGGAGAGATGCCTATAACTGGCTAGGGGAGACTGTCACTTGGTGCTCTCCCTTGCTAATAGAGTCTCTGACAGTTTCTACCCAAACACAGAGTGAAGCTTTGTTTCTTCCACAAGTACAAGTACATCTCAAAGTCACCATTTTCAGGGATTGCTCCTTTCTCTGGGCAGGAGTGGAATGTTGCCTGCAGCAGATAATTGGATCCCGGAAGAGAACTCCGGGTGGTGAGTTGCTTGTCTTTGTCTCCTGTGTTCCTGTCACACTTTCACTTTTCTCATATGTTGGCCAACACTGTGTGTCTCTTGATCCTTTCTTCTCCTTGTGCTATCTCCTCACACAGAACGTGTGCGTATAGAGCTTGTGAACAGGTGATTGCAAACAGGAGGGAGTTTTGAGAGGGACTCTCCGGAGAAGGAGGAGCCATTTCCGGTACCTTGAGGTAAGTGGCTGTCTGGTGTGCGTGTTTTGTGCTTGAGGGTTCTGGGCTTGTGATGGTCTGTTTGTTTGGAGCTTTTGGAATGCTGAGCTGTGCGTTTGTTTGAAAGGCTGTGTGCTCAGAGTGGCAGTTGGAAGCTGAGAGTCATAGCTGGGACTGAAATCTAAAACACTCTGCAAATTGGTCAAGTGGTAGCCAGACAGCAGGGCTATCAGGACGGCCACAGCTTTATAAACCCTGCTAGATAGCGACCAGGGAGCTTGCGAACAGGCGATTGCAAACAGGAGGGAGTTTTGAGAGCCGAGCTAAGTGTTGGGTTTGCAGAGGTCTCTCCTCGTGCCCCACTCGGTTCAAGGGAGGGACGCTGTGTTAGAGATGGGTTTAAGCAGAGGTTACAAGGGAGACAACTTCACCATTTACAGGGGCTGCTCATTCCTTTGCGTAGGAGTAGTGTGTTGTCCTCAGCAGCTGGATGGATCTAGGAGCACAAGTTTTGGTGGTGAGTTGCTTGCCATCCTCCCATTTGTTTCTCTACTTCTTTGTCCTTTAGTGTGTTGGCCAACACAATCTCTCTCTCTCTCTCCCTCCCCTCTACTTGTGCCATGTCCTTCTATAGCACGTGGGCAGAATCCCTACAGGTAAGGTCTCAGAGCCACCTAGAAGTGGGAGAGCATTTAATCCCTGTAGGAAGGTGGAGCTTTTTGCTTTCTGCATAATGGAGTGAGAGTAAGTGATCAGGTTATAGGTTTTTCTTCAAAGGTTGCCCATTTCCTGAAGGGGCATGAGGCCTTATGGTATTGAGACCATAGAAGGAACAATTGTTTGCAATGCAGAGTGACTGTTTGGGATATAGGTGCAACAGGCCCCTTTTGTAGTTGTAGCCCTTTGGCAATAATGGGAGGGGCAAGACCCACTGTGTGTTAGATGTGAGAAGACAAGGTTGTGGGACACTGCTGACTCCCACAGTAAATTGTCATTCTCCCTTACCCCCACCCACCATGTAGTGGATTTAATAGGAAGGGACAAGAAGTCAATGGTTTAATCCCATCGTGATGGAAAGAATGCGAGTGTGAACAAGTGTCATTGATACTAGGAAAGCCATTCAGCTGGGAGCAGAGCAGCCACCAGTATCCCTGAGAAGTGCCTGGTTTGGAAGGGGGTTTCTTCACAGCCCATATGTCTCAGGTTGGACTTGTATGCAGCGCCTCCCAGCTATCAGGAGTGGTTATGAGTTGTCAAGATCCCCATTTCCTGGCACGGCTTATTTCTCTTGGCAAAAGTGGAATGTCCTCCTCAGCAAATGGCTAGCTCCAGGATGGTTCCGGGTAGTGTGGTGCTTCCATTCCTCCATATATTTGTCTCTTTTTTTTTTTTAACCATGTTGTGGTCTCTGTTCATGGACTGGATCTGATATAGATGGGAGAGGGAGTGAGAGGTGAAAGCAAGATTTCAAACACTAGCAGAACTTTGTGTGTATGTGGGATGGGGGTTGAGGGGGCGGAATCTCCTAGGAGGAGAATCAGCCAGGAGCCCTGGGAAGGGGTGAATGTGGAAAAAGTGCATCTAAGCATCTAGACATCAGTCTAAGGAGATATTGAACAGTTCTTAGGTTTGTGCCTTCTGCATACTTTCTTGTGAGTAGTCAGTCATTTTCTAAATTCCTGATCTGTATTCTAATGTAAGTTTTGTCATACTATATGAGTGTCCTGACTGGGCACAAGGCCCTGTGAAGTTGAGCCTGGGTAAGGAAATAATCTTCTGTGCATGGAGACTATTTTGAGTGTACCAACAATGGGTGTCTTTCTAGTTGTAATGCTACAGTGGTAGTGGAAGGGAGTGGTGTAGTCCTGCAATGTTAGGAACAAGAGGAGGTTGTTATGCAACACTGCTGCCTGATATCTTAACTTTTTGTTTTTTTCCTTGTTCTGTGTGGCATTCCCAGAGAAAAGAAGTCAACCATCAGTGTACTCATGTCATGTGAGGGGAAGCTAATGAAATCTGTGACCCTGTGCATGTTAATGCTAAGCAAGAGCTGCCCAGCTGGGAGTGGAACAGCTGCTGTTGTCACCTGAGAAGTGTCTGGTTTGGCACAAGCTGTCCTCACGGTCCACCTGGTTTTACGTAAGGATGCCTCCGCAGCTAGGGAGACTATGTAAATATAGGTTCCTTACTAGGAGCAGTGGCTTTGAGGGACACAAGGTTCCCATTTTCAGTGGCAGCTTATTTCTTTAGGCAGAAGTGAAGTGTTATCCTCAGCAGATAATTGAATCCAGGATGACGACTCCTGGTAGGGAGTTCCTTGCTGTGCTGCCATGTTTCTGTCTCTCTCCCATTTTTCTCTCTCCTTCATTGTGTTGGCCAACACACTCCTCTTCTTCCTCTGTCTTTTTGTCCTGGTCTACTTCATAAGTCTGCTTCTAGGAATCCAGTAGGAAATAAGGGGATGCAAGAGTGGAGCTCTGTCATCATTGACTTAGCCTCTGTCCATTGTGTGGGGCCAATTATAAATGGGAGAGGAAATTGGAGCTTAGTGTAGTGATGTGTCAGGCTGAACTTTTCTATGTTTGCAGAGGAATCCTCCAGGAGATCTGACAAGAGTAGACATTCTGCTTGACAGTGGAGCTGAGGAGTGCTTTGAAAGAGTATGAGCTGCTATAAAATTCTTTGTTCAGTATCTCTGTGATAAGGTGCTTGTTGTATGTGGCCTCCCTGTCCTCTAACAAACATTCTGCTCTACTGGCTAGCTGGGAGTCAGATATGACTGCAGATGGAGTGCAGGGCTTTGTGACTCCACACTCTGTATCATATGTATAAATATCCTGTATAGTGTGGTGCCATACAACTAAGGGGAAGGCTTTGAGTGAAACATAGTTGTCATGGAGAGGGGAAGCTAACGGTGTGCCCAGCTGGCTGGGGGAATTGTTTGGGTGAGATTTAAAGTGAATAAGCGTGGTAGACCAGGGCACAAATCCTGGCTTGAAGGAAAGGATTGAATGATGCTTGGAATGATCAAGTGGGGTGTTTGTGACCATGAAGTTGTTGGGGGTGACAATGTGTCAGCAGCCAGCAGAGAGTTTTGGCTTGATGCACACGGTGAACATGGTTCAGTTGTCCTGGTATAGAATTTGGGCCAGAAAGGAATTGAGAGACAGTGATCAGTAGCTAACTGGGGTGGGGGGGGAAGAAGGGGGGAGGAGAGAGAGAGAGAGAGAGAGAGAGAGAGAGAGAGAGAGAGAGTGTGTGTGTGTGTGTGTGTGTGTGTGTGTGTGTGTGTGTAAAAACAATGATTGAGTGGTGGTGGGGGGAAATGGGTATAGCAGTATCTCAGATAAGGGTTGGGGTAATGTACATGACATTTACAGGAAGGGTTGGGGTGTGCAAAAGCCCAGCTAGGTGCAGGTGGGCAAGGGAAGTTTTTGGTGTCAGTATCATAGGGTAAGTGTGACGTGACATCATGCCTCAGTTTTGAAGGGTGTACACTGATTTGGGGTGGGAGGCTGGAGGCATGGGTGGGAAATGTTTTTTGTTATGTACACAGTGATTGCAGGAGTGGTGTGGTACCACATTATCTAGGGCATGTGGGAGCACGAGCACCTGGTGGCCGGGCCTCACTCGCAAGGCAGAATGAGCATACACTCCATCTTGGAACACTATCATACAATGGCGGGAAGGTCTGAAGTCAGGCCAGGAGAAAGAAATCAGAAAGTTGACAAGTGGTTGGAGAGTCCTCAAAGAGAACATCCTGACAAGCAGATAGTAAGCCCCCAAAGAGAACAGCTGGGGGCTAGTAGCTGGAAGCCCCCCAAAGAACATCTTGGTTGTACAACATCAGAGGGTCCCAGGGGAGGTTCAGAAAAAGACCAAGGACAGAGGAAATCTTGTAACATGTTCTGACAGGCCGGGAGGATAGAAAGCCCAAATTAGGTAACAAACGCTTTAATTGGCCAGGTATCGAACCCCCAAGTAAGAAACAGTATAAAAGGTGATTTAGCAGGAATAAGGGTGTGGGCTCCTGGACACAAGGCGGAGGCTAGCAACTTCCAGTCCAGACAGCAGGCCCCGGCCTGATCACCTGGACGTCACCACCACGAAAGGTCCCAACCAAGCCGTATCTCTGACTTGAAGGGCCACAGTAACGTAGTTGTTGGTGAGATGTGGGAGCATTGGATGTTATTGGTAAGTCACATGTAATTATATACAGTTATATGTAACCTAGTATTTAGCCTATGCCAAATAAATAACTAGTTTTTTTATATATATATATATATAAAGTGTTAAGTAATTGTAGTTACGAATAAATGAATAAATCACTATCGGTAAATACCACTAGCTGGTCTAGCTGGGTCTGTACAGAGAATTATTGGGACTTAGAACAGCCACAGGGCACTGTGGTGTTCACAATCGGAGTGTTATTGTTCCTGGTACTCATAATACTGTGGAAACCGGTTTTAAAGTGGATACACTGAATCACATATTGCTGCTACACTATATCAGGCTGCTATAAAGGTGGGGTGGTTGGTCCCGGGCCACCTGACTCCCCCCGCTGTATCACACCCCACGCGCACCCACAGGACCTGGAGTAGGTCGGCACATCGTCAGGGCAGTATATAGTTTGGATGAGACACAGTGAATGTTAGGGTGGCACCAGGAAGGTAGGGAGGTTGAAGAGGGTTTAATAATGCACCCAGTAAATAGAGTTGGTATGTGTGTGGCTGTAGCAATGTACAGCTAGCTGGGGAAGGGTGGCTGAGGTAAGCTGCTGTCACAAGGGTGACTCAGTATGGTAAAGGTAAGGGAAATGTTAGGGTGATGAACCCAGTTAGGGTTAGGATTGTTACACCCACTGTCCCCATGTGAGGTGTTTGGAGGGCACATGGTTACAACAGGGTAAGCATGGGTGTGTAGTGCAATATATCAAACTGGGGCAGGGAGAAGGTGATGCACAGTGATCATTAGTTGCTGCAGTGAAACACTAACAAGCTGGTGGGAAAATTTGGAATGATGCATACAGTGTGGGACTGGTGTGAGGTACCCACAATTTTGGGGGGAATGGGTTTGTGATGCACCCTGTCAGCATGCTTCAGTTAATTGGGGGAAGCCTTTCATGTTCTCCCCCCTGCCCCCAAATCACTACATAAATCATCCAACTATTGCAGGATCTATTAGGCTGCTGCACACAGTGCCATGGGCGAAAGATTTGTCTTATGCCTTAAAAATATTTGGTGAAGCAAATGGGTGATGTTCCCCTAGAGGTGGAAGCATGTGGATGGTGCACACAGTTAGTGGGGAAAGATTTGGGTGGTGCACAGTCACTGTTGGAAGAAGAATCTGAGTGATACCTATTCAACTTATGGAGGAAAGGTTTGGATAATATGCACTCCACCACGGGCGTAAAGTTTTTGCTGAGGCCGCTGTCGCCATGGGGGAAGAATTTGAGTGATGCACACTAGGCTATTGGGGGAAGGATTGCGGTGACGTACGTTTCCCCCCGTTCCGTTGGGGGGGGGGGGGAGGATTTGGCTGATGCACACTCAGTCGTTGAGGGAAGGGTTTAGGGAATGCACACGTCCTTTCTTTTGGGGAGAGAATCGGGTGGTGCGCACACTGCCGTTGGGCGCAGGATGTGGGTGATGAATATTTTCCCACTTCCATTGGAGAGACGTCGGGGAAACGCACGCTCGGTCGTCGTGGGATGCACATTTCCCTTTCCGTTGGGGAGGGACTTGGGTAATGCACATTCTGTCGGGGGGTAGGATTTTGGTGATGCACACTGACAGTTGAGGAGCGGAACGTAATATTTAGCGCGGGGAAGGGGTTTTGTGACACGCGCGGCAGAAGTAGTTTTGGGAAGGGGTTTGGCGGAGGTAGTTCCGGGAAAGGGATTGTAACGCGCGGCTGTCACGTGGGGGTGTTGAATATTTAGCAACATGCTTCGCTGACAAATTTGGCCTGGCGGGGATTCATACAGTATTTGATACTGTGGTCAGTGGGACTTCTCCCCGGGTCTGTTGTGGTGGTTAGCTGTGCCAAGGCAGGGCAGCACACGGAGCGCATGCATGCTAGTGAAGCACATTGGTAAAAACTGTCAACACGTCTGATGACCAATGACGAGCTGCAATATAATAAAACTTATGCAGTCAATTGTGTGGTGCGAGACTGTACATACAGGTTTTAATAATTTTAGCAGCAATGTTTACCAAAAACTAATGAACCATCAGTTTAGGGAGTGCAGCTAAAGGATTCTTATTTTCTAATTGCTTAATGATGTTGGGACAAAGTCTGGACACCCTGTATGAAGCAAGCAGAGGGCTTTATTGTTTGCAGTGCTGGTGAAGGGCCACTTTGCCCATGAGGACTCAGCAAAGCACTGCTAGACAATAGATTACAATTGATTATATAGATTATTAGTGGCCAGGGGTGGTGAGGACTGTGACAGGTGTCACCCAAAGCTGGATAGGTCCTAGCAACAAGATGAAATGACCACAATAAGCTGGTCTGAAAAATGGTAGAGCATCCCTGTGATGGGGGAAAAAAGAGAGGTGACTGAGTGAGAAAAATAAGGCAGCCTTGGAAGAAAGCTTACCAGGATGCGGCCTGAGAAAGATGAGCTTAGCTCAGCATGAGACTAACTGCAAGACTGGCTTGAGCCAGAAGATTCAGGTTTCCATATCTGCGTAACCTATAATACAACAAATGTCTGGTGTATATAAGGAAATCTTTACTTTGTTTTTGTTGAGAACTGGTCACACCTTGCCTTTTCTCCTGTGGCCCTGTTAAATAAAGTGCTTCTGTTAGCCAAAGAGTGATCCTATGTGAATTTCTACATCACTTGCACATAGTTTATAGAACATCTTATCTCTAATGCAGGTGTTTTTCCTAACAAGTTATTAGAACAAAACAGACAACATTTAGGTTGGATGATGCGTCTACAAGGGTGGTGATGGCTCCTCTGTACTGGCATATTTGCAAATGTTTATCTAGACAGTTGAAGCAAAAGACATTAACAGCATACAGCAATAACATCATTGTTTTAAGTTTGTCTGGGATGGCAGAGGAGAAAACACTATAAATAGGTTCTCATTTGCAGGGCCTTGCTATGGAATGTGGTTTCTGAGGCAACTATCCCTCCCTTCAGCCTCCAAGGTCCTGTCTGAGCTGGGACAACCTTCCCTGGGTCTTGAGTGAGATGGCGGCGGGGGTAGGGAGGAGTATCTCGGCTCATGCTAACTGGGTTTCTGTGATATAGGATTATAGGCCTGCCCCAGTCTTTAGGAACTGAATAGGGGGGTCTATAGCACAAACCATGGCCTGCCTCAGGAATTTTCACCCTATACTGATAACTTCTTCTGGGTGGAAGCAGGAGCTGTTCAGGCTAGGTTTAGTATTCAGGGGGTTCCTTTCCATCAGCACAACACAACATGCTGAAGCCCCACTACCCCACACATCTCTGAGAGGCAAGGCTTCTTCCCAAGTGGAGAGTCCAAGTCTAGAAAACAAACTTTTAATAACAGCTGGGAAGTCAGTTGATGCTGGAAGAACATCCACTGTCTTCATAGACAAATGTTCCACTCATAGTTGCTGCCTTTGCAGACTCAGAATTGATGAGTACATCTGAACAGTCCACTCTGCTGGCCATAGGGCACTATGTGCTGTCTGCCACCTTTTGGCTGTGATTGCTGCTTCTCAGTTTGTTACTCTTCATATTTGTGCAGGCTGGGCAGAAATGGTACACCATCTCAAATGATTTCAGGTCCCTGTGCTTTTATCTCTTAGGAAAGGTAGAAAAAAACACAGCTGCTACTTCAGGTAACAAACTGGTTTTGAAGGGAAAACCAGTCAAGATGGTTCAGGCTCCAGCATCTATTGACCAGAAAACCTGCCTCATCCTTTTATACTCACAAGGCTATAACAGTCTAGTACATTACCACCAATGCTTAGGTAAATGGAAACCCTGATAGCTGTCAGTGAAGCATTCACTCAGACCCTGCCTAGGTATGTTTTGGAAATAAATTAGTTTCCCTATATATTTAAAGCCACAATGGAGTCAAATGTTACAGCATCATATACAGCAGGAGTGTGCAAACTGGGGGTGTGCCCTCCCAGGTGACATTTCAAAAGGAGGGGGCACAGCCATCACTCCCCTTTACTGTCTCTTGCAGACTTTCTCCAGTCATTGGCCCTCTGCAGCACATTGCCTGCTCTCTCCTGGTAGAGAGCTGGCTTTGTTTCCTGTTACCCTCCTCACCTTGGGGGGGCCCTCTTTTGCCTCCCTGCAGCATTTTTTGGCTCAGTTGCCTTGTGAGTGCCCTCCCCCGCCCCCCCCCCTCCCCGGGCCTATCAGAATGCACAGAGGCCCTGAGACAAGTGGAGTGGGCAATTGGCAAGTTCCTGGCTTCATAAGGTACTCTCCTGGGCCCCATCCCTGCTACCTTCAGGTGTCCTCCCTCAAAACAGCCTTGCCCCTTTGGGGCACCCCCACCCTGGAGTCTGCCAGCAACCTCTTTCTGAGTTTTCCACCCCCTTTCTGAGTGCCCCCCCCCCATCTCTTCCCATGGTTCTCCCAGAGATTGGGGCAGGGTAGGTAATTGCAGAACTGAAAAGGTGAAGTGGGTGACCTAAAGGTTTGCTCAGCCCTGATGTACATGATTATGATTTATAAACAGCCATGTAAACATAATTACAGAAATAAATTCCTCATGGTAATAAAAGGGAAAACAAAACCTTGTTTATTTCAGGCCATGGGTTGGCACTCCACTAAAAATGGAGTTCCTTAATTATGACAGTAATGGCAGTAACAGTGTGGCTGTACACAATCTTTAGCACAGATAAGCACTGGTTAAAATGTGCTTAATTATGTGAGTCCCTCTCTCCTGTCAGCTATTTCCTAGGTTGGGCTTTGAGCAGCATGGAAGGAGGGTGGGCAGGAAACCTGCCTTAGTCCTTTTGAGCAGCTGGCTGTGGCTGGGACCTATGGGCTGTATTAATTTGCTTGGGCCCCTGGGCAATTGGCCACTTTCTGGTGTGACTGATGCTCCCTGTATGTTAATGCCACTGGGGTGGGGTGGGGGTTGTTGATTAGGCAGTGCCTAAGCTGTGGTAGAAGTGAGCTGTGAGACTGCTGTCTGTACTGGGGTAGATAGTGCAGGGGAGAGATGATGGGAGGAGGGACTCTGAAAATGACCAGGAGCCAGTGATGTTTGGGGGTTGAGACAAATTTTCACAGGTAGCCCTTTTCCCTAAAGCTGGCCGTGGGGATGGGCCACATCTGTGGCCGATGCCAACTGCCCCAGCACTGCAATAGAGTGGGATGCTGTCCTCTATCTTGAGTGTGAGGCTGAAGGTATCTGCTTTAGCCCCAGCCAATCAAGCTTTCCAGCATTTAGCAAATATTCTCAGGTAGTATATACAATGGCAGCACTTGTAAATTACTTTAGTCAGCCATCCACACAGATGCACTCATTGTAATACCCCCAACCCCCTATGAACTGGATTTTCCTTTTATGATCCCAAAATATAGTAACTGTATTCTCACCTGGTCACAGAATTTGAGGCCTCTGGAGATTATTAGTGAAAGACAAAAATGAAGAGGAACAGCATTCAGTGCCGTTAACAGCCCTTAACTGAAAGGCTTTGAGTTCTAGGAAGCTGTTCTTATAGCTTCCTGTGGCCTGCAAATCATGCTGGGAAATTTGGGGTGGGGGTGGGGGGGGGTGGAGCTTAGGGCAGTATTTAAGCTGGGTCTGCAGGCTCAGGCAGTCATTCAGTGTTGTGTGGCTTCTGAGAGGTATGGTTTAAGCATTGCAGAGGTGTTTATAGTTGTATTGATAATAGGTAGCAATGGAATGTATTTATGGTTAATGTATCATTCTTGGTTTTGTGTTACATGGTTTTTCCTTAATTTTATGTTGTTTGTAGTGTGCTTGGTTTATGTCTTCTCATTGGGTTGGTGGGGGTTAATCTGTATTGTTCATGTATTCACAACATGAGGGTGATATTGAAGCTTGGTAGTTGGTGTGAGAGTACTACAATGCTTACTAAGAGTTATTGTTAATAACCCAGCTGTATATCCCCCCTTTTTTTCTTTCTTTCATCTTCACTTGTGTATAGCACTGTAAATAGTATGTATAAACCAGCTTTGTAGCCACATTTTTTTTTGCATGTGTAGCTGTATCCAGATTTGATATTGATTTGTACTGTAATGCAATCAGTCATGACCATCTTAGTTTTTTTTTATAGCAATGGCATATGTTCCTGTGAATTCAGTCTATTGGAATGAGGCTTGACTACCCAGGAGGAGAAAAAGCTCAAGGAGGACATCTGTCTAGCTTTCAAAGTTAAGTATTAGCTACAAGATTGTACCACCTGAAGCATTCCTGGTGTTGAGGCTCCTTGTTGACAAAATAAGTTCTCTAAAATTTCTCCCATTCCATTGGCAGTAAGGGAAGTACATTGTACCTGGGGTACATGGATTTCCTCTGGAGGAAAACTTGTTGGCAGGAGAGTGACATATCTAACTAGTGATGCTCTGTTTTCCTCCCTTACACCTCACTAGCTTCTGCATGACTGGTCACTACCACTTTCTCCTTTTATCCTGTCCTGGGTGTTGGCTTTCTACAGGGTATATGAGCATCCTAGTTAGTCATGAGGTTGTAAGAAAGATGACTGCATGTAGAAACATACCCAGTCCATATGGCTGAGAGCATTTAGGTGTGCTGGGGGAAATTGTCGTAGAGGTATGTAGGGTGTGGTGGGTGAGAAAGGGGAGGTGTCTGTAATGTGCTGTAAGCATTTATCCTTTGTAAGGAAGCAGTAGGTGAGGTAATATTTGGTCCTATCCATTGAGACAGGAGGTCATTGACCAGAATTTAGGATGACTGCATATGATTGAGCCATGTCTGTATTCACAGATGCATCCACATTGCCAACTAGTCCCCCTCAGTCTATGGAGGATCATGGCTACTTCTGTGCTTGGATGTCACGACATTACCAACCATGTGACTTCGACCTATGGGAACAAAGACCTGTAGACATAGGAGAAATGCCTCACGATCAGGAGCAGCTCTCTAAGTTAAGTATTTTGCAAGGGGCTGGATGGTCAGAAGTGTGTGGTTTTGTGGTGCCTTGTTTTTTGAATGGAGGTTGTCTAAAAGTTGCTATTTTTGATGGGGGGGGGAAATTCTCCACAGGATGGTGAGAGGTGGGTGGGAGTTCATAGTATAGCAGAGGTTTGCATTGTCCTGTGAGGAACATTTGACAGCCAGGAGAGGGACATGGGCATAGCTAAAGATGCTCCATTCTCTGCTGTCACTTCCTACACTGCACTGGCTTTGCATGACTGGTCACCACTACTTTCTCTTTCTGTCCTCTACTTTATTTGTGTTTCATCTGAGTATGATGTGAGCATCCTAGCTAGCCCTGGGCCCCTTTGGCAATGGGGGGGCATTTGCTTTGTGGGTGAGAGCATTTGAGGCAGGTGGAAGGTGGCCTGTGTGGGGAGAGTCACGTATAGGCGTTCTCACTTCCAAGTAAGTAGCTGACAATCTTCTATACTGTGGTGCAGGGAGCTTTGCCAGCAGTCCTCGAAACGGAGGTTTGCGCTCAAGCTTGCTCTATTTGCAGATGAGGATGCAGGTGGTATGGTGTCTTTCCCTGGAGGATTTGAATCATTGTATTGCTGACTGAGAGAAGGCTCATGTACAAAGGAGAACAAGACCTGGAAAGCTGGAAGGGCTGCCCAAATTAAGTACCAAAAGGTTGGATGATCAGAGGCATTTTTGTCAGTAAATCTGCTTATGAGCAGGAGTCCTCTAAAAGACTGTGTATTGAGTACAGGAGCAAGAGAGGTGGGTGGGAGGCTATTGTGTAGAGGGCACAGGTACATCATCTAGAGAAAAAGAATGTTGGGATCTTTTGGGATGTCAGAATAGCTTATTTTAGCACAGGGGTGGGGTAACGTGCTGGTCCAACTTCTGTGAATAATGTAGTCTTGTGCCACAGGTGGATCTGTGCTCAGGGGTGAGGGAGCAAGTCATGGGAAGCTCATCCCATTTAGTCCATGAGTACTTGTTTTCAAAGAAACAGACTAACACAGCTCTCTCTCCAATACTAAGTTAAGTATAGTTATGGAGCTGGAGATTTTCTTTTTGCATGGCAAATGCACTCCACAGGGTGCATGTCACTGGGAACTTCATGTACATGTGTTGGAAGGTGTCCCTTTTTTTTTTTTCCTGTGTCCTGTATTGCAACTAATTGTATTAATTAATCAATGGAATTGATTCATATCTGTGATCTGAAGGTTTCTGCTGGAGAAGACTGCCATGCTTTGTATGTGTTGGGAAGATCTGGAGTTGCTGTCATGCATGCAAGTTAAGTATACTTATTGAATGGGAGGTTTGATTATTTCTTGCATGCTAAAGATGTGGTATGGATTTCACTGGGTGCATGTCACTGGGAACTTCAGGTACATGTTGTGTGTATTGGATGATGTCATCTTTCTCATGTATTGAAAGGGCATTAATTGTGTAAATCCAGTTTTTTTTTTTTTTTTTTTTTTTTTCCCAAGGGAGCAATTGCTGTCTATGATCTTAGTGTCTCTTACTGCACAAGACTGCCCTGCATCTGATGTGTTTGGAAGAGCTGGAGTGGCTGTGAGGCATGCCAGTTAAGTGTGGTTATGGATGGGGTGATTTGGTGATTTTGTTGCATGCTAAAGATGGGGGATTGACTTCACAGGGTGCATGTCACTGGGAACTTCATGCACATGTTTTGTTTATGTGTTGGAAAGCGTCTTAGTCATACACTTGAATAGAAATTAACGGTGTGAAATTAGCTTCCTGTATTTATAGGAAATGAATCATGTCTGTGTTGTGAAGGTCTGTCACTGGGGAAGAGTGACCTGCATCTTGTGTATTTGGAAGATCTGGAGTTGCTGTCAGGCATGAGAGTTAAGTACAGTCATTGAGCACAAGATTTGGTTACTTGCAAATGATGGGAAATGGATTTCACTGCATGTCACTGGGAACTTCTTGTATATGTGTTCTGTGTATGTTGGAAGCTGTCCTCTTCTTTTCATGTGTCTTATGGGCACTAAATTGTGTGACCTTGTTTCCCTGTTTTCTAGGAAGTTTGCTGTGGGCTTGATAAGAAGGGCTGTATTGCTGGCAAAGACATGAATGTGATTGGAACAGTACTGCTGCTAGAGAAGACCGCAATGCGTCCTACTTGTTTGGAACATGTGGAGTTTGTGTATTGCTTTTGCTTTGTGATGTAAAGTGTCTAAAGTTGAGGGCTAGAAATACCACCACCCTCCTAGATTCTACTGGTGGGAGGTACTAGAATGATCAACAATATGCTAAAAGGGTAGTACTGGTTGACATGGTCGATACAGTAAGTTGGAAATGGGGTTACTAAACAAGTATGTGAAATGACAAGTGTCACTTGAATAGTATGGGCTGTGGGAAAACTCTAGCTATCAAAGTTAGAAGAGGAGAGGGTGAAAGCAGTTGTTGCATTAGTGTCTTTTTTGTTATATGTTGCCATTTTACTGCCCATGTCATTGTAACTACTGTATTTGAACCAGTGTAATGTGTGGTGAGTTACACTAAGAGGACTGAAGTGTTTTATCGCCTTGCATAAGGAGCAGGTAAAAATCACTGCAGTGATTTGCAAACCCTGGTGTAGCACAGTGAAACACCTAAAGGCTGCTGT